>NC_064630.1:626081293-626690579 GCF_023864275.1 Schistocerca cancellata
CAGCCGTCGCCTCTGGACGACATTCTAGCGTGGTGGTACAGTTGTTGCAATCGAAGCTCAGAATAACTTGGTCCAACGGCAGTGGTGTAGGCTATCGCTACAGGACAATCATCCACTGCAGTTTCAGTCTCACAAATATCCTGCACCCTGGGCGAGAAAGAGTAATGTTTAATATTATGGAAACAAATATACGACGAAACCACTACAAATTTCCATAACTTCTATCCTGCTGCAGCTGTAGCTTTGTCTTTGTTCACTCTGGCATCTAATTTACACTGCTAATAATTCTAAATTCCCTCCCCCTGACCACCTTCCCCAGTATGCCGAGCCCTATACTACTGCCCCGCCACCCCTCCCCTGAGACCTCTACGGTAAGTTCTGCTACAAATCAACGAAGTGCAAGCAGTTACTCCTCAAGATAAGCCCTTTCAAGACATTGTTGCTGGTGTGTTCTTCAGTCCGGGGAGTGTTTTGATGCTTTTTATAATGCCCCACCTTTATAATGTGTTTGCGTCTAGACTCGTAAATTTCTTATTCTCTCGTGCCCTAAAGTGGGACACGGTACGATCTGGAAAATTGATTTGTTTTACATGAGGTTCCCAACTGATAATAACCCTTTATTGTTACTGTCAGTTTTTCCATTATCTGATTAGCATTTAAACTAGACGTTGAACCATTTCGTCAACCATTTTCCCATCATCGACAGGCACCTCATCTCGAAGGAGAATTCTCGCAACCACCTGTGCACTATGAAATGATAATTAAATGGGCACCCTCCGTGCAACCAGGCGTTTATATACATCATTGGGGACATGTTGCAAATGTGTGCCCCGACCGGGACTCGAATCCGGGATCTCCTGCTTACATGGCAGGCGCTCTATCCATCTGAGCCACCGAGGGCACAGAGGATAGTGCGCCTGCAGGGACTTATCCCTTGCACGCTCCCCGTGAGACCCACATTCCCAACATGTCCACACCACTACATTCGTAGTGCGCCTAATAGATTTCTGCCCATCATACTCTTGTTGGGAATGTGGGTCTCACGGGGAGCGTGCAAGGGATAAGTCCCTGCAGGCGCACTATCCTCGGTGCCCTCGGTGGCTCAGATGGATAGAGCGTTTGCCATGTAAGCAGGAGATCCCGGGTTCGAGTCCCGGTCGGGGCACACATTTTCAACATGTCCCCAATGAAGTATATAAACGCCTGGTTGCACCGAGGTTGTCCATTTAATTATCATTTCATTCTAGCAAAGCTGCATGGTCATTAACGGTAACTGTTCTTTCGGGAACAGATACTACCGTCATATATACCCATACACTATGAGTAATCGCCAACGACTCTGCCGATCACCGTTTCCCTATTGGTAGCGGCACTGTATACAGGGTAATCCCTGCCCACTATTGACGCATATGTTGTAGTTTCACTTATTCTCATAACTTGCCGGTGCTGTTGCTCTCTAGGCTCTTGTGCACTTATCGATATTAGGAGAAGCTTTCAGAACTGTAAACTTACATACCAAGAAATCTCAAAAAATTTCAGCATTCGATACTTCGTGTAACTGAACGGCTAGTCACATTTCACTCATAAGCAAGCAAGGAATGGAGTAGTTTGCTGATGACATGCAGAAAGCCATAACCGCACTTAGAAACTTATAATTAAGTGTTTCCCTGAGGCAGCTTTATGAGCCGGTTAATGACGGAGGAGAGGCTTCACGCGGAAGCACGTGGGGCTGGTGCCAATATCGGAGAGCTCTGGCAGTAGTGACAATATGTAAGGGAAAAATGACGTTTGTGTTGGGGAGGGCACTCAGCTTAGGTAGTTCGTGCAGCAGTGTTGACCATCGTACTGCCGTGATGTAATTGTTAGCATTTCTGCCTAGCAAGCAAGAAGACCCGGGTTCAAGTCACGGCCGCAGCACAAATTTTAATGCATTTCGTCTGCTTCGATCATCATCGCACTTAGAATCAGTGTGCGATTTGGAGGGGGGGGGGATTTCCCCCCCTCTGCATCAGACCATCCCCTCCTCTGGTTTTAGTTTATGCATCCCAACCTGGGATGTTTATTTCCCACGCACTGGAGTAAAACTTAACATATAATTTATATTTGTGGAGCCAAACACTGAAAGTTTTTAATACAGTCTTACCATTAATATGTTTGCTAATTAATTTTGAAATAGTGTTATGTAGTAGTTAAGCATTTCAAAACATTTAGAACTAAATCATCATTCTCATGTTGCCATTGTTGCTTTCGTCTAAGGTGCGTCATCCGTTTACTTGCGAGCTTGCGAGGGAAGTAGTGTGGCAGTCATACCGCAGCAGTCGTACTGCAGAGTTGGGTGAGCTGGGGGCTGGAATTCCCACCCCGGGCCCTGACACAGGGTGGTGACCGGCCCGGTACCTGTGCGAACATCTACCGTTAGGCCACCTTTTGGCAACGGTATGGCGCGGACTAACGCGCCTGGGACGAAAGCACGCATTACTAAATAACGCACCATCGTCTGCCTCTAGTTCCTAGGATACTATTTCGTGGATCTTCTTTAAATACTCTTCTCTTCCAACATCGTTTTCTTTTCCTTTGGTTTTCATTTCCGTTGTTAGCTGCATGTGCAAGTACCAAGCAGGCCGCCGCTGCGATACTTTATCATCCTTTATACTGCAAGACCGACACACGTGTGGCACAAATTCTGTTGCTTTGGTATAAATTAACGTGCCGCATGCAACATACGCATGCTACAAGACGACGCGCGCCACATTTCCGTAGCATGCCACAATGTTGCACGACGTCGCCCCAGCGTAAACGAGGCTTTAGAGCCAGGTATGTATTGTATGGTGGATGTGATGTGTTGCGTACGAAACTAAAACCTGCAATCAGATCCAAACGTCGTGGAAAACTGTGAAGAGGTGTCATCCTGCAGCAAGATAACGCTCGCCCACATTCTGCCAAACGGACAGCCGACGCAATAAAGGAGTTGAGATTCGAGGTGCTGGAACATCCACTATACAGTACAGAACTGGCTAGATATGGGGCCAGCGCGACTACCCGAGTCCAGGAAGCAGCGCATTAGCGCTCTCTGCTACCCTTGCGCGTCCTCCTTTTCCAGGATGCGTTCAATAAAATATGCTTCTCTTATCTTAGGGTTTTTGATTTATTCGGTAGTCTGGGTTTGCTCTGTTCCTATGGAATATTGTATTGTGGAAAGTCCGCCACCGCATGATGATTAGGCCAAGTTAGGGCGATATTTACCTTGTGTGAATGTGAGAGTAATGGAGTATTTCTTTACAAGTGTTCTTTGTATTCTAATTAATGTGTATTCCTGCCTCGTCTTTATGTGTGATTAGATGTACCATTTTCCGTGTGTGTTCCACCTGTTTCCATGTGTTCTTCGTTCAGCGAGCCCTCAGCTCGAATCCTAATTATAGTAAATGATCAGTGTCTAACGTGCTATTTGAACACCTATATTTTCAAAATTTTGCCTGATTTTACTAACATCTTGTGTTTGTGGGGACCACATGTTTGCATGAACCGATGGGGCCTTCAGCTTTCCTGGTCTAATTGATCTATTCACAGTTTCCTCAAGATTTAGTCTGAATTTTGTAGTCGTGCATTAGGTACTCCGTAATTTCGTGATTTTTATGTAATTCAACGAGCTGTTGATCAATGAGTAATTTATTCACCCCCTTGTTCTTTCCCTTTGGGTGCGAATTCCCGTATCTTACTCTTGTTTCAGTTGTTCAGTCGATATAAATCTCTCTGCCGTAATTGCATGCTTATGGTGATGTTCAGTTTATCTCAGAACTTTACCTTCAGGTGTGAGTCCAGTTGGAGTACAATAGTCTGCGAGGTGCCGGGGCTAGCAGTGTTTTTAACACTCAATTCTTAGAGAATTTACATATGTACATGATGCTCTAAGCCCCCCCTTTTCTAACTCCAACTTTTCCTGTTGCACAAGGATAAAAAAAATACGCGAACTGACTCTAATCAACCCTGCCAGTGGAGTAGAAGAGAGTTTGGCACCTGCAATAATTTAATTTGTTAAATAAGTTAATTAAACGAAGGTTTCATTAACATAGTGAGGAATGATGGGGTTGCTCTATCTATTAACAGAATGAAAGTTCTGTCCAAAATAACAATATGATTTATTAAGACTAAACACAAAATAATAAACAACAACACATGAAACATTAACAATATATCAAATTGGCTCTAATTGGATACTTAAACAAACGCTGTGAAATTGAAGTTGTCCCTAAACTAGATTGTGAGGATTATGACGAAGTGGTATGTGCAGCCAATTCCTAGCAACTCAATTCTTAGAGAAAACACATAGCCAACCCACCATTAATTGCTGCTACCCAAGACAGAACAAAGTTAGGAAAAAAAAGACGAACAGGCGCACTCTGCTGAGCTCTGATTGTCACCTAGGAAAATCCCTATCTGCCGGTGCTGCGGACATACATTACCAAACCGACTTCTTGACTCCCAGAACACGATCTGCCGTACCGGAGCCGTTGGCTGGTTGCTTCGACGTCCTCGACCGAAAGGCGAGAGACGACTACCCACAAGAGCACCCGTACAAAAACCGAACACAGAACATTCCCGCCCCCACGACAGTGGCCGTGGTTAAACGTTCCAATCAGCAACTCGAAAACCGGCGGAAATTCCACTCCATTGCCGGAACGCTACCATTCCACCAATGGAGATTCTTGGCGCCAATTTCTGCGCCGATCTTGCCGTCACGGAGCTATGCCCTGAGCAAGCCAATCACAGTTACTATTTTGCAGAAAGTGCGGGAATTTTCCCGCCACAGCTGCCTGGGTACACAAGTCATTCCCACGCCTCGCTGGTAGCCCGCCAGAACGTGTTTTCGCTAAGTTTCTGCGAAGTAACGGAACCTCTAGCCCAGCCACTACTTCAAGCTCTGCGGGCGTGCCTCTTGACAATGTCGGTGTCTGCAAAGCATTCACTCGACTTCCTCACACCCGTCGGCTTAAAGCTTTCCAGATCAGCAGAGCCCGCCTGTCACCGGACCACCCGGGTGACGAGAGACGCTGCGTGGGAAGTCCGCGCGTGAAGGAATAGCAACTTTCCACCGCATGCAATTATAGAGGAGAATCGTAAGATAGAAATATGAGAGGGGGCTCATGCCACCTCTCATAGCCCCTACGCCATTTTAGATTGTAATTGGTGAGCGGTTGGCTCACTTAGGAGCAAGGTAGTGAGTCAATCGCCCAAGAACAATCTCGCAAACTGGCTGCACATGCCGCACTCTATAAAGAAAATAACTGCAACTGAAAAATGCAGCTCATAGAGGGAGGATTATTTATGATGTAGCCAACTTCACCTTCTTAATATGGAACACTAACACTCACATCACACATCCATACCCAGGGAGCCCCTTCCAAACACCGATTCACACAGACATTCACTCTCTAAATATGGCCCGGGCATGTGAGCCAAATATGGAGCAATTTATTCTTTACAATCAGAGTTGGAGTGCTCCGCAATTAAATGCCCAAGATGTTACAACAATTTTAATCATTAAACTAACCTGAACTCACTCACACATGATACTATTTAAGTTAACAATCTCTTTGTGAGCTTTCAGAATCTAATTACGACCTCCGATTCATTCTGTCTCCCTGCAGCAAGAATAACCTTTACAAAATGTTCCCTGAACTGATGGTCCATTCACAATGACAGAGGTGGTATCTGCTTCAGTTTATGGGGACTTCAGGCACACTGTTTCCATACACTCAACAATAAATACAAGATAAAAAAATGGTGTGGAGAACAATACAGTAATTTGTAATGAGAATTACAGTGTAAAACAAACACATACAAGGTATCACATACATTACAAAAACAACACTAGAGAAAGAAATTAAAAAAAAACAAGGTTCATGGGACATTAAGTTGTGCGTGCACATTGCACACTGTTCACGACCGTGCTGAGAATGTGGCACTAAATCACATTGTTAGAAATGTTCGAAGCACTTCACAAATTCATTAGTTTCTCTGAGGGGGTTGGTATGTTGAGTCACATGCATTGATGCACGTGGTTCCATGTCTTGAGCATTGGAGGGCGGCTTTTGGGATGGGGCCACAGTACTGACATCACATAGGGCTAAACGTCGGGTGTTGTTGCTACGTTGTTGCAACAGCAATAGGGAGTGCTGGAGCGTCTGCAGTACGCTGTTGAGATTGTAGTCAGACCCACGCATATGATCACGGCAGTACGGTAGGAAGACACAGTGATAGGCCCTCCTCACGTCGATTAATTGTCTCTGATGTCTACTTGTTGGGATACATCACTAGTCTAGGTCTCTTCTCTCGCTGGGCAGTACTTTACGTTTCCCAATATTGCAGTTCGACGAGGGATGATGGCACGTGGAGTGACTCCACAAGTGTGTGAGGTCATCCATACAGGATCGAACTAGGAGCGACGATTGCTAAAAACTGCTCTCTAATAGAGAGGAGAAGTTAGAAATGAGACCATACATTTGTTAGTGTGGCACGATACTGCTTTGGGTAAGCAGATCGGCCAATGCTAGTGAGTTGTAAAAACCCAAACAGGTGAGTATATAGCGTCCCTTTCTGTCCTGAGGCACATGAGACGCCAGTTATGACACCATATGTGATCTTCTTCGTGTACTCACGACTACGTGGTCTGCCGCAGGGAATCCCTCCAAACGGCTGCCTCGTGTGGGTCGCGTGTCAGTGTCAACGGCCAGCCTCACTTTCGCTTGTGGCCCGGCGAGGATCCTCCCTAATCCCTCAGGTACACGGCCCGGTGACTGTCAGCTTGTAGGACCGGACGCCCTCGCGCCCCTCACGTCAGGTAGCGCGTCGACGCTCTCCTCCTGCAGGTAGCCGATGACCTCCGGCTGGCCTCTGCGTTGCCACTATCCCAGTCCTCTGCACAATTCTTACAAAAATCATATGCCTAACTTTTCCCCATGACCTTCTATGTTATAATAAATTTACATACCGATACATTGATGGTCTGTCATTTCAGACACTGTAATTTTAATTTTATAGTTATTTATCTGTAGCTATCATAACAAAAAAATGGAAATAATTTATCTTGATATTTGTGTAGAGACCGATCTCAGTATTGTACATGGTGTGTGATAACTGATGCTATGTAATGGATGAACAACTAAATGTGCGGGCCCACACTAATATTACTATTAATTATATAGATCGACAGTAGACATGCTCAAGAATTAACTACCATTTGCCAACGATCTACATTCTATGTCTTTTAATTAAATTATGTTGTTATTCAGGTCCAAGTTTTACTGTGCTATAAAGAACATGCAACTATACTACTTTCGCTCGCCGGTCGTCCCTCCATCTCGGGTCTGTGATTTGATGACCTTAAAAATAGCATCCCAACAGGCGCGCGCCACACTTGTGGTAGAAAACCCCCACAATATTAATCTAGTTATTGTTAAATCCTACAGTTTAACTTATCCTAGTATAACTTACTTTCCCTTTTATTTATTTATTTATTTTATTTATTTTTTTTTTGTTTACCTTATACACTACTCTTACATAATTCCTGTTACGCTGAGATATCTCGCTGCTCGCCGCTATTGACGACAGTGATGTGCGCGCCGTACGACACGGCCTCCGAGTTCTCACTACGCCTCACTGAAACTCCAGAGACTGGGTTAGCCATGGCTATACAAGACAATAAATTTATAGTTGAACTTAATTTTGTATGTGATGCAGTCTTAGCAATGAAAGCGCACCTTTCCAGAGGCAATGTAATTTGACCCAGCCAAGTCTGGTTCCTGTTGAGGATTCAGTCGCCCATCACACGCCAGCTACACAGTATGTCACGAATATCCTAGTATGAGTCACTGGTTATTCATCTGTGACAGTCGCAAGCAGCATGCTAAATCCCCAACCAGCACATTGGCATGGTAGGCTTTATGCCCGCATTTCTACCGTCTAGGCCCTAGTGCACCATTGGAGTCAAACGCTCACAGGTTCACCCCGACTTGCAAGACAACGATGCTGGCGCAGCTCTGCAAAAACTATACTGCCAATATTCATCCTCGAAATCTCGCAATATACCACAATCTTGCAGTGCACTGACGCGTGCCTGCAAGCATTGGTATGAACGTCTCACGAACTGGCTGTGGCCGCTATGGAGCGTATCACGACTTCTCAGAACGCTTCTAAGAGCACGTTCTTGTATGCGCCCGTTTGTGCGACATCTCGTCACTCATCACTATCCCTTAACATGGACACCAGATTGGAAAGGACAAAAACATTGCTCATGGAAAGGTAGTGCCTCTTATCGCATTGACAGTGGAGCTTGCGAACATAAACAGAAAAAAAATTAGCAGCAGTAAATTCTTATGCGAGAAAACGCAGCGTGTTAATACTTTAACAATCTTAATCTATTAATGCAACGATTATTGTTCCCCGAAGAAAGGTTCATATCTTTGCCTATTCTACTCTGTACACCACTTACACTACTACTATAGCAAGGTTCACGTATTTGCCCATTCTACTACGTACACCACTTACACTACTCTATTCCACGAACTCCTTTATGTGAGAGATGTGGTGGAGTCCTATGGACTTCTTTCCTTTCAGCGTCTCTAATTCATAAGCATTGTGGTGAGCTGCTCTCCTTATACGGTACGGGCCGTTGTAAATAGAATAGAATTTTTGGCATTTCATTTTTTGTTTGTTCGAAAGTCGGAAAGACTTAACGAGCACCTTTTGTCCAATGTGGAAGTGTCGTAGACGAGCTCCCCTGTCGGCACGTCTCTTCCTGACCTCTGCTGCAGCACGTATCCTCTTGAGAGCCAAATCCACTATGGCTTGGTGCTGCGTTCGCGCACTTGGTGGGAAGTTTACGACATCGGTTATCAAGTCCTTAGGAATCCGGTTTTTCAATACTGTAATGGGTGCCAATTTTGTTATCCCATGGGGTGCCTCATTGATCACCTCCTGGAAGTCTTTAAGGAAAACGTCCCATGTCGTGTGCTGTTTGTTACAGTACAACCGGCACAAGTTTCCGAGTTCTTTAATAACCCGTTCTGCAGCATTCGAGCTCGGATGGTGCGAAGATATAAAAATGGGATCAATTTTACATCGACGCAACGTCTCCTTCCAAGTTTTTGACTTAAACTGTGGCCCGTTATCAGAAATAATTTTACTCACATGACCAACCTGTTGTAGGAAATCCCGGATTAGGGCTCGAGATACAGTTCGTCCTGTCGCCCTCTTCAGTGGCGTAAAGGTAACGTATTTGGACGTTAGTTCAACAAACACTAATACGTAAGTATATCCTCTTCTTGTTCTTGGCAAAGGTCCCATCAAATCTGTTGCTGCTAATTGTCTTAATTTGGTCGGTACGATTGGGTATAATGGTGCCTGCATGCTCACAGTGGTGTGCTTAGCCTTTTGGCAGTCTTTACACACCGACAGTACCCTCCGAATTCGACGCTCCATGTTTCGAAAGTAACACATGGTCCTTAGCTTGAGATTGCACTTGCGTGGTCCGAAGTGTCCATAGCTGAGGTGAGTATGCCATATAACCTTGTTTATTAGGTGTTCAGGGATGCATACTCCCCATTCAGTGTCATTGGCATAATTTCGGTGGAAAATTATGCCTTTCCGCAAGAGGTAGAACTGCCTGATGGTGGCGTGTCTTCTGTCTATCCATTTCTGTTTCAATAACACTAGGGCAGGGTCCTTGTCTTGCTCCTTCTTGATGTCATGCATACTACAGGTAATAAAATTTTCAAAGGCTACTTTCTGCATATAGAAAAGGCAGTAGTGATTTTCCTCCAGATCTTCTTCCATGTTGTGCTCAAATCCGATCGGTGACCGTGATAAGGCGTCTGCAATAATGTTCTGACTGCCGGGGATATATTCTATCGAAAAGTTGTACTGCTGCAGATATGATGCCCACCTAATGAGCCGCCTGTGATTAAGCTTTGCAGTCATCAAGAACTCGAGTGCCTTGTGGTCTGTGTAGACCCTCGTCTTGCGACCAAACAGAAGGTATCTGAATTTTTCAAACGCCCATACAATAGCCAGCGCCTCTAACTCGGTTACTGAGTAATTCCTCTCACTCTTGGCTAGTACTCTGCTACCAAACGCAATTGTCTTCCACACCCTGTTTCCTTCATGTACATAGTCTCGGAACACCATGACACCCAGACCTAAGTATGAACTGTCCGTTACTATGCAAAGCTCTTCTGCTAAGTTAGGGTGTGATAGGATGGGTGCTTGTAATAATGCGAATTTTAATGCTTTCCATTCGGATTCGGCCGCCTCATCCCATTCCCAAGGAATCTTCTTTCCTGTAAGTTGATGCAACCTAGGACTGCTCTGAGTTTTGACATGTATAAAGCGGTTGTAAAAATTTATGATCCCCAAGAACCCCCTTAACTGCTTCTTTGTCGTAGGAATGGGAAACTTTTCAATCGCTTCGATCTTTTCGGGATTTGGCGCAATGCCCTCACCCGTGATGATATGTCCCAGAAATTTGACAGAGGACGTCCCAAAATTCGATTTTTCGATATTGATAGTCACTCCGTATTCCTTGAATGTCGCAAGGAGTTCACCGAGGACCGCATTGTGCTCTCCCCAAGATTTCTCCGCGATCAGCAAATCGTCCACATAGCTGGTGACATGACGTTTCAAATTATCGCTTAGTATGCCGTCCAGCCCCCGAATGAATGCGGCAGATGAAACGTTCAAACCAAATGGTAGACGACGAAACCGGTAACATCTTCCAAATGCTAAAAAGGCTGTGTACTGTCTGCAATTTGGATGGAGCTCGATCTGCCAGAAACTCGATTTTAGATCAACTGATGAGAAGATTGATATTCCATGGAAGTTTTGTAAGAGTTCCTCTAATCGTTCCGGTCTGTCTGTTTCGGGTTCTATTATGGTATTAATTTGTCGCGAGTCCAAGACTAAACGAATACTACCATCTGCCTTCTCGACTACTCTTAACGGGTTATTATAGGCTGAAGCCGTAGGTTCTATTATTCCTTCACTCAACATTCGCGTAATTTCGGCTGCTACTTTCTGTCGATATGCCAAGGGGATTGGATAGGGTGGCACACGAAACTGATTGTGCGGACGTACACGAAATTCATATTGGAAGTTCTTTATTGATCCTGTCTTGGGAATGAAGACCTCCGCATGTTCTACTAGTAATTTATGAAGTTCTTTGCGGTGGTCGCACCTTATATTCTTTATTGCTTCCACTTTTTCTCCTATTTTCTCCTTTATTTCCCCCATTATTCTGACTTTATTCTCATCTGTGTCCGCTCCCCTACCCGCAACGTCGACCTGTTCTTCCTTTCTGTCTTTCAGACACGCATAGTTTATCCGTACACAGTTAGACGGTAGTTGAGCTGGGATCAGCTGATCGTCGAATTTAATGTGGACGGGATTCCCTTTCCTCAAAACCACTTCACCTCGTCCTAGATCAACTATCGCTTCATGTTCATTTAGGAAGTCCGTTCCTATTATCATGTCGATCGCCAGATTTGGCACAATCCAGAAGTTAGACTCTATTTTGTGTCCTTGGCAGGAGAATTCCAGTCTTGTTTGTTGGGTGACCTCCGTACATTTTCCCGCTAATGCCCCTTTTATTTTGGTTTTCTTAACCGATAGGACAGGCCAGTCCATCTCCTGAGAGCACATCTTGTATGCTGCCTCAGATATTGCTGTTATGTAGCTTCCACTATCTATTATCGCATTCATACTCTTTTCAGCTATTGCTACTGTGATAAGAGGCTGCCGATCTTGTCGAGGAGTTGCTTTATGTTCCTCGAGCAGGATTTCTGATAAATCTTCGTAATGTATCATCCGTAGTTGGCCAGGTCCGAGATTACGTGCGAAATTCCGGCGGCCTGTGTTCGCACTAGTCTGGCGTCAATCCCTTGTTAAGCTCCCCCTCCTCTGACGTGCATTAGGATTTGCGGGTCTAGTTTCAATCTCCTGGTTCCACTGTTGTCCTTGGTTTCGCTCTCTCCAATTACGGTCGCTTTGCCGTTCGTTATTCCTCCTATCCCAGACTCCTTGTCTAGATTGACCCTGCTCCCTGACGTTCTGGTTTCCGTGTCTTTCGTTTCCATAACCTTGAATAGCGTAACCTTGACTTCCGTAACCCTGGTTTCCTAACTGACCAGTGCGATTATGCGATCTGTTGTCGTCTTCCCTTCCCGGCCCGTGGTATTTGTTACTTTGCCCCTTCTTCCTGTCCTTTGCGTCTTGTTTATCAAAGACTACTTCGAGTTCGCGCAATAGACTCTTGAATGCTTCTATGTCAGATCCACACTTGCCGACAAGTGTCTGTTGGTACCTAACTGGCAATTTGGAAAAGCAAAATTTAATGATTTCTCCGTTGCTATATGGGCTATCTAAAAATTGATTCTTCTTGAGTAACTCATCAAGAAATTTGGTTGCGCTCCTATACCCGGACACTTCCAGTTCAGGACAAAATATTATTTCATCTTTAATCCTGTCCTGCGTTTCCTTTGACCAGTAGGTCCGCAGGAATGCACCAACAAATTCCTGATAAGTCCGACACGTCACTGCTACACCCCGCATCTTTTCCGCGGCTTGGCCTTCGATGTGTCCACACATGAATTCTAGTTTTGCCTGGGTTGGCCATGATGCCGGTAATGAATTTGTAAACTGCATCACCCAGCTCTTCGGATGCATCGACCCTCCATTTTCTTTGAACTTCTGGAATTTTAGTATCGACAGGAAATGATTCTGATCAAAATCCTGTCTGATCCTCGCACTGGTGTTGTCACTCGTTTCCGATACTTGCACGTCTGCTGAGTGTCCTGTTCTATCTTGGTGATAACTGTGATGTGCTACCTCTGTATCACAGTGGAAGTGGCACTCAGAATTCACAAGTGGGCTACAATTATTGGAGCTATTACTCGCTGTTTCTGCGTGTGCATTGTTAGTTCCGCACTCGGTCATTGGGCTAGAGCACGGCGGGCTTTTCCTCGGAGACACAATTCTGTGTACTCCATCATTGGTATCCGAACGCGCAGTGCTCGTGTGCCCGTTTTGCTCTAGTTTTGCTATCCGACTCTCTACTTCTTCCATTCGTTTCGTGTTGTTCGCAACCGCGATATTACCCTGAATTTTTAAGAACGCTAGGGATTTTGAGTGGGATTGTGTTGTACGTCGCAAGCGCCCTGCGAGTTTAGAAGTTGCTTCCGCGACTTTCATTGCCCCTATTGCTGCCGTTTTAGCCAGGCCTGCTACTTTTTGTGCAGCCATTGACATTTGTTTTACCTCTCCACATTCTTTCTTTATTGTTAGTAATTCCCCACGAATTTCCCCTATATGCGAAATTATTGCCTCAGTGTCCTTCTTACGCTGTTCGTCAGCTTCTTCCTTCTCCTTCTTACGTTGTTTCTCCTCTTCTTCCTTCTCCTTCTTACGTTGTTTCTCCTCTTCTTCCTTCTCCCTCTTACGCTGTTCGTCAGCTTCTTCCTTCTCCCTCTTACGTTGTTCGTCAGCTTCTTCTTTCATTGATCGTAGGAAGCTCAGTATTGGGTGAATGTCATCATTTTGATCCTCGTCACCCATGGGTGATGTAACTCTGGACACCTGGGCGCTAGAGCTCTGACGTGGCCGAGCTGGCCCCTGTCTGCCCTCGTTCGTTTGATTATAAACTTCTGCTACCGTCTCGACCTGTGTGACTGTCTCTGTTTCATCCTCTACTTCACTATCATAATCACGGCCGCAACGCTGCTCTGAGATCGCGTCCAAATCACCTTCCTCATCAAAGACCCTGGCGTCCTGTCCTGCTAAAAATGTGCCCATCTCATCTCCGAACCTATTCCCGTTAAACTGCCCCTTATCCATTATGCTATCCTCTTTTGTTTTAGCTTCGCTCGATAATAGTCGTGCCTTACTTCTCGTTATCATTCATGAAAAACAAATTTATCTAAAATGCACAATAAAATTAATCTACTCCATATATTTTTACACATAGACACAAAATTTCAACAACGCTGTTCCAACGCTGTAATTACAAGCACAATTTGAAGTGGTACAGAAACCGCACACAAATCCGACAAAGTGCGATGTGGTACGGACACCACACCAACGAAACACAAAAAAACAATGAACAAAAAAAACAAAACAAAAAAAATATATACACTGAAAACAAAAACTGTAATCATGCGCCGCTACTTAAAACTAAACGCGGAACTACCGGAAAAAAAACTTGGGTATTAATCAAAAAAAAAAAGAGAGAAAAAAAAATTGAATGTTCCTACTAAGAATCCTGTTTGCTTATCAGAGATTCACAGGGAAGATCCGAGGCCAAGGGTCGCCATATTATGCGAGGTGCCGGGGCTAGCAGTGTTTTTAACACTCAATTCTTAGAGAATTTACATATGTACATGATGCTCTAAGCCCCCCCTTTTCTAACTCCAACTTTTCCTGTTGCACAAGGATAAAAAAAATACGCGAACTGACTCTAATCAACCCTGCCAGTGGAGTAGAAGAGAGTTTGGCACCTGCAATAATTTAATTTGTTAAATAAGTTAATTAAACGAAGGTTTCATTAACATAGTGAGGAATGATGGGGT
The DNA here is from genome assembly GCF_023864275.1 of Schistocerca cancellata. Classification (NCBI taxonomy): domain Eukaryota; kingdom Metazoa; phylum Arthropoda; class Insecta; order Orthoptera; family Acrididae; genus Schistocerca; species Schistocerca cancellata. Next base: position 626,095,906 of record NC_064630.1, read on the forward strand.
TGCTCTATCTATTAACAGAATGAAAGTTCTGTCCAAAATAACAATATGATTTATTAAGACTAAACACAAAATAATAAACAACAACACATGAAACATTAACAATATATCAAATTGGCTCTAATTGGATACTTAAACAAACGCTGTGAAATTGAAGTTGTCCCTAAACTAGATTGTGAGGATTATGACGAAGTGGTATGTGCAGCCAATTCCTAGCAACTCAATTCTTAGAGAAAACACATAGCCAACCCACCATTAATTGCTGCTACCCAAGACAGAACAAAGTTAGGAAAAAAAAAGACGAACAGGCGCACTCTGCTGAGCTCTGATTGTCACCTAGGAAAATCCCTATCTGCCGGTGCTGCGGACATACATTACCAAACCGACTTCTTGACTCCCAGAACACGATCTGCCGTACCGGAGCCGTTGGCTGGTTGCTTCGACGTCCTCGACCGAAAGGCGAGAGACGACTACCCACAAGAGCACCCGTACAAAAACCGAACACAGAACATTCCCGCCCCCACGACAGTGGCCATGGTTAAACGTTCCAATCAGCAACTCGAAAACCGGCGGAAATTCCACTCCATTGCCGGAACGCTACCATTCCACCAATGGAGATTCTTGGCGCCAATTTCTGCGCCGATCTTGCCGTCACGGAGCTATGCCCTGAGCAAGCCAATCACAGTTACTATTTTGCAGAAAGTGCGGGAATTTTCCCGCCACAGCTGCCTGGGTACACAAGTCATTCCCACGCCTCGCTGGTAGCCCGCCAGAACGTGTTTTCGCTAAGTTTCTGCGAAGTAACGGAACCTCTAGCCCAGCCACTACTTCAAGCTCTGCGGGCGTGCCTCTTGACAATGTCGGTGTCTGCAAAGCATTCACTCGACTTCCTCACACCCGTCGGCTTAAAGCTTTCCAGATCAGCAGAGCCCGCCTGTCACCGGACCACCCGGGTGACGAGAGACGCTGCGTGGGAAGTCCGCGCGTGAAGGAATAGCAACTTTCCACCGCATGCAATTATAGAGGAGAATCGTAAGATAGAAATATGAGAGGGGGCTCATGCCACCTCTCAAGTCTATACGTTCCTTTTCCTTTCTACTCTCTCCCCATATAATTGACCCCATGAAGGAACTTGTATCATTTTAGCGTATTTTGGTGACTTGTTTAATGCTGAGGCACCTGCCAGCTTTTGTATCAGATGATGATATTTGGTTTGTGGGGCCCTCAACTGTGCGGTCATCAGCGCTCGTACAAAGTTCCAATTTTTACACAGTCCAATTTTTACACTCTTTGGTATTCGGATGTTCCCCTTGTCTATTTATTCCGTGTCAGTTAAGAATAAATGTTCTCAGTGAAAATGAATACTTTGTGCCTGTCGTATTCTTCCTAACGTACCAAGCAACCACCTTTATTGTAAAATACAGTGAGGTGAAAGATTGTGTTTCACCAGCATGTTTCAGTGTTGTTTTTGCAAACTGCATAATGGGAGCAGCGATAAAAATGAAATGTTATTTGGGAATAGCTCTCGTCACTGACGTGGGTAGCACACAGTTTATTAATTTATTACTTATTTTATTGTATGATTACATATTTTGACCTTGCACAATTTAACTGAGTTAAATTAAACCCGATAAATTCCAGCTGTCCAATCATAAGAAATTTTCCAGTTCGGTTTGATTTTTCAATTAAAGAAGGTTCAAACGGCTCTGAGCACTATGGGACTCAACATCTTAGGTCATAAGTCCCCTAGAACTTAGAACTACTTAAACCTAACTAACCTAAGGACATCACACACACTCATGCCCGAGGCAGGATTCGAACCTGCGACCGTAGCAGTCCCGCGGTTCCGGACTGCAGCGCCAGAACCGCTAGACCACCGCGGCCGGCAATTAAAGAAGAAGGGCTTTGGCTAATGGCAACCTCGTAATTTGTAAAATCTCATAACTCACATAAGTGGCCAAACACCGAAAACATATGTCCACTTCTGTTTCTAGCGGTTGATGGGTGTATTATACTCGCAGTGACAGATGGACGCCTCATGTTACTATGGTTCGACCCAATCAGTGCAACGTACAGTAGGATTACATTTGTTGCACCAGCATGATAGTGACGGATACACACAGTCATTTGTTCGTGGGACGGAAGCGGTAACCTCCTTCATGTTCAGTCTGCCTCAGTAGGAGAGTTGTCTTCATTCACAGTCAGTTTCTAGCCGCAGTCACTGCATACCTACCATATGACTTCACGATTCGATAATCATGATAGTAAATAGTCATAACCAAACTGACACCCTCGCTCATCTGTGAACTCTGCCAACTGATTCCGACAATTATTAATGTAACTTGTCATGTACTACCGGAAATGAGATTGTGAACAGTGAATGTTCATTCTTTACAAGTTTTAATCTTCTGTATGAAATAAATTGTAAATTTATTGTACCCAGACTGTTTGTGTGTGTATGTTGGCAGCGCGATAGACTGCATTAATCACTGACAGCACTGTGCGCCCTCTGTAAGAGACTCTGTGGGTGGTCGGACTCGCAGTTGGAAGTTAATTGTCAGCAGTGATGGACGTTAGAGGTCTGAAGTGTTAGCGCGAGCGGACAGTCTGGACGTGTCCGTCATAGAGATTTAAAAATTTTTACGATTATATAATTTTTTGGAACTGGATGTCACGGATGATTATATAATTTTTTGAACTCGATGTCACATTATTAAGGTAAAATCTGATAAATACATTGTTTTCTCTGCAACAAAATCTTTCCTTTGCTAACCACATGCCTATTAGTAGTTAGAGCCTACAGTAGTTAGAATCCTTTATTTAGCTGGCTGTATTGGTCTTGCTGTATCACTGTAGTTCGTTTAATGAAGATTTTCTGCGAGGTAAGTGACTTATGAAATGTGTGGGTTATTCTTATTATTTCTTCTAATTCAGGGTCATTCCTTGTGTTAATTATTTGAACAGTCAGATTGCGTTTGAGTTGTATTTGTCAGGAATAATTCTGTAGGTCAGACATGAAATGATAAGAACAAGCAAAGTGACAGTACGTTCAATTTCACTCAGCAGTTTCACTTGCATTCAGTTTCACTCAGCAGTTTCAGAATTAAATTTAGAAGTTTCACTTTCCCAGGTATTCCAGTCTAAGTAAAAATCTAATAAAGAAGTTTCACAATGACTTTGCTTCCAAAGCCAGTAAATGTCATGTCATACAAAGAAGTAGTAAAAGTTTAAGTGAGACGTCACTCATTATACAGTGCTTAGGGTCCCTTATACCACATAGTGTTAAGAAAATTCCGTTATATGTTTTCATTAATTAGCACTGGCTCCTGAGGAGAGATATGTTGCCAGAATTTGACCGTTGGATCTGGTGGGTGAACGCATAGTGGGAAGAGAGTGATGACCGGGAGGGGGAGGGGGGGGTGGCGTGGCAGAAGGGGCTCGCAACCTAACAACCTAAGTGCCTACCCATCTATATGCACAGGTAGTGGTGTCCGTATTACCAATCTGATATAAACGTTACCTTGTAACTGAATGTGTATAAGACCACTAACCTCATAACCACTGTGAAATGTTATGATCTATTATACAGCACATTTTTATGACACACCACAGAAAATCAGGAATATCATGTAGTATCACTTCATAACCTTAATTACCGCTTTCGCCTGCGAGAGCGCAGCAGTGGAAATATACCGTTGGCTTGTGAGCGTTCCGTGATTTTTAACACATTTGTGTATTCCTTGACTTTACTAATGATTTTTTTCTGATAAACTTGACTACGGAAGGACGTATTTTTCAAAGGAGTTGTACTTCTGTCGTTAAAAAGGAAACGACAGCTGCCATTGCTGCGAGATATAAGATAATATTAATTTTCGTCAGTATACGCTATTGTAAGAAGATGAATCTCGTAATAGTTGAGCTCTGAGAAGAACGTTTTATGAAATAATAATTTTTATCTTAAAAGGTAAAATTTTTCTCATTTTTAAGTGAATATTATATCTTTTCTTTCCTAGTAATTACGGTACAAAGTGCAAGCAAGCACGAGATTTAGGATTTTGAGCCCGCATCTCGTGGTCGTGCGGTAGCGTTCTCGCTTCCCACGCCCGTGTTCCCGGGTTCGATTCCCGGCGGGGTCAGGGATTTTCTCTGCCTCGTGATGGCTGGGTGTTGTGTGCTGTCCTTAGGTTAGCTAGGTTTAAGTAGTTCTAAGTTCTAGGGGACTGATGACCATAGATGTTAAGTCTCATAGTGCTCAGAGCCATTTGAACCATTTTTTTAGGATTTTGAATACTAGTTAGTACTGTGCGATCCCTGTTTAACATCACGGTCTTTTGGAATGAACAGATTCTGTTTTGTGAAAAGCGAAAATTTGTGGAACTTGCACTGCCGACACAGGCTATCATAATTGTTATGAATCGTATCTGTCAGAATTCCTCTTCAATAACAGCGTCAAGAATTTTTCAGAGCTACACTATGTGATCAAAAGTATTCGGACACCCCAAAACATACGTTTTTCATATTAGGTGCATTGCGCTGCCACCTACTGCCAGGTACTCCATTTCAGAGACCTCAGTAGTCATTAGACATCGTGAGAGAGCAGAATGGGGCGCTCCGCGGAACTCAACGGATTTTGTACGTGATCAAGTGATTGGGTGTCACTTGTGTGATACGTAAGTACGTGAGATTTCCACACTCCTAAACATCAACAAGACTTTTGGTCAGGTGAATACAGGGTTATAAATCCAAAAGCAAATAGGGGTAATGCAGATCTAGGTTTAATAATGAATAAAAAAATAGGAATGCGGGTAAGCTACTACAAACAGCATAGTGAACGCATTATTGTGGCCAAGATAGACACAAAGCCCACGCCTACTACAGTAGTACAAATTTATATGCCAACTAGCTCTGCAGATGACGAAGAAATTGATGAAATGTATGATGAGATAAAAGAAATTATTCAGGTAGTGAAGGGAGACGAAAATTTAATAGTCATGGTGATTGGAATTCGTCAGGAGAAAAAGGGAGAGAAGGAAACATAGTAGGTGAATATGGATTGGGGTTAAGAAATGAAAGAGGAAGCCGTCTGGTAGAATTTTGCGCAGAGCATAACTTAATCATAGCTAACACTTGGTTCAAGAATCATGAAAGAAGGTTATATACATGGAAGAACCCTGGAGATACTAAAAGGTATCAGATAGATTATATAATGGTAAGACAGAGATTTAGAAACCAGGTTTTAAATTGTAAGACATTTCCAGGGGCAGATGTGAACTCTGACCACAACCTATTGGTTATGAACTGTAGATTAAAACTGAAGAAACTGCAAAAAGTTGGGAATTTAAGGAGATGGGACCTGGATAAACTGAAAGAACCAGAGGTTGTAGAGAGTTTGAGAGAGGGCATAAGGGAACAATTAACAGGAATGGGGGAAAGAAATACAGTAGAAGAACAATGGGTAGCACTGAGAGATGAAATAGTGAAGGCAGCACAGGTTCAAGTAGGTAAAAAGACGAGGGCTAGTAGAAAGCCTTGGGTAACAGAAGAAATATTGAATTAAATTGATGAAAGGAGAAAATATAAAAATGCAGTAAATGAAGCAGGCAAAAAGGAATACAAACGTCTCAAAAATGAGATCGACAGGAAGTGCAAAATGGCTAAGCAGGGATGGCTAGAGGACAAATGTAAGGATGTAGAGGCTTATCTCACTAGGGGTCAAATAGTTACTGCTTACAGGAAAATTAAAGAGACCTTTGGAGAAAAGAGAACCACTTGTATGAATATCAAGAGCTTAGATGGAAACCCAGTTCTAACCAAAGAAGGGAAAGCAGAAAGGTGGAAGGAGTATATTGAGGGTCTATAAAAGGGCGACGTACTTGAGGACAATATTATGGAAATGGAAGAGGATGTAGATGAAGATGAAATGGGAGATATGATACTGCGTAAAGAGTTTGACAGTGCACTGAAAGACCTGAGTCGAAACAAGGCCCCTGGAGTAGACAACATTCCATTGGAACTACTGACAGCCTTGGGAGAGCCAGTCCTGACAAAACTCTACCATCTGGTGAGCAAGATGTATGAGACAGGCGAAATACCCTCAGACTTCAAGAAGAATATAATAATTCCAGTCCCAAAGAAAGCAGGTGTTGACAGATGTGAAAATTACCGAACTATCAGTTTAATAAGTCACAGCTGCAAAATACTAACGCGAATTCTTTACAGACGAATGGAAAAACTGGTAGAAGCCGACTTCGAGAAGATCAGTTTGGATTCCGTAGAAATGTTGGAACACGTGAGGCAATACTGACCCTACGACTTATCTTAGAAGAAAGATTAAGGAAAGGCACACCTACGTTTCTAGCATTTGTAGACTTAGAGAAAACTTTCGACGATGTTGACTGGAACACTCTCTTTCAAATTCTGAAGGTGGCAGGGGTAAAATACAGGGAGCGAAAGGCTATTTACAATTTGTACAGAAACCAGATGGCAGTTACAAGAGTCGACGGACATGAAAGGGAAGCAGTAGTTGGGAAGGGAGTGAGACAGGGTTGTAGCCTCTCCCCGATGCTATCCAATCTGTATATTGAGGAAGCAGTAAAGGAAACAAAAGAAAAATTCTGAGTAGGTATTAAAATCCATGGAGAAGAAATAAAAACTTTGAGGTTCACCGATGACATTGTAATTCTGTCAGAGACAGCAAATGACTTGGTAGAGCAGTTGAACGGAATGCACAATGTCTTGAAAGGAGGTTATAAGATGAACATTAACAAAAGCAAAACAAGGATAATGGAATGTAGTCGAATTAAGTCGGGTAATGCTGAGGGAATTAGATTAGGAAATGGGACACTTAAAGTAGTAAAGGAGTTTTGCTATTTGGGGAGCAAAATAACTGATGATGGTCGAAGTAGAGAGGATATAAAATGTGGACTGGCAATGGCAAGGAAAGCGTTTCTGGAGAAGAGAAATTTGTTAACATTGAGTATTGATTTAAGTGTCAGGAAGTCGTTTCTGCAAGTATTTGTATGGAGTGTAGCCATGTATGGAAGTGAAACGTGGACGATAAATAGTTTAGACAAGAATAGACGCTTTCGAAATGTGGTACTACAGAAGAATGCTGAATATTAGGTGGGTAGATCACATAACTAATGAGGAGGTATTGAATAGAATTGGGGAGAAGAGGAACTTGTGGCACGACTAGAAGAAGGGATCGGTTGGTAGGACATGTTCTGAGACATCGAGGGATCATCAATTTAGTACTGGAGGGCAGCGTGGCGGGAAAAAATCGTAGAGGGAGACCAAGAGATGAATACACTAAGCAGATTCAGAAGGATGTAGGCTGCAGTAAGTACTGGGAGATGAAGAAGCTTGCACAGGATAGAGTAGCATGGAGAGCTGCATCAAACCAGTCTCAGGACTGAAGACCACAACAACAACAAAACATCCCTAGGGCAATTGTTTCCGATGTGATAGTGTAGTGGGAACTCGAAGGGACACGTACAGGCACAAAAGCGTACAGGCCGACCTCGTTTGTTAATTGACAGAGACCGCCGACAATTGAAGAGGGTCGTAATGTGTAATAGGCAGACATCTATCCTGACCAAAACACAGGAATTCCAAACTGTATCAGGATCCACTACAAGTACTATGGCAGTTAGGCGGGAGGTAAGGAAACTTGGATTTCATGGCCAAGCAGCTGCTCATAAGCCACACATCAGGCCAGTAAATGCCAAACGACCCCTCGATTGGTGTAAGGAGCGTAAACAATGCGCGATTGAACAGTGTAAAAACGTTGTGTGGAGTGACGAATCACGGTACATAATGTGGCGATCCGATGGCAAGGTGTGTGTATGGCGAATGCCTGGTGAACCTCATCTGCCAGCGTGTGTAGGGCCAAAAGTAAAATTCGGAGCCGATGGTGTTATGGTGTGGTCGCGTTTTCATGGAGGGGCTTGCACCCCTTGTTGTTATTCATGGCACTATCACAGCACAGACCTACATTGATGCTTTAAGCACCTTCTTGCTTCCCATTGTTGAAGAGCAATTCGGGGATGGCGACTGCATCTTTCAACACGATCGAGCACCTGCTAATAATGCACGGCCTGTGGCCGAGTGGTCGCACAATAACATCCCTGTAAAGGACTGACCTGCACACAGTCGTGACCTGAATCTCATAGAACACCTTTGGGATATTTTGGAACGCCGACTTCGTGCCAGGTCTCACCTACCGACATCGATACCTCTTCTCAGTGCAGCACTCTGTGAAGAATGGGCTGCCATTCCCCAAGAAACCTTCCAGAAGCTGATTGAGCGTGTGCCTACGAGAGTGGAAGCTGTCTTGAAGGCACAGGGTGGGCCAACATCAAATTGAATTCCAGCATTACCGATGGATGGCGGCACGAACTTGTAAGCCATTTTCAGTCGGGTGTCCGCATACTTTTGATCACATAGTGTGCATTACGACGCAGATCTTGAAAAGCTGTTTCTTACGCTGGTTACTAAGAAGAACCATAGGGTTTAGTGTGCTCATCACACTCTGGAGACTTCATGCACTACTGAAAAATTAATAATTTACTCTTTTTCAGCCAAGAAGACAGTAATTAAGTTCCACAGCATTAAATATTTTATTTATGATGAAAATTTCAGTTTCCATTTGCACATTAAAAAGTAACAGCAAGGGACATATTTATTTAAGCCATTTAATACTAATTAGGGAAGAGGACCTGATAAGAGTAGGGATTAGTAGTTACAATTAATTTTGTAGCGGAAAGTTTCTAGGCGCCTGTCTGTTTGTTTTCTAGTGGCCAATGGAGGGCAATTAGAACCTCATCAAACTGATATGCTTAAAACTATTTACAATAAGTACAATAATACTTCATTCCTAGAGTACTATCGTAATCAAGAGAAATAAAAGAACTGTATACACCTTTGTGGCTGTGGCCAATTAGTTAGTAATCAAAAAGAAAAGCACTTGTATAGGTACAAGTCTGCGAACAGAGGCCACTCCATACAAACATAGTCTGTGATTTAATGTAAACAGTTCATCCTTTTTGTAATTAAATAGTATAAAAATAAAGTCAAATTTCTAAATATTCTCTAAGTTCCTGTAGGTTTTCTGGATTATAATTATATAAAATGATTCTAATGGCTCTGAGCACTATGGGACTTAACATCTGAGGTCATCAGTCTCCTAGACTTAGAACTACTTAAAAGTAACTAACGTAAGGACATCACACACATCCATGCCCGAGGCAGGATTCGAACCTGCGACCGTAGCGGTCGCTCGGCTCCAGACTGTAGCGCCTAGAACCGCACGGCCACTCCGGCCGGCGAGCCACACCTGACATCTATACTCTCAAAGATACCAGGTGTATCTCGAAAACATCCTGCTGCCACAACAATACTGCCCACTAGGTCCTCCGGGGATGTAACCAGTGTTTCATACAGAACCCCCACAGAAAAAATCGATTGAGTCAGATAGGGTACTCGTCGTGGCCACACGATTGGCCTACCGTGAGCAACACAGCAGTCGGGAAAGTTTGCCTGCAGATGTGCAGTCACCTGTCTGCTGAAATGCGCAGGGGCTCAGTCGTACTGAAATAGAATGCGGCGACGAATAGCATATGAACATCATTCAGCATGTCCAGCAGAACCTCTCGCAGGATTACGAGGTATGTGCGACTATCAAATCGGTCTGGGAGAATGAACGGCCCATCTAAACAGTCTCCAACAATGTCAGCCCACACGTTAAGCGTAAATTCGCATTGTGAGGCATGCGTACGTGTAGCATGTGGGTTTGCATCCGGTCATGTGTGCAGAGTGTGAACGTTCATCACACCCTCGAGTGAGAACGCAGCCTCATCGGTGAAGAGGAGACTCTTTACGAATCTTCGGTCTCGTGACCATAGCGCCCACTCAGGGCGTTTCCGATCCATGGTTTCTATGTGATTACTGACTCTTGTTGTATGCCCGATGTGCCACGTCAGTTTGTAAACGTGTTTTTGAATTACCCTGTAGAATGGCACCATTTCCTGATTGCCCTCATCTGCCTGGTCACTCATGGGTACGTGTAGGTGATGGGCATGAGCCCCATATGAAGATTGCAGCCTCTGATCCTTTCTCAAGCGAATGGAATCTCAAAGTGTAGGGTCCATGTTCAAATTTGTTAGTGGTTCTCCCACTGGGATGGCTTGCAACAAAACTTGCCCTCACTTCTCTATAAAAATGTGTTTAAAAACTAGCCAGCCTCTTATTTCTTAAAAATTTAACGACAACCTTCTAACTAAGAGAAACGTTGGGGTGCTACCGAATGACAGCAGCACCCGTACTTCCATTTTTCGAAAAATAGCGATCGATCTCCCAATCGAGCTATTTTTCCAAGAGCCGGTCAATCGTTGTTCTTCCCATTAGTCTCTGCATTGCTCGAGTTGAAAAACTCCGTGTCCTGGTGAACGTGTATCACACATCGCCTTTTTGTTAAGAATGCCCGACATTCCACAAGATTGCATTCTCACGGGCAAGCAAGATCTTCTCTCTCCATCCGACCATACTCACACCATTCTTATGTGAAGTTTGTCCGTTTAGCTCAATACGGTACAACGTAAAGAATTGCACAGGCCCCACACAGTCCCGGCTTTCTCGTTAGTGCCCGGTATTAAGGGCTACCGGGCAATGTCTGCCCACCAGACAGCTGTCTCTGCAGCTTCTCTGAAAAGCCAGCGTGTTATGCCATCCTGGAGCCGACGTACAACAGCAGTGGCCTGCTGACATCTTCCTGTCTTGACTGACCGCTTCTTGGCGTTGCTCTGCACTGCGGCAAGAGTTTTCAGATGTCAGGTTAAGCACTTCACGATATTACCTTCTTGTGGTAAACTGCGTGCTGGCATCACTATTCGGGAGAACTACGGTTCAATCCCATGTCTGGGCATCCAAGTTTTGGTTTTCCGTGATTTTCCTAAATCGCTGCAGGCAGATGTCGGTATGGTTCGTTTGAAAAGACACGGCCTATTTCCTCCTCAATCCTTCCCTAATCCGAGCTTTTGCTCCGTCTCTAATGACCTCGTTGTCATCCGGCACAAAGCGTTATTGCAGCTGTTCAGACTATATCGTCACGCCCCATGGCCTACCCACAATCCCACCGAGCGCCATCTATCCATAGCCCCTGTCCATTGCCTCTGTGCTCGCTATTCGGAGATTTCCGCAGGAGGTCGGACGTATTTGTGCATCCATACTGAAGAAGATGGCCCCATTGCCTATCTAGGCGAACCAATTGCATAAATGCGCAGTGACTGTTCTTTCGGATACGTTCTCGGGGAAACCTGAAAATTTTCGATACCAAGATCCAGGGGCTGAAAATTGCCGAATTTATGCACATAATATCTGGACTGAGGTGTAAAAACAGTTTTACCTGACGTAATTATGCACATAATATGTGGACTGAGGTGTAAAAACAGTTTTAACTGACGTAGCAAAATCGTTTTGTCAGACGAAATTCTTCATACTTGCAAATTAATCACCTCATTTTTTGCATACTGTAGGCGTTGCACAAAAATGTTGCTAATTTTTATATAAAGTAGTGCAAAGTGAGCGTGCGCTGAATGGGAGTCATGCGCTCACTTGGAACTAGAGGAAGCATGAATTTGTGGTGTTCTCACTTCACACCGTCAATTTTAACTATCACTTTAGAACCTTTTATATTTATGCATGAGGTAGCAGTTTTAAAATTTTTGAATTTAACATAGGACTCACTTTGTATTTGGACGAAGCGAACGACGTTTCCTTCTACAATACAAACCATAAGCCTGGCATTTCCGATGAACTGCGATCGATGAACGAAGTATCAAGAAAAAATGAAAAGCAAAAGACTTCTTGTTAACATTATATTTAGCGTAATTATTTGTTGTTTATATGAGTTAAACTATATAAATGTGTCGAAGTTTACGAATAAACTGCCAAAACTTTTCTGACCTATAGAATTCGTTTTATATAGACAGCACACCCCACAGTATCAGGGAAAAGAAGGAAACCCGCGTAAAAATGTTTCTGTCGGAGCACAAAAAGAGGCGAGTCTGTTCCTCTTCAAAAGACTCAGACAGAAATAGAGGAACCAGCTGCCTCAATCCTCATTTCGTCTTCCTCACCAAAAACCATGCCATATGCGAGCTTTTTTGTGCCGAAAGAGTGTAGTAAAGAGACAGTGACTGTGGTAGAGAAAGGGGACAATGACCGTGGGAGAGAAAGAGAGAGGAGATGGTGATGGTGGGAGAGAGAAAATAACATTGAAAGAGAAAGAGAGGTGGACGAAGATAACAGCAGTGGGAGCCAAAGAGACAGGAGATACTGACTGTCAGTATCGCCCTAGACCAACGTGTTAAAAATTTGTCCAATTTTGCCCACCCTCTCTACCTATGTGTTGAAGTTTGCTGAGTCAAAATCCGGAGCAAGCCCTCGCCAAGAACAAGGAGACGAGACAATGGTGGTTGAGCCGTGCGAGATTAGCCGAGCGGTCTGAGGCGCTGCAGTCTTGGACTATGTGGTTGGCCCGGCGGAGGTTCGAGTCCTCCCTCGGGCATGGGTGTGTGTGTTTGTCCTTAGGATAATTTAGGGACTGATGACCTTAGCAGTTAAGTCCCATAAGATTTCACAAACATTTGAACATTTTTTGAATGGTGGTTGAAGAGAAAAACAGTAGACTGCAGGAGAGAAAGAAACAGATGGTGGCAATGAGAGAGAGAAAGAATGGGACAAAGACAATGGCTTTGTAACAGAGAGACAGTGAAAGTGCCAGAGAAGGAGACAATGATAAGGAAGAGAAAGTGATGAAGACGGTGCCAGCGGGAAAGACAGACAGGAGAAAGTGCCTTTTGGAGAAAAGGCAGACAGTGGGAAAGGAACAAATATAGAGACAGTGAGAGGGAGATGCTGGGTGTGAAGGCTTAACTACAAAGAGAGACTGAGTAAAACAATTAAAATGTGTGTGTTAAAAGACTGCGAATGTGTTCACATTCCAAAATTTTTGGTGAGAAATTCGGACTGAAAATTAAGTCAGCTGGTTCCCTACCTTTCTTTCAGAGTTTTGTAAAGAGTAACATATTAGCCTTTTTTGTGCTCCGATAGTAGTATCTGTCCGTTGATAGCATAATAATTCTCAGTCACAAAATGTTATCCGGAAAGCCTTCTTACAGACACATCTGACAATTTAGAGGGCGAGTATTTTTTTTTTTTTCAGATAGTGACTTGGACAACACAAACGCCTCTGGAGAAACTTCTTGATGGTTACGTGTGATTAAAATTACTTTTGGTTTTTATTACTAGAAGCACTTCGCACTTGATACAGTTCTCGTTCCCTTTGTATTTTGACTGTTCACGGAACTCTCTACACTGTCCGTTTGATGGGAGGATAGGGTAGCTTCTACAATCTGTTTCCCTTCTTTTATTCGACTTTAGGAATTTACTCCATGTTTATATCGGCCTGTTTTGTCTGGTATATTCTTAAAACTGTTGCCGACGACTTTCCTCCTTACGCTGGCCATTTATCTCGAGCTTCATTACTAACAGTGGGAAAATAAGCTTCTGTTGTGAATTCTGAAGTCACGTCCAACGCAACAGGTTGTACTTCAGAATCTCAGAATACACAGGCAGCTCACACTGTTTGGATTCTCCTATGACTCTTGGATGTAATAGTATCTGGGCCGCATGTGTAACGCATTACGAAAATAGAGCTCTGTTCATAATCGCGCATGCGATGTTATCCTCCGCCGCGAAGCCGACCTCACAACAAAGGCAGCTGGCCAGCGTAAATCGACCCTGCACGGGACACCAGTCGGCCGGCCCGTAACTCACGCCCCACCGTTTACCCAACGCAGCGTCAAACCATCTTCCAGGAAGCGGTTCCCAGCGCAAGCGATCCCAAAAACACCTGCAAGCTCTGCTTTGGCTTCGTGTGACACAGTAACACTTAACATTCTACGGCATTTAATTTTGCTACCAGGTCCATTAATCCGCAGAGATGATTGCATACAGCTGAACACATTGCAGACGTGAATTTCAGTTACAGAATTCCTAAACACAACTTCAATCTGTGAGTCACTTTTTACATTATTGCATTACTAATGACATTAAATACTGTTGCAATACACACTGATGGACAAGAAGTAGAATTTTGGAACACGTATTGTGTTCGAGTATGATGACTTTTCTGGAGACTAGAAATCTACTCTGTAGGAATCAGCATGGGTTTCGAAAAAGACGGTCATGTGAAACCCAGCTCGCGCTATTCGTCCACGAGACTCAGAGGGCCATAGACACGGGTTCACAGGTAGATGCCGTGTTTCTTGACTTTCGCAAGGCGTTCGATACAGTTCCCCACAGTCGTTTATTGAACAAAGTAAGAGCATATGGACTATCAGACCAATTGTGTGATTGGATTGAGGAGTTCCTAGATAACAGGACGCAGCATGTTATTCTCAATGGAGAGAAGTCTTCCGAAGTAAGAGTAATTTCAGGTGTGCCGCAGGGGAGTGTCATAGGACCGTTGCTATTCACAATATACATAAATGACCTGGTGGATGACATCGGAAGTTCACTGAGGCTTTTTGCAGATGATGCTGTGGTGTATCGAGAGGTTGTAACAATGGAAAATTGTACTGAAATGCAGGAGGATCTGCAGCGAATTGACGCATGGTGCAGGGAATGGCAACTGAATCTCAATGTAGACAAGTGTAATGTGCTGCGAATACACAGAAAGATAGATCCTTTATCATTTAGCTACAAAATAGCAGGTCAGCAACTGGAAGCAGTTAATACCATAAATTATCTGGGAGTACGCATTAGGAGTGATTTAAAATGGAATGATCATATAATGTTGATCGTCGGTAAAGCAGATGCCAGACTGAGATTCATTGGAAGAATCCTAAGGAAATGCAATCCGAAAACAAAGGAAGTAGGTTACAGTACGCTTGTTCGCCCACTGCTTGAATACTGCTCAGCAGTGTGGGATCCGTACCAGATAGGGTTGATACAAGACATAGAGAAGATCCAACGGAGAGCAGCGCGCTTCGTTACAGGATCATTTAGTAATCGCGAAAGCGTTACGGAGATGATAGATAAACTCCAGTGGAAGACTCTGCAGGAGAGACGCTCAGTAGCTCGGTACGGGCTTTTGTCAAAGTTTCGAGAACATACCTTCACCGAAGAGTCAAGCAGTATATTGCTCCCTCCTACGTATATCTCGCGAGGAGACCATGAGGATAAAATCAGGGAGATTAGAGCCCACACAGAGGCATACCGACAATCCTTCTTTCCACGAACAATACGAGACTGGAATAGAAGGGAGAACCGATAGAGGTGCTCAGGGTACCCTCCGCCACACACCGTCAGGTGGCTTGCGGAGTATGGATGTAAAAAAAAAAAAAGTCACGGATAAATTTTATTTATTAATCGTATGGTTATGGCCCCCCCGTCGGGCAGGCCGGTCGCCGGGTGCCGGTCTTTCAATTTGGCGCCACTTCGGTGACCTGCAGACGATGAGGATGATAGGATGATGATGAGGACAGGCTAAAACCCAGTCTATGGCTGGAGAAAATTCCCCGACCCAGCCGGGAATCGAACCCGGGCTCAGAGGATTGACAATCCGTCACGCTGACCATTTTTTTTTAATCTCATTTTGTTCGTTGAATCTGCTCGGGGCGGACGTCGTAAGACATCCGTTTAAGTTCGTTGTTGATCGATTAACTCAGTTTTTTTATTACAGAGGGCAGCTAACCTTATGACCGAACACGCTGATCCATTCAGCTACAGGGGCCGGACGCCATGCATAATCATATGCACATACGCAGATGGCGTCCGCCCCAGTAGCTGAGTGGTCAGCGTGACGGATTGCCGTCCTCCGGGCCCGGGTTCGATTCCCGGCTGGGTCGGAGATTTTCTCCGCTCAGGGACTGGGTGTTGTGTTGTGTTCATCATCATTTCATCCCCATCCGGCGTGCAGGTCGCCCAATGTGGCGCCGAATGTAATAAGACCTGCGCCAAGGCGGCCGGACCTGCCCCGCGAGGGGCCTCCCGGCCAATGACGCCAAACGCTCATCATCAACATCATCACGCAGATGGCGGTACTATCGTGTACACAATGTATAAAAGGGTTGTGCATTGGCGGAGCTGTCATTTTCACTCAGGCGATTCACGTGAAAAGATTTCCGGCGTGATTACAGTCGTACGACGGGAGTTATAGACTCTGAACGCCGAATGGTAGTTGGAACTAGACGCATAGGACTTTCCATTTCGAAATTTGTTAGGGACTTCAATATTCCGAGATCCACAGTGTCAAGAGTATGACGAAAATACCACACTTCAGGCATTACCTCACCGCGGACGACACCGTGACCGACGGCCTTCACTTAACGATCGAGAGTAGCGGCGTTTGCGTAGAGTTGTCGGTGTCAAGAGACAAGCCCCAATGCTTGAAATAACCGCAGAAACCAGAAATACGAACTTATCTGCTAGGATAGTATTGGGAAACTTGTCGTTCGTAGGCTATGCCAGCAGATGACCGACGAGAGTGTCTTTGCTGACAGCACGACATCGCCTGCAGCGCCTCTCCTGGGCTCGTAACCATATATGTTGGACCCTAGACTACTGGAAAACCGTGACCTGGCAAGATGGGTCGATATGAGTTGATGGTAGGGTTCAAGTGTGGCGCAGACCCGACAAAGACACGGACACAAGTTGCTCAAATGGTTCAAATGGCTCTAAGCACTACAAGACTTAACATCTGAGGTCATCAGTCCCCTAGACTTAGAACTATCCATACCTAACTAACCTAAGGACATCACGCACATCCATGCCCGAGGCAGGATTCGAACCTGCGACCGTAACGGTCGCGCGGTTCCAGACTGAAGCGCCTAGAGCCGCTCGGCCACAGCGGCCGGCGGTATTGTGGAAGCTGGTGGTGGCTCCGTAACGGTATAGGCTGTGTTTACATGGAACGGACTGGGTCCTCTGGTCCAACTGAACCGATCATTGACCGGAAATGGTGATGTTCGGCTGCGTGGAGACCATTTGCAGACATTCATGCACGCCATGTTCCCAGTTTTATGGAGGACAATGCGCCGTGTCACCGAGGCACAATTGTTCGCGATTGGTTTGAACAACGTTCTGGACGATTTGAGCGAATAATTGGTTATCCGGATCGCCCAACACGAATCCCATCGAACATTTACTGGTCATATTCAGGAGATCAGTTCGTGCACAAAATCTAGCACCAGCATCATTTTCGCGATTATGGACGGCTATAGATTCAGCATGTGCTCAATATTTCTGCAAGGGACTTCCAATGACTTGTTGAGTCCATGGCACGTCGAATTGCTGAACTTCTCCGGACAAAGGGAAATCCGACTGGTATGAGGAGGTACCCTGTGAGGTTTGTCACTCAGTGCACCCATGGAGGTAAGACAAAGAGGTATTTCCTGAATAGAGCACCGTACACAGTGACGTATTTCGTTATTTAATCTCACCACGCTACGGAATTGCTACAATTGTGGAATGTCAGAAATACTCCAAACATCTCCATCAAATTGTGAAGAATTTTCATATCTAGGACACAGCGCATTTTTTTAAGGACGAAAGATTCAGTTCGCCAGAAGACTTCAAGTATGAAAATCGTCGAACTGTATCTACACATCGACCATACTCTGCTGATATTCAGAGAAGAATTTACCAAGGGAGACTGATTTATTATCCAGTCAATGTCGAGATGATTGGGAGGTGCAGTTTATTATACGATGTAAAATGTAATAAATGGAAATGTCTATGGATCAGTAACGAATATTACTTAGCGAGTGTGAAAAGGAAAACCCTGGCAGTGTTCTCAGAAGCTCCATGAGCAGGTTCATCAACTGCAACACACGCTTTTTTCCTCTAGTCCATTCATCAGAATTCCGAATAGTTTGATCTATTCTTCAATTTTATTCTCTTATCTGCTGATATCTACTCTATACTACACCTGAAGGCCTCGACGGTCTGTTTCACACGTTCTCACAAGTGTTCCTATAGCGTGGCAGCGGCATTCATGACATGGCTAGCTGCCAACTTTTTGGGTTATTAGTTGTACGTGCAAGTGAAATTTTCTTTCAAATATGTAGTAGGGGTTTGAGGTACATATATTGAATAATAGTGGTGCAGCAAATGTCTGTCACTTGTCTTTTTTTCATCATTGCGGTTCATACATGACTAATTGTCGTCTGTTGTCTACGAGATTTTACTTTGGTCGCCTTCAGCGTCACTTTAGAGTAAACTACATTGTTGGTTTTCCGCGCCGAGTGACGGTGCACATTTGATAAGGCAATGGACTCGCATTCAGTAGGACTGAAGTTCAGACCTCCGTTGCGCCATCAATAGTCAGCGCAATCGAAAAATTTTCATCTCTGCTTCTTCGTTTATAATTTTCCTAGTGATTCTGTTTCTTTGGTCATGAAATACATTGTTATAGAAGCAAATTTCATTCCTTTTTTGGCAGGAATCATTGTATTCGAAAACATGTCATCTCTGGGAGCTGGCTGTCATCTTCCAAAACTTAACGACATGCCAATATTATTCTGAATACAGGTAAAGAGTTTAAAATTCTGCAACCTGTTGCGATGGCTACAACATAATAAATCAAGCTGGGGAGTGGATCCTACACACTTGTGATTCAGCTCTTTTGGCTAAATTGAATGGAATTTTCGGAGGTTTCTCACATTTATCTAGTCAAAAGCTGAGCTTGGATTATCCGTTACACAAGCAACATGAAAACGTAGCATTCAACACATATTTGTTAAACTTCATACTAGTCAGTTTTAACGTAAAATATCCATTAATATGAACAGATATGAATCTTTGTCGACAGTATTACAGGTTACAGTGAAATTGAATCAGATATGTTTTAAATTTGTTATTTGTCTTTTCACTTTTGACTCTTGTTAATTGTAGGCCGTTTGACTGCTCGTTAAATTGATCGATATCCAACAGTATATTCTTGATTGTTCAGACTTTTTCCTGTTCAGTTTTTTAATTTTCAGTGCAACGTTAATAGGTAAACCTTACATGAATAAAAAATATTTCATGGGAAGTTTAGTTTTTTGTTTCCTAAGCTAGTGACCATTTTGTTGGACCACATACAGATTTACTCATACAGTACGTATTTCTTACAACCAACTTAAAAATGTGTCACATACACAAGCATTTTAACAATATGAAAAGGTGAAACTTCCTGGCGGATTAAAACTGTGTACCGGACCGAGACTCGAACTCGGGACCTTTGCCTTTCGCGGGCAAGTGCTCTACCAACTGAGCTACCCAAGCACGACTCACGGCCCGTCCTCACAGCTTTACTTCTGCCAGTACCTCGTCTACTACCTTCCAAACTTTGCAGAAGCTCTCCTGCGAACCTTGCAGAACTAGCACTCCTGAAAGAAAGGATGCTGCGGAGACATGGCTTAGCCACAGCCTGGGGGATGTTTCCAGAATGAGGAGAGTTTCTGCAAAGTTTGGAAGGTAGGAGACGAGGTACTGGCAGAAGTAAAGCTGTGAGGACGGGGCGTGAGTCGTGCTTGGGTAGCTCAGTATAGTCCGCCTTTAGCCGCGGAGCAACTCGGACTTGTTTTCGTCCCGGCTGCGAACGTTCGCGAAAGAAGCGGTGTTTACACCGTCGTCACTCGCGTGTGTTACTGTTTGAATCTAACGCTATGGCACACATTTTACGAAAAACCACGATACAGTTCACGTTCTGTAACGGGTATGCACGACCGAAGGCTTTCGAAATCGAACGTTTCTTGAGGGCCGAAGTGCAACTTAATTACACGGAGATTATTGGAATTCATTTATCAATCGTGAGCAGCACTCTTTACGTAAAGATGATTGACGACGCAGCATGCGATAGGATCATTGAAGCCGCCAAACGAGGGTTCCAGTTCCGACACTCCGATGGTCATATTGGCGAAGTTTTAGTCGCTCATTTGGGCCTGGGCGTGCGTACGATTCGAGTCTTTGAGCTGCCTTTCGAGGTACCAGAATCATTGGTCACTGAATCGCTCCAGCCAAATGGCAGAGTTATCAGTCATACGGCCGAACGTTGGGCAAATTTTAGCACGTATCCAGTGCTCAATGGTGTCCGACAGGTGCGAATTGCACTTATGAAACATGTGCCATCATACATCAACATCGGCGGCTGTCGAGCTATTGTCATCTATGATGGACAGCCCCGGACATGCTGCGGATGTGGTGGTGAAGGACATCTTCGATCTGCGTGTATGCAGAGGAGACGCTTGCAACTCCCCAGCGGAGACCTCCAGAATCCGACTACACCAACGTCACTGCCGATGACTTACGTGGCGGCGCTTCGCGGGGAGGTGACGCCGAGGTCGGAGCGCACTATCGAACCGACGCCGCAGTTGATTGAGGCGCCTTCGGACACCACTGAAGAAGGAATGGCTCCGACCAACCTCCAATCGCAGACATTACAGGTGGTGCAGAAAGAGGATGACAGCATCACAACAGGCATGGAAGCTGAAGTGGAACGGCCCCAGGACGTTGTGGCGGCGGCGAGAATGCAGGTGATGCAAGATTCGCCAACACCAGAGGCCGAGGTTAGGGCCCGCAAACAACGCTCGCCAAAGCGCCGCAAGAAGCGCCGACTAAACTCTGCGGAGACGCTCCCTTCTCTTCTTGGGAGCCCAGATGAGTCTAACACTATGGACCTGTCTGACTTGGAACCACAAGCTTCGGATGTCGCAGACCATATGAATTCTGACAGTGAAAAGATGTCATGTCGTTCAGACGACGCATCCGCTCAGGGGCCTGCTACCCCTTCTGCGGTGGAGTCTAAAGCTGCGAAAGAACAACAGATGTCACACATCAATGCCGCACAGGAAAATTTGGAGCACCCCAATAATATCAGCTGGTATGAGCAGGACGACGAAATCACCGATGCGGACCATTCTACTGGTGGGGACTCGCATCCGTCCGCATCTCAAGAAACCTAATGCCGCAGGGACACGTCCGTCGGGCGACCCTCTGCGGATGTGCAAAGGGACTATCGATACGGCGAAACTTTGTCATTTTAACATCATGTGGATATGACAGCTTCTCGACCCCAGGCATACAGAATAGGGACAGTGAATGTAAATACCATTAGATCGCCCGTGAAACAGCAGTTGTTTAGGGACATGATATACGTGTCGGATGTGGATATACTGATGGTGCAGGAAATTTACATTCCTGAGTTCCAGGAAGTCCATGGATACATCTCCTACACCTCGCCGCACTCGAACAAGGACAGTGGAACGGCGATATTGGTCCGGGACGGGCTTCCGGTTCGCGACCTGGCTTATCTACCTTCGGCACGAGGACTGGCGATAACTGGTAATGGAATTCGCATTCTCAATGTTTATGCTCCTTCCAGCACAGACAACAGACGGGCGCGTGCGAGATATTATTCGGAAGAGATTGTGCCCTTATTTACCGGCAGATTCGATCATTTCATTATAGTTGGTGACTTCAATTGTGTTTTGGCCCAAAAAGACCAGACTCCACATTACAATACCTGTCGTGAGTTGCATGTGCTATGCCGGGATCTGGAGTTAAGCAACACCTGGGACATGATTCATAGGAACCGTGAGGGATATACTTTTTATACCAGTCACTCGGCGAGCAGATTCGATCGAATATGTGTTTCGGTTGGCCTACAGGATAAGGTGGTCGACGCGGAACGATGGCCTGCGGCATTTACTGATCATCTGGCTTACATTTGTACCATATCATTCCCTAGGCAAAGTGTGTGGAGAAGCCGTGGGACATGGAATTCGTCACTTTTGGCGGACCCCGAATGTGGTCAGAGAGTCGAGGAGGCATGGGCCACATGTCAACGCCGTCTACCAACATCTACCTCCGTGCTTCAATGGTGGCTCGAGTGTACTAAGACGGCAATAAGAAAAGCTCTCATACAGTATGGTCGGGATAAGACGAGATGGCAAAGAGACACTCTTGATTATTATTACACCATGCTTCGTGAGCTGTGTTCCAGGTGCCGTCTGCAGAACATCATGCAGAAGTTCATCGTGTCAAGGCACAAATCCTATCGATCACGCGACGACGACTGGGTGGCATCCCAATACGGGCAAGATGTCTCGACACCATCACTGGGAACGTACCTCGATGCACCATGTGTCGCGGGAACATAAACGTTACCGCCGGGCATTGGTAACAATGCTCCACGGTTTAGATGGCCGTCAACTGACAATACAACAGGATATTGCAAGTGAATTTTTAGGGCATTTCCGCCACCTCTATGCCGGTACACCGACAGACCGTCTGGTGGGGGAAGAGATACTGCAACATCTGCAAACGACACTGACAGAGACGGATAAGGCAGCGCTTATGGAGCCACTCACAGAAGACGATATAAAGGTGGCACTCACAAAAGGAGCGGCCCATAAATCACCAGGGCCAGATGGGATTACGCTAGAGTTTTATCGAGAATTCGTGGACATGATGATGCCACAGTTGGTGTCGATGTACAATGAGGCGATGCGTCCGGACATGCGCCTACCGTCGGATTTTGTGACGGGCTTTCTTCTTCCCATCCCGAAGATGGCGGGGAGTCGCAGTGTTAATCAATATCGGCCTCTCACTATGCTAAACACCGACTATAAAATCTTTGCACGACTACTAGCGTCTCGTCTCAGGCTGGCGATATCCAGGAAAATATCCCCTGATCAGGTTTGCCTAGGGGTGCGAAGCAACATCTCCTCGGCGTTAAGTGAATACCGTGACGTTATCGCCCTTGCGGAAACGTGTAAAATGCGAGCAGCTATGATATCTGTGGACTTCGATCGTGCGTTCGACAGGATAAACCATGACTTCTTGGCGTCAGTCATGAGCCGAATGGCAATTCCACCTGTTTTCATCTCCATCGTTATGAGGCTAATACGAGAGGCTACGTCGAAGGTGATTGTAAACGGTCGGGAAGCGGGCTCGATTTCTATTAACAGCTCAGTCCGACAAGGGTGGCCACTCTCCATGATGCTGTTTGCGATAGCGCTTGAACCGCTGATGTGTGTTATGAGGCGCTCACTTATTGGGATAGCGCTTAATGAGAATTCTTTCGTTTGTCGCGCATATGCGGACGACCTGATCCTTCTTGTCGGATCAGGACATGAAGTGCGTCAGGTTGTTGAACATCTCGATTCTTACGGGACGGCGGCAGGCAGTGTCGTTAACATGACGAAATCGAAAATTATGCACATTGGATGGGGTCTGGAAGACGTACCGGGACCGTTTCAGACGGTGGAATCGCTGAGATGTCTGGGGATTACATTTACCCGTTCACTACGGCGGCCAGCGGCGGCGCGTTCTCGGCGGCTTCTGCAGAATGTTCGTCTGACGATACGCAACAACTCACTGAGAGCCATTGACATGATCCAACGTGTGGCATACACCAACGTGCACATAGCGTCACGACTGCCCCATTTAGCGCAGATCCTACCAATACCGAAGGGCATTGCAGACCGCCTCATGGCTGCCTTTGGTTACTATGTTAGTACTGGGATGTTATTAAGATCAAATATGATACGTTAACGCTACAGTTCCGGAACGGTAGCCTCAACCTCACAAACGTGCGAAACAAAGCTCTGGCGCGTTACATGCGAGCGATGATACGAAATTGGCAACAAAGAAACCATACCATAACGTCAGCTCTGATAGAAGTACTTGTTTCGCCTTCGTACGAACCCCCTATTGCGGTGGGAAATATTTCGCCTTCTCTTGCACACATTGCCTCATTTCTTGTTGATTACAGTTATGATCGTCTGAAAGTACCTTCGACGGGAATACCCACGACTCGGGAGATCTATAGATGCTTGATGGATCACCATGGCCGCAACATAATGGAATTCAAATACCCGTCGAGAATGTGGAACCACATTTGGTGTGCAGTGCATACTCCATTACTGTCAACAGCAGCGAGATCGATGTGGTATATTCTTATAGACCGTAAACTTGTGACCAGGAGTCGATTACATACAATTCATATGGTCGATTCTCCTCTTTGCACACTGTTAGCAATGGAAGAACATGGTTTAGTGTGTGGCGCAGCGAGGGACGTCTGGATGCTGATGCGTCGAATACTGGCCTTCCTTCGGCGCACTAACTACACAGAAATCACATCGGATGTACTTTTTCTACCGGACATGACCTTTTTTCCCAAACAAAAGGCGTATGCTGTCAATTGGATCGCTGGACATGCGACGAAATATTTGTATTCGTACGATATTAAGTCCGTGATGGATTATTGAATGTATTTACAAGAACAACACGAGCTCATACGGAGTCATACGAAATACAGGACTTACTTTTCCAATTTTTTAGGAAGTGTTTTTCACAATCCGCCCGACAGCTGGGGTGTCCCAGAACTGAGAAGACTCCTGCAGCAGAACGACTAGAGACAGTACTGCGCGGTTCAATTATATTGGCATATAGCACACTGAGAAGAAAACTGGCCCCTACCTGTTGGCGCCAGTTATGACTGGATTATGTTAAAGTGAACAAAAAAAAAAAAACCACACACACACACAACGATGGTAAACACCGAAACCGCCTCAGGTAATGGTCCTTCGAATGGTCGACGCAGGAGAAATACATACCGCCCACACTGGCAGAAATGGTCAAGATTATATGGCTTTCTGCCAGGTTTATGATGCGACACCGCGTGCTGCAGGGATTGTGATGCAGATGATAACTTCATTTTCACTCCCGCCCGTGACTAGGATTGTCATTTACTTTATTCCTGTTACAAAGAAAAAAAAAAAAAAAAAAAAAAAAAAAAGAGAGAGAGAGAGAGAGGGCGGCCTTTGCGTTGATTTTGTGGCTTCCAAATTGTTTTTGCTGTCTCGATACTTTTCTTATCCCTAGGACAGCACAATTGTACAAATAAAGATTGTTTGTTTACCTTCCCTTCCTGTTCCCAAAAAAAAAGAAGTGGTCGCGTTGTTGGACCATGAAGCGGAGAACCCGCGTTTTTATTTTTATTTAAAAAGAAAAAAAATGGTAGAGCACTTGCCCGCGAAAGGCAAAGGTCCCGAGTTCGAGTCTCGGTCCGGCACACAGTTTTAATCTGCCAGGAAGTTTCATATCAGCGCACACTCCGCTGCAGAGTGAAAATCTCATTCTGGAATATGAAAAGGTATTCTTTGAGTATAATCATGAAATAATCATTAACTTTCAAGTTTTTAGGGGTAGTACTACTAAGCGATACAAATTGGAACTATCACATAAAAGCAGCATTAGGGAAATGGAATGGAAGACTGTTTTTGCGGGTGAGTTCTGGGAAAGTTTAGCGCATCTATATAAGAAATCACATGTAAGACACTAGTGTGACAAGTTCTGGACTATTGTTCCAGCGACTGAAGTCCTCGTGAAATAGGTGTGACAGTAGACGTCAAACGAATTCAGAGACGCGCAGTTTGGATTGCAAGAGGTCATTGTACACTATATAAAACTATAGTAGAAGTGCACGAGGAATTAATACTCAGTTCGGTAAATTTAGAGAGCCTATAGTTGAAGATGACTGTGGGGCCATTTTGTTGCCCCTATCATGTGTGTTACTTAGGAGTCATGACAGTAAGATAAGAAAAATTAGGGTGGCATATAGACTCTCATTTTTCCCAGCTTAATAAACGAATGGAGTAGTGCAGAAAACAGACAGTATAGGTATGGAGTATTCTCCGCCATACACTGTACAGTGACTAGCGAAGTATATGGGAGAATTTACACCTAGAATGTAAACTGTCTACAGAAAATTATGAATTGGATAACAATTTCCGAGGTTTTTTGTATCACCTACAAGATTTAGCTATTACATGTCTTCAACCTAATGAATTCAGATATAAGAAAAATGCTACTTCTGGAATCTTGGGTCAGACTCGGATAAATTTCTATTATCAGCCATATTGCCATTCAGTGAAACAGGAAGGCTCCAGTAAGTAGTTTTTTCCAATATTCTGATTGATTTAATGCTGCCCGCCATGAATTCTCCTGTGTCAACCTTTCCTTCTCCAGAATGGCACTTGTAACTCACGTCCTCAATTATTTGTTAGATGTATTCCGATCTCTGTCTTCCTTTTCAGTTTTTACCCTCTGTAGCTCCATCTGGTAGCATGGAGGTTATTCCATGATGTCTTAATAGACTTCATCTGTCTTCCTTTTCAGTTTTTACCCTCTGTAGCTCCCTCTGGTACCATGGACGTTATTCCACGATGTCTTAATAGACGTCCTATCATCATCTCCCTTCTTCTTGTCAGTGTTTTCCATATATTCCTTGCCTCACCGACTTTGCAGAGAACTTCGTCATTCCTTACTTTATCAGTCCATTTATTTTCAACATTATTTTGTATCACCATAGTTTTTCTGCAACAGGTTTTTTCACAGTCCATATTTCACTACCATACATTGTTGAGCTCCATACATACATTCTCACAAAATTTCTTCCTCAAATTAAGGACTATGTTTGACACAAGTATATTTCATTTGTACGCCGTAGCAAGGAAAAAGACTTGCTGTCAGGCAATAGCATCACCAAATATGTGAGTAGTGGAAAATTCAGAGAAAGGAGGTAGTCAAAAGTCACACCATAACTACCCCCCACCACAAGTTGATAAAAAAGTTAAATCCCCCAGTTGTCCTAGTGAAGCCCAGGGTCGAACCAGAATTACCCTTGATGTCACAGAAGTGTCCAATTGCTCTAAACTGAAAACAGCTTTGAAGGCGAAACGCATTTATTTTCACCCAATTTAAATATACAATGTTTATGTAATTACTCACTAGATGCGGGAGTATACCATTGTCCTAAGTTAAAGTGGTATAGGAACAGGAGGATTCTGGGACTGATTGCTGCCAGGCGTAATTTATTTTTGTGAATTAGAACGCAATTGCAGAAATAGTTCAATTATCCTAAATTGAGGCTGGAAGGTTCTATGTTCGACTCCTGTTGTGGTTAATTTCCTTTTAATTCGATTATTTTTTTTTTTTAAATTAACACATTTTTTGTTTGAATAATTGCAAAGAACAGGACAGACACGCTTAATGCTCTGATACCATGTATGATTGCTGCTTGCACGTCACTATCTCCCGCCCCCCCCTCACACCCCCTCCTGGCACCATCCCCCTCCTCACTGCAAGGAACAAATGCTGTCATGTTTAATAGCGCCAACTGTGCAGTAGCGACACAAACAGACCTACGATGTGCTAACTGATACCGTAACACTCTTCATACCCCACAATTCAAGCGCTGAGTGTGCATAACGGCTAGCTTTCACAGACATCATTATATCGTCAGAGGTTTTTCTGGGTTAACGTTTGGAACAAGTACCCTCGCTAACACTTTTCAAATAACAGAAATCATCACAGTAAACATCTTATTTGCTGTATTATAGCGTAGTCAGTAGCATTAGAAGATTAAATGACATCTTCATCATTCTTTCAGAATGAAGACGATATTCATAGACTTGCAAGGACTAAAAGATGTTGCAGAAAATTTTGCGCCAAAACAAGCAGCTACTATTGTCGTAGACTTCAAGGAAGATCTTGCTAAAGTTCTCTCATTGTAGCAGAGGACGCTACATTCAGTATCCTGCTAGAGAAAACACAGTGCACAGTCTTGGTTAACATGTGATCACCACCATTAGCATTGGAAAATTCAGGAAACACGTTATGTGTGTAGAGTAGATTACATTACAGCAATGGGTGGTGATAAAATTAGAATGGATATTATCTGTGTTACATGTGGATTCTGCCAAATTAGTTAACACACAAAATCACGACCGCCTGTCGCTCTAAAACTGAAGACATGTTTAAGAACTTCTGAAGATCAGTCTTTGGAAGTGACCGATATGACATGATGTCTGAACAGTAAAAGCTCCTCGTAAAATATCTTTATATTTTTCTTTCAATTCATGTAAAATATAACTTCAGGTTACAGAATTGAATCTAAATACCAGAAAGCACTGGTAGGGCTAATGTGCGTATAGCTTGTTGGAACACGAATGGCTGTGGTTGTGATAGTTGATGTGTGAGATTTTGTAAGAACCAGTAGGCGCAAAGCGGTATTTGACGAAGGTGCGATCCCCACTGATGTACTGTAAATAGTTAAACTCTCAGAACATATATTATACATAACAAAAAATTGCATAATTTTATTGACTCATTTTTCTAGGAGTAATTAAAAGTTAATACATGATGGAACAAGTTCAGAACCTCTATTGTCTCTGAACACTGGCTAATATTATAAATACGTATCTACAAATTTCTCGCTGTGAAATGTCAGTTACACCACCATTTGGTATGGAACTCCACAGTCACTGCTGTTTCTCCTCATAATATAGTAACACATATATTAAAGTAATGGTCAGCACTCGGTTATAATGTTTTTGTGAAAGAACAGTAGAAAGCGATTTTGGCTTTAAGTTCAGAAAGACGTGACGTCACTGGGACTCAGTAAGGTGATTGTGTGGTGTACGCAGGGCTGCCCCCTACATAGTCCGACCACGACATTTCTGTCTATGTTTAGCGGGCCAGAAACGGGAGCTGCCTCACTTAGGAGGCTGTTAGTAAACAGACGACGCAAGGCACTGTGTACAGTGAGCCGCCAGCAGCTGCTGCAGCGTCCGGGGGAGTCAGCTTTGCCACTACGTGGCGTGTGAGTGGCAGCCTGCAGTACTGTGATCGGCGGGCACTGTTTTACATCCGCGTGGTACCGCGGCGTATCCTCCCACAGGCAGCTACATACAAATAGGTCTGCGGTCCGCCCGGATGAGAGCGGACACGTCCCGTACGGATAAAGAGCCGCTTCAAGTCCCCGCAATGGACTTCATCTGCTATGACCGCTTCCGCTGCCTGCCTTGTCACCGCGCCGTGACCCATATCCGCCACCGCGCTTCCGACAGCCGCTCACGAGGCACCGCTTCGCCGTGGTTACCAGTGGCAGCCTCCGAGTTGCCCGCCTCGTAGAACCGTACCTAACTCTCTTCCCCTCAAGATATTGTCCACGATAGACAGTTTCCAGTTACCCGCCAGGGTAACCGAGAGCGCTAACGCGCTGCTTCCTGGACTCGGGTAGGCGCGCCGGCCCCAGATCGAATCCGCCCGGAGGATTAACGACGAGGGCCGATGTGCCGGCCAGCTTTGATGTGGTTTTTAGGCGGTTTTCCACATCCTGCTAGGTGAATACCGGGCTGGTCCCCATGTTCCGCCTCAGTTACATGGCTCGCAGACATCTGAACACATTCGCACTATTCCATCGATTACACTCGACATAGATAGTTGGGGTAAATTAATTCCGTCCCGGGGGTACGGGGTGGCGGCAGGAATGGCATCCGGCCACCCCTTAAACCATTAACATGCCAAATCCGATTAACGATGGCTGACCCTGCGTCACTGCCAGACAAGGCTCAAGCGATAGATAGACAGTTTCCAGTTATCAAGTTGTGAAGATGTTGTATCTCAAAAATGTACTTTGTTTAGTTACCATAATAAACAGTTGTGTTGTAAAAGTGTTAACTCCACTCCTCAATACGAGGAGATTACAGAGTGATTCTTCAGCAAAGGTATTGGTAAAGGTACAGGGTGTTTCAAAAATGACCGGTATATTTGAAACGGCAATAAAAACTAAACGAGCAGCGATAGAAATACACCGTTTGTTGCAATATGCTTGGGACAACAGTACATTTTCAGGCAGACAAACTTTCGAAATTACAGTAATTACAATTTTCAACAACAGATGGCGCTGCGGTCTGGGAAACTCTATAGTACGATATTTTCCACATATCCACCATGCGTAGCAATAATATGGCGTAGTCTCTGAATGAAATTACCCGAAACCTTTAACAACGTGTCTGGCGGAATGGCTTCACATGCAGATGAGATGTACTGCTTCAGCTGTTCAATTGTTTCTGGATTCTGGCGGTACACCTGGTCTTTCAAGTGTCCCCACAGAAAGAAGTCACAGGGGTTCATGTCTGGCGAATAGGGAGGCCAATCCACGCCGCCTCCTGTATGTTTCGGATAGCCCAAAGCAATCACACGATCATCGAAATATTCATTCAGGAAATTAAAGACGTCGGCCGTGCGATGTGGCCGGGCACCATCTTGCATAAACCACGAGGTGTTCGCAGTGTCGTCTAAGGCAGTTTGTACCGCCACAAATTTACGAAGAATGTCCAGATAGCGTGATGCAGTAATCGTTTCGGATCTGAAAAATGGGACAATGATTCCTTTGGAAGAAATGGCGGCCCAGACCAGTACTTTTTGAGGATGCAGGGACGATGGGACTGCAACATGGGGCTTCTCGGTTCCCCGTATGCGCCAGTTCTGTTTATTGACGAAGCCGTCCAGGTAAAAATAAGCTTCGTCAGTAAACCAAATGCTGCCCACATGCATATCGCCGTCATCGATCCAGTGCACTATATCGTTAGCGAATGTCTCTCGTGCAGCAATGGTAGTGGCGCTGAGGGGTTGCCGCGTTTGAATTTTGTATGGATAGAGGTGTAAACTCTGGCGCATGAGACGATACGTGGACGTTGGCGTCATTTGGACCGCAGCTGCAACACGGCGAACGGAAACCCGAGGCCGCTGTTGGATCACCTGCTGCACTAGCTGCGCGTTGCCCTCTGTGGTTGCCGTACGCGGTCGCCCTACCTTTCCAGCACGTTCATCCGTCACGTTCCCAGTCCGTTGAAATTTTTCAAACAGATCCTTTATTGTATCGCTTTTCGGTCCTTTGGTTACATTAAACCTCCGTTGAAAACTTCGTCTTGTTGCAACAACAGTGTGTTCTAGGCGGTGGAATTCCAACACCAGAAAAATCCTCTGGTCTAAGGAATAAACCATGTTGTCTACAGCACACTTGCACGTTGTGAACAGCACACGCTTACAGCAGAAAGACGACGTACAGAATGGCGCACCCACAGACTGCGTTGTCTTCTATATCGTTCACATCACTTGCAGCGCCATCTGTTGTTGAAAATTGTAACTACTGTAATTTCGAAAGTTTGTCCGCCTGAAAATGTACTGTTGTCCCAAGCATATTGCAACAAACGGTGTATTTCTATCGCTGCTCGTTTAGTTTTTATTGCCGTTTCAAATATACCGGTCTTTTTGAAACACCCTGTATGTACAAAACAGGTCACGTTACTACTGTCCTCTAACTTTCTATGCTATAATAATCTCACATTTTGTTAAAAGCAATAAGAAAGTGAGGTTTGCAGAAAAATGCGAGAAAATTCACAAAATAACAGCGTGGGATGTAGCGTATCACGTTGCAACTTTCGGTCTTTGCCACCAGATGGCACGCGATAGCAACCGTTTCCATAGAAGTATTGAAAACATGTCCGAAATTTTATCTTCATTACTGGATGCACAGCATATAAGTGGTAGTCTTCCTACCGTCGACATAAAGCGAATACCTTGGTCTAGGTTCACTGTCACCTGAAAAATGCTCTGTGTGTACTGAGAGCTATACTTACTAATATTACGCTATAGTTCTCAAATTCATGCAGGGATCACTCGAGACTTTGCAACAGGTGGATATCCACCTGCCATGTCCAGATGATGTAAAATATCATTTTTGGGTGTGAGATACCGGTCTGAATTGCGCTCCGTGTATAATGACGAGTAAAGTGAACGTACTGGGCGGTTATAATCAAAGTGCAGACACTGACAGTGGTCCAGCGTGGGCTGTAATTATCGTACGGCAGCAAAACTTGGTAGGTATGCTAATGCGTTAACGGAGAACCTATTTACGCTGGAAAAAAGTTATTTTCACTTTTGACGACCGTGCCCAAATCTGGCGCTGTACGCTGTTCGTATCACTATTAAAAAAGGTAGGAAGATTTTTCTGTTTAGCAAAAGTGACAAAAAGCAGATTACAGAGTACCTGATGGCTCAACACAAAAGTTTTGTCTCAAGTACAGATAGTGTTGAGGATCAGTGGACAAAGTTCAAAACCATCGTACAATATGCGTTAGATGAGTATGTGCAAAGCAAGATCGTAAGAGATGGAAAAAAGCCACCGTGGTACAACAACCGAGTTAGGAAACTGCTGCGGAAGCAAAGGGAACTTCACAGCAAACATAAACATAACCAAAGCCTTGCAGACAAACAAAAATTACACGAAGCGAATTGTAGTGTGAGGAGGGCTATGCGAGAGGCGTTCAATGAATTCGAAAGTAAAGTTCTATGTACTGACTTGGCAGAAAATCCTAAAAAATTTTGGTCTTATGTCAAAGCGGTAGGTGGATCAAAACAAAATGTCCAGACACTCTGTGACCAAAATGGTACTGAAACAGAGGATGACAGACTAAAGGCAGAAATACTAAATGTCTTTTTCCAAAGCTGTTTCACAGAGGAAGACTGCACTGTAGTTCCTTCTCTAGATTGTCGCACAGATGACAAAATGGTAGATATCGAAATAGACGACAGAGCGATAGAGAAACAATTAAAATCGCTCAAAGAGGAAAGGCCGCTGGACCTGATGGGACACCAGTTCGATTTTACACAGAGTACGCGAAGGAACTTGCCCCCCGTCTTGCAGCGGTGTACCGTAGGTCTCTAGAAGAGCGTAGCGTTCCAAAGGATTGGAAAAGGGCACAGGTCATCCCCGTTTTCAAGAAGGGACGTCGAACAGATGTGCAGAACTATAGACCTATATCTCTAACTTCGATCAGTTGCAGAATTTTGGAACACGTATTGTGTTCGAGTATAATGACTTTTCTGGAGACTAGAAATCTACTCTGTAGGAATCAGCATGGGTTTCGAAAAAGACGGTCATGTGAAACCCAGCTCGCGCTATTCGTCCACGAGACTCAGAGGGCCATAGACACGGGTTCACAGGTAGATGCCGTGTTTCTTGACTTCCGCAAGGCGTCCGATACAGTTCCCCACAGTCGTTTAATGAACAAAGTAAGAGCATATGGACTATAAGACCAATTGTGTGATTGGATTGAAGAGTTCCTAGATAACAGAACGCAGCATGTCATTCTCAATGGAGAGAAGTCTTCCGAAGTAAGAGTGATTTCAGGTGTGCCGCAGGGGAGTGTCATAGGACCGTTGCTATTCACAATATTCATAAATGACCTTGTGGATGACATCGGAAGTTCACTGAGGCTTTTTGCAGATGATGCTGTGGTGTATCGAGAGGTTGTAACAATGGAAAATTGTACTGAAATGCAGGAGGATCTGTAGCGAATTGACACATGGTGCAGGGAATGGCAATTGAATCTCAATGTAGACAAGTGTAATGTGCTGCGAATACATAGAAAGATAGTTCCCTTATCATTTAGCTACAAAATAGCAGGTCAGCAACTGGAATCAGTTAATTCCATAAATTATCTGGGAGTACGCATTAGGAGTGATTTAAAATGGAATGATCATATAAGGTTGATTGTCGGTAAAGCAGATGCCAGACTTAGATTCATTGGAAGAATCCTAAGGAAATGCAATCCGAAAACAAAGGAAGTAGGTTACAGTACGCTTGTTCGCCCACTGCTTGAATACTGCTCATCAGTGTGGGATCCGTACCAGATAGGATTGATAGAAGAGATAGAGAAGATCCAACGGAGAGCAGCGCGCTTCGTTACAGGATCATTTAGTAATCGCGAAAGCGTTACGGAGATGATAGATAAACTCCAGTGGAAGACTCTGCAGGAGAGACGCTCAGTAGCTCGGTACGGGCTTTTGTTGAAATTTCGAGAACATACCTTCACCGAGGAGTCTAGCAGTATATTGCTCCCTCCTACGTATATCTCGCGAAGAGACCATGAGGATAACATCAGAGAGATTAGAGCCCACACAGAAGCATACCGACAATCCTTCTTTCCACGAACAATACGAGACTGGAATAGAAGGGAGAACCGATAGAGGTACTTAGGGTACCCTCCGCCACACACCGTCAGGTGGCTTGCGGAGTATGGATGCAGATGTAGATGTAGATGACACCCATGCTGTCATTTGATAAGCCATAGCGTGAATGAACAGTATGACTATCTAGAAGAGAGACCGTTAAATTGTTTTAAGTGAACGGCAGCAATGACAGTGCTGCATTGAGATAGTATCGCCGAATAAAAGCTCTGAGAAGAGGCCTCATGTCATCAGATGATTTGAAGAAGACGGTAATGAAACACGTGTGAACTTAAGTGTGGCACCTGGAAGAGGAAGACGTCCTCTCCCGATAGAAGTTATTGACTATGTTTCTGTTGCTGTAATTAACCATGCAGCATGTGCCCCGGATGGCGCTGGTGCTCGTGCTATGTCACGCAAATTTTCCGTCCCATGATCCTCAGTACGGAAAGTTTTGCAGTCAATTTTACTCTGTTACCTGTACAAGCCCTCCCCCCTCCATGAACCATGGACCTTGCCGTTGGTGGCGAGGCTTGCGTGTCTCAGCGATACAGATAGCCGTATCGTAGGTACAACTAAAACTGTTGAGAGGCCAGACAAACGTGTGGTTTCTGAAGAGGGGCAGCAGCCTCTTCGGTAGTTACGGGGGCAACAGTGTGGAGGATTGATCTGGCCTTGTAACATTAAGCAGAACGGCCTTTCTGTGCTGCTACTGCGAACGGCTGAAAGCAAGGCAAACTACAGCCTAAATTTTTTACGAGGGCATGCAGCTTTACTGTATGGTTAAATGACGATGGCGTCCTCTTGGGTAAAATATTCCAGAGGTAAAACAGTCCCCCATTCGTATCTCCGGGCGGAGGACGTCATTATCAGGAGAACAAAACTGGCGTACTACGCGTCGTAGCGTGGAATGTCAGATCCCTTAAATGGATAGGTAGGTTAGAAAAATTTAAAAACGGAAATGGATAGGTTAAAATTATATGTAGTGGGAATTACTGTAGTTCGGTGACAGGAAGAACAAGAGTTCTGGTCAGGTGAATACAGGGTTATAAATACAAAATCGGACAGGGGTAATGCGGGAGTAGGTTTAGTAATGAATAAAAAAATACGAGCGCGGGTGAGCTACTACGAACAGCATAGTGAAGGCATTATTGTACCCAAGATAGAGAAGAAGCCCACGCTTACCACAATAGTACAAGTTTATATGCCAAATAGCTCCGCAGATAACGAAGAGATTGAAGAAATGTATGATGAGATAAAAGAAATTATTCAGATAGTGAAGGGACACGAAAATTTAATAGTCATGGGAGACTGGAATTTGATAGTAGGAAAAGGAAGAGAAGGAAACGTAGTAGGTGGACTGGGGGTAAGGAATGAAAGAGGAAGCCGCCTTGTAGAATTTCACACAGAGCATAACATAATCATAGCTAACACTTGGTTCAAGTATCATGAAAGAAGGTTGTATACGTGGAAGAGGCCCGGAGACATAGGAAGGTTTCAGATAGATTATATGATGGTAAGACAGAGATTTAGGAACCAGGTTTTAAATTGTAAGATATTGCCAGGGGCAGATGTGGACTCTGACCACAATCTATTGGTTATGAACTGTAGATTAAAACCGAAGAAACTTCAAAAAGATGGGAATTTAAGGAGATGGGACCTGGATAAACTGACTAAACCAGAATTGTACAGAATTTAACGAGATGGGACCTGGATAAACTGACTAAACCAGAGTTGTACAGAGATTCAGGGACAGCATAAGGAAATAATTGACAGGAATGGGGGAAAGAAATATAGAAGAAGAAGAATGGGTAGCTTTGAGGGATGAAGTAGTGAAGGCGGCAGAGGAACAAGTAGGTAAAAAGACGAAAGCTAGTAGAAATCCTTGGATAACAGAAGAAATATTGAATTGAATTGATGAAAAGTGAAAATATGAAAAATGCAATAAATGTAGCAGGTAAAAAGGAATACAAACGTCTCAAAAATGAGATCGACAAGAAGTGCAAAATAGCTAAGCAGGGATGGATAGAGGACAAATGTAAGGGTGTAGAGGCATATATCGCTAGGGGTAAGATAGATACTGCCTACAGGAAAATTAACAGCCCTTTGGAGAAGAGAGAACCACTTGCATGAATATCAAGAGCTCAAATGGAAAACCAGTTCTAATCAAAGAAGAAAAAGCAGAAAGGTGAAAGGTATAGAGGGCCTATACAAGGGAAATGTAGTTTAAGGCAGTATTATGGAAATGGAAGAGGACGTAGACGAAAATAACTTGGAAGATATGGTACTGCGTGAAGAATTTGTCAGACCACTGGAAGACCTAAGTCGAAACAATGTCCCGGGAGTAAACATTTCATAAGAACTGCTGATAGCCTTGGGAGAGTCAGCCTTGACAAAATTCTACCATCTGGTGAGCGAGATGTATGAGACAGGCGAAATACCTTCGAACTTCAAGAAGAATATAATGATTCCAATCCCAAAGAAAGCAGGAGTTGAGAGGTGTGAAAATTACCGAACTATCAGTTTAATCATTCACGGCTGCAAAATACTAACACGAATTCTTTACAGACGAATGGAAAAACTGGTAGAAGTCAACCTCAGGGAAGATCAGTTTGGATTCCGTAGAAATATTGGAACACTTGAGGCAATACTGACCCTACGACTTATCTTAGAAGAAAGATTAAGGAAAGGCAAACCTACGTTTATAGCATTTGCAGACTTAGAGAAAACTTTTGACAACGTTGACTGGAATACTCTCTTTCAAATTCTAAAGGTGGCAGGGGTAAAATACAGGGAGCAAGCAGTAAAGGAAACAAAAGAAAAAATTGGAGTAGGAATTAAAATACATAGAGAAGAAATAAAAACCTTGAGGTTTGCCGATGACATTGTAATTCTATCAGAGACAGCAAAGGACCTGG
Source organism: Schistocerca cancellata (assembly GCF_023864275.1). Lineage (NCBI taxonomy): Eukaryota > Metazoa > Arthropoda > Insecta > Orthoptera > Acrididae > Schistocerca > Schistocerca cancellata. The sequence goes on from NC_064630.1 coordinate 626,132,730, forward strand.
AAGAGCAGTTGAACTAAATGGACAGTGTTTTTAAAGGATGTAAGATGAACATCAACAAAAGCAAAACGAGGATAATGGAATGTAGTCGAATTAAATCAGTTGATGCTGAGGGAATTAGATTAGGAAATAAGACACTTAAAATAGTAGATTTGTTTTGCTATTTGGGGAGCAAAATAACTGATGCTGGTTGATGTAGAGAGGATATAAAAGGTAAACTGGCTATGGCAAGGAAAGCGTTTCTGAAGAAGAGAAATTTGTTAATATCAAGTGTAGATCTAAGCGTCAGGAAGTCTTTTCTGGAAGTATTTGTATGGAATGTAGCTATGTATTGATGTGAAAGATGGACGATAAATAGTGTGGACAAGAAGAGAATAGAAGCTTTAGAAATGTGGTGCTACAGAAGAATGCTGAAGATTAGATGGATAGATCACGTAACTAATGAGGAGGTACTGAACAGAATCGGGGAGAAGAGGAATTTGTGGCACAACTTGACTAGAAGAATGGATCGGTCGGTAGGACATAGTCCGTGGTATCAAGGGATCACCAATTTAGTATTGGAGGGCAGCGAGGGGAGTAAAAATCGTATAGGGAGACCAAGAGATGAATAAACCAGACAGATTCTGAAGACCGTAAGTTGCAGTAGGTACTTGGAGATGAATAAGCTTGCACGGGATAGAGTAGCATGGAGAGCTGCATCAAATCAGTCTCTGGACTGAAGGCCATACGTTTGAAACTGCATTTTTGGGTTTTACAAACAAAGAAATTTAAAGTGACCACGACATTATTTACAAAATTTTACATTGCTGTGAGCCCCAGCTGCAAGAAGTTAATCTTAGTTTCTGATTCATATTTCTCAAATGTATTACTTCGCAAAGTCACAAAAACTTTTCGTTTTCCAGGCATGCACTTTACTACTGGACTACGAGGTCCACCCACAAAATACAAATGAAATATTTTGTCATCCAAATCTCATATTTCGTATTAGAATACGATTCTCGCGGCATATTTTGTCGTACTTCAAGTTCACTGCCAAGCCACTAGGAACGCTGCTGTCGTTCTCTGTAGTAACGCGGGCCTCGCACTTGGGGTATTTTGGTGTTGTGTGGATGGCAGAGTGGCCGGCCGGGGTCGTGTGACAGGTGCGCCACTCGTGTGGACGACGGCGCGCGACGCCGCCCCCTGGCCTACCCTCGTGCCCCCACTCTGGCCGGTATTCGCGTTATTTTTAGCCGCGTCTGCCGCTGCAGGCAGTCGCTCACTGGCAGCCGCAGTCAGCGGACCGCGAGTGCTGGAGTGGGTGGGGACAGCGGTCAGCGGGCAGCGGACCAGGGCACGCACAGCACGCCGGCCGGGCAGCGGCAGCAACAGGTAGGCGCGGGTCGCTTCACAGCTTACAGGCGTTTTTGTGTGCGAGAACAGGAGTGCAGCCGCCCGCTTAGCATTCGGGAAACCGTGTTCAGCAAATAACAAGAACTCTGCTTACAAGTCGCTTCTGGTGGGAAGGGACATGCACTGAAGGTGAAAGAGAGAACGGCGTATAAATATTTGCTCTATTGTAAATGACTTTTGTGGTGCAGCACCTTCTAACTTTAAGAAATACGAACTGTGTTTTCGATAGAACAATAACAGTTTCAGTAACTATTATGGTTCAAATGGCTCTGAGCACTATGGGACTTGACATCTTAGGGCATCAGTCCCCCAGAACTTAGAACTACTTAAACCTAACTAACCTAAGGACATCACACAACACCCAGCCATCACGAGGCAGAGAAAATCCCTGACCCCGCCGGGAATCGAACCCGGGCGTGGGAAGCGAGAACGCTACCGCACGACCACGAGATGCGGGCTAACTATTATGTTTAACTGTCAATTCTCCTTCATCAGTCACGTTAAAAATTGCCACTATCGCCTTCAGTGTAATTGACACATGCTGTATTGTTGTTATTTACTTTTCTCTTGAACGCGAATTTGAAAATTAGAAAGTATTTTTTTTTATTCCGACTATTTGCAGATTTCAATATGTAGCCAACGCCGCCCCCTAGCTAAAACAAATATGAATATGCATTGAACGTCGTCCACACTAAGTCCCTTTCAGACGTACCGTTCCATGTGCAGAGTGAACTACTGTGAAGTTTAAGGTTTGTTCGCCAATGAAACTATGAGCCGGTACTTCGAAAAAGAGATTCTGTAAGAATTGTGCTTTTCGTGAAGACAGGTTTGTAAACTGAAATGACCAATGCGTCGGTAGATGACACCACATCACACCTTAACAGCGAAACGAAACGGGAAGTTGTTGTCTACATGGGACGTTCAGAGTGCAAACGCAGTGACTTTCAAATACTGTCCCTCGAAACGCACTAACAATGAAGCATATTACAATGAAATGAACACCGTTAGCTGCTTACAGGCGTTGACATACGTCAACGGGGACAGATGAAAATGAGTGCCCGACGGGGACTCCAACCCGGGATCTCCTTACTTACATGGCAGACGCTCTATCCATCTGAGCCACCGAGGACACAGAGGATAGCGCGACTGCAGGGATTTATCTCTGGCACGCCTCCCGCGAAACCCACATTCTCAACGTATTGTCTCGCACTACATTCATAGTGCCCCCGCCGCCCATTATACTCATTACTCGCGGCGCGTTGCCGATTCCAGTAAGAGTTCGGGAACTGTTTGTGCATTCGCACAGAAGAAGAAGATGGTCAAGTGGCCGGTGAGCTTTAACTATATATATATATATATATATATATATATATATATACTAAGATGGTAAGCAGGAGATCCCGGATTCGAGTCCCGGTCGGGCACACATTTTCATCTGTCCCCGTTGACGTATGTCAACGTCTGTAAGCAGCTAAGGGTGTTCATTTCATTGCAATTTCATTCTAGCGAGCTGCATGGTCACCGATGGTATCTGTTCTTTCGGACAGATACCATCTTAGTATATATGTAGTTAAGGCTCACCGGCCACTTCACCATCTTCTTCTTCTGTGCGAATGGACAAACAGTGCCCGAACTCTTACGGGAATCGGCAACGCGCCGCGAGTAATGAGTATAATGGGCGGCGGGGGCACTACGAATGCGCTGACTCTTCGTTTCGTAATTGATTTTCTCATTTTTTAACAGGCGAAGAAGCAAGTTTTCTATCTGTCTTGACTCGCTACTGCTACATGGGGGAAGCTAAAAAGGACATTTTACCTAACACTGGCTTCTTTAATCGTGTGCTGTATATTTTTATTAGGGTACTGTAATTTTCTTCCGTCACATGACAGTGATGTGGCGTCTCTTTTCTCTAAAGCATATTCTGACAAAAAATACCTCAAAAGATTCTGACAGCCACGTAGCATCGACCTGTAGTATAAATTTTAATTACCTCACAAAGCATTCGTATAGCGAAATCATGCCTCCGGATACGGGAAGGCCCGTTACGTCTTTAAGATTATGTTGCGTTTTCAGAGAGTTGTCCTTCAAACACTAAACAATTTCAGACTTCGTAGCGCTTTGTTTGCTGTGTTGCAGGGATCGACGAAGAAAATTCAACTTTTTTCTGTCCCTCTAGTTTTGTCGACTGTTAAACATTCTCCAATACTACCTGATGTTCCTTTCGTCACTTAATTTTTCCATTGCAGGTTTTTGTTTTTAAATGGTGAAATGTAATACTCGATACTTTACGTTTGATAGATAATACGAAAGGCATGCTCGTTAAATTTGCGCATTAACTGATAAAGAAATTGGCCAGGTGTGAGTAGGACTCGCAGACTGAGGGTTCCGTACAGACAGTTCACGCGTTCCGAGAATCGAGGATCTCGACGATTTTTGTCTGTGATCGACGATGATACTAGAAACATATCGGTCCAAGGAATTCCAAGACTTTCGATAATGTTTTAATTTCAAGTTTGAAGTGTGATAGCAAATGACAAAAGAATTTTTTTTTTTCGTTTGACGTGATAAAAAATAAACAATTTTTTTAACTTTTCCATTATTTATACTGTGAAACCTTTCTTATGATCCTGCGTCAGGGGAAAGTACTCTGTAGGTTTTGATGTATGAGTTGGCCTATCTTTTGATTGCATTGAGTTAGAAGCTTAAAGTTATTACACCGCAATGGGACCAAAGATGTGACATAAATTTCAACCTGAAACGTCGACCCGTTCCTGGGAAAAAGGAGTTAATAGACGGACAATCTGACAACAAATGAGAAAAATATTTTTTTTCGTGGGATATGTGAGACACCCTGCTAAACCAGCAGGACAGGACAGGTAGTTTAAGTTGTGGAAACGGGCCAAAATAAGCGACTGTCAGTTACACTCGAACGTACAACCTTTTATTTGATCAAACATTACAAGGGCCCAAATTTTTTAAATAAAAAAACAAGCTTTAGTTTTGGACCTTAATGCGCCATACAATCTGATGCCTTAAGGGCAAGACCAGATTAATTAAAAATACAGCTGAAAGTCAATAACTTAAAGCTCAACCAAAATCAGAAATTTAAAAGGCAAGGCCTTATCTTAAAACAGTTCCTTAATTAGGCTGAAGGCCCAAAGAATCTGACACTTTAAGAGCAAACAACTTAAATTCAATATCGGCTGAAGGACCAACATTTAAGACTCAATAACATTAATTTTAAAAATGCCAAGGCTTTACGTAAAACAGTTCTTTAATTAGGCTGAAGGCCTTAAGGGCAAAACTACCTTAATTTAAAAATTGGCTAGAAGCTATACAAGTACAAACAACAAGAAGAATCAAGAAAAGGCAGTACACACAAGGGCGCTCAGAAGTTCCGAAGGTCGGCCTGGAATTCAAACACTAACGCTCGCTTAGGTGAGACAGGCAGTCGGCCCAACCATTGTCGATCCGACGACAACCCAACCGACAGACAGTCAACGGACCCACCAACAAGTTAACCTCCGCTTCACCTGACCAGCACATAACAGGGAGTTCAATGGAACTGCGTAGGAGGTATTGGCGCCCACAACCAGTTATACACTGAGCTGTCAAACTACACACTGTGATGAACAACGACAACACGATGAGGAAAATATACTGCCTGAATTTACGTCAACGGCCAGGACAGGTAACCGGAACGTTAACGGCCACAAGGCAGAAGATTCCGTTCGTGCACTTCAGTTCGAATAACCAAGTACAACTGAACTCCACCGGAGGGTGGCTGAAACCTGCCAACTTGAAAACACACGTTGTGGCTCGAGGGAATATCCCAATAGCCGACAACGAACTTCAAACGACACAATATGAACAGTATTAACTTGCTGGTACATAAAGTCAGAACTCAACTTTCATGTCCAGGGTCGATGAGCCACAAACCTCGTAGCTATGGAAACAGCACCATACACTCAGACGCCGCAGAGAGGCCGCAGGGGGCCTGGCCAAACTACACTCCTGGAAATTGAAATAAGAACACCGTGAATTCATTGTCCCAGGAAGGGGAAACTTTATTGACACATTCCTGGGGTCAGATACATCACATGATCACACTGACAGAACCACAGGCACATAGACACAGGCAACAGAGCATGCACAATGTCGGCACTAGTACAGTGTATATCCACCTTTCGCAGCAATGCAGGCTGCTATTCTCCCATGGAGACGATCGTAGAGATGCTGGATGTAGTCCTGTGGAACGGCTTGCCATGCCATTTCCACCTGGCGCCTCAGTTGGACCAGCGTTCGTGCTGGACGTGCAGACCGCGTGAGACGACGCTTCATCCAGTCCCAAACATGCTCAATGGCGGACAGATCCGGAGATCTTGCTGGCCAGGGTAGTTGACTTACACCTTCTAGAGCACGTTGGGTGGCACGGGATACATGCGGACGTGCATTGTCCTGCTGGAACAGCAAGTTCCCTTGCCGGTCTAGGAATGGCAGAACGATGGGTTCGATGACGGTTTGGATGTACCGTGCACTATTCAGTGTCCCCTCGACGATCACCAGTGGTGTACGGCCAGTGTAGGAGATCGCTCCCGACACCATGAAGCCGGGTGTTGGCCCTGTGTGCCTCGGTCGTATGCAGTCCTGATTGTGGCGCTCACCTGCACGGCGCCAAACACGCATACGACCATCATTGGCACCAAGGCAGAAGCGACTCTCATCGCTGAAGACGACACGTCTCCATTCGTCCCTCCATTCACGCCTGTCGCGACACCACTGGAGGCGGGCTGCACGATGTTGGGGCGTGAGCGGAAGACGGCCTAACGGTGTGCGGGACCGTAGCCCAGCTTCATGGAGACGGTTGCGAATGGTCCTCGCCGATACCCCAGGAGCAACAGTGTCCCTAATTTGCTGGGAAGTGGCGGTGCGGTCCCCTACGGCACTGCGTAGGATCCTACGGTCTTGGCGTGCATCCGTGCGTCGCTGCGGTCCGGTCCCAGGTCGACGGGCACGTGGACCTTCCGCCGACCACTGGCGACAACATCGATGTACTGTGGAGACCTCACGCCCCACGTGTTGAGCAATTCGGCGGTACGTCCACCCGGCCTCCCGCATGCCCACTATACGCCCTCGCTCAAAGTCCGTCAACTGCACATACGGTTCACGTCCACGCTGTCGCGGCATGCTACCAGTGTTAAAGACTGCGATGGAGCTCCGTATGCCACGGCAAACTGGCTGACACTGACGGCGGCGGTGCACAAATGCTGCGCAGCTAACGCCATTCGACGGCCAACACCGCGGTTCCTGGTGTGTCCGCTGTGCCGTGCGTGTGATCATTGCTTGTACAGCCCTCTCGCAGTGTCCGGAGCAAGTATGGTGGGTCTGACACACCGGTGTCAATGTGTTCTTTTTTCCATTTCCAGGAGTGTATGTGCCGCACAGATTTCCTCGCTGCTCCACGCCAACTGACCAACTGCCTAGGCCTGGAAACGGTGAAAGGATCAAATATACGTCGGCCGATGAGACGACCAACCGAACGACCAACCAACGGTCGTCCCGTTCCAATCTCCGTCCATCGGACAGTTCATGTGTGTCGCCAGTAGTCGGTGAGCACTGGCTGTCGGCGCCTCATCGGCGCTCCGTCCACAACCTCATTGCTGCTGCAGCCCGACTGCACTGCCAGACAGACGACAACCCAAGTATACTAGCGGTCGCTCCAGAGATGGTTCGACAGTGCACTCATAGATACGCGCTGCTGCTGGTGCTCACAGGCAGGTACGGCAGAAAGTTAGTGATGCCAGTAAATGGAATAAGAAAACGAGGCGGCAGTACCGGAATAGAAGATTACAAACAATAAATGGCATGAACACGAGCCGTGCAGGGCTCAATATGATTACAGGTTAACAATATTCGGATTTTTGCCTTTGGTTTTACTGTGATTCTAGATTAGCGAAAAGTACCCTGTAGGCTTTCATGAGTCAGTTTGTGGGTGTCGAAGTGTGTGACACAAATGGCCATATCTTTTTATTGCAGTGTGGTTACAAGCTTCAGTTTTTTACTTCGCCAAGGAATAGTAGACCTGAATATGTGACATTAGGATTTAGAACAGGCAAACAGAGACGGACAACAGAGTGATCCCACAAGAGTTCCGTTTGACCTACTGATGTACGGAACCCTAAAAAACCGGTTTATAAATCATGGATACTAGTTTTTGAGCTTTATTCAAGAGCATTATTATAATGTCTACTGATATTACGGACGAGCAGGGAAAATATCGCCTATGCTGTAGGAAGAAATATTGTAGGAACGTGTTGCAGGCTACAGACTTTGCATGAACAGTTAATTTGTCCCACTGAAGAACATCTCGTTGTCATCTTTAGACCAACAGATTTATGACAGTCTCTTATATACCGAAACGCAGCGTGGCGAAGCACGTTCCGACGGCGAAGGAAATGCGTCGCCACGGAAAGTCGCAGCGTGCAGCTCTGAGGGTGGCAGAGAGGGCAGGGCACCGGCATCTGCGCGAACAGGGCTGAACTTCATACTGCAGATTTACGGCATGACTATACACTAAGAATCAGAATTACACAGATGTGAACACGATCTCTGTTTTGAGAAATAAGTGTGGTGCGAAGTCCTCATTTACTGGAATCAGAGCTTGAAATTAAAGAAAACTTTGATATGTTGCTGGAAAATCATCGTCCACAAGAGGTGTCTGCAACCCAATAAAACACGAGCAGTATTGGCTGAAGAAATGTAGTGAACAAGTCGTCAACTAACCGAATCTCTACACAACTGTTCCGTAACAGGTCTGTGGTTCCCGCATTAGTCCGCGAAGACTGTATGCCATCGCCTTAAGCAGCGAGGGGTAGCCGCACGGTCTGAGGCGTCTTGTCACGGTCCGCGCGGCTCCCGCCGTCGGAGGTTCGAGTCCTCTCTCGGGCATGGGTGTGCGTGCTGTCCTTAGCCTAAGTTATTTTATGTTAGTTTAAGTAGTGTGTAAGCTTAGGGACCGATGACCTCAGCAGTTTGGTCCCATAAGACCTTACTACAAATTTCCATATTTCCTTCCCCTTATTTTCAATGAAATCATAAAATAAAGTACATGATACATATTCACCTTTATTCTAACAAATGGTGGGATACACAATGCGTTTCACTCACTGCGGAGCTTACCGCGCTGAGACACTCAGCTCGCTGTGACGTCTCTCAGCTACCTGCCAGTCCTGAAAAGAAGAAGTATGGAATGCTCCAGGAAGGCATTGTATTGAACAGCTTGGTTTGTACAGTTGCAAAGACTACACTAGACCCAACTACAAATGGTAAAAGTGAATGGGAGAACTCAACAATATCCCATACATGTTCGATGAGCGATATGTCGGACATTCATGCGTGCCAGAGAACCAACGACACCCATCGATCCTCGAAGATTAGCCCATTCCCCTTAACATGTGGCTAAACGTTATCCTGCAGAAGTATGATTTCTGGAGTTGCCTACAGGTGGGAGGAAACTTCAGACTCTAAACCATCCATGGTTGCCTTTAAGCTGTAAGAGTCGAGACTAGACGCAGTATAGAATAGCGACTTGTATTCTGCGACACTCGACACGGCAGTCTCACACACTAGTTCGCCACGGGAACGTCCAGTATGTTGGCAGCCATCTTCGTACTGCAGGTTGAAGTGGTTCAAAATGGTTGAAATGGCTCTGAGCACTATGGGACTTAACAGCTATGGTCATCAGTCCGCTAGAACTTAGAACTACTTAAACCTAACTAACCTAAGGACAACACACAACATCCAGTCATCACGAGGCAGAGAAAATCCCTGACCCCGCCGGGAATCGAGCCCGGGGACCCGAGCGTGGGAAGCGAGAACGCTATCGCACGACCACGAGCTGCGGACGGTTCAAGTGGACTCATACAGAAGCACTAGACTACTCAGCACCTCAGCGACCACCTCCAGCATTGCAGTCTGAGGGATCTGTGGACCCCGAATGTACCATCACTACATCAGATCGCGTCGGACAACTCCACAGCCAGTCCACTGCTTCAGTGTCGCACTAGCACAATGGAAGAAACTGTACACGCCACAGCCAAGTGGACAACATGGCGGTCAATCCATTACATCGCAAGGTCCAGTACTGCTTCATAGATGAGCATGACAGTGACAAAACTGCTGGGCCCGCACATGTAGCTGTTACAATAGCATGTCGTGTACGAAACGAAATTTCACAGCTCCTCGACAGCAATCACTCTGCCACGTATGAAGCCACCGACATGCAGATATCGCCGGCGTCGAGATATGTCGTCACTGTGTTTCAGGTTTCCATTCACTTGTCGGTTCTGGACTCTCTCCACTCTGACATTCCAGGTCATTCAGAAACCGTGGAAACTCGATCAACGTGTACTCTGAAATCTTTACTGCTCATTGTTACCGCATTGATCCACATGTCCTCCAAGTCTGGGTTTATTCGGGCCTTTCATTCCTTCTGTTGCGTTTTTCACAATTTTTGTTTAAGAGCCTTATTTAGAAACTGTAAGTCTACACAGCGCACCTTAGAGAACGTACATAATTAATCTGGGAATGTTAATGCATAGACAAACTTGTTTAAGACACACGTTTCTCTTCGCGGGATATCCACAACTGTTATTCACTGTCAATGATAAAATCTGCTACAGCTGTAAAAATTATTTATTTCGAAGAAGGAAAGCACTACCCAGTTTCAGGAGATAATGTCCTATGTGTGTATTGAACTGGGGACCTAGAAACGACGCAGAGTCTTCGTCCCACCGTAGCCCTCAGTGGTTCACAACCCCACAACAGGCCACAGCAGTCCACCCACCCCACCGCCGCCCCACACCAAATTCAAATGGCTCTAAGCACTATGGGACTTGAAACATCTGAGGTCATCAGTCCCCTCGACTTAGAACTACTTAAACCTAACTAACCTAAAGACATCACACACATCCATGTCTGAGGCAGGATTCGAACTTGCGACCGTAGCAGCAGCGCTGTTCCGGACTGAAGCGCCTAGAACCGCTCAGCCGCCACCCCACACCGAACCCAGGGTTATTGTGCCGTTCGGCCCCTAGCGGGCAACCGCCCCCCCCCCCCCCCCCATCTGGGAACGTCTCATACCACTCATACCAGACGAGTGTAACCCCAAATGTTTGCTTGGTAGAGTAATTATGGTGTACGCGTAATTTGGAGACAGTGACTGTGCAGCGATCGCCACATAGTGTAACTTAGGCGGAATAAGGGGAACCAGCCCGCATTCCCCGAGGCAGTTGGAAAACCGCGTTAAAAACCATCTACTGGTTGGTCGGCACACCGGACCTCGACACTACTCCGCCATGCGGATTCGTGCCGGCGACCGACACGCCTTCCCGCTAGGGATGTCGCGCGTTAGACCGCGCGGTTAGCAGGGCGGTCTAAGATTGACTTTAGTTACGCATCCTTTACGGACTCATATGCTGATATGCACCTGAAGGTTAACCTTAGTTATGCGTCCTTTGTGGATGCACATTTTCATATGCACCTGAAGATGGTACATATGTCCTGCAACTGGGTAATGCTTTCCTTTTTCAAAAGAAATAATTTTTACAAATGCAGTGGATTTTATCATTGATATCGTTGAAAACACCCCATTGTAACAGATATGAGAATTTAATTGAAACGAAGAACTCATACCAGAAACAACATTTCAGTAGCTCCTGTCTTGTGAACTTACAGCTTATTTTCACACTTTTTGATACTGAGTTGTAGTAAAGACATGTAACTTTTTAGGGACTGGACATAAATTATGTGTAAGGCATGACAGTATGACTACTGAGCGTGACTAATGCAACTGCAGCGTCTTCTGCAAGTGACGTAACGCATATCGCTTTGGTGTAATTCAAACCACTGGAGACCAGTGAGTGGTCTTAGGACGGAAAGAGACTTCGTAATGTTTTAATATTAACTAAATGAAAAAAAGAATGTATTGTTCAGTGAGTAAACATTATATCTTGTTCGCGCGCCGCTGTCAGAGTCCTCTAGGGTGTTACCTGGTAACCACTGCTCTCTCCGCACACCAAATTCTGTCCTATGTCGTCTATGTACTATTGTTGTGTCAGCGACAGTGCCGCTTTCATCGTCACTGCACGGGTAATTTTTGTATATTCGATTTCTCCAGTATTTTTACGCTTACGATACGGTATGTAGGTAGTAGGACAACACATAAACTACTTAACTATGGGAAATTTGTATACCTTACATCTATATTAGCGTTATATCATTGTACTGCAATTATGTATTTTCGTTTATATAATATTGTCATACCAACAGTAATTTTCTTTGTAGGATCCTTTGAAAATGGACATTGGTGTCCTAAACCAGTCACTATTAAGAAATAAGAGATACTTCTTAATGTAACTTATGACCGAGCTACACCCATTTGTTTCAATACATCTCTTACTCGTTTTCGACAAAAATTGTCAAAAGGATATCAATTGCGTGTTTTAAACAGGAACCCCATTTTTATTACCTATTCGTGTAGTACGATGCCAAGTGACACGTAACACACATAACGGTTACGGTAGTGGATTTACATTATTTATCTCTGATCGTCATATGCATTTCACCAGAGCTCGACGTGACGGAATTTATCGCCATTTCAGCTAAGGATGCCAAATTACCGCAGAAAATGTGAATTTTCGAAGAAAATGTGAGATAAACGTTGGCAGTTACGATTTTGCAATAAATATTGTGTTTCAAGAAACAGACAGGAGTGTATGCAGAAGAAAGATGTTCCTTACGTTACGTGGGCATTTATACAGGCTGGTCCATTGATGGTGATCGGGCCAAATATTTCAAGAAATAAGCATCAAACGAAAAAACTACAAAGAACGAAACTCGTTTAGCTTGAAGGGGGAAACCAGATGACCCTACAGTTGGCCCACTAGATGGCGCTGCCATAGGTCAAAAGGATATCAACTGCGTGTTTTAAACAGGAACCCCATTTTTATTACCTATTCGTGTAGTACGTAAAGAAATATGAATGTTTTAGTTGGACCACTTTTTTGGCTTTGTGATAGATGGCGCTGTAATAGTCACAAACGTATAAGTACGTGGTATCACGTAACATTCTGCCAGCGCGGACGGTATTTGATACGTGATACATTACCCGTGTTAAAATGGACCGTTTACCAATTGCGGAAAAGGTAGATATGGTGTTGATGTATGGCTATTGTGATTAAAATGCCCAACGAACGTGTGCTATGTACGCTGCTCGGTACTCTGGACGACATCATCCAAGTGTCCGGACCGTTCGCCGGATTGTTACGTTATTTAAGGAAACAGGAAGTCTTCAGCCACATGTGAAACATCAACCACGACCTGCAACAAATGATGATGCCCAAGTAGGTGTTTTAGCTGCTGTCGCGGCCAATCCGCATATCAGTAGCAGACAAATTGCGCGAGAATCGGGAATTTCAAAAACGTCGGTGTTGAGAATGCTACAACTACATCGATTGCACCCATACCATATTTCTATGCACTAGGAATTGCATGGCGAAGACTTTGAACGTCGTGTACAGTTCTGCCACTGGGCACAAGAGAAATTACGGGAAAATTACAGATTTTTTGCACGCGTTCTATTTAGCGACGAAGCGTCATTCACCAACAGCGGTAACGTAAACCGGCATAACATGAACTACTGGGCAACGAAAAATCCACGATCGCTGCGACAAGCGGAACATCAGCGACCTTGGCGGGTTAATGTATGGTGAGGTATTATGGGAGGAAGGATAATTGGTCCCCATTTTATCGATGGCAATCTAAATGGTACAATGTATGTTGATTTCCCACGTAATGTTCTACCGATGTTACTACAAGATGTTTCACTGCATGACAGAATGGCGATGTACTTCGATCATGATGGATGCCCGACACATAGCTCGCGTGCGGTTGAAGCGGTATTGAATAGCATATTTCATGACAGGTGGATTGGTCGTCGAAGCACCTTACCATGGCCCGCACGTTCATCGGATCTGACGTCCCAGGGTTTCTTTCTGTGGGGAAAGTTGAAGGATATTTGCTATCGTGAACCACCGACAGCGCATTGTCAATGCATGTGCGAACATTAAGGAGGGCGAACTACTCGTTGTTGAGAGGAATGTCGTTACAGGTTGACGGACATCATTTTGAGCATTTATTGTATTAATGTGGTATTTACAGGTAATCACGCTGTAACAGCACGCGTTCTTAGAAATGATAAGTTCACAAAGGTACATGTATCACATTGGAACAACCGAAATAAAATGTTCAAATGTACCTACGTTCTGTATTTTAATTTAAAAAAACCTACCTGTTACCAAATGTTCGTCTAACATTGTGGGCCATATGTTTGTGACTAATACAGCGCCATCTATCACAAAGCGAAAAAAGTGGTCCAAGTAAAACATTCATATTTCTTTACGTACTACACGAATATGTAATAAAAAATGGGGGTTCTTATTTTAAAACAAACGCAGTTGATATCCGTTTGACCTATGGCACCGCCATCTAGCGGGCCAAACATAGCGCCATCTGGTTTCCCCCTTCAAGCTAGACGAGTTTCGTTCTTTGTAGTTTTTTCGTTTGACGCTTATTTCGTGAGATATTTGACCCGGTCACGATCAGTGGACGACCCTGTATAACCTCACTCAGTTCCAAACGGTTCTCCACCTCCGGTTTCCAGGGGAATCTAGTAAGGCACCGGTCATATGCGCAAACAAGGCAATCGAAATGAGTTAACACCCAATAGATATGCAAAACGCCTATCGTACAGCTAACGCGGTTACTATATTAACTGAACAAGACTACTGGGAAAACTACCATAGTCTGCGTTTAGTCATGATTGTCTACAGTAACGTAGGGTAGATTTACAACTCTGCTCCAGACATCACAGAGATACATCGACGCATATGGAAACGAAAAGGCCGTACACCAGGGCCGGCCAGAAATTCTGCACGCGTGCGGTGCTCTTGCACATGTGCAACTTCCGGGTCACAGCGTGCACGCCGCAGCCGTAGCGTTCAGGTAGTGCGTGTTTCTAAGCACAGATGTCGCTCCTCTGTTACACAAAGTGCGTCATCGACACCTCGTATGTATATCACAGCCTGGGCTGTATCTGTAAGATCTGTTGCTTCATCGAGCGCAACAGAGAAAGCTACAAAGTATTTAGCCTTATTTATTAGCTGCCTGTGCAGATCGCCGGCCATAGCACTGATACGTCTTGTCACTGTTTGTTTGGATATACTGATTTCTTGAAACCTGCTAACGTTCGTGGGACACACAAGTTCTGCAGCATCAATCAGACACCCTTTCACAAACTCCCCTTCGGAAAAGGGTTTCCCAGATTGTGCAATTCTTAATGCGATTTTAAAACTTGCTCGCAGTGAAGATTTAGTGTGGTTGTCACTCTGGAAAATTGAAAACAGTACATTGTACAGCGTACAGTAAAACAGACATAAATGTAACACAAGAAACTAAGAGTTCAAGAAGTATCAGTTACTTTGACGTACAGTAAAATCGAGTTGATGTGTCTCATCCATTTTCTGAAGGACATTTAATTTTTCTTGCCGTTCTTCACTGTTGAGTACACTACACTCGTCTTTGTGATATGTATTGTAATGTCTTTCAATTGAAAACTTACACTGGACGCCTATTATTCGGCGGCACAGCAAACACTGTGAGTTTTCACCAGCGGCAACAAAAAAGAATTGCAGTTCCCAGTCATTTTTAAGCGACTGAGAACATAGATATCCCGCCCTTTGCTTCTTCACAGTACTTGCCATTTCTCAGTACTTCGCTGTTAAGGTTACGGTCACAAGGGGTAAACGAGACTGGATATGTTGCGCTCTTGCTTGTGCCACAGGGAAGTGGAGCCGCCGCCGTGCATTTAGGACATATGTCTAATAACAGATGTCGCTGTCGCTCGCTGTCGCACACGTGCGCACATGTGCAGCACTTCCGCACGTCTGCACACTGTGCAGCGTTTGGCCGGCCCTGCCGTACACTGAGCTGGCCGTGTGGGAGATCCACTGCAGAGAAAGCTGTTGCGGCTGCGGACGTACGTTAGCAGGTAACAGGCAGTGGGGCAGGCGGCGGTGCACGCTTGTTATCCACACTCAGTCGCGTTACTGCGGCGTGCCGGGCAACTGTCTCTGCGCCTTTTATCTTTCACGTTATACATGTTACCCATGGTGTAACAAACGTTGACACTGAGCGATGGAGACATTTTCTACCGTAGAACCTTTGCAAATACGCTCTCCTGCGGATCAGTTTCCCATAATAACTTCATGTCGCGGAGGACGAGCCAACAATTCAGCAGTGACCGCACAGCAGGCACCGCGTGACGTGTCACTTATTCTGATAACTAAGTGTCACGACCCCGGGGTAGCGGGTGAACGGAGGGTACTTCAAACATGCCCTGGAGCGTTATTTTGGCTCTGCCTCTGTTCAAAGCTATTATAGCGCCATCTATCACAAAGCGAAAAAAGTTGTCCAACTAAAACATTCATATTTCTTTACGTACTACACGAATATGTAATAAAAATGGGGGTTCCTATAAAAAAAAAAACGCTGTTGATATCCGTTTGACCTATGGCAGCGCCAGCTATGACATTCAAAATTTGTTCATTTGTGTATTAGAAGACGTCATAATCTACATAATTATTATAGTTCATTAATGTTGACTTCCATAGTAGTCATATTTTTAAGGTTTTTTGGCTAACATACTACCTTTTTAAGGCTCTGTGACTTTAATGTAACTTTCACGTGTTTCATCTACATCTACATCCATACTCCACAATCCACCTGACGGTGTGTGGCGGAGGGTACCTTGAGTACCACTATCGGTTGTCCCTTCTGTTCCAGTCTCGTATTGTTCGTGGAAAGAAAGATTGTCAGTATGCCTATGTGAGGGCTCTAATCTCTTATTTTATCCTCATGGCCTCTTCACGAGATATACGTAGGAGGGAGCAATATACTGCTTGACTCCTCGGTGAAGGTATGTTCTCGAAACTTCAACGAAAGCCCGTACCGAGCTACAGAGCGTCTCTCTTGCAGAGTCTTCCACTGGAGTTTATCTATCATCTCCGTAACGCTTTCGCAATTACTAAGTGACACTGTAACGAAGCGCGCTGCTCTCCGTTGGATCTTCTCTCTCTCTCTCTCTTCTATCAACCGTACCTGGTACGGATCCCAAACCGGTGAATAGTTTTCAAGCAGTGGGCAAACAAATGTATTGTAACCTACTTCCTTTGTTTTCGGACTGCATTTCCTTAGGATTCTTCCAATGAATCTCAGTCTGGCTTCCGCTTTACCGACGATTAATTTTATTTGGCCATTCCATTTTAAATCACTCCTAATGCTTACTCCCAGATAATTTATGGAATTAGCTGCTTCCAGTTGTTGACCTGCTATATTGTAGCTAAATGGAAAATGATATTTCTTTCTATGTATTCGCAGCACATTACACGTGTCTACATTGAGATTCAATTGCCGTTCCCTGCACCATGCACACCACTTTTAATTGACGTACGTAAATGAGGGAATATGCATATTTCGCACATTTCCGTCGTCCGACTGAAATTTAGAATGCACAGTCCATAGATGTTAACCAACAGACGGTTGTATAAATCCAATGAATTGTTTAACACGATACTTAGGATGAAGGACATTTAGATATGCACGACTGAATTGAACTGCAAAAGTTCAGGAAAAAAATTTGTAAATAAGGAAATTATGTAGGAAGAGTAAATTCTGGGTACTTGTGGTATTGATTGGTACTGGTGAGCTGGAGCCCTGGCTTCGTTGAACAGCGGCAGCCGTGGCCCGTCTGGAGAAACGAACCGGCGGTCTCGTGCTTCGACAGGGGAGGACTCCAGCTTGGATGGCTGGACGGGGACTACGACCGCCTTCCCCGCCTGTGCAGTGTTTCAGATACACCACCACGTTACAAAAAGCACGGTTTCTAATTCTTGCTCTGTCTGTGACTCAGACAGAACATCTAATTATACATTTATGCGTTAATGCAAGTACCGTACACGATACAATGCGCCCCAGGAGGTAGAGGCAACAACCCGTATTACGAGAGGTTACAGAAATGATAATCCGAAACAAAACTAAAAAATCTGATTGCCTTACATTCTATTATGAATGGTACCCGGAGTAGACGCTTGTATATCTCCATTATCAAAATGCAATGATTTTGTTTCGTTATATATTTGTACGTTCTTCATTGATCTTTGCCGGCCGAAGTGGCCCTGCGGTTCTAGGCGCTGCAGTCTGGAACCGCGAGACCGCTACGGTCGCAGGTTCGAGTCCTGCCTCGGGCATGGATGTGTGTGATGTCCTTAGGTTAGTTAGGTTTAACTAGTTCTAAGTTCTAGGGGACTAATGACCTTAGAAGTTGTGTCCCATAGTGCTCAGAGCCATTTGAACCATTTTTTTCATTGATCTATCAGGTAGCAAATTTACAATAATTCATAATTCCCCCGCAAATGCGGCTCCATCAATAAATATTATTAACAGAACCACGTCAAGATTGGTACACAAGTAACAGCAGATGTTAAAGGAGCGCAGTAGTTTCCAAGAATAGTTCAAATGGCTCTGAGCACTATCGGACTTAACATCTGAGGTCATCTGTCCCCTAGAGTTAGAACTACTTAAACCTAACAAACCTAAGGACATCACACACATCCATGCCTGAGGTAGGATTCGAACCTGCGACCGTAGCAGCAGCAGTTTCCAATGTGAACACACCGTACACGCTATTTGTGAAACATGTACAAGGTTTCCTCTTCCGAAATTTGGCCATTCACCTGTTTGTGAACATCGAGACAGGCAGTAAGTCGTCGTCAGTTGTCTGCAGGAGTACCTAGGGTTCATTATGCGTGGAAATTCCTTTACATTTTGATGAATTCCCCGGCCATAAAAAAATACTTGCTTTAAGCAACCTATCACTTCTACGGAGGGCGTTAATAACTACGAAACACTCCGTTTCTCGGAATTCGATTTGTCGTAAGGCGCCGACTGTGTTCTTAACAAGAGCAGAAGCGGGAGCATCGTTGACAGTAGAAACAAGCTATAAATGCTACTCTTCATGACCGAAAAGATGTGGCGTTTTAGGAGCAGTTTTATAACCGGGGATGATGCTACAAGTTAAGAAAAATTACGGGGGCATCTCTAACTTCGTGTGGCATAAGGCTGAGAACTAAAGTTAGAGTGGCTCACAGTCTGTAGTTCCAGAACACAAGCGAATCAGACAGTGCTTCGTAATTGGACTTTTCTTTGTGTCATTTGTCTGCTGACTGGTTTGATGC
Organism: Schistocerca cancellata; assembly: GCF_023864275.1. Taxonomy (NCBI): domain Eukaryota; kingdom Metazoa; phylum Arthropoda; class Insecta; order Orthoptera; family Acrididae; genus Schistocerca; species Schistocerca cancellata. Next base: position 626,151,470 of record NC_064630.1, read on the forward strand.
CGCCCACCACGCATTCCTCTCCTGTGCCAACCATTTCATCTCAGAATAGCACTTGCAACGTACGTCATAAATTATTTGCAGGCAGTATTAAAATTTCTGTCTTCTTCTAAGCTTTTGCTCTCTGTATGTTCTTCTAATACCATGGAAGTCATTCTCTGGAGTCTTAACAGATGTGCTATCCTGTCCCTACTTCTTTGTGTGTTTTCTACATATTCCTTTCCTCTGCGATTCAGTGGAGAAGCTCTTTGTTTCTTACCTTATTAGTCCACTTACGTTTCAACATTCGTCTGTAGCACCACATCTCAAATACACTACTGGCCATTAAAATTGCTACACCATGAAGATGACGTGCTACAGACGCGAAATTTAACCGACAGGAAGAAGATTCTGTGTTATGCAAATGATTAGCTTTTCATAGCATTCACGCAAGGTTTGCGCCGGTGGTGACATCTACAACGTGCTGGCATGAGGAAAGTTTCCAACCGATTTCTCATACACAAACAGCAGTTGACGTTGCCTGGTGAAACGTCGTTGTGATGCCTCGTGAAAGGAAGAGAAATGCGTACCATCACGTCTCCGACTTTGATAAAGGTCGGATTGTAGCATATCGCGATTGCGGTTTATCGTATCGCGACATTGCTGCTCGCGTTGGTCGAGATCCAATGACTGTTAGCAGAATATGGAATCGGTGAGTTCAGGAGGGTAATACGGAACGCCGTGCTGGATCTCAACGGCCTCATATCCGTAGCAGTCGAGATGACAGGCATCTTATCCGCATGGCTGTAACGAATCGTGCAGCCACGTCTCGATCCCTGAGTCAACAGATGGGGACGTTTGCAAGACAACAACCATCTGCACGAACAGTTCGACGATGTTTGCAGCACCATGGGCTATCAGCTCGGAGACCATGGCTGCGGTTACCCTTGACGCTGCATCACAGACAGGAGCGCCTGCGATGGTGCACTCAACGACGAACCTGGGTGCACGAATAGCAAAATGTCATTTTTTCGGACGAATCCAGGTTCTGTTTACAGCATCATGATGGTCGCATCCGTGTTTGGCGACATCGCGGTGAACGCACATTGGAAGCGTGTATTCGTCATCGCCATATTGGCGTATCACCTGGCGTGATGGTATGGTGTGCCATTGGTTACACGTCTCGGTCACCTCTTGTTCGCATTGACGGCACTTTGAACAGTGGACATTACATTTAATATGTGTTACGACCCATGGCTCTACCCTTCATTCGATCCCTACGAAACCGTACATTTCAGCAGGATAATGTACGATCGCATATTGCGGGCTCTGTACGGGCCTTTCTGGATACAGAAAATGTTCGTCTGCTGCCTTGGCCAGCACATTCTCCAGATCTCTCAACAACTGAAAACGTCTGGTCAATGGTGGCCGAGCAACTGGCTCATCACAATACGCCAGTCACTACTCTTGATGAACTGTAGTATCGTGTTGAAGCTGCAGGGGCAGCTATACCTGTACACGCCATCCAAGCTCTGTTTGACTCAATGCCTAGGCATATCAAGGCCGTTATTACGGCCAGAGGTGGTTGTTCTGGGTACTGATTTCTCAGGATCTATGCACCCAAATTGCGTGAAAATGTAATCACATGTCAGTTCTAGTATAATATATTTGTCCAATGAATACCCGTTTATCATCTACATTTCTTCTTGGTGTAGCAATTTTAATGGCCAGTAGTGTACTTCGATTCTCTTCTGTTCCGGTTTACCTGCAGTCTATGTTTTGCTATCATACAATGCTGTGTTCCAAACGTAAATTCTTAGACATTTATTCCTCAAGGTAAGGCGTATGTTTGATACTAGTAGACTCGGGCCGAAATGTCATTTTGCCCGTTGCTATTCTGATTTTGATGTCCTTCTTGCTCCGTCGGTCATTGGTTATTTTACTGCCAAGGAAACAGAATTCCTTAACTTCATCTACTTAGTGACCATCAAGTCTGATATTAAGTTACTCGCTTTCCTCATTTTTGCTACTTCTCATTCGTCTTTCTTCGATTTACTCTCAGTCCATATTCTGTACTGATTAAGACTGTCCATTCCATTCATCACATCATGTTACTCTTCTACACTTTCACTCAGGATTGCAATGTAATGAGCAATTCGTATCACTGATATTCTTTCACCTTGAATCTTAATTCCATTCCTGAACCTTTCTTTTATTTCCATCATTGCTTCTTCAATGTACAGATTGAACAGTACGGGCGAAGGACTACATCTCTGCCTTACACCCTATTTTAATCCGAGGACTAGGTTCTTGGTCGTCCACTCTTTTTATTCCCTTTTGGCTCTTGTACATATTGCCCTTGTACATATTGTGTAGTATCCCTCTCTCCCAACAGCTTATCGCCGTTTTTCTCAGAATTTCGAACTTCTTGCACAATTTTACGTTGTCGAACACATTGTCAAGGTCGACATATCCTATGAACGAGTCGATCTTTCTTTAGTCTTGCTTCCATTATCAACCGCAACGTCAGAATTGCCTCACTGGTGCCTTTACCTTTTTTAAAGCCAAACTAACATATTCTCAGTTTTCTTACCCTTTCTCCTGTATATTATTGTTGTCAGCTACTTGGCTGCAAGAGCTGTTAGCTGACTGTGCGATAAATCTCGCACTTGTCAGCTCTTACAGTCTATGGAATTGTGTGGATGATATTGTTCCGAAAGTCAGATGGTATGATGCCAGACTCATACATTCTACACACCAAAGTGAATAGTCGTTTTGTTGCCACTTCCTCCAACACTTTTAGAAATTCAGATGGAATGTTGTCTATCACTTCTGCCTTATTTGATCTTTAAGTCCTCCGAAGCTCTCTTAAATTCTGATTATAATACTGGATCCCCAGCCTCTTTTAAATCGATTCCTCTTTCCTCTTCTACCACCTCAGACAATTTTTCCCCCTCATAGAGGAGTTCAGTGTACAGTTTCCACGTATCCGCCTTCGGCTCTGCATTTAACAGTGGAATTCTCATTGCTCTCCTAACGTTACCACCCTTGCTTTTAATGTCACTGGAGGTTGTTTTGACTTTCCTATATGCTGAGTCAGTCCTTCCGAAAATTATTTCTTTTTCGTTTTCTTCACATATTTCATGCAGCCATTTCATCTTAGCTTCCCCGCACGTTTTAATTATTTCATTATTCAGTAAGGGTGACTTCTTATGCTCGAAGTCTTCAGCCACCAATGCTGATTATTAATCAAAATTTAAGTGGTGGCGGGTTTTGAACCCAGGCTCGAGAACGTTTTGATTATTAATCAGGGACGTTACCCCTAGACCCTCCTTTTTTCCTCCATATATGAGGATGACCTTTATAAAATAAATTCTTTCTGGGAAACGTAAATAAGTGGACTTTTTTTTGACATAATGGTAAAAAAAACACCTGCCTCGTACAAAACAATAAAGGACCACGTTCCTCTTCTTGGGCGCGTTCCTCGCTAATCCCATTGTACCTCGCGTTGGTGTCGGGTACATCTTCACGTGTGGTGGTGGATCCTCTCCACTGTCCTGGTCCTTTCTTGTTCTGATACTTATAGGCAATAATTACATTCTCCTACCCGAGATACTCCAACTGGGTGGGGGATCAAGCAAGGCATTCCCTAAAAAATTAGCGTAATACGTTCGAGATCTCGGATGTTTCATCAGCTGCGAGTGATGTTCTTGTAGTAAGGCCCAAAAGTCGAGTACATTCTTAGTGCCGTCTCGGAAAAGATAAAGACCAGCCAAACCTCGAATCCAAGTTACTGCGTTTGTCTTTGTTCGGGGATAATATGTCCTATCTGAGAGAAGTAGTATCCGTGGTTTTATTGCTTGCGGCCCCACCCGAAGGAGGAAGGCGATCATTTTTTGGACCAAACACCGTACGTCCGCCGAAGGCCCGCATATCAGGCGATGTTCTTCTGTGTCTATAACATTGCACCGCGGACACAGTGGCTCGCCCGCCATATGAATTATATGCAACCTGGAACGAGTAACGTATTTCCCATTTACCACCTGATCCCACAATGCGCGCGTTCCCGTATCAAGGTGTGGGTGGTGCACTGTACGCCATACCACTGACCCCGTAATTGTTGGTTGTCGGCGCTCTACGGCACTGCGGCCGTCCTCGAGTAAAGATGCGATATATATCACGTGCCGTTGCCGTCCTCGTAGTCGGTAGCTCCATATGTACATAACTGTGTTCCACAAAAAAGGTTCTCATATAGGCAAGCGATGGTGATATGTGAGACACCTCTACCGGTGCCGAACGAGAAGGTGGAGCCTGTTCGTCCATCAAGGTGCCCGTCAGACTTGTCTGGTGTCGTGTCCACATCTTTATCATCGTGGTTACGTAAATAGCTACTGCACGGTCGCGTACGTGGACTAGTCCAAGACCTCCACGACTACGGGTAAGGGTGGGGGTTTCGTATCGGACCTTCAAAAGCAGACCTGTGCTCACAAAATATCCTAATGTCGCCGGACTCGGCGCGCCAACACCACCGGCATAGGAAGAACTTGTACCAGGTGGGGGATGCGAGAAGCTAGATAAGTTTTGGCAAAGGTAACACTTTGTATCATACAGACTTCAATCTGTGACTTCGGACACTCGCACGAATTGTTTGCAGAAGATGTCTGTAGCTCAGTGCTGCCGTGCGTCGAACGTCTGTAGTGAAGATGATTCCTAGGCATTTCGGCTGTAATGGTGCTACACTTCCTGTCGGGAGTCCTCTCCCGATGTTCATCGCTCCCGACTTTGCCGTGTTCAGGCGACTTCCCGTAGCCATACAATACAAATTAATCCAATGCAAGGCCACTCTTGCCTCGTCGCCCAACCGTGCTAAAAATACTAGGTCATCTGCGTATGTTCTGCATATAAACTTGTTGTGCCTTATGGTCATTCCTTGGAGTCGATTCCGGAGCCCGCAGAGCAGCGGCTCGACAGCGATGGCATACAATATCGTCGACAGCGGGCACCCTTGTCTGACCGATCGTGAGATGGTGATGGGCCCCACCAAGCGTCCAGTGATGAGCACTCTGGATGAGGCTCTGTGGAGTATTCTCATAACGACGGTGACAAAACTTTCTGGAAACTTCATTTGCGTCATCACTTCCGTGAGAAGGGCATGGCTCACCCTATCAAAGGCGCGATCGAAGTCTATCGATACCAGTGCACCCCGGAGACGACATGTAGATGATAGTGCAATAACATCGCGGTAGTCGCTGAGTGCCGTTTGCATATTGCTATCCCCTCCTAGATGGGTTTGGTCGAGTGATATCACTTGGCGTATTACGCGTTTAAAGCGTGCTGCAAGTATCCTCGTGTAGGTCTTGTAGCCGCAATGAAGAAGGGTCAGTGGTCGGTATGCCTGTATCCCTGTGCCGCCGGATGGTTTGTGGATGGGGATGATCATTCCTTCCACGAAGGTGGGTGGAAGAGTCACATTGGGAGACATCAATTCGCAGTACATGGCAGTCCATCGTGGAGTCATGAGATCTTTAAATGTACGATAAAACTCTAGCGGAAACCCGTCGGGCCCCGGCGATTTGTACGACGCTCCCTTATCAAGCGCTTCCATTACGTCGTCAACTGTGACTTCCCCTGTTAACTTCCGGTTGGCCGTCTCGTCGAGACACGCGGAGAGCGTTCGTCGGACCTCATGAAAGGCTGCCTGATCGTGTTCCGCTTCTTCATAGAGATCACCGTAGTGTGCCACAAAGGCGTTGACCCTTGGTGCATCTCCATAATACTTAATATGATTGGGAATTGGATATATGTCCTAATCTTCTTCTTCCCTCCCCCTCTGTCTGTCCATCTTCTCCTCTTCCTCTCTTTGTCCTCCTCCTCCTCCTCCTCCTCCTCCTCCTCCTCTCACCGTCCTTCTCCCCCCTTTCTCCGTCAATCCCTTCCTCCCCCTTCAATCTCCCCATCCCACCTCTCTGTGTCCATCTGCTTCTTCTCCCTCTTTATGTCCATTTCCTCCCCCATCTCTGTCCACCTCCCACTTCCTCTCCCCCCCCCCCCACTGCCCCCCCTCTCTCTCTCCCTCTCTCCCTCCCTCTGACCTTCAGCCTTGTTTATAGTTATTGCAAATTGAGATTCCGTAGAAGTATTGTAGTTACAAGTAGATAAGGCACAAATGCAGTTTTCCTGTTTTCTGTGCATGAAAGAAAACAAATTCGCACGTTTTCACAGCAGAGCATAGCACACATTTTCTTACCTGCAGTCGGTTGTAATAGATAACCTTACATTGTTGTTTAAAAAATGTATAGCATATGTCCGTCCGAATGTTTATTAAGTATTGTGAAATATTTTAAATAAATCGGCCGAGTGTTTTGTTAACAACATTTCCCTATTATACATATTTGCTAACAACTTTTCCTTTCGAATTTTATTTAGGTCTATATATTGAAATGAAATGAAGTCCCATGCTTCTTTACAGAGCGTAGGGGAACGATGCGGGAGATCCGCACCGCCTTACTAGGCAAGGTCCTAATGGAGGTGGTTTGCCGTTGCCTTTCTCCGACCGTAATGGGGATGAATGATGATGATGAAGACGACACAACAACATCCAGTCATCTCGAGGCAGGAAAAATCCCTGACCCCGCCGGGAATCGAACCCGGGACCCCGTGCTCGGGAAGCGAGAACGCTACCGCGAGACCACGAGGGCGGACAGGCCTATATATTACATATATTAAAAAATATAGCTTATGTCCATACGAATATTTCATTACAGTAACGTGTAAAAACTGGAAGGAAATCAATCAAGAAGTTTTTGAGATTTTTGATGACATTTCCCTTTTACATATTACATATATGTTCTTAAATTATATGTATTTACAAATCTTCTGGTCTATGTCGGTCCTCTGAGTATAGAGCAAAAATTTGAAACAAATCGATCAAAAAATTCACGAGATTTGTGGTAACAACTCTTTCCCTTGTATATATTTAGCGTATGTCTGTCTGAAGGGTCATTGAATATCATATAAAAATTTGAAGTAAATCGGTCAAGACGATTTCCAGATTTTGCATTACAACGTTAAACAATGATATGTCTTTATATAGTAGTATAGATTGAATAGTAGATAAGCAGACCTGCCTCATTCCAGAAATTGGTGTGTCGACATCTTTCTAGCTATAGAGGCGGAAAGAGAATCAAGCTATGCAGACTCAGTAATGGAAAACAAGATGGCTCAAAGAGATTCATCGGATTTCATAAGACTTTATTTTCTACATGAATGAAGATATAAACTTTTTTAATTTACACGTAGGCGTACAAGGTTTTTTATTTCAAAAGAACCCTTCCATTTTACATGTATGCACATGCAGCCTTGAGGTGATTTTTGCAGTCACGTTCTGGATCAATGTTACCATCTAATTTCTAGAAATGTTCGCTATGCTCTACACCGGATGTGCGACAAGCGTCCAGGTCAGAGCTAGACTCGTCCCACATTTCGTGAGCATGTATGGAGTGATTGCACCCAGTGCTGCTCCTACTCTGGGGCACCGCAGTTAATCCACAGTTGTTGGAAAGGGAGTCACACAGGTACAGTATTTCACAATGGATCAGAGTCTCATCATTGAACAATAAACTTAAAGGCAATAATCTTCCATATCCGCGCTCAGAACGGAATCAAAAAACTCTACACCCTTTTGTTTATTACCACGATATGACTCTGTACATTGTTGTTTATCATCATCGTGACTTGGAAATGAGTACCTTATGGTTTGGAACACTATCAACGCCGCCACAAAACACGCTGTGAACGAGGAATGGCCAAATTCCGATCAGCACAGTTTGTAGGCTTCTGTGGATTAGATACCAAACACCGTTAATGCGCTCTTCTACTTCTTGAAAAGCCATAAGGAATACGTCTGCGGGTATCCGTCTACGTGAACAACCACTGTCTTGAAACGGCAAGTGCCAACAACGAGTGATGTGGGCTGCAGGAAGCGCAGAGCCGTCCTCTCCTCAAACATCGTGATGCTCAGCTGCTGCCGAGCTGCACCTGGTGAAACAGAGAACCCAGAATGCGTTCGGTTGGTGTATTATTCGACCCGATGAGCGCTGAGTAGCGAGCGAGGTCGGTACGGCAGCGAAACACCTAGCGGAAACTTGCAATTGGTGCCAAGGTAGTCTCTTAGTGTCCATGCGATAGCTTAAAATTCAACTCAAATTATCAACTTCATTCCCTTAGAACATATAGTCTTGTGAAATCGCAGGATTTTTTCTTTTTAAATACCCTGTCTTTTGTGACGACATGAGTAAATGCTCACAGATGTTGTATGGAAGAGGAAATAGCATAAAACTAGGATTTGGAAAATATCAAAATGTCAGCAATAGAGCGACGTCATTGTCTCGTGTATGCACAAGCGTGGCGTTGCAATAGTCCGTGCATGAATATGTCTAAAATGGTGCCACAATGGAGAACGATTATGTACTAAACTAGTTGAAGTGTTGATGTGTCTCACAAACGTATGAAAGAAATTATCTTATGTCGACACCAAGTAGTAGATATTTTTTCCAAAACAGTTACTTCAGTGTTCTATTACCTCATTTTTAATTAATACATCCGTGAATTTTAACAACAATTTTTTCTTAGCATTATTTTAATTTTGATGAAATTTTCTCATCAGAATTTATGGAAGAGAAGGTGGCAAAAGCTGTGGTGTCACCGCCAGACACCACACTTGCTAGGTGGTAGCTTTAAATCGGCCGCGGTCCATTAGTACATGTCGGACCCGCGTGTCGCCACTGTCAGTAATTGCAGACCGAGCGCCACCACACGGCAGGTCTAGAGAGACGTACTAGCACTCGCCCCAGTTGTACGACGACTTTGCTAGCGACTACACTGACGAAGCCTTTCTCTCATTTGCCGAGAGATAGTTAGAATAGCCTTCAGCTAAGTCCATGGCTACGACCTAGCAAGGCGCCATTAACCATATCTGAGAGTCTCACTTGTATCATCAAGAATGCTGTATACAAATGATGGAGTAAAGTTAAGTATAACCGCAGCTACGTACTTTTCTTTATAGCATTCATTACGTATCCTGTTCCAGACTTCACGCCAGCCGGCGTGAGTTGACGCGTGCCCTTTCGGTTTCCTCGCCTTGTGTCTAGACTGTCTTGTCTAGACACAACAAAAGCAATATGAAATATTCTGCGAGGCGCCTTACAGCAACCAACGGCTATGGAGCTACGGCAGAAAGGTGGTAGTACGTCTGCGCAAAGGTCCAAATTCTCGATGTGAGAGTGGCGCATTGGGTATGGAGGCTAAGTGGAGTTTGGGCGCGCGGCAGTTTAGACTAGTGTGTCTGTTATCTGGGAGAATGGCCTGGCCGTCTGGCAGAGGAGAGATCTGGGGCAGCAGCGGGAGGACGGCGTTTGCTTGCCAGCAGTGAACAGTCGGGGCCACCGCGGCGGCCCAGGGGGGCTCCGCGCCGCCCCGAGCCATGCAGCCGCCGGCCTCACCGCAGACCGTAGGCGCTGTCTTGACGACTTTCGCCCTCAGTATTTTCAAATGCATCACCGTCTTTTGTCACGTTACAGTGTCAAAGCGCAACACGTTAGAGTGGAATCAAGAAAATAAAATTCACCGACGTATAAAACTAAACTCTTCCCGAACAGGCCACGAAGGCCCAACGGTACCCACCGGCCGCCGTGTCACCCTCAGCCCACTGGCGTCACTGGATCCGGATATGGAGGGGCATGTGGTCAGCACACCTCTCTCCCAGCCGTATGTCCGTTTCCGAGAACGGAGTCGCTACTTCTCAATCAAGTAGCTCCTCAGTTTGCCTCACAAGGGCTGAGTGCACCCCGCTTGCCAACAGCGCTCGGTAGACCGGATGGTCACCCATCCAAGCACTAGCCAAGCCCGACAGCGCTTAACTTCGGTGATCTGGCGGGAACCGGTGTTCCCACTGCGGCAAGGCTGTTGGCCTCACAGACGTATACTGACGGCAAATGAGTAGTGACACAAAAAAAATTAATGTATAGTAACGAAACAGTCATGGACTGTGCGGCTGGTCCCGGCGGAGGTTCGAGTCCTTCCTCGGGCGTGGGTGTGTGAGTGTTTGTCCTTAGGATAACTTAGGTTAAGTAGTGTGTAAGCTTAGGGACTGATGACCTTAGCAGTTGAGTCCCATAGGATTTCACACACATTTAGTAACGAAATTTCGAGAATACACTTGTACAGGTGACATATTTAAGCGATTAACATTGGAAGATCACAGGTTAATGTAAGCGCGAGATAACCCACCGCAAAAGTGAAATGCTGGTATATTAATTACGGATCTAACCTCCAGAATGTTGAATGCAAGTATGCAAACTTGCATGCATTGAGTTGAACAGATGTCGGATACTAGTGTGTGGGATGAAGTTCCATGCCCGTCGCACTTGGTCAGTCAATACAGGGACAGTTAATGCTGGTTGTGAATGACGCTGGAGTCGTCGTTCGATGATGTCTCAAATGTGTTCAATCAGAGTCAGATCTGGCGATCGAGCAGCACAACAGATCGAATCGCCAAACTGAGGTACAAATATTCAGTCTAAGTGGGATAACACGAGGGTGCACCTGCTGTCGTATGAAATTGCACCCGAGACCATGACTCCAAGTGCATTGTCCAGTGTGTCTAGCACACAAACAGTTTGGTTGCAGGCCGTCAACTAGTCTCCTTCTAACCAACACAAGGTCATCAACGGCTTTTATCACCTCCACCCTGCCCTCCAATGAGCTGACGCTTGACGCCACTGAACTTGGAAATGGCGATGATTTGGGGTCAGTGGAATTCACGCTACAGGGCATCGGGCTCGAACTGTCCTTGAAGTAACAGTTTTAAAACAGTTCGTTGTGTCACTATGGTGCCAAATTGCTGCTGCACATACAGCACGATGCACCAGGGCCCTAAGCCGAACACGATGGTCTTCCCTGTCGGTAGTGGTTTGTGGCCTCCGGTATTTTTGCGACCGTACAGTCTCATGACCTCTTCCTTTGGGCTGCAAATTTTTTCCCGTCGGTGTATTTTAGACGGTCTGAAGCAGGAGTGGACGTCAGTAGCCTGATAAACAGTTTATGTGATCGCTCTAAGCTTGTTGACACCAGTGCCTACCAATTTAAATTGTATATTACAGCACTGAGGATGGTCACTAAGTGACCGAAAATCGATTTTGCGGTTAATAAAACAACAAAATACGACCAATGCTGTCTCTCCTTCTAAGTATATCCATTATCTGGTCGTGGTGCACAGGACACTCCATGGAGTCGCCAATCAATAAGTTCTCTAACAGTCGGTAGACGACGTTCAAAAAATGGTTCAAATGCCTCTGAGCACTATGGGACTTAACATCTGTGGTCATCAGTCCCCTAGAACTTAGAACTACTTAAACCTAACTAACCTAAGGACATCACACACATCCATGCCCGAGGCAGGATTCGAACCTGCGACCGTAGCAGTCGCGCAGTTCCGGACTGAGCGCCTAGAACCGCTAGACCACCGCGGCCGGCGGTAGACGACGTTCTTCTTAATTCGATCCTAATAATTCAAAACTCTATAGAAAAGAGAGAGATTTGTCATGATCTACAGTGGCTGGCAATTGATTCATGACATAAGAGAACAAGGTGACACGTGCAGCACTATAGAATAGTCCTCGACAGCCAAAGGACGAGAATTAATTAAAATGGTATTCTGTCTTTAGGTTTGGAAGACCACGATCACCGAGTCAATGACGTCATGTTGGAGAGACGTGTTTGGAGAGACATGTGGAAAACATACTGCTTTCCCCGTCGTTTGTTAGCTTATCAGAACTTGGAGGCGCTGCTTCTCATGCTCAATAGCTCCTCACGTTACCTCACTGAGTCTTTGTACTGCCACTTTGACAGAACTGGGAATTGAAATCAGGTCCTCCGTACAGAACTCAAACACAATGACCGCTTGCTACGGAGGCGAATGCAACAAGTTACCTCCGCAAGATACATCACACTGCTCCTCAGAAATGAAACGAGGCGGAACTTGTACCTGAAACAATTAGCAAAGTATACAAATGACATATTGCGATTCACTGGCAAGGTATGCTCTGTGTTTCTTCACGGAAAAGCTATGTGTTGGATACTCGCTCCCAACATGGATGTTCTTGCAGGGACCGTCAAGTATCAGTTGGTAACTACACGTGGAAATGTGCGTCTTGCCAAAACTGATACCGATACAATAGTTCCCTCAGCCACTCATTTTAAAATAATTCCCGAAAAATATTTAGGAGTTTCGTGACTGGATGAGTGTCCATTTGTTCACAGTTGAAAGGCTATATTGTTAGCAATCTGAATCACAACATTGGCACCGCACACTCACACACACACACACACACACACACACACACACATATGCAGAGAGAAAGAGAAACCCCTACGTAATTACCTGTCGGGTGCAGTGAGCCATAAATCATTAACGGTTAGTAAAAGCCGCATTTTCTCCTACATTGCTATATATAGTACGCTTAATTGCAGCGATAGTTGGCAAGTTTCTTGTGTTCTTTAGAGGCTCCCTTTCCATGTCAACCTGCATCAAAAACACTGTCGTAATAGGAGAAAGATCGCTGCGTAGTTTTTGAAACGGAGAATGCGCGCACTATACAGGATGGCCAGAAACAATGTGAAAAGCTTGTAAGAATGTTGCAGGGGAGATTTTGCTGAGAAATAATCGTTAAGAAAATAATTCAATACGTAGGGCCATTTTCGAGTTATTTAACATTGAAGTTAGCCCTCAGGTCGTTGCGCACACAAACTCTAGCACTTGCAAACGCTAAAATGCAGCAATACACCGGCATCTGTGGGTCCGTGAATTACCATTTGTTCAAACGCTCATTACCAGATAAATGCGTCTTTTTCTAAAGTGGTAAATTTAAGCTAGGTGAGGAAAAACTACGTTTGTTCGGTTTGAGGGAACCACATGAAGAGCCCGTTTGGGACACTCGTCCTGGCACGCTGCTTTAATTTGTGCGCGACGATCTGATTGGCTAACTTCAATATTAAATAACTCGGAAGTGGCACTACGTATCGAAATTTTTTTTTCAACTATTACTTCTCGACACAACATCCCTACAACTCGTATACTAGAGCAAGCGCAGAAATGTGGTGAAATCTGGTGTTAATGTGTCATCGTTAACACACCTTAAAGCTCTCATGAACATCTGAACTCTGACCTTTTTTCATGAGTCTACACCTTTCTCTCTGAAGCTTGTATTAGCCCGATGGTACTTCGGAGGGCGCCACGCTTTTGTATATTACAGATTAAGGTTGTAGGTACCTTTTGGCTAAATTTAAACTTATGCGTCGTAATGGGTGATGGGGTTTCGTAAAAATGATCTTTTAATTTTGTTACGGAGTGTATTTATTCTTATTCTTACGTTTCCTACTATAGAGTTCCCATCCCCTACCACAGTTAAATTTTCATCTCCCTTAGCTACCGGAATAACATTTGTAATCTCATCATACATTCCTTCGCTCTCTGAGTCATCTGTGTATAACCTGATATGAGGGTGCTTGCTTTGCATCTACTTTGGTTGTGAAAGTGCTGTTATCATGCTGTTCACAGTAGCCTGGCCGTATTCTAGTTTTTTATTCAATATTTCAGCCGCTCCTGCGTTTCCCCTACGTCATTTTGTGCTAATAAACCTTTTTTCACACTAAACCTATCAACTTGCACTCAGAGCCGCTGAAATGCATTCACCGTAAATAGAGTATGCAGGACAAAACTAGTTTGACTACGCAGATGATTTGATTCTCCGGGAAATGAGAAACGTCGTCAGGAAAAGAGTGATTACAAGGCAGAAACAACAATAATTGGGCGCAAAATTCCGAAAGTGAAGCGAAAGCGAGAGATAACGTAATGAAGTGTGTGTCACGTGTAATTTTGTTAACAGTTCGAGAATTTTCCGGTGAGTAACGTTTGATTATTTCAGTGAGCTACCAAATGTAAGAGTAGCATGTTTCGTAAATACATAAACAATACATTCATTTAGAAACATGTGCATTTTGTATGATCGGTGTTTATCGGTTATCTTGCAGTCTCGGGTACGCTTTAACCGTCATAATCTGGAGTTTTCTGTATTTAGAAAAGTTTCAAGGAGATTGAAACTGTGTATGGAAATGCCACCCACAGTAATACAGTGATCAGCCGGATACCAGAAAGGGGAATACAGGTAGTTTGCTCTCGAGCCCACGAGGCACCACGACAAGTGCTGTCAGTAACAGTTTAGAAACTATTGCTTGACCTGGAATAAATGCATGATGGAAACCATTTCAGATGCTCACTTAATTTTTACTTTTTTAGGTGAAGAAACGAGTCACCCCTGACCTTGAAGGAAATTCGGCTGATATGATAGCTGAGCGTTCGCACGCAATGCTACACTACTGGCCATTAAAATTGCTACACCAAGAAGAAATGCAGATGATAAACGGGTATTCATTGGACAAATATATTATAGGAGAACTGACACGTGATTACATTTTCACGAAATTTGGGTGCATACATCCTGAGAAATCAGTACCCAAAACGACCACCTCTGGCCGTAATAACGGCTTGATACGCCTGGGCATTGAGTCAAACAGAGCTTGGATGGCGTGTACAGGTACAGCTGCCCATGCAGCTTCATCACGATACCACAGTTCATCAAGAGTAGTGACTGACGTATTGTGAAGTGCCAGTTGCTCGGCCAGACGTTTTCAATTGGTGAGAGATCTGAAGAATGTGCTGGGCAGGGCAGCAATCGAACATTTTCTGTATCCAGAAAGGCCCGTACAGGACCTGCACCATGCGTTCGTGCATTATCCTGCTGAAATGTACGGTTTCGCAGGGATCGAATGAAGGGTAGAGCCACGGGTCGTAACACATCTGAAATGTAATGTCCACTGTTCAAAGTGCCGTCAATGCGAACAAGAGGTGACCGAGACGTGTAACCAATGGCACCCCATACCATCACGCCAGGTGATATGCCAGTATGGCGATGACGAATACACGCTTCCAATGTGCGTTCACCGCTATGTCGCCAAACACGGATGCGACCATCATGATGCTGTAAACACAACCTGGATTCATCCGAAAAAATGACGTTTCGCCATTCGTGCACCCAGGTTCGTCGTTGAGTACACCATCACAGTCGCTCCTATCTATGATGCAGCGTCAAGGGTAACCGCAGCCATGGTCTCCGAGCAGATAGTCCATGCTGCTGCAAACGTCGTCGAATTGTTCGTGCAGATGGTTGTTGTCTTGCAAACGTTCCCATCTGCTGACTCAGGGGTCGAGACGTGGCTGCACTATCCGTTACAGCCATGCGGAGAAGATGCCTGTCATCTCGACTGCTAGTAATACGAGGCCGTTGGGATCCAGAACGGCGTTCCGTATTACCCTCCTGAACCCACCAATTCCATATTCTGCTAACTGTCATTGGTTCTCGACGAACGCGAGCAGCAATGTCGCGATACGATAAACCGCAATCGCGATAGACTACAATCCGACCTTTATCAAAGTCGGAAACGTGATGGTACACATTTCTCCTTCTTACACGAGGCATCACAACAACGTTTCGCCAGGCAACGCCAGTCAACTGCTGTTTGTGTATGAGAAATCGGTTGGAAACTTTCCTCATGTCAGCACGTTGTAGGTGTTGCCAACGGCGCCAACCTTGTGTGAATGCTCTGAAACGCTAATCATTCGCATATCACAGCATCTTGTTCCCGTCGGTTAAATTTCGCGTCTGTAGCACGTCATCTTCGTGGTGTAGCAATTTTAATAGCCAGTAGTGTAAACCTGTTAGGCATTAAAATTTAATCACGCATCAGTGAAGCACGACTCTCAACGTACCATATTTATACATAGTAATACCCATGTAGCGACAACTATAATTTGTGCCACGGTATATGGCAATGCTACTGCTCCGTCCGTGTTCACTAGTCCTCGGAAATGATAATTGGTACACCAGTGACAACAAAGGCTTGAGACAAGCCGATATGCGTGCTCGCTTAATTCAGTTTTCTAGGTTCAAATGGTTCAAATGGCTCTGAGCACTATGGGACTTAACTTATCAGGTCATCAGTTCCCTAGAACTTAGAACTTCTTGAACGTAACTGACCTTGTAAGTAGGCTGTTTATGTTTTCTTATTGGCAACGTTACTTAGCGCTCTGTATGAAAATCACTGGCTGTGCTGTGTGCAGTCTGTGGCTAGTTTGCATTGTTGTCTGCCATTCTAGTGTTGGACAGCTGGATGTGAACAGCGCGTAGCGTTGCGCAGTTGGAGGCGAGCCGCCAGCAGTGGTGGATGTGGGGAGAGAGATGGCGGAGTTTTGAAATTTGTAACACTGGATATCATGAACTGGTATATACATTATGACTTTTGAACACTATTGAGGTAAATACATTGTTTGTTCTCTATTAAAATCTTTCATTTGCTAACTATGCCTATCAGTAGTTAGTGCCTTCAGTAGTTTGAATCTTTTATTTAGCTGGCAGTAGTGGCGCTCGCTGTATTGCAGTAGTTCGAGTAATGAAGATTTTTGTGAGGTAAGTGATTTGTGAAAGGTATAGGTTAATGTTAGTCAGGGCCATTCTTTTGTAGGGATTTTTGAAAGTCAGATTGCGTTGCGCTAAAAATATTGTGTGTCACTTTAGTGAATGTTTGAGTACGTTCAGTTTTGCTCAGCTGTTTGATAAGCAAATAATGTAAGAGGTTTATCAGCACAGTAATTCTGAAATTGTTCTAAGGGGACGTTTCAACCTAAGGACATCACACACATCCATGCCCGGGGCAGGATTCGAACCTGCGACCTTGGCGGTCGCGCGATTCCAGACTGTAGCGCCTAGAACCGCTCGGCCACTCCGGCCGGCAATTTTCTAGGTGATTCCCAATAAGGAGGAAGTCCTGGTTTGAGTCCCGGTCTAGAGCACACTGTCAACAGCCACTTCACATTCGTTGCACTGAAGGTACTTCATAACAGACAGGATTGCTCTGATATAATCGTCAATGATTCATTCGCTTCATTTCACTGCATTTAATCGATTTCATAAACACAGTAATTACCGTCGCTAAAAGAATTTTCGATTATTGAGAAACGTCACCAACGCTTCGTTGATGTTTAGATTGATATCTTACGTCTTCGCTACATTAGCACTACATTTTGGCTGTTACAGTGTTTGGAAATAAAGCTGAAATGAATCTAAACGTTTTCCAGGAAATAGATGTTTCATATCTCGACACTGCACGTTGTACAAGTAAGCCGCTATGGTAGTGACGTCTATGTGGAACCAGTCAATAGAAGAATGTCGTACGCACGGGTGAGCGGGTAGTGGAACATGCAGTGCGACCACGGCACGGGCTGGTCGCCATCCACTCCGTACCTGCAGCTGCCTGTGAAGTTTCAGCCACAGAGTCCGCTAGACACTGGAGCATTGGTAGCGGCCGTGGTCCACTATGTGTCGACGGTTCATCGTCACGGTTCCACCTGGACAGGCGACACCGAAGCCAACACACAATAAACACGAATCCTTCAGCTTGCAACGGCCACGTGAATGAAGCCACAGACTTGCTGAATGGTAACAAGTGTTCTCATACGAGTTCTCATTCATCCCATCGTGTATTGATGTTGATATCCGTCTTACATTCTAAATCTTCATCGAAATGACAACTCTGCAGTTAACAATTAATTGCCTGGCAGTGGGTTTATCGAATCGCCTTCAAGGTACTTCTCCACCGTTGCACTCTCGAACAGCGTCGGGGAAGAGCGAACACTTAAATCTTTCCGTGAGAGCTCTGATTTCTCTTTTTTTATTGTTATGATAAATTCTCGGCAATGCTGGTGAGCGCCAACAAAATATTTTCGCATTCGTAGGAGAAATTTGATTGAGATTTCATGAGAAGACCCTGCCCCAATGAAAAACGCCTTTACATTAATGATTGACACACGAACTGGCCTATCATATCAGTGGCACTCTCTTCCCTACTTCGCGATAATACAAAACGAGCTGCCCTTACTTGAACTTTTTCTATAACCCCCGTCAATCCAATCTGATGCGGACCCCTTACCGAGCCGTAGTACTCCAGAAGAGGATGGCCAAGAGTCGTGTAGCAGGTCTCTTTAGCAGTCCTGTTACATTTTCTAAGTGTTTTGCCTATAAATGCCAGTTTTTGCTTCGCTTTTCTCACAACATTGTCTATGTTATCGTTACAATTTAAGTTATTCGTAATTGCAATACCTAACTATTTAGTTGAATTCTCAGCCCTCAGGTCTGTGTGATACATAGTGTAGCCGCAATTTATCGGATTCCTTTTATCACTCATGTGGATGGCTTTTCACTCCTTGTTATTTAGAGTCAATATTTATTGATTTGAAAAATATAACGCGAAATATGAAACCATAATTACTCTTTGGGAAAGCTATTTACGCTTTCACTTTTGGAGTTTATACGAGGATTGGAACTTAGATAGTGGCCACTATACAAAAGAGTTACATATTTGCACCTGTTACTGTCTTTCAAAGGAGTCACAAGCGTTGTGTAGAACCAGATGCCAGCGATGTGGAAGGCGTAGTATACCGTCAGCAGAGCCTGTTCTGTTGATGGTGCGAATGCAGCGGTTTACTGCCTGTCGAATCTCTGGAACAGTTCTGAAGCGAATGCCACGAAGTGGTTCCTTCATCTTCGGAATCAAATTAAAGTCACAAGGACTTACGTCCGGGGAGTATGGAGGATGGTACAGTATTTCCCAGTCCCATCGACCGAACGGAGCAGCCGCAGCTTGCGCTGTATGTGCAATGTCTGATTTATTGCACCCTTGGATGTTGAGTAGGTGGTGGGTGTGATGCAGAGCTCAGCCTCTGGTCAAGACAACGTGAGGTCTGTGCTCTTAACGTGATTATGCATGCATGGCGCCAGGGGCAGCCTCGAAACGCACTGCAGTGATGTCTTCAGTCGATGTTGGTGCTGGCAGTGTGCTGCGGCAGACTGCATTCCACATGGCAAGGATTGCTGCTTTGATGGAGAGGCCACGCCACATTTTTGTTTGTTTTAAATAGAGATGTTCAAAATGGTTCGAATGGCTCTGAGCACTATGGGACTTATCGCCTAAGGTCATCAGCCCCCTAGAACTTAGAACTACTTAAACCTAACTAACCTAAGGACATCACACACATCCATGCCCGAGGCAGGATTCGAACCTGCGACCGCAGTGGTCGTGTGGTTCCAGACTGTAGCGCCTAGAACCGCTCGGCCACCCAGGCTGGCAAATAGAGATGTAATTGTTGCCCTTCTCCCTGCCCCAGTGATAGTGGCACAAATGTGATAAATTGTTACAGGGTGTTTTATGGCTATATTGTGTGTGGACATACAAGGATTTCCCGCCGTTATATACTATAATATTATAATGTCAGACTCCTCCTAGATGGCCTGATAGTGTATCATTCATTTTAGTACACTACTAATGGAGAAATAAGTTCCTTACAGTGAAATGTATACTCGTTGCTAGCAAGAGTCTATTATTATGTAATACGTTGTGGAAGTTGCTTAATGTGGGATATCGGCGTAATTTGTGAAAATATCGCACTGTAGTAATTTTAAACATTTATAGCCTCTTATTCACATGTCTTTCGATGAAAAGGCGGGTTTTTGCGGAATACTGGCGGAAAATAAGAAAAATTACCCCAAAGTCGTAAAAAGCATAGCAAGGTCATGCATTGGTGTGCTTGCAGAAGATAGATGGTAGGAGTGTATTTGCTGTTAAATAAGTGAGATATCGCTGGATTTGTTAATATATCACTCTTTGCTAATTGTTTAAAATTTCATACTTGTATTTACACGTGTCTTCGGATGACGATCAAGAAAAGTGGGAGAAAATTGATGAAAGAACAACAAATCGCCCTGAAATTGTAAATAACCTCATACATCGGTGGGCCTGGAAGGCATGCACCATTGTGGGAGATGTTAAACACTTACAATTACTTATCTACACATGTCTTCTTTAAAAGTGGAAGAAAATATGCAAAATGGTAACAAATTGCCTAAAAACTGTAAATGGTGATTGAAGACAGTATGCCTTCAGAAAATGCCATTGCGAACAGCGAAAACGAAATTGGAAATGTTAGCTGCTGTTGTTGATGATCGACTGACATACAGAACACATGTGCTGAGTCTGTATCATGATGCTGGGTGCTCCGAAGGGTGGTGGTGGTGGGGGGGGGGGGGGCGGGGTTGGGTGAGGCGGTGGTTGCGGTGGTGGTGGAGCACAAATAGGAGTACACTATACGTGTGGGGGATGAGAGGTCGCCATTTTGGATCATTAATTGTGATTATTAAGGTTAGACTCGCATAAACATAGCTTGGGAGGCTTTTTTAGGTCATAAATTATTATAATTCAAATAAAGTTATGGAAATGGAAATGAGCGTTTGGCGTCATTCGCCGGGAGGCGCCTTGCGGGGTAGGTCCGACCGCCTTGGTGCAGGTCTTATTACATTCACATTGGGCGCCGGCTGGGGATGAAATGATGATGAAGACAACACAATACACAGCCCCTGTGCGGAGCGGAGAAAATCTCCGACCCAGCCGGGAATCGAACCTGGGCCCGTAGGACGGCAATCCGTCACGCTGACCACTCAGCTATCGGGACGGACAATAACAGTTATGGGCTTTGGTAAAAGCATTTGTCGATTAAGTAACACTTGTTTAAAGAAAACTGAGAGCACACCAGTTGACCCAGAAGAAGGCCTTTGTAACCATGTCTGAAATATTGGTTTATCCATAAATAATTTTTTATTTTTTACAATATGACATGGTACTATAAAAATATGACTTTTATGTCAAAACTAGGACTGCAAGTGAGCATTTTGTTTGCGTTAGGTTCATAAAAAAATGGTTTGTTTACATAAGTAGGCTAATGGCCAGTTTGTTTACTAAAGGAAAACAGAGGACCCTTTCTCCTAGAACCCAAACAGTTCCACTACCGTCATCCTTCCTTGGATGTGAATAGAGCAACTTAATAACTGCACCATTTTACCCTTCCGTGTCTGGCAGAGGACACATTGCAAGCCATATTGATCCTGCCCCCCCCCCAAACCCCACCCCCATTTCCGATTTCATTCTTAATTTGTATATGAGAACGAAAACTGTTCGTAGCCCTCTAATCAAATTGCAATTATCATAGTTTTATCATCATGGTTGGTCATATTGCCATAATCTGCTAGGAAGTTTCATTACATATTATGTTTGTTGGAGGGAGAATTGGACATGGGCTCTCTTACCTAATGGAGCAAGATTTTCACAACATGCAAAATCTTTCTGGTAGTGTGTTTTCTAGTGTCTCTTAAGCATATCTGTGATGCACCCGTTCTTTCTAAACAATCCCATGACAAATCGCATAACTTAACTTCCTGTCTTCTCTACCTCTTCCGTTAGCACATGTTTATAAGAATCCCAGACGGATGAAAAACGTTAAACAATTGGCCAGACGAGGCTATTGTAGGTGATGTCCTTCATGGATGCATTGGGAATACCATTCTTTGGAGAAAGCTGAATCTACGATCTACTTCTCTTTTGCTAGACTGTGGTAATTGTTTCGCCTTCCCTTCAGACAGATACATTTAATACTAGCCTGATGACTGTGGCATCAGTAATTGATTAACAACCTTGTAATTAAACGCTAGCAGATCTTTTTGACGGAATAAGTTCGTTGGGTTTCAGGGTCAGCTTCCAGTCTTAACACGAGAACTGATCATTTCCAAGTATTTCGTACCAATTTTCTAAAGATATGAAATTCCCATCTACAATCATGCCATCTGTGAACAAAACTGGTAAACTATGAAAGTTGTCCGTCAGGCCACACCGTCAACAGTGTTATCACTCTTACTTGAGATACGTCGGACTCATTTATCTCATACGTCGACGATATCATACTAAGGATGTCGTGATCGGTTCTGTTGGCTCAGATTCTTCAGTTCAGTCGCATTCACAGTCTTATACTCTGTAAGTTCGTATTTTGTTAAATGGGTGATAAAGCGGAAATTTAGAGTGATATGGCGCAGTGGCAAATTATTCGGGAGAATCGGTAAAATAGCAACAAACTATCCCAAAACTGTAAATACCATCATACACTGGTGAGCTTGCAAAGCATGAACTGTGGTGGTACATGTTCAACATTTACAGCTCCACATTTCTACGCATCCTGTTGAAAAGCGATGAAAATTGGCAAAATTGTAAAACATCGTCAAAAACTGTAAGAGGGAATTGAAGGCAATATGCTGTCAGAAACTGCCACGGGAAATAACACTCTGCGTCAAATTGCGATAACGAAATTGGAAATATCACCCACTGCTGCTGGTGCTGCTGTTGCTTGTTGACTGACATATAGGGAGGAATGCTAAGTCCGTCTCATCATGCTGGGTATCCCTCATTGCCAGCTTCATTCAGGTTTCATTGTTTTCTTAAATCTATTAAGGCAAATACGTGAACGGTTCCTTGCGGGAGGGACACAGAGGATATGCTTCCTCATTCCTTCCTACCTGAGCTTATGCTGCTTGTTACGAGATGTTAAACCAAAATCATAGTCCCTCTGTGCCTTTTGTCATACAGGAGAACTGCATATAAAGCGCGAGGTTATCAGCGGTCTTACACTGTAGCTAAAGCTTTCCAAAAGTCAATAAACGTAATGAACCGTGATTCATTTTCAAAGAATATTCTGAAGAATTTATTTTATTTACTAGCGATTCAT
Source organism: Schistocerca cancellata (assembly GCF_023864275.1). NCBI lineage: Eukaryota > Metazoa > Arthropoda > Insecta > Orthoptera > Acrididae > Schistocerca > Schistocerca cancellata. The sequence continues at coordinate 626,174,217 of NC_064630.1, forward strand.
CAAGAACATTAACACATTTAATCACACTATGTAAGCATGGAAGTAGTTGCCAGGGAGTAACTGATGAAATCATAACCAAATTCCTTTTAACAAATGGGAATTTTAGTAACTTTAATAGTGCCTAAGAGCATTTTTAAAAGAAAAAGATTTAAAATTATAATCAGAAAGCACCCTCTAAATATCAAAGTTACAATTTATTCAGAGGCAGAAAGAAACAAGTTTTGACTGTATGAGCTTTCGGGCAGAGAACTTTGCCGCTCCCTTTTGACACGGCAGTAGTTACGACCGCTCACAACAGCCTCTGAAAGACTAATCTGGTGCAAATCGGAAACACACCAGATAACTTTAAACTAAGAGTTTTAACAATTTAGACAAGCACACAACTATGCACACCCCGTAGGAGGGATAGAAATGGTACAAAACACTAACAATTAAAATATTAACCTTACCACCAAAGCTGCAACTTGATTTTAACTTCCAAGAAAAGTCTCACGGTGATGAAAGGGTGACAACTTTATATACTAAAATGATCATTTAAATAAAAGCCCATGAAATGCAATCTTATATAAAACTCTACAAGGTTGGCCAAACAATAGTTAAGATGCTCTAAAGTACACAGATACCGCCGCTCAAGATCATAGGCAATAATATCAAAGTTTACAAAGATCAAAACATATTTCAGGTATTCGGCCATTACACTCCAAGCAATAAATTCGATAACACACCATGAAACGTCCCCTTAGAAAAATTATACATGACTGTGCTTAAACTGACACACAATATTTTTTTTTTAGCGCAACGCAATCTGACTTTCAATAATCCCTACAAAATATTGTCCCTGACTAACATTAACCTATACCTTTCACAAATCACTTACCTCACAATAATCTTCGTTACTCGAACTACTGCAATACAGCGAGCGCCACTACTGCCAGCTAAATAAAAGATTCAAACTACTGGAGGCACTAACTACTGATAGGCATAATTAGCAAATGAAAGATTTTGATAGAGAACAAACAATGTATTTACCTCAATAGTGTTCAAAAGTCATAATGTATATACCAGTTCATGATATCCAGTATTAAAAATTTCAAAACTCCGCCATCTCTCTCCCCACATCCACCACTGCTGGCGGCTCACCTCCAACTGCGCAACGCTACGCGCTGTTCACATCCAGCTGCCCAACACTACAATGGCAGTCAACAATGCAAACTAGCCACAGACTGCACACAGCACAGCCAGTGATTTTCATACAGAGCGCTACGTAACGTTGCCAATAAGAAAACATAAACAGCCTACCTACAACCAAATCCGAGAAACATGACAGAGGCAGCTACTAATGTACGGTAGATTGATAGGGAGATTACCGAACAACCCGAACCGCAGGTTGCTCTAACCTGCCCCTACTCCACAAGAGAAAAGCGGACCACGCAATTTATAAACTACCACCTTCCCGCCGGTGGGCAAACGGAGAAGAATGGTGTGACGACCCCCAAAGCAAAACGGCTGGTGACCTCACCAAGAAAACAAGTAGAATTTAACAAGAGTGAAACAAACAACATATGGCCAATCACTTAACTTCTAATAAACTGCGATTTCTCGAGAAGACCTGGCGCAGCACCCCCAAATCGCTCTCCCCACGGCGTCACAGCTCGCACCGGCCAGACTGATGTCGTGGGTTGACTCCTGTTGCTCTCGTGTCGACCGCGAAGTCACTACCCCTCGCTATACGCCGCGGCCCACTGGACTCACGTGGCGACCTCACATGCTCCGACGCTTAAGACGGACCAGTCACCTTGTGTCTCAGTGCGCGACCGACCAACCGATCGATCCAACCGCCAATGACCATTGATTGAGCAAACTCGAGCAGACTGGCGGTCTAACGCGCAGACTCAGATGCAGGAACTAAGCCCTGACCGGGCGACCATTCGCTGAGTTCTCTTACTGGCGGAGTGGAAAGACTCTCATTTTGCCGGCTTTAAAGATTGATCTGAACAGCAGACATACTAGCATCCCAAACGACAGACAGACACTAATTGCCTAACAAATGTGGACGAGAGACAGACTAGCAAGCTGGGGACGAGAGACTGACCCAGACTGACCGAATGGCGAGTTTTCTTTTTTTTTTTTCCTTTATTGTATTTCAATTCCCCATCGGGGCGGGCTGGCAGGAGCATATGCGCTGTTCTTAAGCCGAAAGAGATAGAATAAACAAGAGAAGACATTTAAAAATATACAAAGGAGAAAATATGGTGAACACAGATATAAAAAAGGGCGAACATCATGGAAGGCAATAGACATAAAAAGGGTCGACTGTAAAATGGAGATAAAAACCGTAAAAAGTAGCGCACACAAAAAACCACACACTGGGACAAGTAAAAGAACACAAGGCACAGTATGACTGAAGCATAAAAGTATCGACGGATGGCGTAGCACATAACAAACACTGACAGTGAACCTCAAGGCAGCACACAATTAAAATCACACCTCTTGATCCACAGGAGAAATAGCACTAAACATAACACTGTCATGGCACACTGACGATGATCAAAACGGAGGATCTGCCAGGCGCAAGGAGATGAGGGAGACCGGAAGAAGGGAGGGAGGGATGGGAAGAGAGGGGGGAGATGGGAAGGAGGGATGTGGGAAGGAAAGAGGCAAGGATGGGGTGCAGGGTCTCAGGGGGGGGAGGAGGAAAATCCGCTCAGGGAGAAGGAGAGGAGAGGAAAAAGGGGGCCCTGGGGAGGGGGGGGGACAAGGCCAGGTTATAGTTGGAAGGAAGAGTAGATGTCACGGCGAAGTTCGTGATCCGGGAGGGGGAGACGCTGGAAATTGCCCTGATGAAGGAGATGGAGGGTGTGGAGGTGGAGAGGGGAGGGATACAACGATAGAGGCGGGGCAACAGGCGGGGGTGGAGAGAAAGAAGGAAACCAGTGGGTGGGGGGGATCAAGCCTGCGGACAATGTAAAGGATGCGGAGATGTTGGAGGAACAGGAGGAGGTAGGGGAAGGGGAGTTCATATAGGAGCCGTGTGGGGGAAGGAAGGCGGATATGGAAGGCAAGGCGGAGCGCATGGCGTTCGAGGATTTGGAGGGCCTTGTAAAAGCAGGTGGATGTGGAGATCCAGGCAATGCTGGCATAACATAGGACAGATGAGGGATTTGTAGGTGTGGAGGATGGTAGAAGGATGCAATCCCCATGTCCAGCCAGACAGGAGTTTCAGAAGGCGGGGGCGAGCACAGCAAGACGCGCTTCACATGATCTGTGCTTGTGGAATCTGTGTTAACCGTGCAGGACTCTACAGTCTCCCCTAGTAAATATCAAACAGCTGAGTGAGAACAATTCAGTGGCGAATTACTCTGGCGGCCAGGCGGCGCATCTGCGCGAGGCCCTGGCGCTGCGGCGGCGTGCAGGCGCGGGGTGGGCGGCTGAGGAAGCGCGCCTCCACGCCTGGGCAGACGCAGGAAGCCGGCAGGCGGCAGCTGCGAGGCGCGGACTGACTGATGCTGATTTACGAGCCTCGGAGGCACGCCGCCTGGCAGCCAGCCACACCGCCGAGGTGAAGGCCGCACCAGACATTACCGTGACGCGGCCGCTGCCGCTTCCTGCCCCAAATCAGCTAGTTTTACACTGAGGTGACAAAGGTCATGGGACTGCGATATGTACACATACAGATACATACACTACTGGCCATTAAAACTGCTACACCAAGAAGAAATGCAGATGATAAACGGGTATTCATTGGACAAATATATTACACTAGAACTGACATGTGATTACATTTTCACGCAATTTGGGGGCATAGATCCTGAGAAAAAAGTACCCAGAACAACCACCTCTGGCCGTAATAACGGCCTTGATACGCCTGGGCATTGAGTCAAACAGAGCATGGATGGGGTGTACAGGTACAGCTGCCCATGCAGCTTCAACACGATACCATAGTTCATCAAGAGTAGTGACTGGCGTATTGTGACGAGCCAGTTGCTCGGCCAACATTGACCAGACGTTTTCAATTGGTGAGAGATCTGGAGAATGTGCTGGCCAGGGCAGCAGTCGAACATTTTCTGTATCCAGAAAGGCCCGTACAGGACCTGCAACATGCGGTCGTGCATTATCCTGTTCAAATATAGGGTTTCGCAGGGATCGAATGAAGGGTAGAGCCACGGGTCGTAACACATCTGATATGTAACGTCCACTGTTCAACGTGCCTTCAATGCGAACAGTAGGTGACCGAGACGTGTAAGCAATGGCACCCCATACCATCACGCCGGGTGATACGCCAGTATGGCGATGACGAAACACGCTTCCAATGTGAGTTCACCGTGATGTCGCCAAACACGGATGCGACCATCATGGTGCTGTAAACAGAACCTAGATTCATCCGAAAAGATGACGTTTTGCCATTCGTGCACGCAGGTTCGTCGTTGAGTACACCATCGAAGGCGCTCCTGTCTGTGATGCAGCGTCAAGGGTAACCGCAGCCATGGTCTCCGAGCTGATAGTCCATGTTGCTGCAAACGTCGTCGAACTGTTGGTGCAGATGGTTGTTGTCTTGCAAACGTCCACATCTGTTGACTCAGGGATGGAGACGTGGCTGCATGATCCGATACAGCCGTGCGGATAAGATGCGTGTAATCTCTACTGCTAGTGATACGAGGCCGTTGGGATCCAGCACGGCGTTCCGTATTACCCTCCTGAACCCACCGATTCCATTTTCTGCTAACAGTCATTGGATCTCGACCAACGCGAGCAGCAATGTCGCGATACGATAAACCGCAATCGCGATATGCTACAATCCGACGTTTACCAAAGTCGGAAACGTGATGGTACGCATTTCTTCTCCTTACACGAGGCATCACAACAACGTTTCACCAGACAACGCCGGTCAACCGCTGTTTGTGTATGAGAAATCGGTTGGAAACTTACCTCATGTCAGCACGTTGTGTAGGTGTCGCCACCGGCGCCAACCTTGTGTGAATGCTCTGAAAAGCTAATCATTTGCATATCACAGCATCTTCTTCCTGTCGGTTAAATTTCGCGTCTGTAGCACGTCATCATCGTGGTGTAGCAATTTTAATGGCCAGTAGTGTATATAGATGACGGCAGTATCGCATGAACAAGTTATAAGAGGGCAATGCATTGGCGTGGCTGTCATTTGTACTTTTGAGTCAGGTATCCGATGTGATAATGGCTGCAAGATGGGGACTAACAGATTTCGAACACAGAATGGTTGTTGGAACTAGACGCATAAGACATTTAATTTAGTAAATTGTTAGGAAACTGAATAACCTGAGATCCAAAGCGTCATGAGTGTGTCGAGAATGTCAAATTTTTATGTATTACCTCTCACAATTGACAACGCAGTGGCCGACGGCCTTCACTTGGCGGCCGATGGCAGCGGGATTTGCGTAGAGTTGTCAGTACAGGCAATACGGCGTGAACTAACAGCAGAAATCGACGTGGGATGTACGTCGAACGCATCCATTGGGACAGTGCTATGAAATTTGGCGTTAATGGTGTATGACAGCAGACGATCGACGCGAGTGCCTTTCTAACAGCACGATATCGCTTTCAGTGCCTTCCCCGTGTTCTTGATCATATCAGTTGGACCCTAGACGACTGGTCAGATGAGTCCTGGTTTCAGTTCGTAAGAACTGATGGCAGTGATCGAGAGTGGCGCAGACCCCACGAAGCCAGAACTTAAGTTGTCAACAAGACACTCGCGAGCTGGTAATAGCTCCATAATGCTATATGCCGTGTTTAAAGCAATGGAATCAGTCCTCTGGTCCAACTGAACCGATCGTTGATTGACAATGCTTATATTCGGCCACTTGGAGACCATTTGCAGCCATTCCAACAGCACGATATCGCTTTCAGTGCCTTCCCCGTGTTCGTGATCATATCAGTTGGATCCTAGACGACTGGTCAGATGAGTCCTGGTTTCAGTTCGTAAGAACTGATGGCAGTGATCGAGAGTGGCGCAGACCCCACGAAGCCAGAACTTAAGTTGTCAACAAGACACTCGCGAGCTGGTAATAGCTCCATAATGCTATATGCCGTGTTTACAGCAATGGAATCAGTCCTCTGGTCCAACTGAACCGATCGTTGACTGACAATGCTTATATTCGGCCACTTGGAGACCATTTGCAGCCATTCTAACAGCACGATATCGCTTTCAGTGCCTTCCCCGTGTTCGTGATCATATCAGTTGGATCCTAGACGACTGGTCAGATGAGTCCTGGTTTCAGTTCGTAAGAACTGATGGCAGTGATCGAGAGTGGCGCAGACCCCACGAAGCCAGAACTTAAGTTGTCAACAAGACACTCGCGAGCTGGTAATGGCTCCATAATGCTATATGCCGTGTTTACAGCAATGGAATCAGTCCTCTGGTCCAACTGAACCGATCGTTGACTGACAATGCTTATATTCGGCCACTTGGAGACCATTTGCAGCCATTCGTGGACTTTATGTTCCAAAACAGTGATCGAATTTTTGTGCATGACAATGCGTCATGTCACTCGGTCACAGTTGTTCGCCCTTGGTTTGAAGAACATCGTGGACAGTTCGACAGAAGGATTTGGCCACTCGGATCGCCCAATATGAATGCCATCGAACATTAATGGGACGTAATGGAGAGGACAGTTCGCCCACAAAACCCTGAGCCGGCAACACTGTCACAGTTATGGACGGCTATGGACGCAGCGTGGCTCAGTACTTCTGCAGAGAACTTTCAATGCCACGTAGAGTTGCTGCAAACGGAGGTCCGACTCAATGTCTTTGTCACCTCAGTGTATTCCGCAGTGCATCCCGATGCTGAAGCGGTATACGAAACAGAGAAATTTCTGTTCATTTATGGTTTCCTGTCTTCATTGAATTAATTTAGGCGTACCTCTTCCTTGAAGAGAAAGATGGCAAAGTCCTTCACATACCTCTCTCCGGTTCAGCTAGTGTTCCGCCTCTCTTTAAATTCTAATCGAAAAATTTAATAGTTTTGTTTCTTTGAAAAAACATCTTAGTCATACTCAATGCCATTGGTGTCTTTTCTCCGCGTATCATACAATAGAAGCTGGGGACCACAGTAATCTCCTACAGACGCATAATAATGTAAGATTCCAAAATATCGCCGTATTAAATGAACCCCTTTTGAACTGTTAATCCACTTACACAGCTACGGCTTAATGAGGTCCAAGTGGGAATCTGAGTCACTTACACTGTTAGCATGTGAGAATTCTAACGCAGATTAGTAGATACAAATGTAATAAGACACGCCGTTCCAGCACGAAACTTTATTTACTAAACTACTGCTTGCCACCTTGTTCAGTTAATCGTTCACATCGCAAAACATGCGCTTTCTTTGATACTTCACGGGCCGGCCTATTTATATTCTACTGTGCTCTACATATCGACAATTCCGGTGCTTTGTAAAGTTATCGCACTGACGTTTTCTGCGTTAAGACAACACCTCCCACGTTTCTAGCAACTTCTACGCCGTCGCCTCACGCTGTGTCTGCTGATTCGTAACAGTACTCTCACAACATTCTGATAATTTGTCGATTTTCAACGCAGTTCTTCACTAAACACATCTTCATGAAGAAAGAGAAAAACCTTGTGTCGCCATAGACATCTGTGTTGCATCCACGGTGAATGGTAATTTACGCTACTAGCCACCAAAACTACAACATCAGGAAAGATAACAAATAACGAAATTTTACTTATTGTGCATATCTCCAAATGTAAGAGAAAATGTCGTGACGAACTGACTCATCATCGTCCAGCGAAAACGCTAAGAATAGAAATTTGACGTTTGGAGACGCTGTTGATCTTATACTGCAGGCATCGTTTACGAAGAAATTTTTGGAAATTCCACTCCTGAGGGCTATTAGGGCAATTTTGAAGATAGTACTACGAAAATTGGTGTTTGGTTTCTCGGTCAGGAACAAAAAAAAAAAAAGGTTTCAGCATTTTTGGAAATTCAACCCCTAAAACTAAACCACATTCCGCCCGAACAGGCCTTGACGGCCCAACGGTACCGACCGGCCGCCGTGTCATCCTCACCCCACAGACGTCACTGCTGCGGATATGGAGGAGCATGTAGTCAACACACCGCTCTCCTGACCGTATGTCAGTTTACTAGACCGGAGCCGCTACTCCTCAATCAAGTAGCTCCTCAGTTTGTCTCACATGGGCTAAGTGGACCCTGGTTGCGAACAGCGCTCAGCTGACCGGATGGTCACTCACCCAAGTGCTACCCAGCCCGACAGTGCTTAACTTCGGTGAGCTGACAGGAACTAGTGTTAGCACTGCGCAAGACCGTTGGCAAATTGAGCCCATAGGCGAGTGAAATAGTGGATGAAAGAAATTTGACTCCTCTGTTAGAAATTAAATATGTGTTTCATAGCTTTAGAAATTGGAACCCTTAGCAGGTGAAGAAGGAGATGAAAAGGTTTATGAAAACAGATGATTATGAAACTCGATTATTGGTCATTCAAAAAAGACTAGGCATCTATGGCTTGAAAACTTAAGAATATGTTGCAATTTGTGGACTATGTAAATCAGAGAAAGCTATTTAAGAGTACCACGAAAAATCGTCTGCGTCAGAAATGCATAGAACAAGAAACAGATCTCTAATATATTAATTTTTCATTAGGTGTAATATATGTCACTAAAACTATTTTTATTGTAGTTACTACATAAACTAATCATTATTGATGACAAACTATATATGTCGTTTAAATGCCATTCCATGTACAGGAATATCCGTCTGAGATGAGAAAATTCAGTAATGGGTGCAAGACTAGCGCTAGTAACTATAGCACCACTTATCTGATTTGTCTCTCTCTTTTATTAATCCGCTATATGAAATTAAATTAAGCCCGTTGGAACACCTTAACTATGCAAAGACTGACAGCTTTATAAAGGGTAACTCACTCCTTTATAGTGTGTAGAGCTACAGACGAGAAATGGGAGTAACAACATACGAATTCTATTAAAGAAAAACAGAAATAAAAAAAAGCAGCACGCGCTAAGCTAGTATAATATAATACTATTAAATGAACCCCTTTTGAACTGTTAATCCACTTACACAGCCACGGCTTAATGAGGTCCAAGTGGGAATCTGAGTCACTTACACTGTTAGCATGTGAGAATTCTAACGCAGATTAGTAGATACAAATGTAATAAGACACGCCGTTCCAGCACGAAACTTTATTTACTAAATGTTGTGAGGGTACTGTTAAGAATCAGCAGACACAGCGTGAGGTGACGGCGTAGAAGTTGCTAGAAATGTGGAAGGTGTTGTCTTAACGCAGAAAACGTCAGTGCGATAAATTTACAAAGCACCGGAATTGTCGATATGTAGAGCACAGTAGAATATAAATAGGCCAGCCCGTGAAGTAGCAAAGAAAGCGCATGTTTTGCGATCTAAACGAGGAGAGTCATACAATAGAAGCTGGGGATCACAGTAATCTTCTACAGATATAAAAAAGGGCGAACATCATGGAAGGCAATAGACATAAAAAGGGACTGTAAAATGCGGGTAGGCGCTGGAAATTGCCCTGATGAAGGAGATGGAGGGTGTGGAGGTGGGGTGGGGAGGGATACAACGATAGAGGCGCGGCAACAGGCGGGGGTGGAGAGAAAGAAGGAAACCGGAGGGTGGGGGGGATCAAGCCTGCGGACAATGTAAAGGATGCGGAGATGTTGGAGGAACAGGAGGAGGTAGGGGAAGGGGAGTTCATACAGGAGCCGTGTGGGGGAAGGAAGGCGATCTAAACGAGGAGAGGCATACAATAGAAGCTGGGGACCACAGTAATCTCCTACAGATATAAAAAAGGGCGAACATCATGAGGCATAACAGGATCTTCTCACAAGAAAACAACACTCAAATTTGCTTTCTAAATGAGAAACCTGCTACGAGATCTCTCTCCATATACAGAATGTAGATCAGTAGGCAGAACAGATTTCTAGGTGATGTTAGACAGTGTGCGAATTTTAGTACACAGGTCTGCTACCTCTGGCAGCAATAACGGCTCTGAATCAGTTGTACACGAAGTCGAACAGAACTTGGATGACAGAGAAGCGTACGTCATTCTGTACAGCTTTGACGGTATGCCAGAGTTCAGCAATTGTAATGCCTGGCGGGTGGTGGTATGCCGGCTGCTCGGCAACCATGACAAGGTGAGAGCTGGAGAACCTGCTCACCAGGCAACCAGTCCAACATGAACGGTATCGCAGTAGACTAGATTTTCATGACCAACACAGAGTTCCATTCCTACATACATCATCACACTTGAGGTATCAATGGTTGGAGACTCCGAGGACAATGAACGTCCATCACTTGGTGTCAGAGTATGTGTGCCACCGTGTACACAACACGATCACCACTGGCTCGCTAATTTGGACAGCTCCTGTTACGTTCGTGGGATCAGTGGCTGTGCTCCACCTTGGATGTCTTCGTGACGTTACCTTTTAACAAGGCAAGACTGCACGTTGCTTGGGTTGCCTTTTCGCTACTGCTTTGTCCAGTGCTATATCAGAGAAAACTACTGCGTCCCTCTCTCTCCAACCGCGACAAGGGAAACCGCAACAGTGGTCGCCGTGCGGACAGTACGTGGCACTCCTCAAGTCACCGCGCTGTCCTGCTGCGAACAAACCCATTTACTGGCTCAAGATACGTGACGTCGCTGCACGATCCTGCTTAGCTACTCGTGTGGAACTGTTCACTACGATCCTCCTGAACACACCGATCCCATGTTCGTATGACAGTCGTGGGAAGCCAAGCAAACTGTGCAGCAACATCGTTAGAGGGCAGTCTCCATATGCCAATATCCTTCCTCTATCGAATCCCAGCACATACTTGTAGACGTTCTCCCTCTTAATGAGGCATAACAGGATCTTCTCACAAGAAAACAACACTCAAACTTGCTTTCTAAATGAGAAACCTGCTACGAGATCTCTCTCCATACACAGAATGTAGATCACTTTATCTTATCTCTTTTTCATGTTTGTGCTGAAATCCTAATCATTTTCGTATCTAAGCATGTTAATTTGTCGTTTCTTGGATGTCGCATTCGTAATGTTGCAGTTTTCATGTCGAGTAGTGCGTAACGGTTCGCGTCACATTGTTAACTTTCTTTTCTCATGCTGATTTCAAAAACCTACTGCTTTGTACCATTCAAACTTTTTACAGATATTGAAGATGACGCAACCAAAACACAGGGTCGCGAGGAACGATACTAGTACATACCGGGTGATCAAAAAGTCAGTATAAATTTGAAAACTGAATAAATCACGGAATAATGTAGATAGAGAGGTACAAATTGACACACATGCTTGGAATGACATGGGGTTTTATTAGAACCAAAAAAATACAAAAGTTCAAAAAATGTCCGACAGATGGCGCCTCATCTGATCAGAATAGCAATAAATACCATAACAAGGTAAGACAAAGCAAAGATGATGTTCTTTATAGGAAATGCTCAATTGTCCACCATCATTCCTCAACAATAGCTGTAGTCGAGGAATAATGTTGTGACCAGCACTGTAAAGCATGTCCCGAGTTGTGGTGAGGCATTGGCGTCGGATGTTGCCTTTCAGCATACCTAGAGATGTCGGTCGATCATGATACACTTGCGACTTCAGGTAACCCCAAAGCCAATAATCGCACAGACTGAGGTCTGGGGACCGGGGAGGCCAAGCATGACGAAAGTGGCGGCTGAGCACACGATCACCACCAAACGACGCGCGCAAGAGATCTTTCACGCGTCTACCAATATGGGGTGGTTGTAATAAAACCCCATGACATTCCAAGCATGTGTGTCAATTTTTACCTCTCTATCTACATTATTTCGTGGTTTATTAAGTTTTCAAATTTATACTGACTTTTTGATCACCCGGTACTTAGCAAAATTTGAGTAAAAGTACTTGTTTGGGAACACGAATTATTTTTACAGTGGCAAACCATTTGATTGCATTACTCAGGACTCACTTCGAGAAAGCATCTAAAAATACAAGCAATGAGGCATAAGGCTGTGATTTGGTTCAGTGTATAATATGGTCGTTAAAAGGTATCGTAACGCGACTTCAGGGTTTGCATTTTATTTAGCTTCGAAAACACATGATTATATTGTGTTCTTAATTGTGCGAAAAGAATACAGAAGTGCATATTTACAGATACAAAAGCTACAGAGGTCACATTTTTGTACATAATAAAATTTTCACAAACAGAATTAGAAATGATGCATACATTTTTGAGTTGTGAGTTCACACCATGTCTGAAATGGAATCGTAGCCATTTCAATAAAGAAAAGAGAAGAAGCTTGCTGGGGAAGCAGGCAACCCATACTCATTAATGTCTTCAAGGATTCCGATCGTTCAGTCAAATTTGAGGCACGAAAACAAGACGTCGTTTACAGCGGCGCCCAACGCCGAACCACACTCACATGCAGGACAAAAGTAAAAATTTATTCTTTATGAATACAGAAGAAGAGAGCCGTAGTTGAAGCGGAGTAATGCTAGTGGAAATCGTTGGTCGGTCCAAATGTGTGCTAGTTAATCCCGGCCTTCTACAAATTTGTAGTTTTAACACCGCATGACGACCGCATTTAGTCTGTTGGGACACGTTCTGCATTCCTTGCCAGTGATGTTGAGCGTAGCTCTTGACCACGCAATAGTACACGGTAATTTTAAATCCAAGACAGTGACGATAGAAGCAACTTGCTTTCCTAACACGCCGACTGCCTCACTACAGCGGATACCAGCGTGGAAATGTTCCCACAGCAAATGGATTGTCTGCCCTCTCCCTTTACTGTGAACGTATTCCTGTCTCATCCGAAATATTGAGGTTGTCCTTCCCCGGTGCTGAATATGTTTTTAGGACACTGAGAATCATGCGCGAATAATACATTTTCGAAGGGAGTTGAAAATAAAAAACTGAATGCTTCCAAAAGTGCCACAGTCTACGCCGTAAAAATAGAAGCGCTTTTAGGAAGTGTCAAGATTTTATTGACTGGGATCCGAGATCAAAGCTAAGCACATCCAGTATACTCTTCTTGTGGAATTTATGATCCATCGGTGTACATACAGCTGGCGGGCCAGATGCACGAAGACCGCTACTTGTTGGTAGGAGCCGCCTTGGCGAGCGTCAGATTGAGTTCTACTCCCACATGGGGCGTGATGGTTTCTATTTATGTCTGGGGAGATGGGCCTACCTTTGTGGAAAGCTGCAGACAAATAAAGGGGAGGGAACAAAATCAGTTCTTCATTAATCCATTGCCGGCCGGAGTGGCCGAGCGGTTCTAGGCGCTACAGTCTGGAAACGCGCGACCGCTGCGGTCGCAGGTTCGAATCCTGCCTCGGGCATGGATGTGTGTGATGTCCTTAGGTTAGGTTTAAGTAGTTCTACGTTCTAGGGGACTGATGACCTCAGAAATTAAGTCCCATAGTGCTCAGAGCCATTTGGACCATTTTTAATTAATCCATTAAACATGAACAGTAATTCGGTGCGCCCTCGTCTGTCGCGCTTTTTAGCATTGCCTCGTAATATTTCTTCTTGTAGCGAGGGGGGAGGAAGGCGAAATAAACAGTCTGTAGCATGAATGCTGAAAGATTTCTGTTGTTTGGGAAAGCCAATGTATATCCTGGGAGGAGCAGTTTAACTGAAATATAGCTTACAATTTGTGTCTTTTTTTCTAAGCTAATCTCTTTATTAGGGCAGAAGGAGCAAAATAAAACATTAAAATTAATCTCAGAACTGGTTCTTAGCCCATGTTCGATCATCCATGTCAGCTTTTTAGCTTGCTGATTTCATAATTATGGTCCACGCAGAAATAATCTAAAGTGGCACAACGGAAAACGAGCTTCTAGCTAACAGGTTGTCTGTTTTGGAGGCCAGTTCACCACAGATCGTAAACATTGACCACAAGTCAGTCAGCAGCCAGCCTCCATTGGAGAAGTTCTAGGACACTAGCGAGTCACATATTTAGCTGTTTCTGTTTGTTTCCGTAGTCTGATTCTCAGTTTACTAGTAGTAGGATGCATAGGGCGTATGCGTGATGCGTGCGGGCGCAAGAGATGCTAGCCGCACTTCGTTAACAGCTGATGGTGCAAATGGCCATTTCCAGCCGTCTCCAGGCTGCTGTCTCGCGTTTTCGCGGCAGCGGAGAGAGAATGTCGCACGGCACGCCTCGAGTACCTCTTGTTCCGTCCATGAGCACTGCTGTCGAGCCACCTTCAAATACAGGGTGTTACAAAAAGGTAGGGCCAAACTTTCAGGAAACATTCCTCACACACAAAGAAAGAAAGTTCAAAATGTCCTCCGTTAGCGAGGATACATGCATCCACCCTCCGTCGCATGGAATCCCTGATGCGCTGATGCAACCCTGGAAAATGGCGTATTGTATCACAGCCGTCCACAATATGAGCACGAAGAGTCTCTACAGTTGATACCTGGGTTGCGTAGACAAGAGTTTTCAAATGCCCCCATAAATGAAAGTCAAGAGGGTTTAGGCCAGGAGAGCGTGGAGGTCATGGAATTGGTCCGCCTCTACCAATCCATCGGTCACCGAATCTGTTGTTGAGAAGCGTACGAACACTTCGACTGAAATGTGCAGGAGCTCCATCGTGCATGAACCACATGTTGTGTCGTACTTGAAAAGGCACACGTTTTAGCAGCACAGGTAGAGTATCCCGTATGAAATCATGATAACGTGCTCCATTGAGCTTAGGTGGAAGAACATGGGGCCCAATCAAGACATCACCAACAATGCCTGCCCAAACGTTCACAGAAAATCTGTGTTGATGACGTGACTGCACAATTGCGTGAGGATTCTCGTCAGCCCACACATGTTGATTGTGAAAATTTACAATTTGATCACGTTGGAATGAAGCCTCATCCGTAAAGAGAACACTTACACTGAAATGAGGATTGACACATTGTTGGATGAACTATTCGCAGAAGTGTACCCGTGGGGGCTAATAAGCTGCTGATAGTGCCTGCGCACGCTGTACATGGTACGGAAACAACTGGTTCTCCCGTAGCACTCTCCATACAGTGACGTGGTCAACGTTACCTTGTACAGCAGCAACTTCTCTGACTCTGACATTAGGGTTATCGTCAACTGCACGAAGAATTGTCTCGTGCATTGCAGGTGTCCTCGTCGTTGTACGTCTTCCCCAGTCGCGAGTCATAGGCTGGAATGTTCCGTGCTCCCTAAGACGCCGATCAGTTGCTTCGAACGTCTTCCTGTCGGGACACCTTCGTTCTGGAAATCTGTCTCGATACAAACGTACCGCGCCACGGCTATTGCCCCGTGCCTATCCATACATCAAATGGGCATCTGCCAACTCCGCATTTGTAAACATTGCACTGACTGCAAAACCACGTTCGTGATGAACACTAACCTGTTGAGGCTATACTGTATACTGATGTGCTTGATGCTAGTACTACAGAGCAATGAGTCGTATGTCAACACAAGCACCGAAGTCAACATTAACTTCCTTCAATTGGGCCAACTGGCGGTGAATCGAGGAAGTACAGTACATACTGACGAAACTAAAATGAGCCATAACATGGAAATTAAGCGTTTCCGGACACCTATCCACATAACATCTTTCCTTTATTTGTGTGTGAGGAATGTTTCCTGAGAGTTTGGCCGTACCTTTTTGTAACACCCTGTATACTCGACACGGGCGGTCCGCGCGCACTGCGGGTGAGCGGCGGCTTGCTACGCGGTTGCGTCTCTCGAGGTGGAGAAACAATGCAGAGAGTGGTCGTCTGGCCTCGTCCATTCACCCTGAGAGCGGACAGGTGGCCGCTCCTTCAGCAGCGTCCGAGCAGGCACGCGGTGAGAGAGGTTTACTAGTTATCGGGAGCTGCAATGTTGTGAAGCCACTTAAAATAGCGTCTAGGACCGGAAAAAATTCCAACGTGCAGTCGGTGTTTGTTCCGGGAGGCCTCATCCGAGATGTGAGGAGGCCTTGCCTGCGGTTATAGAGGATGAAAGGTGTTGCTCTTGTCGGCACCAATGAGGGCATCGGCAGATACTACGGGCGGCTGGGGAAAATGGTGAAGACTGCCGGCTTCGTTCGTAGGGTGCAAGCAGAGCTCACTATTTGCAGCATCGTACCAGAGTCTCTTGCAATTATTTGGTTTACAGCTGAGTGGAAGATCTCACTTTTTGACTTCTACGGTTCTTTGACGGACATGGTTGCAGATTTCTGGACCTGCGTTATCGGGTGGACAGGCGTAGGACTCCACTTGATAAGTCACGGGTGTACTCCACAAAGGAAGTAGCAACGTTGATAGCGGATACTCGTGCATACGCTCGGGGTCTTTTTTATCACAGCCAGTCCTGCGAAGAAAGCTCGTCAGTCGGTATGTACAGAGCGAAATCAGATTGTACACTTACTTCGAATGTAAAATATTAACGGTAAATTGTCAAAGTATTCGTAACAAAATTACTGAACTTACTGCCTTTCAGGGAAGTTGCCAAGCTCAAATTGTTCTTGGAAGCGAGAGCTGGCTGAAAACCGAAGTAGGAAGCTCCGAAATATTTAACGAGGCATGGAACGTATATCGTAAAGACAAATCAGACGCCATAGGACGAGCGGTGTTACTTTTATATTTAAATGGGTCAAATGGCTCTGAGCACTATGGGGCTTAACATATGAGGTCATCAGTCCCCTAGACTTAGAATTACTTAAACCTAACTAACCTAAGGACATCACACACATCCATGCCCGAGGCACAATTCGAACCTGCGACTGTAGCGGCCGCGCGGTTCCGGACTGAAGCGGTTACTTTTATCGACGAAAATGTTTATCGAGTTCTAAATTGAGACTGACTGTAAAGCTGTCTGGATACGAGTAGCAGGCTAGGTGAGCTCAAGTTAATTATCGGATGCTTTTACCTACCACCTGATTTCGTATAACCAAAGTCTACGATCAGTAATGCAGGAATACCCAGATCATGGAGTTTTAATTGGAGGCGACTCTGAGCAGAGACTGGGACTTCTGTGGATTCACTACAGGTGGTATGGACAAACAGTACTTTGAAAACTGCCTTGAATAAGTAGTTGACAACCCATATGCAGTGGAAATACTCTAGCTCAAAAATGTTCAAATGTGTATGAATTCCTGTGGCACCAAACTGCTGAGGTCATCGGTCCATAGACTTACACACTACTTAAACTAACTTATGCCAAGAACAACACACAGACACCCATGCCCCAGGGAGGACTCGAATCTCCGGCGGGAGGGGCTGCGCAATCAGTGACATGGCGCCTCTAACCGCGCGGCCACTCCACGCGACGAAATATTCTAGCTCTTGTAGCTACAAACAGGTCAGACCTTATGGACAGCGTCACTCTCGAAACAGGTATTACGCGTAGTGATCATGATGTCATCACGGGGACGACGGTTACTAAAGTTAATAAATCTGTTAAGAAGTCTAGGAGAGTATTTACGTTGCAAGAAGCAGATAAGCTGTTGTTAGCATCCCACTTAGACACTGAATGGATATTTAGCTCCAGTATGACGGACGTAGAGAAATTATGGCAAAGACTTCAACTGATTTAAATTGCGCTAATAATCAAATTCAGAAAACGGTGAGGAAATAGATATTGTTGCGCTCTCGATTCAAAAAAGGATGAGCAAATGTCGATAGGCAAAAGTAAGTATAAATACGTTCTCCCATAAGAAAGTTAATGCCCGAAGCACACAAAAACTTCCATGTTCATACTTTAACGAAAGTTCTTGACGAGATTCCGAGAAAGTTACGGTCATACGTAAGATCACTAAGCGGGTCGAATGTTTCTTTCGAGTCATTCGTCAACCATTCAGGGTTGTCAATAGAAGACAGCAAAAGGAAAGCTGAAGATTTAAATTTCACGTTTAAGTAATTATTCGTGCAGGATCATCGAACAATCATATCGTCTCCCCCATGGAGAACATCTAAATAAGCATCCATGGCGGTTTTACAGAGTACTCTGCGGCAGTGTCCAGAGGACATAGAAATAGGCGTCCGTGGCGTAGAGAAGCGCACCACTTCCGTTTTACAGGGAGTACCTATTATGTCTTCGTTTGCACGCCGTGTGGTTCTTTAGTGGATACAGGAGTGAGGAATAGACGTGGTTGATAAACAGAGTTCATATGAGTTTATTCTACATCTAATATGAGGTAGTAAAAAAGTACATAACTTCGTTGCTGTATTTGTAGCGTCAGTTGCAATCAGTAGATTTGAATGTACATGTATACACAGGTACAAACACACAAGAATGGAGTCTGTGCATGAATATTCGAACTTAAGCACACCCGCTGCTGGAGCTCCGGGGGGAGGATGGTTGCATTTCATTGGCAGCGGCTGTAGGAGACGCGGCGGCGTAACTGGTGGCGCGCGTAATTGAAAGTGCGGCCGACCGGATAGAGGCCGATACCACAGGTCCCTTACTTAGTGTTGTGTCTATACAAGACAGTCTAGACACAGGGTGAGGTTACCGATAGGCACGCGTACACACACGCCGGCTGGCGTGAGTTCTGGAACAGGATACTTCATAAATGCTATAAAGAAAATAACGTAATGTCGGTTTACTTAACTTTATTATCCTTGTGGTATACTTCATTTATGATGAATACAAGTAAGACTCTCTCCAGATATGATTAACTGCGCCTTGCTAGGTCGTAGCTATGGACTTAGCTGAAGGCTATTCTAACTGTCTCTCGGCAAATGAGAGGAAGGCTTCGTACGTCTAGTCGCTAGCAATGTCGTCCGTACAACTGGGGCGAGTGCTAGTCCGTCTTTCTAGACCTGCCATGTGGTGGCGCTAGGTCTGCAAGTACTGATGGCGGCGACACGCGGGTCCGACATGTACTAATGGACCGCGGCCGATTTAAGCTACCACCTAGCAAGTGTGGTGTCTGGCGGTGACACCACATTCCTCCCCCGCAAATCGGCGAACGGTCGTGTTATAAAGCTTCCGCCCGCCGTGGGGAGGGCCCCATGTTGACGTATGCGATGAGGTGGGGAGCCTGACAACAGGCGTGGCTGTGCCACCCGCACCCGGCCATTCGGTCCGAGGGGAGCTAGGAAACGCCTGGAAACCTACTCCAGGGTGCACGTCAACATGCGGCGTATGCGCCCGTAATGAGACAGGAGGGGCCGAAGGCTCGACCTCCATTGCGTCGGGGCATCCGACGCGCGATGACGCCATGTGGTCCGGAGAGGGCAAGTGTTCCATGGCGGAGGACAGCTGGTCACGGGAAGCGATCGGCGGCGCGTGACCCAGGGAGGCGGATGGCGGCTGCAGCGAAGCGTCCTCCGTGGGCTGCGCCGGCGGCGGCGGCGGCGGCGCGACGCCATGGGGCAAAATGGAAGGCATCGTCGGTAACACCTGGGGATGAGGCGAGCCAGTAGATGGGTCCCCAGGGCGCTGACCGGACGGCTCCGTCGCTGAAAGCAGACGGGGAGCGGCAGAACCCAGGCGACGACAGAGGCGCAGCTGATTGAGATGCCGACGCACCTCACCAGAGGCCCCCATAACCAAATACATCGCGCGGCCGAGGCAGCGAAGAATGCGCCCTGCGAGCCAACGCCTTGAACCGCGATAGTTGCGATATAATACAGCGTCGCCAGGAGCAAAAGCAGGAGTCTGCCGCTGCACAGGAACCTGATGCGGCGGATGCAGCAAAGACATCAAGGTTCGATGAGGACGACCGTGAAGCAACTCAGCCGGCGAGCGACCATCGCGGGGCTGAGAGCGATACGAAGACAAAAAGAGCAACAACGCGTCCTCCCGAGAATGCGACTCTTTCAATTTCAACATCTGTGACTTAAAAGTCCGGACCAAACGTTCAGCGGCACCGTTTGACTGAGGCGAAAACGGCGCGGATGTCAGATGTTGAATACCATTGGCCTTTCAGAATGACTGAAATTCTGCGGACATGAATTGTGGACCATTGTCAGAAACAATAGTCTGCGGAAGACCTTCAATGCAAAAGATAGCAGACAACGCTTGGATGGTGGCAGAGGACGTCGTGGAAGACATCCGGACAACAAAAGGAAAATTACTGAAGGAATCGACAACAACCAACCATCGAGCATTCCAGAATGGACCAGCAAAATCTATGTGTAAGCGTTGCCAAGGGGAAGTGGCTTTCGGCCATGCAAAGAATTTCCGCGGTGGCGCGGATTGTTGTGCGGCACACGCCATGCAAGAAGAGCACATATTCGTAATCGCAGCATCGATTCCGAACCAAGTACAGTGCTGACGAGCAAGTTGTTTCGTACGCACTATACCCCAATGTCCTTGGTGGAGAAGCTTTAAGACAGATGATTGTAACGAACGTGGGACCACGACCCGAGACTGATCATTATCAGAACGCAACAACAAAACACCACGTCGTACAAAAAGTCTCTCCTTGTGAGCAAAAAATCTGCGAACCAACGGATCCTCGATCCGCGACTTTGACAAGGGCCATTGCGTAGCAACAAAACGCAAAACGGTAGCAAGGACAGGGTCGGCAGCTGTGGCTGTAGCGACACGACGAAAATCAATCGGAAACGATTCGACCACGTCATCAGTTTCCGCATCAATGAACATGCAAGCAAGTTCGGAAGAATCGAATGCTTCATCCTCGGCAACAGGCAAACGGGACAACGCATCTGCGTTTCCGTGCTTAGCAGTGGACCGGTACAAGATCTCGTAGCGGTACTGCGAGAGGAAAAGAGACCAGCGAATGAATTTCTGCGCTGTACGTGGAGGTACAGGCTTGTTCGGATGAAAAAGCGATGTCAAAGGTTTGTGGTCTGTAATGATGGTAAAGTGACGACCATACAAGAAATCGTGAAACTTTAACACCAAACACGAGAGCCAAAGCTTCTTTCTCTATCTGGGAATAATTTCTTTGCGCTGACGAGAGCAATTTGGACGCAAAGGCAATAGGGCGATCATGCGAACCATCTTTGTGCGCAAGCACAGCACCGATCCCGAAATCCGATGCATCTACCATCAACAAAAGGGGTTTCTGGGGATCGAATGGCGTAAGGCAAGTATTTGAAAGCAACGCCGATTTCAATTGGCGAAAGGCGCGTTCGCATTCCGTCGACCAGACGAACAGAACACCTTTACGGCGTAAGCGATGAAGCGGAGCTGAAATGGAAGAGGCATTGCGCAGAAAGCGATGATAATAATTAATTTTTCCCAACACACTCTGTAGCTGCTTCACATTCCGCGGCGAAGGTAACTCCTGTATGGCACGGAGGTGCTCTGGACTCGGATGGATGCCTTGGGCATTTATGACATGTCCCAGATACGGCAAGTCACGAGCAAAAAACACACATTTGTCCTTCCTCAAGCGAAGACCATTCTGTCGCAAGACCTGAAATAATGTTCGGAGATTTTGTAAATGTTCTGCTTCTGTCTTTCCTGAGATCACTATATCGTCCAGATAGTTTGCTGCAGTAGGGACCGACGCACAAATAGTTTGTAAATATTGCTGAAACAATGCAGGAGCGGATGCACACCCGAATGGCAGTCTTTTGAATCTGTATAGTCCAAGATGCGTGTTAACCACCAATACGCGCTGGGATTCTTCGTCCACCGGTATTTGCAAGTACGCATCTGCTAGGTCCAACTTTGAAAAATATTTTCCCGGGCACAGTTTGTCAAAAAGATCTTCCGGGCGGGGCAAAGGAAAAGTAGCAGGCACTAGTTGTGGATTCACTGTTGCCTTGAAGTCCACGCAAAGTCTCAATTTGCCGGAAGGTTTTTGCAAAATTACTAAGGGTGAGGCCCAGAGAGAAGCCTGCACACGTTCAATGACACCTTGGGATTCTAAATCGTGTAATGTTCTTGCGACCTCATCACGCAATGCGTGGGGAACATTGCGCGCTCTGAAAATTTTCGGTTGCGCGTTGACTTTTAGTTCCAAATGTGCTTCATAGTTCTTAGCGCAACCAAGGCCCGGTGCAAAAATGTCTGCAAATTCCTCACATAGACTAGAAACACTGGCTGAAGGCACAGTCTGGTTCACTGATAGGACCTGATTCACAATAGACAAGTTAAACAACTGAAATAAATCTAAACCAAACAAGTTCACTGCAGCAGAAGAACGAAGAACGTAAAATGACACAAGTTTTGTTTGTCCCTTGTATGTTGCAAGAAGGCTGCACTGTCCTAACACAGGGATATGCTGTCCTGAATAACTAGTGAGCTGAACTTTTGCGGCACGCAACGGCGGTGCGCCCAGTTGTTTGTACGTGGCGTGATTGAGCAATGAAACTGCAGCTCCGGTATCGAGCTGGAATGGTATCACTTGTCCGGCAAAGTCCAAATCTACAAAAAGTTTATTGTCCTGCTGACGACAAGAGCGACTGTTTTGTGCAACTTGAACAGACACTGGTACGGAATCACTTGCGACGTGACGGGATTGCCGTCGACGTCGACGCACACTTTTTGTGGGACGAACACAGTCACTATTAGAGAGAGGAACACTGGGCGGAGTGGCATTAACTACGTGAATGTCCATGGACGAAGGTTCCCGAGCCTGAGTGTCCGTGGTTCGATTCCGGCGCGAAGCAAAGGGCCTGGAACGGTTGTGATTGTCTGATCTGAGCTTTTTCTGGCAAACACTTTGAACATGTCCTTTCTTGTGACAGTAAAAGCAAATAGCTTGGAGTGACGGGCAATTTTCACGCGAATGTCTAGTAGCACACCGCGGGCATGATTTCACTGCATTTGCGGGCTGGCGAGGCACACCTGGTTTAGAGCGCGGCGTCAGCTGCGTCGAAGTGCGCGAGGGCCGGTTACCGGGCCGCGCAGCGCGTCCAGCGGGCCGGTTAATGTTACACACTGCTGGCGAAGCTTCAAAAGATTCCTGAGCACAGTCAAGTGTGTCTTGCCTATCCAATATGTCTATCACTTGTTGAAGGGAGGGATTAACTAGTTTCAAAATCTGTTCCCTTATGCGAACATCAGAAACGTTCTGTGCGATTGCATCACGCACCATTGTATCTGAATAAGGAAGGCCACAGTCACACTGAAATTCACAATCCCTAGTAAGGCCTTGCAAAGTTGCAACCCACTCCCTATTAGTTTGACCGGCCGTACGTTTCGTACGAAAGAACGTATACCGTTTTGCAACCACATTAACTGTTTCTTTGAAATAGGCATCTAAAGCCGACACAATTTCCTCGTAGGACAGAGTAGCTACGTCGCGTCGGGGAAACAATTTCACTATCACACGGTACGTTTGCACGCCGACACAAGACAATAAGTAAGGCTGCCGCTCGTTACCTTGAATTCTGTAGGCGGCGAGATGAAATCCAAACTGTCGGGACCACTCCGGCCATGTTTCCTGCGCCGCGTCAAAGTTGTGAAACGGCGGTGCAACTGCATGTTGTGGCTGCGGGAGCGGCGAAGCGGCGGCTGCCGCATCGGTTTGAATGGCACGTTGACCCTGGACGAGCTGTCCAAGGGCATCCAATAACGCCTGCGTCTGCTGATTCTGCAAGCGATAAAATTCGGACAGTACATCTGGAGATTGTGGCGAAGCCATGACAAGTAAATGTAAGCAATTAGAAAGAACAAAACCCTTTTATCCCATCCTCGTCGCCATGTTTTGTTGTGTCTATACAAGACAGTCTAGACACAGGGTGAGGTTACCGATAGGCACGCGTACACACACGCCGGCTGGCGTGAGTTCTGGAACAGGATACTTCATAAATGCTATAAAGAAAATAACGTAATGTCGGTTTACTTAACTTTATTATCCTTGTGGTATACTTCATTTATGATGAATACAAGTAAGACTCTCTCCAGATATGATTAACTGCGCCTTGCTAGGTCGTAGCTATGGACTTAGCTGAAGGCTATTCTAACTGTCTCTCGGCAAATGAGAGGAAGGCTTCGTACGTCTAGTCGCTAGCAATGTCGTCCGTACAACTGGGGCGAGTGCTAGTCCGTCTTTCTAGACCTGCCATGTGGTGGCGCTAGGTCTGCAAGTACTGATGGCGGCGACACGCGGGTCCGACATGTACTAATGGACCGCGGCCGATTTAAGCTACCACCTAGCAAGTGTGGTGTCTGGCGGTGACACCACACTTAGCTTGCATTTATCGCGCATCTCTCGCCCAGCGCCAAGCCCCAGGAGGCTGCAAAAAAGCGCAGGTGACTCCTGTATATAAGAAAGGTGAATGAAACATCAGTTTGCAGCAGAAATCTTTCATACACTACTGGCCATTAAAATTGCTACACCATGAGGATGACGTGCTACAGACGCGAAATTTAACCGACAGGAAGAAGAAGCTGTGATATGGAAAAATCAGCTTTTCAGAGCATTCACACAAGGTTGGCGCCGGTGGCAACACCTACAACGTGCTGACATGAGGAAAGTTTCCAACCGATTTCTCATACACAAATAGCAGTTGACCGGCGTTGCCTGGTGAAACGTTGTTGTGATGCCTCGTGTAAAGAGGGGAAATGCGTACCATTACGTTTCCGACTTTGATAAAGGTCGGATTGTAGCCTATCGCGATTGCGGTTTATCGTATCGCGACATTGCTGCCTGCGTTGGTCGAGATCCAATGGCTGTTAGCAGAATATGGAATCGGTGGGTTCAGGAGGGTAATACGGAACACCGTGCTGGATCCCAACGGCCTCGTGTCACGTGCAGTCGAGATGACAGGCATCTTATCCGCATGGCTGTAACGGATCGTGCAGCCACGTCTGGATCCCTGAGTCAACAGATGGGGACGTTTGCAAGACAACAACCATCTGCACCAATAGTTCGACGACGTTTGCAGCAACATGGACTATCAGCACGAAGACCATGGCTGCGGTTACCCCTGATGCTGCATCACAGACAGGAGCGACTTCGATGGTGTACTCAACGACCAACGTGCGTGCACGAATGGCAAAACGTCATTTTTTTTCGGATGAATCCAGGTTCTGTTTACAGCATCTTGATGGTCACATCCGTGTTTGCCGACATCGCGGTGAACGCACACTGGAAGCGTGTATTCGTCATCGCCATACTGGCTTATCACCCGGCGTGATGGTATCGGATGCCATTGATTACACGTCTCGATCACGTCTTGTTCGCATTGACGGCATTTTGTACAGTGGACGTTACATTTCAGATGTGTTACGACCCGTGACTCTACCCTTCATTCGATCCCTGCGAAACCCTACATTTCAGCAGGATAATTCACGACCGCATGTTGCAGGTCCTGTACGGGCCTTTCTGGATACAGAAAATGTTCGACTGCTGCACTGGCCAGCACATTCTCCAGATCTCTCACCAATTGAAAACATCTGGTCAATGGTGGCCGAGCAACTGGCTCGTCACAGTACGCCAGTCACTACTCTTGATGGACTGTGGTATCGTGTTGAAGCTGCATGGGCAGCTGTACCTGTACACGCCATCCAAGCTCTGTTTGACCCAATGCCCAGGCGTATCAAGGCCGTTATTACGGCCAGAGATGGTTGTTCTGGGTACTGATTTCTCGGGATCTATGCACCCAGACTGCGTGAAAATGTAATCACATGTCAGTTCCAGTATAATATATGTGTCCAATGAATACCCGTTTATCATCTGCATTTCTTCTTGGTGTAGCAATTTTAATGTCCAGTAGTGTATATTGTAAGTTCGAATACAATAAGTCTCCTCGAGACAGAAAAGCTTCTGACTACAAAACAGCAAAGATTTAGAAAGCACCAGTCGTGTGAACCTCAGCTTTCCCTTTGCTCACATGATATCCTACGAGCAATGAATGGGGGCGACAGGTACATTCGATATTCCTAGATTTTTGGAAAGCCTTTGACACAGTGCATCGGCGCAGACAGTTTACGCTCCCAGTTATGTGTTGGTCGAAGACTTTAGTGCTGCCTCTCTCTCTCTCTCTCTCTCTCTGTCTCTCTCTCTCTCTCTCATCTGACTGTCGGAGTGAGCAGCAGTTTACATATGCTTGCTGTTGACGCTGTGATAATGGAAATGTCGTGTGGCTAGGGCCTCCCCTCGGGTAGACCGTTCGCCTGGCGCAGGTCTTTCGATTTGACGCCATTTCGGCGACCTGCGCGTCGATGGGGATGAAATAATGATGATTAGGACAACACAACACCCAGTCCCTGAGCAGAGAAAATCTCCGACCCAGCCGGGAATCGAACCCGGGCCCTTAGGATTGACAGTCTGTCACGCTGACCACTCAGCTACCGGGGCGGACGACGCTGTGGTGTACATGACAGTGGCGTCGTTGAGTGGTTGTAGGATAAGATATCTGAGACAGGGTTTCTACTTTGTGTGATGAATGGTAGCTTCCTCTAAATATAGAAAAATGTAAATTGATGCGGATGATTAGGAAAAACAATCCTGCCACGTTCGAATACAGCATTATTAGGGTGCTGCTTGACACAGTATTATCGATTAAGTATCTAGGCGTAACGTTGCAAAGCGATAGGTAATGGTATGAGAACGTCAGATTGGCAACAGGGAAGGCGAATGCTCTACTTCGTTGTACTGTGAGAATTTTTGCTAAGTGTAGCTCATATATGAGAGAGATGGCGTATAGAACGCTAGTACGACCCATTCTTGAGTACTGCTCGGGTGGTTGGTATCCCCACCAGGTCAGATTAAACGAAGACATGGAATAATTCAGAAGTGTCCTACTAGGTTTACCATTGTTTAGCATCGATCAACACGCAAATGTTACGGAGATGCGTCGTGGACTTTAATGGGAGTCCCTGGAGGGAAGACGACGTTCTTTTCGAGAATCACTGTAGTGTACAGTGGAAACTTGGAGAACCGGCATTTGAGGTAGTTTGAAGAATGATTCTACTGCCGCTAACGTACGTTCCGCGTAAGAATTACGAAGATAGGATGCAAGAAATTAGGACCCTTACGGATGCTTTTAGACAGCCGTTTTCCCCTCCTCTCTATTTGCCAGTGGAAAAGGAAATGAAATGATTTTAAAATCTTGTACTTGGCTGAAGGTGCAACGGTAGAATGAAATCTCCTTGTAGAAATAGTAAACAGAAATTGAGTTGCAAATTGCAGGGTTTATTAAAACCCCTTTATCACTGTTTCAACGTTTATAAAAACTTCTTCAGAAGGAAACGTAGACAAATGGATTACGTGGTGTGGTGGAAGTACATTAAGATAAAGCCGAATGATGTCAGTCAAATACAAAATTTCTCTTCCGTAATAAACTAAAACATTCACAACATTGTTGTTGTCATATGGTATTTCTTCATCAGTCTACAGCTTGTGCACTAGAGAGGAAATATCATATGGCAACCATGTTGTGCGTGTTTTAATTTATTATGGAGATGAAATTTTGTACTTGACTGACGCTTTCCGGCTCTATTTTAATGTATCTCTGCCATAACTCGTAATGCAGTTGCCTATATTTCCTTCTAAATATGTTCCATAACAACATTAACTACTGTAAAATACCTAAGAGTAACCATTCTAAGCGACCTAAAGTGGAATGACAACATAAGCTATATGTAGGAAAATCATATACCAAATTAGAATTAATTTAATAATAATATATATCAATGGAGACAGATGAAAATGTGTGCCCCGACCGGGACTCGAACCCGGGATATCCTGTTTCCATAGCAGACGCTCATCCATCTCCGCTACCGAGGGCACAGAGGATAACGCCCCTGCAGGGGCTATCTCGCGCACGCCTCCCGCGAGACCCACATTCTCACCTTGTATGTCCACACACTACATTCGTAGTGTCCCGCACCAACACACTCATCACTCGTAGGTGATATTCTTACCAAGTCCCGTAAGATTTCGGGGAATATGTGTGCATCCGCAGGAGATCCCGGGTTCAAGTCCCGGTCGGGGCACACATTTTCACCTGTCCCCGTTGATATATATCAACGCCTGTCAACAGCTGAAGATGTTAAATTAATTCTAATTTCGTTCTAGACAGCTGCAGGTCATTAATGGTGTCTGTTCTTTCGGACATGTCCGAAAGAACAGACACCATATCCATATACACTCCTGGAAATGGAAAAAAGAACACATTGACACCGGTGTGTCAGACCCACCATACTTGCTCCGGACACTGCGAGAGGGCTGTACAAGCAATGATCACACGCACGGCACAGCAGACACACCAGGAACCGCGGTGTTGGCCGTCGAATGGCGCTAGCTGCGCAGCATTTGTGCACCGCCGCCGTCAGTGTCAGCCAGTTTGCCGTGGCATACGGAGCTCCATCGCAGTCTTAAACACTGGTAGCATGCCGCGACAGCGTGGACGTGAACCGTATGTGCAGTTGACGGACTTTGAGCGAGGGCGTATAGTGGGCATGCGGGAGGCCGGGTGGACGTACTGCCGAATTGCTCAACACGTGGGGCGTGAGGTCTCCAGAGTACATCGATGTTGTCGCCAGTGGTCGGCGGAAGGTGCACGTGCCCGTCGACCTGGGACCGGACCGCAGCGACGCACGGATGCACGCCAAGACCGTAGGATCCTACGCAGTGCCGTAGGGGACCGCACCGCCACTTCCCAGCAAATTAGGGACACTGTTGCTCCTGGGGTATCGGCGAGGACCATTCGCAACCGTCTCCATGAAGCTGGGCTACGGTTCCGCACACCGTTAGGCCGTCTTCCGCTGACGCCCCAACATCGTGCAGCCCGCCTCCAGTGGTGTCGCGACAGGCGTGAATGGAGGGACGAATGGAGACGTGTCGTCTTCAGCGATGAGAGTCGCTTCTGCCTTGGTGCCAATGATGGTCGTATGCGTGTTTGGCGCCGTGCAGGTGAGCGCCACAATCAGGACTGCATACGACCGAGGCACACAGGGCCAACACCCGGCATCATGGTGTGGGGAGCGATCTCCTACACTGGCCGTACACCACTGGTGATCGTCGAGGGGACACTGAATAGTGCACGGTACATCCAAACCGTCATCGATCCCATCGTTCTACCATTCCTAGACCGGCAAGGGAACTTGCTGTTCCAACAGGACAATGCACGTCCGCATGTATCCCGTGCCACCCAACGTGCTCTAGAAGGTGTAAGTCAACTACCCTGGCCAGCAAGATCTCCGGATCTGTCCCCCATTGAGCATGTTTGGGACTGGATGAAGCGTCGTCTCACGCGGTCTGCACGTCCAGCACGAACGCTGGTCCAACTGAGGCGCCAGGTGGAAATGGCACGGCAAGCCGTTCCACAGGAGTACATCCAGCATCTCTACGATCGTCTCCATGGGAGAATAGCAGCCTGCATTGCTGCGAAAGGTGGATATACACTGTACTAGTGCCGACATTGTGCATGCTCTGTTGCCTGTGTCTATGTGCCTGTGGTTCTGTCAGTGTGATCATGTGATGTATCTGACCCCAGGAATGTGTCAATAAAGTTTCCCCTTCCTGGGACAATGAATTCACGGTGTTCTTATTTCAATTTCCAGGAGTGTAAGTATAATCATACACCAGTTTGAGATCCATTAGAAGAATCCTAAACTAAACTTAACTCCGTCCGAACAGGCCTCGGAAGGCCCGACGGTACCGGCCGACCGCAGTGTCATCCTCCGCCGACAAGCGTCACTGGATGAGGTTATGGAAGGGCATCTGGACAGCACATCGCTCTCCCTGCCGTTGTCACTTTTCCTGGCCGGAGCCGCTACTTCTCAGCCAAGTAGCTCCTCAGTGGGCCTCACAAAGACTAAGTGCAACCCGCTTGCCAACAGCGCTCGGCGACTCGGACGGTCACTCATCCAAGTCCCAGCCAAGCCCGACAGTGCTTAACTTAACGAAACAACGAAACTTTGTCTCGAAACCTGGAAGAAAATCCAAAGAGATTCTGGTCGTACGTGAAGTATGTTAGCGGCAAGAAACAATCAATGCTTTCTCTGAGCGATAGCAATGGAGATACTATCGAAGACAGTGCTGCCAAAGCAGGGTTGCTAAACACAGCCTTCCGAATTGCCTTCACAAAAGAAGACGAAGTAAATTTTCCAGTATTTGAATAGAGAACAGCTGCAATATGAGTAACGTAGAAGTAAATATCCTCGGAGTAGCGAAGCAACTTAAATCACTTAATAAAAGCAAGTCTTCTGGTCCAGACTGTATACAAATTAGGTTCCTTTCGGAGTATGCTGATGCATTAGCTCCATACTTAACAATCACATACAACCGTTCGCTCGATGAAAGATCCATACCCAAAGACTGGTCACACCAATATTCAAGAAAGGTAGTAGGAGTAATCCATATCGTTAACGTCGATATGCATCAGGATTTTAAAACATTATGAATTACCTCGAAGAAAACGGTCTATTGACACGCAGTCAACATGGGTTTAGAAACATCGTTACTGTGAAACACAGCTAGCTCTTTATTCACATGAAGTGTCGAATGCTATTCACAAGGGATTTCATATTGATTCCGTATTTCTGGATTTCCGGAAGGCTTTTGACCCTGTACCACAAAAGCGGTCACAGTGAAATTGCGTGCTTATGGAATATCGTCTCTGTTATGTGACTGGATTTGTGATTTCCTGTCAGAGAGGTCACAGTTCGTGGTTGTTGTTATTGTGGTCTTCAGTCCTGAGATGCAGCTCTCCATGCTACTCTATCCTGTGCCAGCTTCTTCATCTCCCAGTACGTACTGCAGCCTACATCCTACTGAATCTGCTTAGTGTATTCATCTCTTGGTCTCCCTCTACGATTTTTACCCTCCACGCTGCCCTCCAATACTAAATTGGTGATTCCTTGATGCCTCAGAACGTGTCCTACCAACCGATCCCTTCTTCTAGTCAAGTTGTGCCACAAACTCCTCTTCTCCACAATCCTATTCAATACCTCCTCAATACCGAGCGGGGTGGCGCAGTGGTTAGACACTGGACTCGCATTCGGGAGGACGACGGTTCAATCCCGCGTCCGGCCACTCTGATTTAGGTTTTCCGTGATTTCCCTAAATCACTCCAGGCAAATGCCGAGATGGTTCCTCTGAAACGGCACGGCCGACTTCCTTCCCAGTCCTTCCCTAATCCGATGAGACCGATGACCATGCTGTCTGGTCTCCTTCCCCAAACCAACCAACCAACCAACCAATACCTCCTCATTAGTTATGCTCTGTGCAAAATTCTACCAGGCGGCTTCCTCTTTCATTTCTTCCCCCCAGTCCATATTCACCTACTACGTTTCCTTCTCTCCCTTTTCCTACTCTCGAATTCCAGTCACCCATGACTATTAAATTTTCGTGTCCCTTCACTATGTGAATAATTTCTTTTATCTCATCATACATTTCTTCAATTTCTTCGTCATCTGCAGAGCTAGTTGGCATATAGACTTGTACTACTGTGGTAGGCCTGGGCTTCGTGTCTATCTTGGCCACAATAACGCGTTCACTATGCTGATTGTAGTAGCTTACCCGCACACCTATTTTTTTATTCATTATTAAACCTACTCCTGCATTACCCCTATTTGATTTTGTATTTATAACCCTGTATTCACCTGACCAAAAGTCTTGTTCCTCCTGCCACCGAACTTCGCTAATTCCCACTATATCTAACTTTAACCTATCTATTTCCCTTTTTAAATTTTCTAATCTACCTGCCCGATTAAGGGATCTGACATTCCACTCTCCGATCCGTAGAACGCCAGTTTTCTTTCTCCTGATAACGACGTCCTCTTGAGTAGTCCCCGCCCGGAGATCCGAATGGGGATTATTTTACCTCCGGAATATTTTACCCAAGAGGATGCCATCATCATTTATCCATACAGTAAAGCTGCATGCCCTCAGGAAAAATTATGGCCGTAGTTTCCCCTTGCTTTCAGCCGTTCACCGTACCAGAACAGCAAGGCCGTTTTGGTTAGTGTTACAAGGCCAGATCAGTCAATCATCCAGACTGTTGCCCCTGCAACTACTGAAAAGGCTGCTGCCCCTCTTCAAGAACAATACGTTTGTCTGGCCTCTGAACAGATACCCCTCCGTTGTGGTTGCACCTACTGTACGGCTATCTGTATCGCTGAGGCACGCAAGCCTCCCCACCAGCGGCAAGGTCTATGGTTCATGGGGGGGTGGTAATTGACGGAAAGTCATAGAGTAAAAGAGAAGTGATTTCTGGCTTTTCCCAAGGTAGTGTTATAGGCCCTTTAGTGTTCATTATCTATATAAACGATTTTGGAGACAATCTGAACAGCCGTCTTCGGTTGTTTGCAGATGATGCTGTCGTTTATCGACTAATAAAGTCATCAGAAGATCAAAAGAAACTGCAAAACGTTTTAGAGGAGATATCTGAATGGTGCGAAAAGTGGCAGTTGACCCTAAATAAAGAAAAGTGTGAGGTCATCCACAGGATTGCTAAAAGGAACTCAAACTTCGGTTACACGATAAATCAGTCTAATCTAAAAGCCGTAAATTCAACTAAATACCTCGGTATTACAATTACGAACAACGTAAATTGGAAGGAACACACAGAAAATGTTGTGGGAAAGACTAATCAAAGACTGCCTTTTATTGGCAGGACACATAGAAAATGAAACAGACCTACTAAGGAGACTGCCTACACTACGCTTGTCCGTCCTCTTTTAGAATACTGCTGCGCGGTGTGGGATCCTTACCAGATAGGACTGACGGAGTACATCGAAAAAGTTCAAAGAAAGGCAGCATGTTTTGTATCATCGCGAAATATGGGAGAGAGTGTCACAGAAATTATACAGGATTCTGGCTGGAAATCATTAAAAGATAAACGTTTTTCGTTGCGACCGAATCTTCTCACGAAATTCCAGTCACCAACTTTCTCCTCCGAACGCGAAAATATTGCTGACACCGACCTACATAGGAAGGAACGATCATCACGATAAAATAATGGAAATCAAAGCTCGTACGGAAAGATCAGGTGTTCGTTCTTTCCGCGCGCTATACGAGATTGGAATAATAGAGAATTGTGAAGGTGGTTCTATGAACCCTCTGCCAGGCACTTGAAAGTGATTTGCAGAGTACCCATGTAGATGTAGATGTAGAGGTAGAACAGTTTTTACCACTGCGGCAAAGCCGAAATTTGAGTCATCCACGAAAGAAATGGACCGACTTTTTAGTGTTGTTCCATAATCTGCGGCCGTTACCAAGCAGGATCAAAGAATAGGCAGAGTAGATTCAACGGAGAGCCACACGTTTCGTTACGGGATCGTTCAGTCAGCTCGAGAGCGCTACTGTGATGCTCAAAAAACTACCGAGCGGGGTGGCGCAGTGGTTAGACACTGGACTCGCATTCGGGAGGACGACGGTTCAATCCCGCGTCCGGCCATCCTGATTTAGGTTTTCCGTGATTTCCCTAAATCACTCCAGGCAAATGCCGGGATGGTTCCTCTGAAAGGGCACGGCCGACTTCCTTCCCAATCCTTCCCTCATCCGATGAGACCGATGACCACGCTGTCTGGTCTCCTTCCCCAAAACCAACCAACCAACCAACCTCAAAAAACTCTGCTGGCAGTCGGTTCAAGAGAGGCGCTGCGTGTTGGGGTCAAATGGCTCTGAGCACTATGGGACTTAACATCTGAGGTCATCAGTCCCCTAGAACTTAGAACTACTTAAACCTTACCAACCTAATAACATCACACACATCCATGCCCGAAGCAGGATTCGAACCTGCGACCGTAGCAACAGCGCGGTTCCGTACTGAAGCGCCTAGAACCACCTGGCCACCGCGGCCACCGCTGTGTATTACGCAGAGGGTTACTGTTGGAATTCCGAGGGCGATAATTCCAAGAAGAGTGAGGCAGTACACTACTTGCTTCCACATAATCCTGTGAAATGTCCACGACCAGCATATCAGAGAAATTAGAGCTCATACGTGAGTTTACGGACAGGTATCCTTTGCGAACGGATCAGAGAAGGAGGTAAACGATGTTGCTACCAGAGGCATCCACAGGCCCACGCCGTAACGTGGCTCTTGGAGTACAGTGTGTAAAAGAGCTGGCTCAATTGGTAAAAAGTCATGTTGAACGAGAGTCGGCTGCTATGAAATCCTTAATTATATCTAACAGTTTTAACAGTTTCGATCGTTACTAGACATCACACACAAGTAGTAAGTTAAGTTCTGTGCATTGAGTTCTGCTATTCAGGTCGCATTTTTGACATTAGGTAAAGACAGAAAGTCGTGTATCCATCCACACACCCACTGTAACTGAAGAACGTCTTGTACCAGATTACAATGAGTGACATTCGAACCTGATAATATAAAACAATATAAATAAAGATTTTGGCAGCTGTTATGGTGGTACAACATGTTTTTCGAAAAATTACTGGAAGTTGTACGGGGCCAACTACTGGAAATATGTTGAAATGCAGTCTTCAGTGTCGTGCATCATGAGGTTCTTTTTCAGTGATATAAAGTCGTCACTGCACGATCCGTGCTTGAAAAAGCACACGCGCTGAGTTATTGAATCATTTACTCGTAATATCGTAATGCTAGCGATGAGAGAGCATATTCTTTTAAGTGATTTATGGCGCGCAAGTTCCGCGTTAGCCAGCTCATTAATTCTGACGCTGTCATCGCGTGGCAGGCCCCGCTTAACGAACTACAAACAACGCACTGGCGCTGAATGCGTCATCGCCTCCTGTGTGTCTAAATAGAGCTTCTGCACAGACCCCGAGTACAATTACGTCTTCTCGACGATACAACAGTGTTTCACTCAGAAACAGCCGTCAAAGTTCGCAATAGCCGAACAGACGATTTGTCAGTGATGGAGACGACTTATCGGGTCTTACTTCGCTGAAGTAATCGTGATTCTGGGACGTCGAGAAGACCTTTGCCGCTATGACTGGAGGGGGGATGGAGATTTGAACTGTTACCTGTTGTTGTGTTTGTGTGTGGGGTCCGCCCAGGAGAGGGAAGGGGGGGGGGATGGGGCACTTACTTCCCAGTACCAGCTCCTGTTTGACTAAGCACAATTATTTCCCTTCTTATTGCCACAACCCTAATTAGTTAAGGCCCTGTAGCAATTCAAATGGTAAATAAGAGTGTCGCCACAATGCTTTATTGTCTAGAAACGAATGAAAGAATGTTTGTTGATGATAAACATGTCAAAGGTCTAACAGTGAAACTGCACATCTGCTAGTGTGTTATGATTAGTAATCAGTGATCAAATTGCATTTTTATTATCTCAAGAGCACATTTAACAAGGGATCACATGCTAATACGTCCTAAAGACCTCCCCTCAATGGAGCTTGTCTTTCTTTTTTCGCAATCAGCCATAAGGCAAGCTGATCAAAGTTATGGATAAACTTCCAAAAAAAATTACCATACTGATTGTGCTGACACCGCCAGACATCACACTTGCTAGGTGGTAGCTTTTAAATCGGCCGCGGTCCGCTAGTATACGACGGTCCCGCGTGTCGCCACTGTCAGTAATTGCAGACCGAGCGCCACCACACGGCAGGTCTAGAGAGACGTACTAGCACTCGCCCCAGTTGTACAGCCGACGTTGCTAGCCATGGTTCACTGACAACTACGCTCTCATTTGCCGAGACGAAAGTTAGCATAGCCTTCAGCTACATTTGCTACGACCTAGCAAGGCGCCGTATTCAACTGATATTGAGATTCTATTAATGTATCATCAAGAGCGATGTTCTACAAATGTGGATTAAAGTTAAGTATTCCAGAAGCTACGTACTTTTCTTTATAGCGTTCATTACGTATCCTGTTTCAGACCTCACGCCAGCCTGCGTGAGTTTAAGCGCGTGCCTTTCGGCTTCCTCTCATTGTGTCTAGGCTGTCTTGTCTAGACACAACACTGATAAATCTAGTTACGATCTTAGGATTGCTAGGAGCTACACGCTCACCTGTAGTCTAACTATGAGCGGAATCCACTCGAATCTTCCATGGGGGCACATTATGCCCTAAAAATGACATTTCTGGGAAAGCAATTTTGACCTTTTCGTGTTTAATAGTTAACCCTATCTTTCTAAGCCGAGTAAGAACTTGCCCCACATGCTGAACATGTTCTTCCCAGTTCCTACTAAAAACGCCGTATTTCATTCAGGTAATTAGCAAACTTTACGTTAGAAAATGGCGAAGAACAGCAGCCAAACAGAACATGATTCAACTGAAAAGGATTCCAATTCACGAAGACGGCAATGATGTTCTTAGATTGATCATCCTAAGGAATTTGACAGAACTCCTGGTTCAGATCCAAGGTGGCAAGTATTTATGCTCCAGCGAACCAGCCCAAGCGACTATGTAAAACGTTAATACTATGGAGTGAAGGACCAAATTCTTGTTCAACTTTCCATAATCTACCATTGGTCTCAATTTTGCCAATTGCTTGGGTACCAAAAATATGGGTGCAGAATACAGAAATTTAGAGGGATGGCTGACACCATGACCTAACATTTTCTCTATGACGTCCTTCAATTCTTTCATTCTAGACAGACAATAACCTCAATTCTCTATTTAATAAGTTTAGTTAACATCAACCTGTCTGCCAAGACATCAATGGACTCCATGCGTACCTCATCCAATTGTTCTTTCTGGTCTGGAGATAAATGATCTAACTGTACTCAATCGTCCACTCCTTCCTACTGCTGGAATGACACCACCGGTAATTCATTATGCTGGCCGAATGAGACAGTCCTATTTTTACAGATTCTAACGTAATGTGGTCCTCTCACCAATTAGGGATTAAGCCAGTCATCTGAATAACACTTGATCTCAAAACTCAACCAGTAGATATTCCTTTAGTCACCTGTAACTAAATCACTCATGTGAAGTCACGAGTCCTTAGCTTATCCTTTATCCAGCCTATGTGGTAATGAAGTAGTATTTGCAGTAACATATTATGTGACCTGATTTATGTCCACTCAACCACACACAGCTTGGTGGAACAGGAATCAAACAATCCCTAAAAAAGTTATTGAATTATCAGTATCCAGGAGGGCACACAGTCGCTCATAATTAACGACACACAAATGGACTCAGGCTTCGTTGTTGACCTAAGGTGGTCATGGTACCACCTAGAGCAGCGACGGGTCTAATCCCACAAACCGCAAAATTTTTCTTAACTTTATCAAGGCTCACTGGTGTCCTTCGTTCTCTCGCCTAAAATGCACTCTGGCACAGAGGAAACGACTATGTGGGCTCTCCTCTTGAGTTCGCCACATGGTTTCTTTACACGAACGCAGATCATGATTTTATAGGGTAGCTCTTCTAAATCTTAGGACTTTTAGTGCAGTTTTGCAAGCATTATTAAGTTGTTGTTGTTGTGGTCTTCAGTCCTGAGACTGGTTGAGATGCAGCTCTCCATGCTACTCTATCCTGTGCAAGCTTCTTCGTCTCCCAGTACTTACTGCAACCTACATCCTTCCGAATCTGCTTAGGGTATTCATCTCTTGGTCTCCCTCTTCGATTTTTACCCTCCACACTACCCTCCAATGTGATCCCCTGATGCCTCAGAACATGTCCTTCCAACCGGTCCCTTCTTCTTGTCAAGTTGTGCCACAAACTCCTCTTTTCCCCAATTCTATTCAATACCTCCTCATTAGTTATGTGATCTACCCATCTAATCTTCAGCATTCTTCTGTAGCACCACATTTCGAAAGCTTCTATTCTCTTCATGTCCAAACTATTTATCGTCCATGTTTCACTTCCATACATGGCTACACCCATACAAATACTTTCAGTAACGATTTCCTGACACTTAAATCTATACTCGATGTTAACAAATTTCTCTTCTTCAGAAACGCTTTCCTTGCCATTGCCAGTCTACATTTTATGTCCCCTCTATTTCGACCATCATTAGTTATTTTGCTCCCCAAATAGCAAAACTCATTAACTACTTTACGCGTCTCAATTCCTAATCTAATTCCCTCAACATCACCCGACTTAATTCGACTACATTCCATTATCCTAGTTTTGCTTTTGTTGATGTTCATCTAATATCCTCCTTTCAAGACACTATCCATTCCGTTCAACTGCTCTTCCAAGTCCTTTGCTGCCTCTGACAGAATTACAATGTCATCGGCGAACCTCAAAGTTTTTATTTCTTCTCCATGGATTTTAATACCTACTCCGAATTTTTCCTTTGTTTCCTTTACTGCTTGCTCAATATACAGATTGAATAACATCGGGAAGAGGCTACAACCCTGTCTCACTCCCTTCCCAACCACTGCTTCACTTTCATGTCCCTCGACTCTTATAACTGCCATCTGGTTTCTATACAAATTGTAAATAGCCTTTCGCTCCCTGTATTTTATCCCTTCCACCTTCAGAATTTGAAAGAGAGTATTCCAGTCAACATTGTCAAAGGCTTTCTACGGAATCCAAACTGATCTTCCCCGAGGTCGGCTTCTACCAGTTTTTCCATTCGTCTGTAAATAGTTCGCGTTAGTATTTTGCAGCTGTGACTTATTAAACTGATAGTTCGGTAATTTTCACATCTGTCAACACCTGCTTTCTTTGGAATTGGAATTATTATATTCTTCTTGAAGTCTGAGGGTATTTCGCCTGTCTCATACATCTTCCTCACCAGATGGTAGAGTTTTGTCAGGATTGGCTCTCCCAAGGCCGTCAGTAGTTCTAATGGAATGTTGTCTACTCCCGGGGCCTTGTTTCGACTCAGGTCTTTCAGTGCTCTGTCAAACTCTTCACAGTATCATATCTCCCATTTCATCTTCATCTACATCCTCTTCCATTTCTATAATATTGTCCTCAAGTACATCGCCCTTGTATAGACCTTCTATATACTCCTTCCACCTTCCTGCTTTCCCTTCTTTGCTTAGAATTGGGTTCACATCTGAGTTCTTGAAATTCGTACAAGTGCCTCTCTTTAATTTTCCTGTAGGCAGTATCTATCTTACCCCTCTACATCCTTACATTTGTCCTCTAGCCATTCCTGTTTAGCCATTTGCACTTCCTGTCGATCTCATTTTTGAGACGTTTGTATTCCTTTTTGCCTGTTTCATTTACTGCATCTCCTTTCATCAATTAAGGATTTCTACTAGCCCTCGTCTTTTTACCTACTTGATCCTCTGCTGCCTTCACTACTTCATCCCTCAGAGCTACCCATTCTTCTTCTACTGTATTTCTTTCCCCCATTCCTGTCAATTGTTCCCGTGTGCTCTCCCTGAAACTCTGTACAACCTCTGATTTAGTCAGTTTATCCAGGTCCCATCTCCTTAAATTCCCACCTTTTTGCAGTTTCTTCAGTTTTAATCTACAGTTCATAACCAATATATTGTGCTCAGAGTCCACATCTGCTCCTGGAAATGTCTTACAATTGAAAACCTGTTTCCTAAATCTCTGTCTTACCATTATATAATCTATCTGATTCCTACTAGTATCTCCAGGATTCTTCCATGTATACAACCTCCTTTTATGATTCTTGAACCAAGTGTTAGCTGTGATTAAGTTATGCTCTGTGCAAAATTCTACCAGACGGCTTCCCCTTTCATTTCTTAACCACAATCCATATTCGCCTACTATGTTTCCTTCTCTCCCTTTTCCTACTCTCGAATTCCAGTCACGCATGACTATTAATTTTCGCCTGCCTTCACTACCTGAATAATTTCTTTTATTTCATCATGCATTTCTTCAATTTCTTCGTCATCTGCAGTGCTAGTTGGCATATAAACTTGCACTACTGTCGTAGGTGTGGGCTTCGTGTCTATCTTGGCCACAATAATGCGTTCACTATGCTAATTGTAGTAGCTTACCCGCACTCCTATTTTTTTATTCGTTATCAAACCTACTCCTGCATTACCTCTATTCGATTTTGTATTTATAACCCTGTATTCGCCTGACCAAAAGTCTTGTTCCTCCTGCCACCAAACTTCATTAATTCCCACTATCTCTAACTTTAACCTATCCATTTCCCTTTTTAAATTTTATAGCCTACCTGCCCTATTAAGGGATCTGACATTCCACGCTCCGATCCGTAGAATGCCAGTTTTCTTTCTCCTGATAACGACATCCTCTTGAATAGTCCCCGCCCGGAGATCCGAATGGGGGGGCTATTTTAACGCCGGAATATTTTACCCAAGAGGACGCCATCATCATTTACAATAGTATCATCTCTGTTTTCAGCAGCTGCCTACATTATTAAATTTGCAATGCTCACACACACACACACACACACACACACACACACCAGGGGGTCCACAACTCTTTTGTGGATACGTGCGTAGCGAGCACGGGACCCCGAGCTAATGTGGCCTTCCTTCCTTTCCGGGCTGCATACCTTCCCTTTCCGCATCCTTCTCCATCCCTATCTTCGCCCCTCCTCCCCTCACCCCTGGCTCTTTCCTTCCCTTTCTCCCCATCTGGGAGTATGGTTTGTGCCTACGTCTGGAGACGGACGCTCGTAAATGTACTGCATTCTTCACCTTCCGTGCTTTTATGTCTTCTTCCTTCCTTTGTCCTTCTCTTTTCCTTACCTCTTCTCTTTATCCTTTTCTCCGCTGCGGCGTTTAAGACCTCTCTTCTTTCCTTTCCCTTTCTCTTTCTTCCTCCCTGTGCGTGTCTGAAGGCCGACCCACGCCTTTTGTGCGTAGCCGGTGACGGGGTAACGCGTAATTCCCCGCCCCGGGTAGACAGGTAGGACACGTACGTACCCCCTGGTAACGGCCAGGCCCAGGGAGGGGTGATTACCTGAGCTGATACCTTCCGAAAGTGCCGATTGGTCCCTCCGTCCGTTTGTCGGGAGGTGTGACCTGAGGTGTGAACAATCACTTAAGGCGGGAGTGCCCTCAGTGAGGGCCCCCAAAAGGGAGGAGCGCTCCATTGGAGACGCTGGTAATCATGGGGGATTCTTCCGCAATGGTTTCCTCACCTTCCACTATGTCTGCTCACAAACGTAAGTATACTGAGTCTCAGCCACAGACAGTTCTTCCATCGTTGCCACAGTTCCTTGTTGTTTCTCGGTCTGACGAAGGTCACGACTTCTCCACGGTCAACCCTTTCATTATTCAGAAAGGTGTCGACGCAATTGCAGGTCCTGTCAAGTCTTGTTCCAGATTACGGAATGGCACACTGTTGGTAGAAACAGTCAGTGCCCTCCAGGCACAAAAATTGCTGCGTACTTCTCTGCTCCACACCTTCCTGTCCGGGTGGAACCGCACCGTACCTTAAATTCCTCGCGTGGAGTCGTTTATACACGCTCCCTCGATGGTTTGTCTGACGAAGAAATTCAGCACTACCTGTCTGACCAGGGCATAACGGCTGTTCATAGAGTTATGAAAAGGGTTGACACGAACATCATTCCAACCCGCACTGTCTTCTTGACATTTGACAAAGTTCAACTCCCATCGAAAATCAAAGCAGGCTATGAGATAATTTCCGTTCGCCCTTATGTCCCAAACCCTACGCGTTGCTATCGGTGTCAGCGGTTCAATCACACCAGCCAGTCCTGTTCCAATCCGGCCAAATGTGTTACGTGTGGCAAGGATGCCCATGAGGGGGCTTGTCCACCTCCATCCCCTCGCTGCATCAGCTGTATGGGTGACCACGCTGCTTCCTCTCGAGATTGCCCCATTTTGAAGGACGAAAAGCTCATCCAGAAAATAAGAGTGAAGGAAAAGGTGTCGACCTTTGCTGCTCGAAAATTATTCTCCAGTCGCAAGCCCACCGTGCCTCAGACAGGAAAATACAGCACTGTCCTTGCTTCTCCTCGGCCAACAAAGGAGGCGGCCACGCAGACTTGCGACCTCAACTTTAGTGCCACGGTCGTCAGATCGGCCAGCGCAAAGATCGCCCGTTCAACCTCACCACTTTCGCCTGCCCACTCTATGGCTCACCCTTCGTCGGGTTCTGCTAAATCTCGAGCCCAAAAATCAGACGCCAAGTCTTCGAAAAAAGAGCATACTCGTGAAGAGTTTTTACGTACTGCAACTTCACAACCATTGGTTCCTCCTTCATCTAAACATCATACTTCCAAGAAGGCTACAAAGAAACCCAGTTCCTCTCCTTCTCCGCCAAGGCGTGTCCCATCTACAGCGCCACCTGGCGGAAATCGCCCTCAGCCATCTTCTGTGTCGCCAAGGCGCACTGCTGGTGGCCAGTCAACCGGCCGATCGCTGGTGGCAGGGGCTGCACCTGACCAACCTATGGATCAGGATCTTCTGCCTTCGGAAGAATGCCATTCCATGCTGTCGGTCGCAAGCTCTGAGCAGTCGTTGAGTTGACAGCACCCTTGGTTACATTCCTCCATTTTCTGTTCACCCTATGTCCATTATCCACTGGAATATCCGCGGCATTCGAGCCAATCGGGATGAATTGTCGGTCCTCTTACGGTCCTACTCGCCGGTCATCTTCTGTCTTCAGGAAACAAAGCTGCGTCCCCATGACCGCTTTGTTCTCCCTCATTTTCAGTCCGTCCGATATGACCTCCCCTCTGTTGAAGGCACTCCAGCCCATGGAGGACTCATGATTCTTCTCCATGATACTCTCCATTATCACCCAATCCCCTTAAACAGTTCCTTCCAAGCTGTCGCCGTCCGTCTTTCCCTTTCTGGATACACGTTCTCTCTTTGTACTGTATAATTCCATCATCCACACCAATGGCACGAGCTGATCTCCTTCATCTTCTTGGTCAGCTTCCACCCCCCTATTTGCTGGTTGGGGACTTCAATGCCCACCACCCGCTTTCGGGATCTCCACATCCTTGTCCACGTGGCTCTCTATTGCTAGACGTCTTCCACCAAGCGGATCTAGTTTGCCTCAACACTGGGGTCCCCACATTTTTGTCTGCCTCCACGACAAATTTATCTCATTTGGACCTTGCGGTCGGTACTGTTCCGCTAGCTCGGCGCTTCGAATGGTTCGCCCTTGATGATACACACTCGAGTGACCACTTTCCATGTGTCCTTAGACTGCAGCCTCCACTGCCATACATGCGCTCGCGACGCTGGAATTTTGCCCAAGCCGATTGGACACTTTTTTCGTCTCTAGCGACATTCGATGACCGTCGCTTTCCCAGCGTCGACGATGAGGTCACACATATTACCGACGTTATTCTTACAGCTGCGGAACGTTCAATACCACGCACCTCCGAATTGCCCCGGCGACCCCCAGTTCCTTGGTGGAACGAGGCATGCCGTGACGCAATACGTGAGCGGCGACGTGCTCTTCGCATTTTCCGTCACCATCCTACTTTGGCCAACTGTATCCGCTATAAGCAGCTCCGTGCGCCATGCCGTCGCGTCATCCGCGATAGCAAGAAGTCAAGCTGGAAATTCTTTATTAGCTCATTTAACACCTTCACTCCCTCCTCGGAAGTTTGGAGTCGGCTTCGACGGTTCTCAGGCGAGCCTAGTTTCTCCCCGGTCTCTGGGCTCACTGTCGCGCATGATACCTTAGTGGACCCCGTCGCAATTTCTAACTCGTTGGGTCAGCACTTTGCTGAGATTTCGAGCTCTTCAAATTACCCGCCAGCGTTTCTCCCGAAGAAACGTGCAGCAGAAGTGCGACATCTTGCTTTCTCCTCTCGAAATCACGAAAGCTACAATACTGTTTTCTCCATGTGGCAACTCCATCATGCCCTCTCTTCTTCTCGCTCCTCCGCCCCAGGACCGGATGGTATCCATGTCCAAATGTTGCTGCATTTATCAACCCATAGTCTGCGTTACCTCC
Source organism: Schistocerca cancellata (assembly GCF_023864275.1). Taxonomy (NCBI): domain Eukaryota; kingdom Metazoa; phylum Arthropoda; class Insecta; order Orthoptera; family Acrididae; genus Schistocerca; species Schistocerca cancellata. Next base: position 626,217,793 of record NC_064630.1, read on the forward strand.
TTCGCCTTTATAATCGAATTTGGACCGACAGTACCTTTCCCAGACGGTGGCGGGAAGCTATTGTCGTTCCCGTTCCGAAACCTGGAAAGGACAAACATCTCCCCTCTAGCTATCGCCCCATTTCTCTCACGAGTAGTGTCTGTAAGGTTTTGGAGCGTATGGTGAATTACCGTTTAGCTTGGTGGCTGGAATCCCGCAGTCTTTTAACACCAGCCCAATGCGGTTTTCGGAAGCATCGTTCTGCAGTTGACCATCTTGTTGCTCTCTCCACTTATATCATGAACAATTTTCTCCGGAAACGCCAAACGGTAGCAATATTTTTTGATCTGGAGAGAGCATACGATACCTGTTGGAGGACAGGCATCCTCCGCACACTGTTCTCTTGGGGCTTTCGAGGCCGGCTGCCCCTTTTTCTTCGCGAATGGGTGAACACTACTCTCTCCCGTACTTTCTCCCAAGAAAACGGGGTACCCCAGGGATCCGTGCTGAGTGTTGTACTGTTTGCCATCGCTATAAATCCAATTATGGATTGTCTCCTTCCTGATGTCTCGGGCTCCCTCTTTGTGGACGATTTTGCGATCTACTACAGCTCTCAACGGACCAGCCTTCTCGAACGACGTCTTCAAGGATGTCTCGATCGCCTCCACTAGTGGAGCATCGAAACCGGCTTCCGTTTCTCACCCAGTAAGACCGTTTGTGTCAATTTTTGGCGACGTAAGGAGTTTCTTCCGCCCTCCTTACATCTAGGTCCTGTCAACCTTCCGTTTTCAGACGTCGCTAAATTCTTGGGTCTTATGTTTGACAGAAAACTGTGCTGGTCCTCCCTCGTTTCCTATTTTTCGGCTCGCTGTCTGCGATCGCTTAACACCCTCCGTGTCCTGAATGATACCTCCTGGGGAGCGGACCGAGTGGTCCTTCTCCGCCTCTATCGCGCCTTAGTGCGCTCAAAATTGGATTATGGAAGCATAGTCTACTCCTCTGCTCGGCCGTCTATTCTTCGGCGTCTCGACTCTATCCACCACCGTGGATTACGTTTAGTGTCTGGAGCTCTTTACACTAGCCCTGTGGAAAGCCTTTATGCTGAGACTGCTGAACCTCCGCTGTCCAATCGGCGAGCAGTCCTCCTGAGTCGTTATGCTAGCCATCTGTCTTCCATGCCTGCTAATCCAGCCCATGACCTTTTTTTCGACGCCTCCTTTGATGTAGGGTATGCAGGCCGCTCCTCCTCCCTACTACCCCCGGGAGTCCGCTTTCGTCAACTGCTCCATTCTCTTTCCTGCCGCTTTCCTAAAACCTTCTTGACAACTTGGGGTACAGCACCGCCTTGGCCCCGTCCCCGGATCTGCCTGCTCCGTGACCTTTGTCAATTTCCCAAGGATGGTACCCCTACACTTGTTTATCGTCGGGCATTTGCTGCTCTATGTGCAGAAATGACGGACGCCACATTTATTTACACCGACGGCTCGAAAACATCGTTAGGTGTAGGGAGTGCCTATATTGTTGGCGACACCCCAAATCGCTTTCGGCTTCCCGACCAGTGTTCGGTTTATATTGCGGAGCTTTACGCTGTTCTCCAGGCTGTCCACTACATCCGCCGCCATCAGCGGATACAGTACGTTATCTGCTCAGATTCTCTCAGCTCTCTCCTCAGTCTCCAAGCTCTTTACCCTGTGCACCCTCTGGTCTACCGGATTCAGGACTGTCTGCGCTTGCTCCACCTGGGGGGCGTCTCGGTGGCGTTCCTCTGGCTCCCGGGACACGCTGGTATCTGTGGGAATGAGGCGGCCGATATAGCGACCAAGGCTGCAGTCTCTCTTCCTCGGCCAGCTATTCAGTCGCTTCCCTTCACCGATCTACGGAGCGGTTTATGTCGCAAAGTTGCTCATTTATGGCATGCGCATTGGTCAACACTTCCCCGTAATAAATTGCGGGAAGTGAAAGCCCTTCCTTGCGCTTGGACCTCTTCCTCCCGAACGCGTCGTCGGGAGGAGGTAATTTTAGCTAGACTCCGGATAGGGCACTGTCTTTTTAGCCATCGACATCTTTTAAGCGGTGATCCTCCCCCACTCTGTCCCCACTGCTCTCAGCTGTGGACGGTAAGACACCTTTTAATTGAATGCCCCTATTTTAATCCGTTACGCTCCCGTCTACAGCTATCGCCTGATCTATTGTCGATTTTAGCAGATGACACGCGGTCAGCCGACCGCGTTCTCCAGTTTATTAGTGACAGTGAAATGACGTCAGTCATTTGAAGCTTTTTTTGGGGACAACCACCCCCTTTCTGTAGTGGATTTTTAAGCATTCCTTCTAGTTTTAGTTTCTCCAATTTTATGACTTTGTTCCCATTGCTGCTGGTTTTCAATTTCGGATTTTTACTGTCTTAAGTCACGGGCTGGGCGCTAATGATCATAGAAGTTTTGCGCCCTAAAACCACAAAAAAAAGAAAACACGCACACACAATTTAATATTTACCGTAAATATTTAGTTATGTTACCAGACAGCCCCTAAATGTTCAAGGGATTGACCTCATTTACAAATATATCATAACACTAACAGCTTTACCCCCTGTCAGCTTGAAACTATATGTGCATCAACTACTGGCACAAATTGTACGTCCATCTGCATATGTTAAAGCTTTAACCAATGTATTACCACAACTTTTAGGCAGTTATTACACGTAACAGATATAATCTTAAGACCCCCTGCTTTGTAAAATTTGCTCTCACACAATCACTCCTTCCACCCTCTCCCTCCCTCTCACTTTCTCTTCCTTCTCTCTGCCTCCAACGTAACTGTGAATCCCAACGAAAATTGTTATTTGTGTATAATTTTACTGTTCTAGCCACCATAATTATTGTACTTAAAGTACATGCCACTTGATTGTATAAATGAGTATGAAGTTTAAGCTATATTAACTTGCCAAAACTGAATTTATACGCCACTTGAAAAATTTATTCCAACCATCCCCAAAATCCTTTAAAAATTTATTATGTAATGATGTTGTTACGACGTATATCTTTATACTTTGTGATAATGTTTTCTCTTCTGCTATACGATCCTTGCACTTAATAGAGTCCAGACGTCACGTTTGATTACAAAATATGTCAGTATACACGTGATGTGTTACGACAGTGAAAGGAACCTGTGACCACTGTAGGTACTCTATTTTATTTATTTTATTTTTACCGTTAGATATACGTTTATTCTTTTGTCAAAAGGAACCCAAACCCATGTTCTGAACTAGTACCTTGTTTCTCCACGTGACAGTGCCACAAGTTCCTCCAAAAAATCATAACACAATACTCACTAATTTCATACTAACAAATGTAAATCTATCTGATAATGGAGGTTTAAACCTTGGAAACGGGTCGTGGTGTTAAATAAACAGTGACTGGTAACAGTAAACTTGTTGTTTCATTTAAACCAGTTTTTATTTTATATATTTATTGAGTTCACTTTCTACCTATGGGATATCACCATTCGGAATAGATTTATATGATTTTAATAAACGCATTTTTAACACTAATCCTTTCATTGTCATAGTACTGTCCTACGAGACCACATTTCTGAATATTTCCTCTTTTATTGTTCACAGTTATTTGTTAATTTTTGTATATATTTCACTAACGCGTGTATGCAAAATTAAGGTGCCTCATGACAGATCCTTGTTTGTAACGGTTTAAAGCAATAGTTCAGGACCGAACTCCTCTTGTTCAAGTGAGCTGTACTGAGTTTTAAGGTCATGCTCTCAACTTCTGCTTGTTAGATAGGTTTTAATTAATGCTGACGCTGATTAATTTGTCAGCTCTAGTTTCTTACCGTGCCCAGTGGCGTTCCAACACTTCACCAGTTTGGTATCCTGCTGTGTCCCATGTGAGAGACAAGCAAGCGCCAGACCTTAGGGATATGTTAATCGTTTGCATTCCGAAAGCACGGCAAATAATGGCATCTCCCGAGGAAACGGCAGCAAGTGATGAGTTGGATGTCCTTGTGCACTCAGTGCGTTTGCCTGGATGCGTCGTTTAATGTTGAAGGGGCTGTTCCGGCAGCAATCGAAGTAAAAGAGTACAACCAACTGTAGATTGTGGAACACGTTGGAACGGATGTCGGCTATCCTCTGGGCTCCAACATTATTTTAGAATCATTCCAGGGGCTTGAAGAGAAAGTTTAGAGACCAAGGCTTGCTGCCAGATGACTGCATTGACTTTAGATCTCGCCGTGGTCTCCTGGTTCTGAGTCGAGGGGATGGCTTGAAACAGAGACTTCCAAGATTGTGTGATAAGTTACGCCGCAAATTCTTTGATTCACGCAACGAGATTCAGAACTGTAGGGTCCCCCAAAATGGGTCAGGCGTGCACTACGACCGTACATACAAAGTATATCAGCACTTCTAAAATCTTCAAATTCCATTTTCTCAAAAACGGTTGAGAGTCGCGACTTTCCGTTTACATATGTTGACGTCCTAGTCGTGTTCTGCAGCCGCTGACAACAGGAATTAGATCGATGAGGGGAAGTTCGTACCTTCCCCTTGGTAGACATGTGAAGCTGGAGCTCCTCATCCGTCTGATGCGACAGTTCCATGTAAAAACAAGTAGTTATGGGATCGGTTTCACACTGACGTTTAAATAATTTAATTTCTACAAATTTACAGTATGAAAAAAAATCATTATATTTCCAATTAAAAAAGCGAAGTTGATATCGATACCTCTGTGGTTTATATAGCTATGAAACAATATATGTAATTTAGTAAGGAATTTTTCAATATACGTTTGAGTGAAAACAGAATTGCGATATCTTAAACGGCTCAGGAAATGTCCGAGGTGAACAGGTTGGTTGAATCCACTTATATAAAAATATTTGTAATGTTTAGGTGAGTTGTCTCACCGGCAAAAGGCACTTTCTCGTCATTCCTCTCAAATTTCGTGGCCTGTATGTGCACATGGGAAACGACATAAACTGAGATGACAAAGTCGTGGGATAGTGACATGCACATATGGAGATGGCCGTAGCAACGCGTTCACAAGGAACTGTAGACGGACCATCGGCAGAGCTGTCATTTGTACTCAGGTTATCCATATGAAAAGGTTTCTGACGTGGTTATGGCCGTACGACGGGAATTAACAGACTTTGAACTCGGAAGGTTAAGAAATGAGAGGATCAGAGAGTAAATGAAGGTGGAACTATTACAGGAGGAGATATAAAAATCAAGGCTGAGATGGTGTGGCCATGTTAAGTGAATAGAGGAGAAGAGGATACCTTGGAGGATGTACGAGATGAAACTGGAAAGAAAGAGACCAAGGGGAAGACCTAGAGACAGATGGCTGAAACGAGTGGAGGAATGCGTCCAGAAGAAAGGATAATACTGGAGAAGACTGGACCATGGTGAAGACGGAGAGATGGTGGCAAGACAGAGGACGACAGAGAGGCTTATGTTCCAAAAACACCCGGCCAGAGGCTGGAAACTGTCCAAGATGATGATGCGGAATGGTAGTTGGAGCTAGAGGCATGGGACATTCCATTTTGGAAATCGCTGGGGAATTCAATATTCCGGGTCCATAGAGTCAAGAGTGTGCTGAGAATGCCATATTTCAGGGATTACCTCTCGCCACGGACAACACTGTGGCCTTCACTTAGCGACCGAGAGCAGCTGCGTTTCCGTAGAGTTTTCAGTGCTAACAGCCAAGCACACTGTGTGGAATAGCTGCAGAAATCAGTCCATTAGGAGAGTGCGGTGAAATCTGCCGTCAGTGGGCTATGGCAGCAGACGACCGACGCGAGTGCCTTTGCTAACAGCACGTCATCGCCTGCAGCGCCTCATCTGGGCTACTGATCATATCGGTTGGATCGTAGACGACCGCAAAACCGTGACCTGGTCAGACGAGACCCGATTTCAGTTGGTAAAAGCTGATGGTAGGGCTCGAGTGTGGCGCAGACCCGATGAAGCCATGGACAAGCTGTCTACGAAGCACTGTGCAAGCTTGTGGTGGCTCCATAATAGTATGGGTTGTGTTTACATGGAATGTACTGAAAACGGTTATGTTCGGCTACTTGGGCACCGTTTACAGCCATTCATTGCGCCATGTTACCGGACCACAACTGCTCGCGATTGGTTTGAAGAATATTCTGGACAGTTCAAGAGAATTATTTGGCAACTACACTCCTGGAAATGGAAAAAAGAACACATTGACACCGGTGTGTCAGACCCACCATACTTGCTCCGGACACTGCGAGAGGGCTGTACAAGCAATGATCACACGCACGGCACAGCCGACACACCAGGAACCGCGGTGTTGGCCGTCGAATGGCGCTAGCTGCGCAGCATTTGTGCACCGCCGCCGTCAGTGTCAGCCAGTTTGCCGTGGCATACGGAGCTCCATCGCAGTCTTTAACACTGGTAGCATGCCGCGACAGCGTGGACGTGAACCGTATGTGCAGTTGACGGCCTTTGAGCGAGGGCGTATAGTGGGCATGCGGGAGGCCGGGTGGACGTACCGCCGAATTGCTCAACACGTGGGGCGTGAGGTCTCCACAGTACATCGATGTTGTCGCCAGTGGTCGGCGGAAGGTGCACGTGCCCGTCGACCTGGGACCGGACCGCAGCGACGCACGGATGCACGCCAAGACCGTAGGATCCTACGCAGTGCCGTAGGGGACCGCACCGCCACTTCCCAGCAAATTAGGGACACTGTTGCTCCTGGGGTATCGGCGAGGACCATTCGCAACCGTCTCCATGAAGCTGGGCTACGGTCCCGCACACCGTTAGGCCGTCTTCCGCTCACGCCCCAACATCGTGCAACCCGCCTCCAGTGGTGTCGCGACAGGCGTGAATGGAGGGACGAATGGAGACGTGTCGTCTTCAGCGATGAGAGTCGCTTCTGCCTTGGTGCCAATGATGGTCGTATGCGTGTTTGGCGCAGTGCAGGTGAGCGCCACAATCAGGACTGCATACGACCGAGGCACACAGGGCCAACACCCGGGGAGCGATCTCCTACACTGGCCGTACACCACTGGTGATCGTCGAGGGGACACTGAATAGTGCACGGTACATCCAAACCGTCATCGAACCCATCGTTCTACCTACCGAGCGAGGTGGCGCAGTGGTTAGCACACTGGACTCGCATTCGGGAGGACGACGGTTCACTCCCGTCTCCGGCCATCCTGATTTAGGTTTTCCGTGATTTCCCTAAATCGTTTCAGGCAAATGCCGGGATGGATCCTTTGAAAGGGCACGGCCGATTTCCTTCCCAATCCTTCCCTAACCCGAGCTTGCGCTCCGTCTCTAATGACCTCGTTGTCGACGGGACGTTAAACACTAACCACCACCACCATCGTTCTACCATTCCTAGACCGGCAAGGGAACTTGCTGTTCCAACAGGACAATGCACGTCCGCATGTATCCCGTGCCACCCAACGTGCTCTAGAAGGTGTAAGTCAACTACGCTGGCCAGCAAGATCTCCGGATCTGTCCCCCATTGAGCATGTTTGGGACTGGATGAAGCGTCGTCTCACGCGGTCTGCACGTCCAGCACGAACGCTGGTCCAACTGAGGCGCCAGGTGGAAATGGCATGGCAAGCCGTTCCACAGGACTACATCCAGCATCTCTACGATCGTCTCCATGGGAGAATAGCAGCCTGCATTGCTGCGAAAGGTGGATATACACTGTACTAGTGCCGACATTGTGCATGCTCTGTTGCCTGTGCCTATGTGCCTGTGGTTCTGTCAGTGTGATCATGTGATGTATCTGACCCCAGGAATGTGTCAATAAAGTTTCCCCTTCCTGGGACAATGAATTCACGGTGTTCTTATTTCAATTTCCAGGAGTGTATATCGATCATTCATGGGACTTTATCGAGAAGTCAGTTCGTGCACAAAGTCTTTCACCGGCAACACTTTTGCACCCGGTGGATGGCTGCAGAGTGAACATGGCTCAATATTTCTGCAGGGGACTTTCAGCGACTTGCTGAGTCCACGCCACGTCGAGCTGCTGCACTAGGCCGTACAAAAGGAGGTCCGACACGATATTACGAGGCATCCCTTGACTTTTGTCACCTGAGTGTACATGATAAATGAAAGTGAGGGCCGGCCGCGGTGGTCTAGCGGTTCTAGGCGCGCAGTCCGGAACCGCGCCGCTGCTACGGTCGCAGGTTCGAATCCTGCCTCGGGCATGGATGTGTGTGATGTCCTTAGGTTAGTTAGGTTTAAGTAGTTCTAAGTTCTAGGGGACTGATGACCACAGATGTTAAGTCCCATAGTGCTCAGAGCCATTTGAACCATTTTTTTGAAAGTGAGGAAAAGTGAAACAGTCATTTGGTGTAGCTAGAACTATTTCGCTGGAGAACTGTGTGAGAACTTTTGTCACCTCAGTGTACATGATAAATGAAAGTCAGGAAAAGTGAAACATTCATTTGGTGTAGCTACAACTATTTTGCTGGAGAACTGTGTGAGAACTGAGGAGAGACTTGTTTCTCGCTCCAACAGCGACAACGGAATGGCCGTCTCCACGCCAGACGTGGTCTCTTCCATTACTCCTTCAGCTCAAGGCGTCAGAAATATCGTCTGCCAATCAGCATTGCTCTTCTAAAACGGGAGAATGACATATCGTTTAAGGCGACCAATCCGGAAATCTGTAGTATCGGCGTTTGGCGTTTGCTGTCTCCCTGTGAAAATCTCTGAAACTGCGTGCTATGTGTAAAGAGTGCGTAGGCTGGCCGCTCCCACACAATGTGGCGGAATTTGCTTTTAAGCCGAACATGGGGTCGTTCCTCCTTTCCCTCGGGCGAACGCTGTCTGCTCCACGGGCGTCCACCGGCCGATGTAGATGGGTTGGGACTGGCCTCCTGCTGTGGGGTTGCCTCTCTCGAACTAAACGCTCCTGTGACCGTCGTGTCTGGAATGTATGTGTGTACGCCAGCCTCGAGTATTTCAACCACGGTGCGCACTTGCGATTTATTAGTTATTTGAAACGTCCCCTTAGAAAAATTATACATGACTGTGCTTAAACTGACACACAATATTTTTAGCGCAACGCAATCTGACTTTCAATAATCCCTACAAAAGAATGGCCGTGACTAACATTAACCTATACCTTTCACAAATCACTTACCTCACAAAAATCTTCGTTACTCGAACCACTGCAATACAGCGAGCGCCACTACTGCCAGCTAAATAAAAGATTCAAACTACGGAAGGCACTAACTACTGATAGGCATAGTTAGCAAATGAAAGATTTTAATAGAGAACAAACAATGTATCTACCTTAATAGTGTTTAAAAACCATAATATACATAGCAGTTCATGACATCCAGTCTTACAAATTTCAAAACTCCGCCATTTCTCTCCCCACATCCACCACTGCTGGCGACTCACCTCCAACTGCGCAACGCTACGCGCTGTTGACAGCCAACAGCCCAACACTACAATAGCGAACAACAATGCAAACCAGCCACAGACTACACACAGCACATCCAGTGATTTTCATACAGAGCACTACGTGGCGTTACCAATATAAAAACCTAAACAGCTTACTTACGTAGCCCCCATGCTCCCCACAAAAAATTTTACAAATTGTTTTGGGCAGTGGCCAATAATGATTTGATAAAATTTTTCATAATTACAATAACAAAGATATCAAATGCACACACTTATTGATACAATGTTGGTCAAAAGCTAAAATTTTCTCACAGTCCATAAGACAGTCCTGATCATTCATCACAGTAAAATTGCAGTTTTTTTTTCTCAAAGTCTGAGCAGTAAAAGAAAATGCACACGGAAGTAGTGGATTTCCATGCAGTCTTGAAGAAGTAGTGTTGTCCTTCCAACGGAAGACTCTTGACATGCAGACAGGTAATGGGCCACAACAGAGCAAACCCACAGCAGAGTCATTCGAAGCTTTGAAGAATATTGGTAGGTAGGTCATCACAGAGTAGACCCACAGTAGTCCTGGTAGAGATTACGGTATTGGTGGGCCACCAGAGGTGCAGACCTACTGTAGTCCTGGTAGAGATTGTGGTATTGGTGGGCCACCAGAGGTGCAGACCCACTGCAGTGCTTGTAGTAATAATAGTATTGGTGGGCCACCAGAGGTGCAGACCCACTGTAGTCCTTGTAGAGATGGCCAGCAGCCATCTGCTGCGACTGTGCAGGTGCACAATCACCACTGAAGAGTCTTGCGGATAATATAGCAAGTCCATAAACCACCACTTGTGCACTCACAAAGTTTTTTTTTTTCTAATTGTCCTTAGAACCATCAATGCTGTTAACCAGTCCCTTGCTGAATTATTAACACACGTGCAAACACTATCAGTCCCTACTTCTCACATATTGTCCATATACTATGACCAACAGAAACTGTGCAGTTAAATGTAACTTACAAGTTACTTAATTTGATGAACTGGTGTCAGTTACAATTTTATAACTTAAGAATACAATAACAAAGGTACAAAATACATCATTAAAAACATAACAATACAGATAACATTTGTAGTACAGGCTTTACAAAAGAATCGGACTAACATATACATCAGTGTTATAGGAATTATGACATAAGTAAATACATAAAAGATCAGAATAACTTTTGAAACGTCAACTTCACACATGAGCATTAAAACAAAACAGACTAAATAATATCTAAACATCTTTGCAAAGTAAATAACATATTATCAGAAAAATTCTACAATATAACTCTCATCAGATAAACACATAAAGACAGGAAGAATACAAATACCCAAGGGTACACAAACACATAGTGGGATAACACAAGGAAAGGACAGGGTTTGTTTTACTGCAGTATTTTGCAAACAAAACTTTCTTTACTTCTCGGAAATCTCCCTTCGTTCTTCATTATTTCCAAAAGTCCTATCTATACCTGCTTTCTGTACTTTTTTCGTATAACTTCTCAATGCATTTCTCCCAATTCATCACATTCTCTTATATAGTCTACCCCCTCTTAAGCTAACTTAAATCTACTGAGCTCAGATGCTAAACTAAGGGACGAGGCAATGCAGCAGCATAAAACAATTAATACAAACAGCAATGACAAAAAAAATGGAAATTGGCGAAGCAAGCAGCTTTATAGAAATTAGCAAAGCAATTGCAATATTACAACTAATATAAGGCAATGTGCAGCGACAAGAAAAATAAATCAGTAGTAAAACTGGCTTAACAGAGTAATACAAAGTGAAATTCAGTAACACTATGCCTGGCAAACAGCAGCAGCAAGTGCAATAACTTATACCTAAATATGACATAGCTCAAGCAGAAAAAATATTACACCAAAGACAACAATGCAGATAAGGGAAATGTCTATTCACATCTTAATGTCTATGTAATTAAAGTGGTGCACCACAAAAACTTATTCTATGAAATAAATTACCAAGTACTTGAAAAGAAAATTATGTATGCAGTTCCTGTGAAGGGAAATGTCTTTGTGCTCCCTCATTTTTTGGGAAGTGTATTACAAAATTAGTATTTACTGGATCTGTAGACAGAAAATATTTATATTAGTACATCTATAAAATTCTATTTTAACCAATGCTGCAGTGCAGCTAGAAACTAGATATTAAAGAAAATGAGCAAATATGTACAAAGGAAGGCATGAAACATCATTCATTAGCCATATGGCATTTCATAAGGTAGTAAAAGAAAATCTCTCAACCAGAAAGACAGTAGTCATAATCAGGTGTATAGACTCAAAAATGTTTCTCGTCATTTCATTAGGCATTTCAGTAAATATCATAAATTAAGAGCTCCACAGTGTTATCATATGTTTTCAAGTTTGAGCAAGTCGTATTTGCGATGCTTTCTACAAAGGAAAGTCAATAGCGAGGATAATGGCCCCTTTTTTTCACCTGTGCCTCTGAAAGGCACACACTAATGGCTTTTTTCCAGGCGACTGTCGTGCAGCTGGGTGCCCACGACTCATTACATGAAGGTGGTCACTTAACTTTCTTACAGAAATATTTACGATACCAGTTTGCATTACAGTGACAGTCTCATATAAAAAATTTCACAGGTCTAGAATTTGCGTTACAAATCTGTAGAAACAAAATCCTGTAAATATAACAGTGTCCAAAAAATTTTCGTCGGCATTGTGGTGCATTCAAGCATTTACACACATTTCATAACTCTTAAAATACGATTCTTGGTTTCCAACATCCTTTTTCACAAGTCAGAGTCCCTAACCACTACTCGTTATTCCTTACCTTATTACACATATGCATATTCGTCGACACTTCTTCAATATTTCATCATAATAAATACGTAGCATAATCAAATTCCTCATATAGCATCAGCTTATTGATCATAAACATACCACAACAGCGTAATACACATCGTCATCATAACATCATAAAACCTCAGCCAAATCTCAAAATCGTCGTAGCTTCCTTCAATAATTTCAAAACCTAAAAAAATTCTCTGCTCATTTCAATAGTGTCATCTACCTCAAACATACTATAAAAATCATGATCTCATACCAAATACATCATTCAAAGCTCTCATAGTATCACAATGGTTCCGAAAAAATATGAACAGTTCACAAAGTACAGATGAAATGCAATTTCATAGGTGTGAAGTTACCCAACTGTGTAATTGCGTAAACATGTGTCACTGATGTAGTAAAAAAAAATGTTTATCTCTCAGTTAAATGATCAGATAGCTGTGTAATTTCTGTGTTAGAGAAATATGGGACCGATGTGTAAAGTTGTATAAGCAAATACCATATTAGCTAGGGCTCCTTGTGCTGGCCAAACACATGGTACACAAAGTAAGCGTGCACCCCCCTGAGGATTAATGTAATTATACCCTCAGGTGTTACAGATTACAGCAATGGAATGAAATGTATCATGGAAAACCTTTGTATCATTGTACTTCAAATAACTTTAAAAATAAATGTATTAAGTACAAAATTAATCACTCAAATACGTGTACTGTAGCGCTAAACTGTGCGTCTTGTTGTAATATAATCTCTGTGGAAGTGTCGTAGTTATCGTCCTCCGAATGCTAAGTTCTCCAGAAGTCAATGTACTTACCTCATGATACACAAAAGTGAAATGCTTTGCGTATAGATATCTTAGTTATTACGCTTATTGCCATGATGAAGAAAGTACTGTGCTGTAATGTATTGTTGTCCTACGGAAAAGGCTGTCTCCTTGTAGCTATACCACAAAAGTTACTACTAAAACATGTTTTACTTTCCAGAAGAATTCAGAAAAAACTGTGCAGATATAAAGCAGATATAGCACAAAAGCAACAATGTAAATTGTGTCACACATTAGTAGCGTCGTAATATAATCATGTAGCTGTCAAAGAAACCAAGTGCTAAGTCATCTTTAATCACACCGAATGTACTTCAAATAAAGAGTATCTTTTCAAGTACCAAAATGTTGCATTAAATTCTCATTAGCAGTATATGTTCTAAGTATGTAAGCCTGATAGTCGTTACATAATCATGCAACTAACAAGCAAGAATGTACACACACAATAACACTGTGTCGTCTGTTCACTATAACAATGCACTCGTAAATACTGTCTAAATATGTTCCTTGGGTTCTAGACTGGATAGTTAAATTCAAAACATTGTTGCATGTTAACAGTTTCTCAGTGTGACAAATTGTACTAGCAGCGTGAAGTGAAAAATTTTATAGCAAAGACTAAGTTAAAAAAACAAATTATCTCTCAATAAACAGTTTTACATGTGAAACGTGGTGCAATCCTTTACTCTTCATAGTACTCAAGAGTTTCAGCTTCAAAGTAAATATCATGTTGTATACATCGGTAAGGAATGCTAAAATTTTTCTCAAGGTTAGCGTCTATGTTATTTTTCGCTGAGCCAGCCGGCGCACATGGCTGCCTGCCGTGCGAGTCATTGTCTGTCTCTTTGTTGGCGCGCGTCGTTATTGGGATTTGGAGGTCTAACTTGTACAAATTCACCTTCTTGAGAGGGCCCTGCCCTGTTTGAAACCCGCCAGTTCTGATTAAATTCTGGTCTGTTGTTACGATTATATCGTCTGGCGTCATAACGGTAGATTCCGTAATTTCCTTCTTGTTGGTCACATGGTCTAGAATGTCTCCCTGAATCGTAACTGCGCTCTGAACTGTTGCGTCTGAAGTTATTCTGTCTCCCATGACAATAATTGTTTTGGTTACCATATTGTCTGTTTCTGTGGTTATCTATGTCATATTCATTACTACGGAAATGCGATCTTTCTCTGTAATTATTACTACTCTACCAACGGTTGTCATACGGGTGCTGTATGTTTTGGTCACGATTTGTGTTGTGAGAATAGCCTTGTCGTGTCCAGTTATTATTTCTGTCGTCACGGAATTGTGACGCATGTGACCTGTAATTGTTGTGCTCCTGTTTTCGCATCCCGCGACTGCCTGTGTCAATTTCTAATTCTTATAAGAGTCCCTGAAAAGCTTCAATGTCGACTTTGCAACGTCCTGCCAAATTAATATGTCGTAAATGTTCAGGTAATTTGATTAAGCAAATGCGGATGAGTTCTGAGGGGCTGTATGGGTTTGACAGGTACTGATTCTTGTGCAACATGTCTTCAAAATATTTCATAAGACTGGAAAATTCAGATTGTTCGAAACGTTTCATCATTATGATGCTATGTTTTACTCGGTCTTTGTGTAGCTTGAGACCAATACGCTGAGAGGAAGGCATGATATAATTCTCCTTCACTGTGACAATCGTGAATGACCGATCGCATTCTTACAGCTGGTTCATTCTCCAAGTAGCCACACACAAATTCTAACCTGTGCTCCAATGATCAGTTGGGAGGAAAACAATGAGAGAATTGATGAAGCCACCCTTGTGGATGAATGTCGTTGTGAGAATTCTTAAATGTTTTGAATTTGCGTGTAGTAATGAACAGCTTATAGTCAAAATCATCGTGTCGGCGAGTCGCACATCGCTCAATGTTACTTCGTTTCGGCGGTTCCATCTCAAAATCCAATGCGTCTTGCCAATTTCTTTCATAATTTCCGAAGTGTCCTGTGTTATTATTTTGTGGTTGTTCCGTATATCTATGTCCCTCTTCCCGCACTGGAGCGCGAGTGTCCTCTGAAATATGTAATTCTTGTATTACTTGTGCCAACTGATCTTGTACTTCCCAGATTTCTCTTTTGTACTGTGTATTGATTTGATTTTGTTTGAATTTTCTAATTTGTTCATACTCTTCAGTGTCCGTGAAGGCTACAGGTCTTGTGTCATTCAGATCATCATCTACCTTTGTAGATAAGTTAGTGAACTGATCTGAAAGTTCTGCTACTTTATCCGATAGTGAAATTATTTCCTCTGTGTGTTTTTCTGAACCAAGTTTCAGAGTGTCCATTTGTGTTGATATCGTATCTACTGTGTCCTTTCAGTTTTCCTGAGCTTTTGCATTTGCGTAACCGAATCGGTAGATGCAACTGAGTCAATTTTAGCTTGCAAGGTGTCGTGATTTTCATGAACAATAGTTTGCAGTTCTTTTATGGCTGCTTCGTGATTCTGTAATGCATTTTCATGACGCGAACTAACTTCCGAAGATTTTGTTCAATTGTGTCTAACTGTTGCTGTGTTTGTCTCTGGTGTTGTTCCATTGTGTCTAACTTTTGAAGGTTTTGTTCCATTGTGTCTAACGTTTGAAGCTTTTGCTGTGTTTGTCCCATTTGTTGTATTAATTGTAATAACAATGCACTGGTGTCTGAAACATGTTCCTCAGTGCTTTTCGGCAGTGAATTTGCACCGGCAACATTCACATTTTGACAAGCAGAAAATGTGTCTTGACGTATTTGAGAAAACGGTGAGGACCCAAAACCTGAATCTAGAGTATTTGCGAGATTGTGTCCTGTCATTTCGGATTCCTGAGGCGAGCTGTTGCCGACCGATCGATCGATAATGCTTCCCTGTTCACTACCTGTTTCACTGCCTACACCATTATTTGACGCCCGCTCCATTTCCCTATGCACAATTACCAAATTACTAGTTTGAACATTAGTTAATTCATTACATGGTGGCGCTAACACGCAGCTTTCGTCTTCACAGTCATTTCTCAGTTTACTTTGGAGCCTAGTATTACGTTTTTCACACGCCATTATTGCCACAATATTTCACACGACAACACAGAAAAACACAATTTTAAGAGCAAAAATAAGAGAACACATTAACATAGCACTGAAAATAATATCTAGTTAATTGCAAGCGCAGCTGCGAAATACTTGGTGCAAATCTACATGCATGCCACAACTGTTTTACTGTACAACAATGAAAGACTGCAACTACAAAGGAGATTCTCTCTACAATTACGCGCTAGCAATAAACAAAATCTACACTAATTACACAAACTACAAGAAAAAATCAGAAGATTCCAGTGAGGTATCCTCGGCTAAGGATCGACATATGAAACGTCCCCTTAGAAGAATTTCTGAATTACTGTGCTGATAAACCTCTTACATTATTTGCTTTTCAAACAGCTGAGCAAAACTGAACGTACTCAAACATTCACTGAAGTGACACACAATATTTTTAGCGCAACGCAATCTGACTTTCAATGATCCCTACAAAAGAATGGCCCTGACTAACATCAACCTATACCTTTCACAAATCACTTACCTCACAAAAATCTTCGTTACTCGAACTACTGCAATACAGCGAGCGCCACAACTGCCAGCTAAATAAAAGATTCAAACTACGGAAGGCACTAACTACTGATAGGCATAGTTAGCAAATGAAAGATTTTAATAGAGAACAAACGATGTATTTACCTTAATAGTGTTGAAAAATCATAATATACATAGCAGTTCATGACATCCAATCTTACAAATTTCAAAACTCCGCCATTTCTCTCCCCACATCCACCACTGCTGGCGGCTCACCTCCAACTGCGCAACGCTACGCGCTGTTAACAGCCAACAGCCCAACACTACAATAGCGAACAACAATGCAAAGCAGCCACAGACTGCACACAGCACATCCAGTGATTTTCATACAGAGCGCTACGTGGCGTTACCAATATAAAAACCTAAACAGCCTACTTAGATATTTACATATCGTTTACATGAATTCATACAACATTGACTTTATCTTATCGAGTTCGGGTTCGAATGAAGCGTCTTGATGTGCGGAATATGCTTGTGAGGGCGGAATATGTAAGCAATGAAGGTCAGGAGACCACGACGTCTTACAACTGTTCATGTTCCTTCAAATATTGTTGATTTGTCTTAGTGTCTTTAGATAACTGCAGCTTAAGTTCTGGATCTAAGTATGTGGCGTTCTTTGGGCTCATTCTCTAGAAAAATTCCTTTTTGTTGCAAAATTACTTGATACGGAAATGAATAAATCAGGTATCATAAATTGCTCGAAAGAATGACTTCCGTGGGAAAAAGTTCCTGTGGTCCGGAAACATGAGAGGAAACGGCTTGAGGTTCCGTATTTGGAGCCACTAGCCAGCCGACCCAGAGGTAGGCAGGCTACCAGCATCCGGTCTAGGCTTTGGAACACACGTCGAGGGCGCGAGCGATAAACAGGACGGAATCCGACACAACCTGGCCTCTGCTTTTGAGAAGCGACGTGATGACGATCTGTGTACACTGGCCGCCCGTCCAGCGTTTTGCGCTGGAGTAAAATAGCGATCGGATGTTTGTGAGCCGCGACGGAAAACACGGCGTGGAGCGGGGCAGCCGTGGTCGCCACGAGCTGCACTGCCGCAACCAAAGCCGGCCTGCCTACTGACTGACTGATGGGTGGCTCTGCTCTGCCCGCTCACAGACAGGGCGCTGGCAAAGAACTAAGTATGTTCTGAAGCGCCTAAACATCTGCTCAAACCGCCCTTTTTTCCTACACTCTACGAACCGCTGTGTCAAAGAACGTTAAAGTGTCCTTCTCAGGATACGAGTGTTGGGACTTTAATAGTGGCAACTATTTATGTACAGCTCGTACAAAATAGATACGTGTTTCATTGTTTTATTGACCTTCAAAGTAATCACCAGAATTGTGTATAACCCGTTGCCAGCGATGTGGAAGTCGTAGGATACTCTTAGCAGTGCCAGTTGTGTTGACAGTTCGAGCGCCGCAGCCTATTGCCCGACGAATTTGTAGCAGTTCGGAATCGAATACAGTGAATTGTGTTTCCTTCAGTTTATAAATCGAGTTGAACTCACGAGGGCGTAAGTCAGGGGAGTGCAGTAGGTGGTATAGCACTTAGCAGCCCCACCAGTCAAACAAATTAGTAGCAGCTTGCACTGTACGTGCTTGAGCATTGTCCTACAAAATGATGGCCATGTCCTGCAGAAAGTGTCATCACTTCTGTCTCTAAGCTGGTCGTAGGTTGTGTTCCAAAAATGAACAGCATAGAGACAGAAGCGATGACACTTTCTGCAGAACCTGGCCATCATTTTGCAGGATAAAGCTCAAGCACGTACAGTGCAAGCTGTTACTCATTTGTTTGACTGATGGGGCTGCTAAGTGCTGTACCACCTACTGCAATGCCCTGACTTAAGCCCTCGTGAGTTCAACTCGATTTCTAAACTGAATGAAACACTTCACCGCTTTCGCTTCAGAACTGCTACAAATTCGTCGGGCAATAGACCGCGCCGATCGAACTGTCAACACAACTGGCACTGCTAAGAGTATACACACATCGCTGGCAACGGGTTGTACACAATGCTGGTGACTACTTTGGAAGTCAGTAACACTTTGAAACATGTGTCAACTTTTTACAAGCTGTAAATAAATAGTTGCCACTATTAAAGTCCCAACCCTCGTACCGAGCGAGATGGCGCAGTGGCTAGCACACTGGACTCGCATTCGGGAGGACGACGGTTCAATCCCGCTTCCGGCCGTCCTGATTTAGGTTTCCCGTGATTACCCTAAATCGCTCCAGGCAAATCTCGGGATGGTTCCTTTGAAAGGGCACGGCCGACTTCCTTCCCTAATCCGATGAGACCGATGACCTCGCTGTTTGGTCTCCTCCTCCAAAACAACCCAACCCAACCCAACCCTCGTACTATAATGTAAGTCTCCTTAACTCTCTACTTATGAACAGCGTGGCAGAAACTACTGCTTCTGTGACTGTGCGTCAGTTGTGTCTAATCCGATACCAACTTCACGAGCATTGCGAAGGTGCCGTAGAAGAGCTTTACCAGAGTCTGGTACTATAGAGACTCCTTTCTAGAAAATTCTCAAGTTCACGTCGCGATGTAAGCACTTAGAAGTGAACAAAGCTACGGAATTTTCCGTTGCTCTCTTTCCATGTTGCATGCTCCACTTTCTCAGTGGGATACACTGGTTATCCTTTCACAGGTGGTAGAAATATTCGTTAAGTGATGAATTCTTCTCGGGTTATCAGCCGTTGCGACTAGACGACGCCACCACTCGGCTGATAACCCGAGAAGAATTCATCAATGGAATACGAGAGAAAGACTGCAATCGCATATATTCGTTAAGGTTTTCCTGTAGACAGAAAACTATTTCCCATATCGTACCAACGAGCCGAAGTAAATACTTCATCCACGACTGAATTCAAGTGGCCGTAAATTTCAAGTTCTCCTGCTTCCTTCCTAAAAGGCATTCGTCTTTCATCGAGAGGTTATTTTGGTGTTAGATGTAGTGAAGTGCGTTAATCGGTTTACACTTTTCTACATTAGGGCAAACTATCAACCAATCAAGCAGGATGGGAAGATGGTTTTACCAATAGATCTGCAGATAGCTCTCTTTTAGCTCAATGAGCTATGCTCTACCTACCAAGTAATTCTATAACTTATCATGAACTGGGATCGATATGGTAGTTTAATGTATTTTCTGCAACAGGTGTCGGTGCAGTACGGAATCGAAACTCCTGATTATCTTGGTCCTAAGGAGTGCCGTCTGTATAGAGCACGACTGGGACTAGAGGTTAGTTATCACGAAGATGACCGTTCCGTTCAACGTACATCAGACAGACAGACGGAAAAGGGTGCGGAGGGGTGGGGAGGAAAGAACGTCGTAGACTGTTCTTAGTACCTCGCGAACAGAAGCTGACAAAATAAATTTCTAAAATTTTGCTATATGTAGATCGCCATAGTTTCCTTTCCAAGTGTCTCTTGAATATCTGATTTACATTACCAGAGCTTGAAAATACAACTACAGTTGGTAGGTTCTTTAATTTAGAACACGACCGGTTTCCGGCTCTTATACTCCTATCTTAGGTCTCGTAACAGTTTTGATTAGGGCTAGATAATTATTTTACTTGAGTTGCGCATTTAATATAAGACAAGTTCCATGCTGATCAGATACAGTTCAGTTCAAATTAGGATCTGTTTAGTAAAAAGTTAGCATACCATTTTAAGTTGGATAATTGTTTGTGAGGACATTGTTTTGGTTATACGTAGATTTTTATAGAGTGGGAAGTAAAGTTGAGCTAAATTTCATACACAAACAAATATATTGGGGAGGTTACACCAGACGTACGCAAACATTGCAATACCCACATCCTGCGAAGACTTCACTTGGTGTGGGCGTAGAAGGGCTCCACCCTATTTTAAAAAAATCTGCATGATCACTCACAACGATGATTTACTGCCTTCATTAAGTTTGACATCAGGCATTGTCGTAATGTAGCTTATCTACTGTAGGCTGGTCTTTGTGATAATAACAATTGAAGTGACGTGGACCGGATACACGTAGCATTCAATATTTATGAATTATCTGGTGATTTTATCACTTACTTTTTAAGCCTTAGCCAAGCAAATATTGGAGCAACATCTTAACATCTCTGCGCTCGCTGGTAGCACACCGCATGTTGTATTCGTCCACCGCGGCGCTCGGCGTCACAGCACCAAGTTACGACACCTGAAGATGGGCGTATAAAAGCCCGAAACCGGTCGTGTTCTAAATAAAAGAACCTTACACCTGTAGAGGTATTTTCAATCTTTGGTATAATGCTCAGCTGCGGATGTTCCTCCGACAGGATTGTTTGATTTACATTAGTTTACGTGCAGTTCACCTACATTCAAGATAAAAACCGTGGTTTTTAACTCTAATTTCTTTGAAACATACGTCTAACTCAGAGATTATCAATTGTTAAGAAAACTCAGCACATTTAGTGTCTGGGAACTTCAGTAGATGATACCGCAAACAAAGAAAACAAAAAAAAAGAATCCTTGTTCACCTTCATAACAACATTCATTGACAACAACCACTTGTCAGTACGAAAGACATCTTTCTATTCAACAGTACTGGTTGTGGAAATCAAGGGTGAATCCGTGCTTGATAGTTCCTCCATCCTCTGCGCTGCTACTATACGAGTAGTTTGCAGCTCTGTAGCAAGCAGTGCCCTTTGCTGACGTCACCTGGTAACTACAGAAAACGTCCCACGACTTCAAGGTGGAAATAATTGTAACCAGAAGCCCTAAATTCATTAAATGAATTTTCACTCTGCATCGGAGTTTGCGGTCATTTGAAACTTCAAGCCACATTAAAACTGTGTGCCAAACAGGGGCTCCTTGCCTTTCGGTGACAAGGACGGCAGAAGATATACAGGCTAAAGTAAAACTTTCTGTGAGTCTTCCGGGACCTGAGGGTGGAACGTTGTGATTGGCGTCTCAAGAAGAGACGAGGATAGACAAGTTGGGACGCAGCGAGTGAAACGGTGCGCGGTGTTCTGTGACGGCGTCCGTAGCTCCACCCATAGCAATACGGCGCACCCTGTAGCTGGCGAGCGTCGAGCGTCGCGGTGGCAACAGCTGGTGTCTACGAGCTGCTGCTGCGATGTGGGCGGCGCGGCGTGTGCGGCTTACCGTCAATACTGCATTATCGAACTTGGATGCAAGCGCTTTTAGGCCCATAGTGAGATAATACTCCCATTTGTCTGCCTTTGCCGTAGTTATGAGGTGTAGATGATATATTGTCTGAAAGTCTAGCAGTACGTGTCCAGTCTCAAAGATTCTGGGCACTAACTTGGACGGCCATTTGATTGCTATTTCCCCCAATGACTTAAGAGATTTCGTACATCTGGTACCGCCCGCCACGGAATTTGAATCCCCGCCAGACGTCATGGACGTCGAAGACCCATAGAGGTCTCTGCACCATCGCGCCGTAAGCTGTGGCGGCGCGCGCGCCCTGGCCCGCATTTAGTGTGAGGGCGCCACAGTGGAAAATGTGGTTCCAACGGCCAATAGTAATGCCCCCAATGGAGTAATTAAACGCTTGCCTCTCGCTCAGCCAGCCTCCATTGACCGCCTTCTCACCGAGGGAGTCCTCATCTACAATCGCCGTCATAAGGTGGACCCCTCCCGTTCCCCAGTCCAATCCTACCGCTGCCAACGCTGCCTGACATACAATGACCATGTTACCTCTGCCTGCAAGAACCCCCTACTTGTCCCCACTGCAAAGCTTCCCACTTCCTCAAGAACTGCCCCAACCTCACCTCTCCCCCCTCCTGCAACACCTACCTACTCCTCGATGTGTAAAGCGAAACCTCCTCCAGTCACCCCTGACTCACCGTCCATGTCCGTCCTGTTGATGACCCCATCCACCCCAACAACTCGCTCCGCCCTCTGTCTACTGCAGAGGGCATCATCCGTTTCATCACCATTGTGCTCCAAAACATCCACCCCTTCCAGCACTCCCACACCCTTTCCCAAATCGCCCTCGCTGCCCGTTCCATCTTCCATCTTACCACATATGCCACCTACTCCCACAACCAGGCCCACTTCACCTTCACCCCCCCTCACCACCCTCGTCTAACTCTTCCCTCCCACAGTACCACAATATTCGCTCCCTGCCCACCCACAAACTCCTCTTCCTCCACACCCTCCGTCAGCACCACGTGGATGCCTTCGTCCTAAATGAAACCTTCCTTCAACCCCGTATCTCCATCTCCACAGCTCCTTACACCCTTCACCGCACCAATAACCCGTACCCTCTAGCGTGTGCCGGAGTTGCTATAGGCCACCTCAAGCACCTCCCCGTCCAGTCCTAACCTCTCCTTAACAATCCTGCCTAGCATCTCACCCTCAACCTCTTCTTCCCCACCCTTACCGTCACCTGTGCCACCATTTATGTCCGCCCTAGCACCCCCATCCCATACGATTTCCTGGCCCACATTGACCGCACCTTCTCCACCTACGTGATTGCCGCCGACCTCAATATCCACAGCTGTGATCCTGCCAACCCCCAGCAGTGGCATCAGTTTATCACAACCCTCCAGGGAGACCTGGATACCCTCTCTCAGCACACCCAACCTGAATCCAACACCACTCCCGATGTGGGCCTTGCCTCTCCCAACCTCCTTGGGCGCATCACTGCAGATGTCCTTGACCTCATTGGCAGTGACCATGCTCTTGTTCTCCTCGCTATCTCTAGTGGTCGCCATCCCCGCAATGTTCCTCGCCCCGACATCCCTCCTAAACTTGTCCATGATTACTCCTGTGCCAAGTGGGTTGCCTACCGGGACTCCATTCACACCCAGGTTGAAGGCCACGACCTTACCCTCCAATCTCCTGATGACATCACTCGCACTGCTGCCTTCGTGCACCAGACCTTGTCTGACGCCATCGCCACCCATATCCCCACCAAAGCCATCCACCCTCACCACCCCGCGCTGCCTCCACAGGTCGTCCTTCTCCTTCGAGAGACCCGCCACCTCTACCACTCTTTTCTCCGCACTCGTGACCGGGACACACTTACCCGCCACCGGCAATTACAACGACACATCCGCATCCTGCTTACTGCGAAGAAACGCCGTGCCTGGCTCCAGACATGTACATGACTCAACACCACGCTCCCCATAAACTCTTACAAGTATTGGTCTGCTTTCCACCGCCTTACTGGGAACCGCCCCATCCCCCCAGTACCCTCTCCTCCTTGATGACCGTCCCTTTCCTGACAACCTCAGTAAGGCCAACCACTTTGCTTCTCACCTCTCCAATGTTTTTTCCATCCCAGATGATCCCCACTTTGATTATTCCCTCTTCCATGACGTCATGGACCGTACGAATACCTCTGTTCGTCCCTTGCTCCTAGCTTCCAGTACTTGGGCCACACACCACCATCTGAACTTAACACTCCCATCACTACACAGGACATCAGCCTCACACTCCGCACTAAACACAACACTGCTCCCGCCCACGACTGCATTACCTACAGCCACCTCAAACACTGCCCTCCCTCCTTCCTTTCAGTTATTGCCGCCCTCTACAATGTCATCCTTGCCACTGGTTTCTACCCTGATCTGTGGAAAACCTCCCGTATCCTGATGTTCTCCAAACCCAAAATGGGTCCATCTGATGTCTCTTCCTATCGTCCTATCTGTCTCACATCGGTGTTCAGCAAGCTCTTGGAATCCATCCTTATCCGGCACATCCATCACCACCTCCACCAACACCACCTCCTCCCTGACACCCAATGTGGCTTTCGACCTTCCTTCTTCTTCCGATGACCAACTCCTCTGCCTCACTCATCTCCTCTCCCTCCAGTTTAACTCCTGTCTCTCCGCCATTTTTTGTCTCCCTCGACCTCGAAAAGGCCTACGACCATGTCTGGCATCCCGGTCTCCTGTTTAAACTCCAAACCTACGCCCTTCCTGTCAACTACATCTGTCTGATGGCCTCGTTCCTCTCCTGCTGCCCCCCTCCCTATCCATAATGCCAATTCCCACAACTTCTACCCCTCTGCAGGTGTTCCCCAGGGCTCTGCCCTCTCCCCTCCCCTCTCCTCTACCACCTGTACACGGCAGATATGCCCCAACCCCCCCACCAGTACACCTCTTGCAATATGCTGATGACACCGCATTCCTCGCCCTCGCTCCTACCCTCCAACGGTCCCAACACCTTCTCCAGAATAATCTTGACCTTTTTGCCGCATGGTGTAACCAGTGGCTCCAGAAAATCAATCCTTCCAAGACCCAGGCAATCATCGTAGGTCGCTCCTTCTGGCTCCTGGATTTCTCCCTTACCGTCTGCGCCCGTCCTGTCTGCCTCACGCCAGTTTCCCCCCCCCCACCTGCTCTCGGCTGTGGTATATTTGTGCCAACTTTTTAGTGCAGTGTTTAAGTGAGTGTTCAGTGTTGTGCGTCTTTCCAAGGTGTTGCGAACAGAAATCATGCTGTCGCTGGGTGTGAATTTTATATCTCTTGCGAACAGAAACCAGACTGTCGCCGTATTTTTTAACTGTCTATCTATTATTTTTCTGCTTACTGTGTATTTTATTAGCGTCATCAATCCTTTGTTTTACGTTTTAAGTTCCACAGTTTTCCGCCATTTTACCTTTAAGTCACCGATTTTGTCGCCAACTTTTATTATTTATTATCTTCATCTTTTTAAAACAAATGCTGAAGAGCGGCGTAATAAGCTGCTGCCAGCCCGCCCCCTTCAGGGGGAATCGAAACTCAATAAAGAAAAAAAAAAGCTCAGCCAACGAGTCTAATCGTTGCGTGAGTCTTGACACGTCGCCTCAACAGACAGCGTGTTTATCGTTCTTTGTTTTCATTACTAGGGGACGTCTTGGATTCGTTTGGTTGTCTCTGTCACTGCGTTGCTTCTTGCGTGTTATCGTCGTAAGGTCTCTTTCCATCGTCCGTCGTTGTTTTGTGTCCGTCCTTTCTGTTCGTTTGTTTGTTCGCGGGCCGCTTTCCGTTTTGTCCCGTCGCGCTTTCTCGGGCACCGAGCGACCGTTCCGGTCGCGGTCACAACAGGTTGCAACAGTATATATGCCTTCTGCCTTATTTCATAGCAAACTCTAGCTGCAATACTGGATTACCCATGTCTTCCGTTTCGACTCCCACTTATTCTTACTTCCGAGCCCATCTTTTCCGGTAACAACGTCTGCAATACTTTCCCCGTCGTAGAGACTTTCTCTGTGTTTTCTTTCCTCCTACACTCTTAGTGCTGACACCCTTGCCTTTAAATTCTCCGAATTCGGATGACCATTTCTTTTTCTATTTCTTCAAATATTTTCTGCAGCCATTTCACCTCAGCAACCGTGAACTTCCCATTTACTTCGTTTTTAAATGACTTTACTTCTGTATTCCCGTCTTTTGCTCAACATTTTTCTATTTTCTTCTTTCGTCGGGCAGTTGACCATATGTTCCGTTAACCAAGGTTTCTTCGCAGTTACCTTACTTGTAGCCACATTTTTCTGTCCAATTCAGTCGTTGTCTCTCTTAGAGAAATCCATTCCTCTTTAACTGAATCGCATACTGTGTTATCCGTTATTGCAGTACGTATAGACCCATACAATTTCAAACGTAGCTCATCATTCCTCAGTACCTCAGTATCTCACGTCTTTTCACACTGGTTCTTCTTGATGATTTTCTAAAACTTCACCGTACTCTCTAGCACTACTTAATTGTAGTCTAAGCATGAAGGTCGTTCAATAAGTAACGCTCCACATTTAAAAAAAAAAGCCATTAATACGCATAGACAAACATCCTTCTTGGTGAATCACATTTGATGTTTGTTCTGTGTTCCGGTGCAGTTTCGAACCGTTCTGGCAGATGGTAGAGCCATAGTACAGCGTAAAAATGGCGTCTTCATACGACTCACGTCACAAGCAGCGTGCTGTTATTGAATTCTTATGTATAGAAGAAGAAACCGTGGTGGACATCCATAAACGTTTCTCTGCGGTGCATGGCGATGCTGCAGTTGATAGGAGTACCGTTCGGCGATGGGTAATGAAAGTTACAGCCTCAAGAAATGGAGAACCAGAGCCCCATGACTCGCCACGCTCGGGACGTTCTCTCACAGCCACTGCTGCAGACGTACTGGATCGTGCGGATGCCTTTATTCGTGCCTACCGGTGCATCACAACTCGACAATTAGCAACACAGTTGTCGGTGAGCATTGGAAGTGCGTCTGCAATGATCGAAACTCTCAGATATTCAAAGTGATGCTCACGATGGGTTCCACGAATGCTCACAGCGGACCACAAGATTTAAATAAAAACTATTTCATCTCAATTGTTGGAGCGTTTTGAGACTGACGGAGAGGCCTTTCTGTCACGCATCGCTACGGGGAGACGAAAGCTGCGTGCAGCACTTCGCGTTGGAAACAAAAAAAACTGTCCATGGACTGGCATCATCCTCATTCACCACAAACGAAGAAATTCAAGACAACCCCCTCTGCCGGAAACGTCATGGTGACAGTATTCTAGGATTTTGATTGCGTCATTCTCGTGGATGTGATGGCAAAAGGGTCAACCATCAATTCAGAGGCATGCGCGAAGACTCTAAATAAACTCAAGAACCGTTTCCGACGTGTTCGATCGGACAAGAATGCAGCAGAAACCTTGCTCCAACACAATAATGTACGCCCACACACAAGTCTGAGAACCAGGGAACACATCGCCAAATTGGGTAGGACCGCTTAAAGGTTCTCTACGGGGAACAGACTTTGAACAGTCAGTCATGCAGTGAAAACAAGACTACGCCTAGAAGACAAGAGCTTTTACCAGCAAGGAGTACATGCTCTTCCACAAAGTTAGCGTACAGCCATAGAAAGTGATGGAGACTACGTAGAAAAATAGATCATGGACATGACATGTTGATGTATATTGTCACCAAATTCTGACTCTTAATGATAAATATGTTCTGAGAAAAAAATGTTGGCGATTATTTATTGAACGACCCTTGTATATACCTGCTCCTGGGTACGTCTGAGTATCCAGTGTCTGACTTTAAAATCTCACCATGATGTAACGCAACTGGTACTTTTCTGTGTCTCCATGTCTTTTCCGGTACCTACTGAGTTGCTCGTTAAATGCCCTCGTATACCTTCTCTACCTCTTCATCTTTTGCTTGTGATGTCGGCATCTATGCAGAACTGTTGTTGTCGGGGTTGATTTTCTGTCTATATTGATGACGTAATCGTATCAATCAATTGTTCGAAGTAAGTAATTCTCTCTCTCTCTCTCTCTCTCTCTCTCTCTCTCTCTCTCTCTCTATGGTCTACCTCCCTATACATAACGAATCCTGCTCCCGTTATATGCTTTTCTGCTGCTGTTGATATCACAATGTATTCATTTGACAAAATCCTTATCTTCTTTACATATTACTGACTGCCACTGTATCTAGATTGAGTGTTTTCCATTTCCCTTAACTTCATTAAAAGATTCTTACTTATATATTCCACGCTCCGGCTGAGACGACGTTACCCTTTCCTTGGTTATTCAGCACTTGTCTCATGGCTGTCTCCACCTTGGCTGTTCTCCCCTCGAGATCCGAATGTGGGACTAATCCGGAATCCTTTCGCAATTGAGAGGTTATCTTGACACTTTTCAATTATAGGTCACATACATATTGTCTATAATGCAGGGGTTTACACTGATCTAAAGCACTAGTTAAATTTCTCCTTTCACATAGAAGTACCACAGAACTTAACGGCTAAATCACGTGGACCCATGCAAATCCTCTATGTGATCCCTTCGAAACTCCATGGAAAGATGTTGGGCTATTTAACAATTCTGCAAGACATCCTACTTCCTCCTTCCCTGTGTAGACGACCTACACGACGTTAAATCCACAACTAATGATATCCATCAAGCGTGATCAAAATTTATCGTGTCGTGCTCTGTGGAGCTCGCTCTTGAAGTTGTATCAACACTACTCATACATTCGACAGCACTAACTTGTTGTAAGGTGTTGTTCACCCAGACCACTTCTACAGCGTCCAGTCACATTAAAGTGACCACCGCTTGGGTTCGACGTCAACGTGCTGTAACCACTCATTGTCATTGTGTGGGTGGGGGGAGACGAGGGGGGAGGGGGGGGGGGGGCAAGGGCGGAAAACAGTACAGTTGTCGTAAAGTGGAAACGGAGAGATTTATGTGACGTCCAAAAGAGCATGGTAGTTGGCTTTCGCGTGAAGGGTTGAAGCATTTCCGAAGCCGCTAAGTTTGTAAACTGTCCGCGAGCCGCTGTGATTAAAGTATACCATTGATGCCAAAATGGCGCTTTCCAAAACCTGCGCTGAGGCAACTGCGGTTCGCCGTGGACCATGGATGAAAGGGGAAACAGAAATTGCATATTTGTATACGGGCGAATAGACATTCAATTGTTGAGCAACTAACGGGCCAAATGGACCAAGGGGCTACCAACAGTATGTCCTCAACTACCGTTCGGTGAACGTTGCTACGTACGGGCCTCTGCAGCAGGCGCCTACTTCATGCTCCCAACCTTACTGGTGTTCATCGGCGACGAAGGGTGAATCTGGACGCCAGTACGTCCACTGAACATTGGACGTCCACTGAATGGCGACAGAAGGTCTTTCCAGATGAATTACATTTGATGCTCTATCGGACATATGTTCGCTGGCGCGTATGGCGTGAAACGTCTAAAAGCAAACAGCCTGCAACAGTTGTCGGTAGGGCCAACACTCGAGGGTTCTGCCTGGATTACCTCGTCATTCTGGAAGGCGCAGCGGAAACCCATCGTTGAAAATCATGTCAAGCCCTGCATGCAGTTCGTTTTTCCTCGGCATTCTGGAAGGCACAATGAATCAACATTTATGCTTGAAAGACCCTGCATGGAGTTCGTTTTTTCCCGGGATGACGGCATCTACCAAGCAGGCCATGCAACGTGTCAAACTGTTCGCATTGTACGTGCGTGGTTCGAAGAGCTCCAGGATGAGTCCACCGTACTCCCTTGGCCACCAGTCTTCCGGATTTCAACCCAATCGACAATCTGCGGGGCCACCTCATCGGGCTGTTCACGCCGTGGATCTTCAACCGAGAAGTCTTGCGCAGCTGGTCACAGCAATGGAATCGACATCACGCCACGTCACTGTAGGTACCTTCCAGAACAACTCTCTTCCTGCGGGTTTCGCAGCGGCAAGTGCTGCAAAATGAGATTATTCAGGCTTTTGTCAGGTGATCACATAAACGTGAGTGGATAGTGTACTTGGGTGTTCCACATTTTTCCTTTGTCACTATGTGTATGGTTCAAATGGCTCTGCCGGCCGCGGTGGTCTCGCGGTCCTAAGCGCGCAGTCCGGAACCGCGCGACTGCTACGGTCGCAGGTTCGAATCCTGCCTCGGGCATGGATGTGTGTGATGTCCTTAGGTTAGTTAGGTTTAAGTAGTTCTAAGTTCTAGGGGTCTGATGACCACAGCTGTAAAGTCCCATAGTGCTCAGAGCCATTTGAACCATTTGAACCAAATGGCTCTAAGCACTATGGGACTCAACATCTGAGGTCATCAGTCCCCTAGAACTTAGAACTACTTAAACCTATCTAACCTAAGGACACCACACACATCCATGCTCGAGGCAAGATTCGAACCTGCGACCGTAGCGGTCGCGCGGTTCCAGACTGAAGCACCTAGAACCGCTCGGCCACTCAGGCCGGCCACTGTGTGTACGTTAGCTGTAACACTGCATTTCGACGAAGGGAGAAATCAATTTCTAGTCCCAGTGAGGCTCATCGTTTTGATGACATACGCGCACGTATGAAGAATTCTGCCATCTCACGTACACTGTGTGTTTATGTGTGTGCGCGCTTACGAGGCGGAGTGAAAGGGCTCGCAAAGTGGGGCGGATCGAGCCGAAGGACCACAGGCAGCGGCCGGGCTGCATTCCGCTGCAGGCCCAGCGCCATATACAGGGGGAGAGCGGCTGGCGGGCTGCAGCCTTGACATCCGCCGCCGTTGCAGTCCGCGAAAGCCGAGCTGCGTGCTGGTAGCTGCGGTGAATCATGCCATCTACTTCATCTCCTAAACGGCGCCAGGCAGTGCTTTTCACCCGTTCGGCTTTCTGTTTCATACGGCACTCTTAAGATAATTCCTGAAAAATTAAGCTGATTCCTGTGTCACATTGTTGACAGCGTTTATACAGGGTGTTTCAAAAATGACCGGTATATTTGAAACGGTAATAAAAACTAAACGAGCAGCGATAGAAATACACCGTTTGTTGCAATATGCTTGGGGCAACAGTACATTTTCAGGCAGACAAACTTTCGAAATTATAATAGTTACAATTGTCAACAACAGATGGCGCTGCGGTCTGGGAAACTCTATAGTACGATATTTTCCACATATCCACCATGCGTAGCAATAATATGGCGTAGTCTCTGAATGAAATTACCCGAAACCTTTGACAACGTGTCTGGAGGAATGGCTTCACATGTAGATGAGATGTACTGCTTCAGCTGTTCAATTGTTTCTGGATTCTGGCGGTACACCTGGTCTTTCAAGTGTCCCCACAGAAAGAAGTCACAGGGGTTCATGTCTGGCGAATAGGGAGGCCAATCCACGCCGCCTCCTGTATGTTTCGGATAGCCCAAAGCAATCACACGATCATCGAAATATTCATTCAGGAAATTAAAGACGTCGGCCGTGCGATGTGGCCGGGCACCATCTTGCATAAACCACGAGGTGTTCGCAGTGTCGTCTAAGGCAGTTTGTACCGCCACAAATTCACGAAGAATGTCCAGATAGCGTGATGCAGTAATCGTTTCGGATCTGAAAAATGGGCCAATGATTCCTTTGGAAGAAATGGCGGCCCAGACCAGTACTTTTTGAGGATGCAGGGACGATGGGACTGCAACATGGGGCTTTTCGGTTCCCCATATGCGCCAGTTCTGTTTATTGACGAAGCCGTCCAGGTAAAAATAAGCTTCGTCAGTAAACCAAATGCTGCCCACATGCATATCGCCGTCATCAATCCTGTGCACTATATCGTTAGCGAATGTCTCTCGTGCAGCAATGGTAGCGGCGCTGAGGGGTTGCCGCGTTTGAATTTTGTATGGATAGAGGTGCAAACTCTGGCGCATGAGACGATACGTGGACGTTGGCGTCATTTGGACCGCAGCTGCAACACGGCGAACGGAAACCCGAGGCCGCTCTTGGATCACCTGCTGCACTAGCTGCGCGTTGCCCTCTGTGGTTGCCGTACGCGGTCGCCCTACCTTTCCAGCACGTTCATCCGTCACGTTCCCAGTCCGTTGAAACTTTTCAAACAGATCCTTTGTTGTATCGCTTTTCGGTCCTTTGGTTACATTAAACCTCCGTTGAAAACTTCGTCTTGTTGCAACAACACTGTGTTCTAGGCGGTGGAATTCCAACACCAGAAAAATCCTCTGTTCTAAGGAATAAACCATGTTGTCCACAGCACACTTGCACGTTGTGAACAGCACACGCTTACAGCAGAAAGACGACGTACAGAATGGCGCACCCACAGACTGCGTTGTCTTCTATATCTTTCACATCACTTTCAGCGCCATCTGTTGTTGAAAATTGTAACTACTGTAATTTCGAAAGTTTGTCCGCTTGAAAATGTACTGTTGTCCCAAGCATATTGCAACAAACGGTGTATTTCTATCGCTGCTCGTTTAGTTTTTATTGCCGTTTCAAATATACCGGTCATTTTTGAAACACCCTGTATAAGCTTAGGTCCTACAGCTTGTCTTTTTTAGGCCTCATAAACATTTTATTTTATCTATTAATACTTTCCTTTTGTAATTTCATATACCGACATGCTCCATGAACATGGAGATTTGCTCCTCAATTTGGTCTCACTGGCCTATAAAAACAAACAAAAAATGAAAAATGTATTCGCAGTTGCGAATACGATGAGTCATCAGCTGTAGAAGAATTTGTGCTATACCCAGATTTCACACTTTACTCGAGTGGTCGCCTTAACCTCTTTGGCCATCCGTGTACTATTCACGCGCCCGCATCTCGTGGTCGTGCGGTAGCGTTATCGCTTCCCACGCCCGGGTTCCCGGGTTCGATTCCCGGCGGGGTCAGTGATTTTCTCTGCCTCGTGATGGCTGGGTGTTGTGTGCTGTCCTTAGGTTAGTTAGGTTTAAGTAGTTCTAAGTTCTAGGGGACTGATGACCATAGATGTTAAGTCCCATAGTGCTCAGAGCCATTTGAACCATTTTGAACTATTCACGCCCGGACACAAACTTCCGTATGACGTCGTTACAGTGTTAGAAAAAAATGGTTGAAATGGCTCTGAGCACTATAGGACTTAACATCTCAGGTCATCAGTCCCCTAGAACTTAGAACTAATTAAACCTAACTAACCTAAGGACATTCCTCACATCCATGCCCGAGGCAGGATTCGAACCTGTGACCGTAGCGGTCACGCGGTTCCACACTGATGCGCCTAGAACCGTACGGCCACACCGGCCGGTTACTGTGTTACAACCTGAACTCGTACACACACTAATTCCAAGGACATTGAAGCTGAAAGTCGCTGTCTGTTATCTAGACAATGCAGTGTCTTATTTACCCGCTGACAGCAGGCAGCGATTTTCAGTTAAAATTTCCTCACTTTACGGGAACTATATAACGTGTGTACGTCATTCCTCTACACAACTGATGGTTGTTCGTATTCGCAACTGAAAATAAATTTCATGTATGTCATAACGGCTATAGTCGCTGCGGTGCCTGTTCCTTCAGATATGCATGCTTGTCCGAAGGAACATTGTATCGTTCTTCTTAACAATTGCCGCGCGGGATTAGCCGAGAGGTCTGATGCGCTGCAGTCATGGACTGTGCGGCTGGTTCAAAATGGCTCTGAGCACTATGGGACTTAACATCTGTGGTCATCAGTCCCCTAGAACTTAGAACTACTTAAACCTAACTAACATAAGGACATCACACACATCCATGCCCGAGGCAGGATTCGAACCTGCGACCGTAGCGGTCACGCGGTTCCAGACTGAAGTGCCTAGAACCGCACGGCCACAGCGGCCGGCTGTGCGGCTGGTCCCGGTGGAGATTAGAGTCCTCCTTCGGGCATGGATGTGTGTGTGTTTGTTATTGCGATAATTTAGGTTAAGTAGTGTGTAAGTTTAGGGACTGATGACCTTAGCAGTTAAGTCCCATAAGATTTCACACACATTTTTTTCCTTAACAATTTAGACAGTGCAGTATCGTATCTTAAGGTAGTTGCCAAAGTTGATGGAACGTGTCAACGAAGAGTTTGCAAAATTGCACGCCTTGAACCTGACCGCGGCTCGTGGTCTTGCGGTAGCGTTCTCGCTTCCCGCACGCGGGGTCCCGGGTTCAATTCCCGGCGGGGTCAGGAATTTTCCCTGCCGCGAGATGACTGGGTGTTGTGTCGTCTTCATCATCCTCATTCATCCCCATTACGGTCGGAGGAAGGCAATGGCAAACCACCTCCGTTAGGACCTTGCCTAGTCGGCGGTGCGGGTTTTCCGCATCGTCTCCTACGCTCCTCAGGGTCTGGGACATCATCATCATCACTCCTTTAACCTACAAAAGTGGTCCTCACTCAGCATTCGGTCAGCTTTCTGGATCCCTCTGTGACCTCTTCTCAGCGATCTAATCTAGGTGTTGGGACATATTGTGTGTGTCCTATCGAAATCCAGTATCATTTGGACAGACAGTTCCGTAAAAAATAGCCTTATAGAAAATACTTCTCGAATGCTTTAAAGAAAATTCTTCCACCAGCGAGGGAACATATCTCTCAGATAATACGTAATTTAAAGTGTGTTGAAGCACCGTCATATACTGAAAAAAGTTCTAAAAATTGAAAATTACCTTACTCACACAAAACATCAGCATCCCTTTAGTAGAAAATCATTTCGTCATTATTTCAGCTGAGATTGTCGAAAACTGTTTGAGTAAACATAAGTAGAAGATAGATAGTATCAATGAGGCACGGCACAACTAAAGTACCACCCAACGCCAGGATGTAAAAAGCAAATTGCTCGCTTGGAAAACTCAAGTAAAGGGAGAAGTAGAGGACAAATCACAACGAATTGAAAAAAAAAACACATCTAATGAAAAAATGTGACCATGGACCAAGGAATACATCTACATCTGAAGTACGACATACACATAGAAGTCTATGAAGATCGCAGATTTTGAAACACGAAACATTAGCACAATTTGCAGGATGAGATGTTGGACGTCGACGTTTTTCGTGTCACCTATGTAGAATCAACATCAGTGCAGTGTGACATTGAGTTGTTCGGAGATATAGCCCCTCTTGCAAGTATGAAATTTTGATGAAAATATTTATGAAAAAGTTTAATTCATTGTGTGTCCAGCTTGCACAGAACATCATTTAACTTTCCAATAGGAACCATGTACAATTTCTTATATAGATCATTGAATCCATATTGAGAAGCCATTTTATTCTTTTTACAAGTGAGAAATAATCTCCTGTACTGTATTAATGTGTTTCATATGATCTGTGTTTTAACATGTGTTACTGCCGGTTAAGTATTGTTCATTGAAACTTTTTTTTTCTGATGACCTGATCTTGAAATTTTAATATAACCCATGTTAAACGACAGTTGTAATGTGCTGTTGTTGTTAACCAAATATGATGGCTATAAGGTCTTATGGACGAAACACCGATAACAATAAAAAAGAGAACCCTATTACTACTTTGTGAAGTAGTAATAGAAGTGATATTCATCATAACTGGGTGTGTACTAGAAATGATAAGACTCTTTAACAGTGCAAAGGAAAATTTTCCCACATTAAACATAACAATGGAATTAGACTGAACTGAGTACTACGCATCTCCATGGCATAAAGCTGACGTTCAAAAATTGTATTGTAGTATACGCCATCAAAATGAAGGCACCCGGGTAAAACGAAATCTTAATGGATACTTAAATAGTGAGAGATAATTACCAAAATGTTAGATATGTAATGATATTAGCAAGTCCATTTGTAGGACGGAGCATAAATTGCTCCTCTATTTGCATTTGGAGAAAGGTGCGACAAGGAAACTGCAGAACCAATAGTGTACCTCCAGCAGTGTAGGATCAACACGAGTGATGAATACTTCCTTAGAAAAACCAATAGAATATTCAAATGGCAGCTTTTCGTTTGACGGCGTATATGACTTAAAATCGATTAGAAAAAATTAAATAAAATAAAAAGGTAGGCAGTTTGTAACACAAAACGAGCGAAGCTGTGATAGATTTCAAAAAAGGATTTAACTTTCTGCAGAACGAAACAGAATGACGTGATAAGCTATTAAACTAGATCGCTAGGACGATCGACTTACAGCATACGTGAGGGGCGGCTGGTAAATTGACATGATATCCTACTACAATAGCTCCCAACGCACTTTTGTTGTCACCAGACATCTTTTCGTTACGTGTTAGAGGAAATTCACCGTTCGTCCTCTAGAATTTTGTCAAGAGCGCTTGAAAACAGACGGTTTTTTTTATTGTGACTACTGTTGAACGCAGGATTGGAAAAAAGTAATTAATGAATGACGATGAAACATTAGACCATAACATATGGTCAAGGACATCCACATTATAAGATTTTATGTGTCTCGAGCTAAAGACCCAACCGGAAAACGACAAATAGACATCCTTAAGCAATGTTCTCATTTGAATGAAGTTTTGTTCAGATATTATAAACCTTGGGCACTGTGTATCATCGAACATAAACACACAGAGGTGTCATAATTCATGGGATACCTGCAAACATCGTGGCAGACCTCCTTTTACACGGCGTAGTGCAACAACTCGAAAAGGCGTGGACTCAACAAGTCGTTGGAAGCTCCCTGAAGGAATATTGAGTCATAATGCCTCTATACTTGTCCATAATTGCGGATGCGTTGTAGGTTCAGGTTTTTGTGGATCAACTGACTTCTCGATCATGTACTACAAATGTTGGATGGGATTCATAGCGGGCGATATGAGTGGCCAAGTCATTCGCTCGAATTGTCCAGAATGTTCTTCAAACCAATCGCGAACAATTGTGGCTCGCTGCATGGTGCATAACATTTACATCCATGAAATGGCTGCGAATGGTCTCCAAGTAGCCGAACATAACCATTTCCAGTGAATGTTCTGTTCAGTTGGACCAGAGGGCCTAGTCCATTTCACACCGTCATGAAGCCACCACATGCTTTCACAGTGCCTTATTGACTACTTGGGTCCATGGCCTTGTGTGATCCGCGCCATACTCTAACCCTACCATCAGTTGTTACCACCTGAAATTGGCACTCATCTGATCAGGCCACGGTTTTCCATTCCTCTAGGCTCCAGTCAATAACGTCGACGGCCCAGGAGCGATGTCGTACTGTAAGGTGCTCGTGTCGGTCGTCTGCTGCCATAGCCTGCTAACGCCAAATTTTGCGGCACTGTTCGTCGCACGTCCTACATTGATTTCTGTGTTATTTCGCGCTGTGTTGCTTGTCTACTAGCACAGGCAACTCCAACTACCATTCTGGTCTTGCGGCCACAATCACGGCGGAAAGATTTCCGCATGAATCACCTAAGTAGAAATGACAGCTCCTCCAGTGCAGTGCCCTTTTACCCTCGGTACGCGATACTACCGACATCTACACTCCTGGAAATGGAAAAAAGAACACATTGACACCGGTGTGTCAGACCCACCATACTTGCTCCGGACACTGCGAGAGGGCTGTACAAGCAATGATCACACGCGCGGCACAGCGGACACACCAGGAACCGCGGTGTTGGCCGTCGAATGGCGCTAGCTGCGCAGCATTTGTGCACCGCCGCCGTCAGTGTCAGCCAGTTTGCCGTGGCATACGGAGCTCCATCGCAGTCTTTAACACTGGTAGCATGCCGCGACAGCGTGGACGTAAACCGTATGTGCAGTTGACGGACTTTGAGCGAGGGCGTATAGTGGGCATGCGGGAGGCCGGGTGGACGTACCGCCGAATTGCTCAACACGTGGGGCGTGAGGTCTCCACAGTACATCGATGTTGTCGCCAGTGGTCGGCGGAAGGTGCAAGTGCCCGTCGACCTGGGACCGGACCGCAGCGACGCACGGATGCACGCCAAGACCGTAGGATCCTACGCAGTGCCGTAGGGGACCGCACCGCCACTTCCCAGCAAATTAGGGACACTGTTGCTCCTGGGGTATCGGCGAGGACCATTCGCAACCGTCTCCATGAAGCTGGGCTACGGTCCCGCACACCGTTAGGCCGTCTTCCGCTCACGCCCCAACATCGTGCAGCCCGCCTCCAGTGGTGTCGCGACAGGCGTGAATGGAGGGACGAATGGAGACGTGTCGTCTTCAGCGATGAGAGTCGCTTCTGCCTTGGTGCCAATGATGGTCGTATGCGTGTTTGGCGCCGTGCAGGTGAGCGCCACAATCAGGACTGCATACGACCGAGGCACACAGGGCCAACACCCGGCATCATGGTGTGGGGAGCGATCTCCTACACTGGCCGTACACCACTGGTGATCGTCGAGGGGACACTGAATAGTGCACGGTACATCCAAACCGTCATCGAACCCATCGTTCTACCATTCCTAGACCGGCAAGGGAACTTGCTGTTCCAACAGGACAATGCACGTCCGCATGTATCCCGTGCCACCCAACGTGCTCTAGAAGGTGTAAGTCAACTACCCTGGCCAGCAAGATCTCCGGATCTGTCCCCCATTGAGCATGTTTGGGACTGGATGAAGCGTCGTCTCACGCGGTCTGCACGTCCAGCACGAACGCTGGTCCAACTGAGGCGCCAGGTGGAAATGGCATGGCAAGCCGTTCCACAGGACTACATCCAGCATCTCTACGATCGTCTCCATGGGAGAATAGCAGCCTGCATTGCTGTGAAAGGTGGATATACACTGTACTAGTGCCGACATTGTGCATGCTCTGTTGCCTGTGTCTATGTGCCTGTGGTTCTGTCAGTGTGATCATGTGATGTATCTGACCCCAGGAATGTGTCAATAAAGTTTCCCCTTCCTGGGACAATGAATTCACGGTGTTCTTATTTCAATTTCCAGGAGTGTATATATGTGCATATCGCTATCCCATGACTTT
This sequence comes from Schistocerca cancellata, assembly GCF_023864275.1. Classification (NCBI taxonomy): domain Eukaryota; kingdom Metazoa; phylum Arthropoda; class Insecta; order Orthoptera; family Acrididae; genus Schistocerca; species Schistocerca cancellata. Next base: position 626,256,498 of record NC_064630.1, read on the forward strand.
TGTCACATCAGTGTATTTTTATTGAATTCTACACTAACGCAAGAAGAATTGAATTCGTTCAGATGAAAGCGTTAACAATTATGTATGAGATCTAAAGACACGTGTCTTGTAAGCGTTTGCTGACAGTCTGTCAGCGACATTACTCATTGATGAAATTTGTTACTAAGGACCCATTCCAGGTACAAAAAAGGGCTATGACTGTTACCACACTTCTCTCATTCTAAAACAGTAACACTCACTGCTCATGCTTCATGTGGAAAAACATAGGGAATCAGTCATAAAAAGTTATAAAAAATCAATATGTCCAATCAGTTTGCATAAGGTATCCCTACAAATTTTTTCCTTGCAAGAAGTAGATGCGTGTTACTTTATCTGTCTTTGAGCTGTAGTATTACACACAGAACAAGAACCACGTTCCAACACCAGCCTATTTTGATAACTGGATGTAATCTCAGTTCCTAGCCTAATTACTGACTTTAAGGCATTTAGATAATTTTTAATCACATTAGCACATCAGATACACTGTTCTATAACTCTAAAGCAGAGAAGCTCTAGTGTATAATGAAGCTGTACAGGTGCAGCTGAAAACAACTTGAAGAAGTGTTTTCGTGTGTTCACATCCATTATTTTCAACTCTGTATTTTCAGTAGCGTTTCACAAGTTTCACAACAAATAACAGTACACACTGTCAACTGTACATGTCAGTATTACTATTCGAAATGATTGCATATCATTTAGAAGTTAAATGTACGTGATACCATGGATTAAAACTTTCAGTCACTCTGAGGACTAGCACTCTAGCACTCTGAGGACTACCACAGTCTATCTGTAGCAATAAAACTCTCCATTTCGGCGGCCCATATCCTGTGTAAGCGGACGTATATTCAGATTTACTTGCGCACTGTCACTGCGTCACCCCTGATATTATTTTGTTCACATCCATTATATTCAAAATTGTCTCTGCGTAATAAATGACTTCTAAATATTCAGGAATGTTATACCATCTTTGTGATGCTGTGGAATCGAAAGACAGTGAACAGAATCCAGATATAAAATATCAGTCAAAAGATTATATCAAGCTATAAAGCAAATACTTGACAATACCCTTCTTGTACCATGACATATTTCGATAATGGAGCGTAACAGACACTATTATACATTTTATCATGCTTTGGGAACTCAAGTGGGAATTCCTCGAGGGAGGAAGACGTTCTTTTCGAAGAATGCTATTGAAAAAATGTAAAGAACCGGCATTTGAAGCTGACTGCAGAGCGATCCTTCTACCGCCAACGTACATTTCGCGTAAGGACCACGGACATAAGAGAAACTGGTGCTCATGCAGATTCATATAGACAGTCGATTTCCCTTTATCTGCGAGTAAGAAGAATGAAAATGTCTAGTAGTGATACGACGTACGCTGCGCCACGCATTGTACGCTAGACTGCGGAGTATGTATGTAGATGTAGATGTGGAATTCATTGTTCTGCTATGCATGTAGAGACGAAAATACCGTCCGTGGGCATAAAACTAAAATGAAGATCACCTCGTCCGTTAATAAACTGATCCTTAAAGCCACGAGGAGTGGCCGCGTGGTTAGAGGCGCCATGTCACGGATTGCGCCAGAGGCTCGAGTCCTCCTACGGGCATGAGTGTGTGTGTGTCGTTCTTAGCATAAGTTAGTTTCAGTAGTGTTTAAGACTAGGGACCTCAGCAGTTTGGTCCCTTAGGGATTCACACACATTTGAACATTTTGATCCTTAAAAATGTGCAGAGAAGCCGTTGGAACGTTCATCCTACGAAGCTTAGCATACGTGACAATGAAATACACACGTACTTCAATCTACAGGCTAACGAAGTAGGGCAGTTTTGAATTTTGTGTATGATGATTTTTTTTAAAGACAGGAGACAACCTTTTCTTACTTGAAGCATACCCGTGTCTCCTGAAATACTGGTCGACAAACGCAGTGCTTTGTGATATTTTATTACCAAACGAGTGGTGTTGTTCAGACGCTCTATTACGTCTTAACTGAATTTTCACATTATTATAAGGAACTGAATCAGGTGTAACGTATCTTTAGTGCTGTAAAATCTGAATCCAGACTTAGATCGCGCACATTTCGAAAATACAGACTGTAGCGACCCCACACTACAATCGACATTCTGCAGGACAGGGGTCATGAAAAAGTTTTTGGCATTCGTTTATTTTTCGCTGGTATTCCGCTCAAAATGTAAACATCAGAAACTTTCCTTTGTGGAAGATATCGAAATATCCGCCTACAACATTATACGTCAAATGACAGGGAAATGTAATCGGCAAATGTACTGTAACAATTATGTGGAATAGTTCATTGTCGCATGTATTTGCTTAACTTGTTAATTACCTTTTCCACTGTACATTTTATACTGGCATTGGCATGCGTACATTCAGCTGAAAAATGGAAGAACTGTCCAGTCAGAACAGAAAAAGACAAAGCCCAAACTGATTAAAACGGCGGGTGAAATGTCATTAATTATAACTAATGTTTAAAAATTACGAACAACGTATATACAGGAAAGTTAAGGGGAGACGGAAGGCAATTTTTATCCCTATTCTGCCAATTCTATTTTACCCTTTGAATAGGTACACTTTTCAAACGAACTATAAGTGATAAAACAATGAAATTTTTACTGCATATATGTAACATATATGCCTCAAATTACAAGTAAAATGAACATAATACCTCTTATGGTTTTGAAGAAAAAAATTATTCTTTCACTACTAAAATTTAACTTTTTTTGTACATTAATTATTATAAGACAGTTTCTGATAGTTTGGTGGTCCTCTATTTACTTCTAATAACTTATTACCATCTGCAGTACAAAATGACCAAATGTCATGTTTCTAAGCCCACTAGTTTATTAAATAATGGTACCTGAAAGTAAAAGAAATGTAGTTTTGAGAAAATTCATTTAAAATTTAATATTGTAATTCTAGTATAGTTATTGATGATAATTACTTACCACTAATATTTTCCGCACCATACTGAGCGTCAGCTGAATCATACTGATATTCTTCTCTTCTCTTGGTCCCTCTTCTTTTCTGTCTGGCTTCTTTTGTGCATTTTAAATTAGCAATATCTGCTTTGCGGATTCTCTCTTTATCTATTTGCACCAAGGATTTTGCAGTATTTTCACTAGATGTTATGGCCAATAATTCCAAAACATCCACTTTTCTAATTACACCATCATTGAAGCATAAAATAGCATTATAAACACCAAATTTGAGGGTTGTAAGCTGAACAAATACAGTTTTTGATAACCGGTTCCAAAAGACAGAATTCACACATTCATTTAAATTTTGAGTTTTCCCATGAAGACACTTCTTCAACAAGGTACATTTACAAAGGTCTCTAGATATGGGTTTACTTTCATTCATTACTGATGCAGGTAAAGAATCTTTGTGGTCATATATGGCACTTCTCCTGTACATGCACCAAGTGTCAGGATCATTCGGGTAAAGATTGTGCGTCAGGAAATCCATCATATCTCACGAAAAAAATTGTCGTATTTATATAAAACAAAAACTGCTTCACGCGGGAAAACCCAGGCATTTAAAATATGCGAAAATCTAAAAATGGAATTTTTGAAGCCCACTTGCCTTCTGTCTCCCCATAAAGAATGTGTATTGCCTTCTTACTGGAGCTGATACTAGACAAAGCTCAGTAAAGGGTCCTAGAAACATATGTCAGAAACCCATTTTTGTTTAAATGTAAGCCGTTCTGTCTTATGATAACCATTTATCTGTCGCAATTGCAGTAAATGGTCAATTTGGTTCCTCTCTCCGCAGTTGCTGCTTGTGTATGATTATAACTCAGCCGCGTTCCTTCAGCAGCTTTATTCCTTGGCACTGTTATTTCAAAATTATCTTCCATTCGTCGCTCCTCAACAAACGGCGTGCGTCTGTGCAAGGTCTCTCGCGAGCCCCTTACCTTGTTGCTAGCGCTGCCGACCCTGCCAGTCAGCTTCCGGAACAAGCCGTCGCACGTTCTTTCCGGATGGTCGGGGCGCTGAGGACGTCGTCAGCCGCGCACGCCACGTGCCTGCCAGTTAACGACCTGGGCTAAGAAGCAGCAGAATACCGTGTCTGCCGCATCCTGCGGGGAACGTTGGGGATCCGTGTCACTGTTCAAGTTGTTCACACTCCACGAAATCTTTACTCGTTCTGACGCCAGTATAACCTCAAAACATGAGCTGGATGACAGGTGTAAGTGCTACGTCTGACAACAGCAGGATTAAGTACAGACACAGACACAACCAAAAAGGCAGAAGCAATGAACACCAACAGGACACAACACAAGGCAAATTGCCCATATCTCAACGATTATTTCTTTCTAGACATATTTTATAATAAAATTGCAGCCAAATAGCCATATACAGTTACTTTGCTTAACATTCTACATTTACATTTACATTTTACATTTTTGCATATTCATTTATCCATTTCACTCTTCTTCTGCACAGTTCTACACTCCTGGAAATGGAAAAAAGAACACATTGACACCGGTGTGTCAGACCCACCATACTTGCTCCGGACACTGCGAGAGGGCTGTACAAGCAATGATCACACGCACGGCACAACGGACACACCAGGAACCGCGGCGTTGGCCGTCGAATGGCGCTAGCTGCGCAGCATTTGTGCACCGCCGCCGTCAGTGTCAGCCAGTTTGCCGTGGCATACGGAGCTCCATCGCAGTCTGTAACACTGGTAGCATGCCGCGACAGCGTGGACGTGAACCGTATGTGCAGTTGACGGACTTTGAGCGAGGGCGTATAGTGGGCATGCGGGAGGCCGGGTGGACGTACCGCCGAATTGCTCAACACGTGGGGCGTGAGGTCTCCACAGTACATCGATGTTGTCGCCAGTGGTCGGCGGAAGGTGCACGTGCCCGTCGACCTGGGACCGGACCGCAGCGACGCACGGATGCACGCCGAGACCGTAGGATCCTACGCAGTGCCGTAGGGGACCGCACCGCCACTTCCCAGCAAATTAGGGACACTGTTGCTCCTGGGGTATCGGCGAGGACCATTCGCAACCGTCTCCATGAAGCTGGGCTACGGTCCCGCACACCGTTAGGCCGTCTTCCGCTCACGCCCCAACATCGTGCAGCCCGCCTCCAGTGGTGTCGCGACAGGCGTGAATGGAGGGACGAATGGAGACGTGTCGTCTTCAGCGATGAGAGTCGCTTCTGCCTTGGTGCCAATGATGGTCGTATGCGTGTTTGGCGCCGTGCAGGTGAGCGCCACAATCAGGACTGCATACGACCGAGGCACACAGGGCCAACACCCGGCATCATGGTGTGGGGAGCGATCTCCTACACTGGCCGTACACCACTGGTGATCGTCGAGGGGACACTGAATAGTGCACGGTACATCCAAACCGTCATCGAACCCATCGTTCTACCATTCCTAGACCGGCAAGGGAACTTGCTGTTCCAACAGGACAATGCACGTCCGCATGTATCCCGTGCCACCCAACGTGCTCTAGAAGGTGTAAGTCAACTACCCTGCCCAGCAAGATCTCCGGATCTGTCCCCCATTGAGCATGTTTGGGACTGGATGAAGCGTCGTCTCACGCGGTCTGCACGTCCAGCACGAACGCTGGTCCAACTGAGGCGCCAGGTGGAAATGGCATGGCAAGCCGTTCCACAGGACTACATCCAGCATCTCTACGATCGTCTCCATGGGAGAATAGCAGCCTGCATTGCTGTGAAAGGTGGATATACACTGTACTAGTGCCGACATAGTGCATGCTCTGTTGCCTGTGTCTATGTGCCTGTGGTTCTGTCAGTGTGATCATGTGATGTATCTGACCCCAGGAATGTGTCAATAAAGTTTCCCCTTCCTGGGACAATGAATTCACGGTGTTCTTATTTCAATTTCCAGGAGTGTATGTGATATCGTTCACAGGCTTCGTTACACAGTTCACACACACATGTTGTGGTTGGGTCGTGGTAAGTTTTGTTTTTGCAGATTAGATGATGAAAGCTGTGAATAGAAAATCTAGTTACCACATGTCGCAGCTCGAAATTTGGTGCTGTCCATGAGCGGTTCGTCATTGCTTCGGTACCACAGAACTCCGGCGATACTTTTTCTCGTTTGTCCTCCATGACCTTCAGTTGATTTCTGGAAGCCCTGGTGTGTGGCATCATATATCGAAGTTTGATGTCTTCAGTTAGGAATGTCTCTCTCGCTAGCAGGTACACTAGTCTAGATCTTGTTGTCTTTGAGAGACCTAGTGCTCTTTTTAGATAAGTCGATTTTACCTTTTCTAATGTTTCTAGATTTTTTTCTGTCATGTGGTCTCATATAACCTCTATCCCATAGGCTAGGATAGGCAAGATTTTTGCGTTGAATAATTTCATGGCTGTTTTTAGACTGAATAGGCGGATGTTTATGATGTCCTGTATTGCTATTGTTGCTTGGGCTGCACGTTCTGTTGTATATTTTGTGAAGCATTTGGCTGTTGGTTGCAATGTCACCCTTTTATTTTTTGTCCTCTGATGTTGATTTCCGCATTCTTGGGTGTTTTGCCTCCTTTTCTGAAAATCAACATTTCTGTCTTTGTTATGTTTATGTGTAGTTTGTGTTCACTGCACGATTAGTCTATTTTCTCAATGGTTTTCTGCAGCTTCTGTGTATCTGTTGAACCTGTTTCTAGACATACGTCTATAGTAATGATGACAATTACCATCGGCTGTTCTCTTATGACAGCTGTAATGGCACGATAACCACGAGCTAGACGGTGAAGCGCTGAGGGACTGGATTACCTGATTCCCAGAGGATAAACAGGCTTACACCTTTAATTGATCACGTCCACAAGGAGCTTAAACATACAAGCGTTACAGAAGGAAACTCAATTGCAACTTATCATTTAAACCTTGAAACACTAACTTAACATCAAATTCCAAGGCCGGCCTCTGTGTCCGAGAGGTTCTAGGCGCTTCAGTCCGGAACCGTACAGCTGCTACGGTCGCAGGTTCGAATCCTGCCTCAGGCACGGATGTGTGTGATGTCCTTAGGTTAGTTAGGTTTAAGTAGTTCTAACTCTAGGGGACTGATGACCTCAGCTGTTAAGACTCACTGTGCTTACAGCCATTTGAGCGATTTTTAAATTCCAGGAAATTACTGCAGCTACAAGCCAACGAGCTCTTACAGTGACAAAATTTACTAGTGACGAAAGGAAAATTGCAAGATTCTAACAATGTTAAAAAATGGTTCACATGGCTCTAAGCACTATGAGACATAACATCTGAGATCATCACTCCCCTACACTTAGAACTACTTAAACCTAACGACATCACACACATCCATGCCCGAGGCAGGATTCTAACCTGAGACCGTAGCAGCAGCGCGGTTCCGGACTGAAGCGCCTAGAACAGCTGGGCCACAGCGACCGGCAACAATGTTAAAAACCGGTTAGAACGTTACACAGCGTTCTATTAAATTATTTTCCGAGTCACTTAAGGAATTAAATTTTACACATCAGTAAGGCTGCATATTTTCTCAAGAATTGCAGTAATAAAGACAGAGGCATCACGTTCACAAACAGTGGGCGTAGCTACTGGCATCAGACGACGGAATAATTCCACGTAGCACTAACAACAGACCGCCAAGCCATGACATACATAACCTTAGTCAGCCAACAGTACAAGCTCTAGGATTTACGACTAAAATCATTAAGCTACCTGGAACACGAAAGAAATACACTACTGGCCATTAAAATTGCTACGCCACGAAGATGACGTGCTACAGACACGACATTTAAGCAACAGGAAAAGGGTGCTGTGATATGCAAATGATTAGCTTTTCAGAGCATTCACACAAGGTTGGCGACGGTGGCGACAACTACAACGTGCTGACATGAGAAAAGTTTCCAACCGATTTCTCATACACAAATAGCAGTTGACCGGCGTTGCCTGGTGAAACGTTGTTGTGATGCCTCATGTAAGGGAGAAAAATGGGTACCATCACGTTTCCGACTTTGATAAAGGTCTGATTGTAGCCCATCGCAATTGCGGTTTATCGTATCTTGACATTGCTGCTCGCGTTGGTCAAGATCCAATGACTGTTAGCAGAATATGGAACCGGTGAGTTCAGGAGGGTAATACGGAACGCCGTGCTGGATCCCAACGGCCTCGTATCAATAGCAGTCGAGATGACAGGCATCTTATCTGCATGGCTGTAACGGATCGTGCAGCCACGTCTCGATCTCTGAGTCAACAGATGGGGACGTTTGCAAGACAACAACCATCTGCACGAACAGTTCGACGACGTTTACAGCAGCATGTACTATCAGCTCGGAGACCATGGCTGCGGTTACCCTTGACGCTGCATCACAGACAGGAGCGCCTGCGATGGTGTGCTCAACGACAAACCTGGGTGCACGAATGGCGAAACGTCATTTTTTCGGATGAATCCAGGTTCTGTTTACAGCATCATGATGGTCGCATCCGTGTTTGGCGACATCGCGGTGAACGCACACAGGAAGCGTGTATTCGTCATCGCCATACTGGCATATCACCCGGCGTCATGGTATGGGGTGCCATTGGTTACACGTCTCGATTTCCTCTTGTTCGCATTGACGGCACTTTGAACAGTGTACGTTACATTTCAGATGTGTTACGACCAGTGGCTCTACCCTTCTTTCGATCCCTGCGAAACCCTACATTTCAGCAGGATAATGCACGACCGCATGTTGCAGGTCCTGTATGGGTCTTTCTGGAAACAGAAAATGTTCGACTGCTGCCCTGGCCAGCACATTTTCCGAATTTCTCAACAACTGAAAACGTCTGGTCAATGGTGGCCGAGCAACTGGCTCGTCACAATACGCCAGTCACTACTCTTGATGAACTATGGTATCGTGTTGAAGCTGCATGGGCAGTTGTACCTGTACACGCCATCCAAGCTCCGTTTGACTCAATGCCCAAGCGTATCAAGGTCGTTATTACGGCCAGAGGTGGTTGTTCTGGGTACTGTTTTCTCGGGATCTATTCTCCCAAATTTGCGTGAAAATGTAATCTCATTCCCGGCGGGGTCAGGGATTTTCTCTGCCTCGTGATGACTGGGTGTTGTGTGATGTCCTTAGGTTAGTTAGGTTTAAGTAGTTCTAAGTTCTAGGGGACTGATGACCATAGATGTTAAGTCCCATAGTGCTCAGAGCCATTGTATCTCATGTCAGTTCTAGTATAATATATTTGTCCAATGAATACCCGTTTACCATCTGCATTTCTTCTTGGTGTAGCAATTTTAATAGCCGGTAGTGCATAAGTACAGGCCCAACACAAATTAACACACACAGCTTAAAAGGAACCTGTTCAGATTTCCAAAAATGAACAAAACTTAACCACTTGGACTTTAACAAATATCGTGCTGATTAAGGGACCGACTATAATAACTTTGTGTCTTACACGATTAGGTAATCATTTAACCTCTGTGACAATCTCTGTCACCAACCGTGCCCGCTCTCAGCACGCTATAATCATTTCATAAGTGTTAGGACAAATTTTTTCACAGCCCGGAAAACCGTACACAACTCGTTTACGGACATTATTCCCTTCTTTAAAAAAAATTCAACACTGTGGCCCACAGAGAATGCGGTAAGGCTGGTAGGTTTCACATAAGAATAACAATTCGCAAGTCAATTTATCACATCTCACATTAAACAAAGGAACTCTTCGCAACAACTGGACAAATCAAACCGAATCCACAGGATGTTCACGATCCCGTGAGAAGTGACCGTATCACAGCAGCCACGACTCGTGCCAAGGCGTGCAGCATAAGATTCCGTCCGCTACGGCGAACTCTCTCGCCGCTACGCGCTTCAAAACACCTCGACAATACTGACTTGTTCCATCCGTTCGGCACTCAAGTCCATAGCAAGTGCGCAACTGCCACTAGGAGCGCACCAGATTTCAAGCCGTCTCAACGAACGTCAGCCGATCTCGTTTTTCTCTAGCGGTCGCTCACCAAGCGAGCACTACTGAACATCCGCTCCCTTCTATCATATTCTCTGCTCGCAACCAAAGAATTGATAACTATCGGTACGTGACGTAAATACTACGAGGTGCATTCAAGTTCTACGGCCTCCGATTTTTTTTCTAATTAACTACTAACCCGAAATCGATGAAACTGGCGTTACTTCTCGACGTAATCGCCCTGCAGACGTACACATTCTTCACAACGCTGACGCCATGATTCCATGGCAGCGGCGATGGCTTCTTTAGGAGTCTGTTTTGACCACTGGAAAATCGCCGAGGCAATAGCAGCACGGCTGGTGAATGTGGTGCCACGGAGACTGTCTTTCATTGTTGGAAAAAGCCAAAAGCCACTAGGAGCCAGGTCAGGTGAGTAGGGAGCATTAGGAATCACTTCAAAGTTGTTATCACGAAGAAACTGTTGCGTAACGTTAGCTGGATGTGCGGGTGCGTTGTCTTGGTGAAACAGCACATGCGCAGCCCTTCCCGGACGTTTTTGTTGCAGTGCAGTAAGGAATTTGTTCTTCAAAACATTTTCGTAGGATGTACCTGTTACCGTAGTGCCCTTTGGAACGTAATGGGTAAGGATTACGCCCTCGCTGTCCCAGAACATGGACACCATCATTTTTTCAGCACTGGCGGTTACCCGAAATTTTTTTGGTGGCGGTGAATCTGTGTGCTTCCATTGAGCTGACTGGCGCTTTGTTTCTGGATTGAAAAATGGCATCCACGTCTCATCCATTGTCACAACCGACGAAAAGAAAGTCCCATTCGTGTTGTCGTTGCGCGTCAACATTGCTCGGCAACATGCCACACAGGCAGCCGTGTGGTCGTCCGTCAGCATTCGTGGCACCCACCTGGATGACACTTTTCGCATTTTCAGGTCGTCATGCAGGATTGTGTGCACAGAACCCACAGAAATGCCAACTCTGGAGGCGATCTGTTCAACAGTCATTCGGCAATCCCCCAAAACAATTCTCTCCACTTTCTCGATCGTGTCGTCAGACCGGCTTGTGCGAGCCCGAGGTTGTTTCGGTTTGTTGTCACACGATGTTCTGCCTTCATTAAACTGTCGCACCCACGAACGCACTTTCGACACATCCATAACTCCATCACCACATGTCTCCTTCAACTATCGATGAATTTCAATTGGTTTCACACCACGCAAATTCAGAAAACGAATGATTGCCCGCTGTTCAAGTAAGGAAAACGTCGCCATTTTAAGTATTTAAAACAGTTCTCATTCTCGCCGCTGGCGGTAAAATTCCATCTGCTGTACGGTGCTGCCATCTCTGGGACGTATTGACAATGAACGTGGCCTCATTTTAAAACAATGCGCATGTTTCTATCTCTTTCCAGTCAGGAGAAAAAAAATCGGAGGCCTTAGAACTTGAATGCACCTCGTATAAGGGGCGTTCAAAAAGAAACGAGCCAGAGGCATAATTACAGAAAGCAGTACCTGTATGTTAGAAGTATTGATCCTGGCTGTTGAGACAATTATCCCACTGTGACACAAGGTGGTGAATGGCTACCTCATAAAATTCTCTGAGCTGCGATGTTAACCAGTTCCGCACGAACAGCTGGTCGTCCGAGATGAATCGTTTGCCCCTATGCTGACGTTTTTCTTTGTCCAAAATGGCCTCCTTCTGATTCACTTCCTGCAGCACGGGACAACAGTGAATGCCCAGCGCTACTCGCAAACCTTGACCACCCTTCGCCAAGCGATCAGATCAAAACGACCAGGCAGTCTCACCCGTGGGGTCATTCTGCTCCACGACAGTGCAAAGCCTCATACGGCCAACACAGTCGCAGAGCTCCTGCAGAAATTCAAATGGGAGGTTCTCGGCCACTCTCCATAAAGTTCGGACCTTTCGCCGGCCGCTGTGTTCGAGCGGTTTCAGGCGCTTCAGTCTGGAACCGCGCGACCGCTACAGTCGCAGGTTCGAATCCTGCCTCGGGCATGGATGTGTGTGATGTCCTTAGGTTAGTTAAGTCTAAGTAGTTCTAAGTTCTAGGGGACTGATAACCTCAGATGTTAAGTCCCATAGTGCTCAGAGCCATTTCAGAAAGTCCGGACCTTTCTCCTTGTGATTACGTCATTTCTGGTCCCATTAAAAAGGCTCTCAGGGGCAAACGATTCATCTCGGACGACGACGTCCAGCTGTACGTAACTGCTTAACGTTGCAGCCCCGCGAATTTTATGAGACAGCCATTCACCGCCTTGTGTCACGGTGGGATAAGTGTCTCAACAGTCAGGGTCAGTACTTCTAACATAAAGGTACTGCTTCCTGTAATTATTCCTCTGGCTAGTTTCTTTTTAAACTTCCTTTATACTAGCAAACATTACGCTACGTAACATAGTGTGCTGCATATATTTTGTGTCGTATCTGGTTTAGACTAGTTGACTGATTCCTGCTATTTCTATCTCCTCTGTTAGGTAAGTATCGATGACGAACGCACGTTGCTGAGTCGACGCTCTGTACCTGCAGTCTGTTAGGGGAACACGCACGGTCACTGCACATACGCAGATATTGCTGCTGTCGACAGTTCTCGACCTCGCCGCCTCTTATTAGAGGTTAAAATGAGCGCTGCCCCTGACCTTCATACCCGCGAGGCGTAAATTCGAAAATCCATCAGCAGCGTCTCGACTGTTCCTTCCACAACAACGACGTTTATTGTGGATTCAGCGCTGCAGAGGGAACCGGGTCTAGACATTTACGAGAGGCTGTAAAGATACGTTTTAACGATTATGAAAGCCCCAAAAATACCCCAGAGAGTGCCTCGTAGGCGGCGGTCTCAAGTGTCTGCCGGCGACCAGCGAGTGTTTAACGGGGCGCCGAGTGAAGAACTCGCGAAGCTCCATCGGCTGGCGACGTTCAGACGAGGTCGAGTAATCGCTGCTCATGATGCTGGTGGACGGCTGCCAACACATGTCCGACCGCGTGGGACTGAGGCCGTCGCGCTCCCGACTGTCAGCGGCACGCGATGAGAAAGCGACCTCGTTCCGGCCAGTGTTTCACGTACAGATCCTTTGCGTCTTTGAGAACAGTAGCAAACACAGTTAAAACGCTGTCAATGTGATTGCTCTCTGCACGCCAAGATTATTCTGCAAGAGACATCAGGATTTGAGACGACAAAACAAAGATCAGACAATGCAGATTGGAAAATCACAGTTAAGGAAGAACAGAGTTCGGTTCTGTTAACAGTGAATACTACCGCGAACACTGCAACATCTAAATTTCCGTTACGAGCGTAAGTGGAAATGTGGCGCGAGACGACCGAGAGGTTACAGCCCAGCGTCCCGACCACGTCAGGGTCATTAAAGGAGATGGTCGCGCTTAACTAGCATACGTGTTCGGCCACTGTGCCAATGAAGCAGCAAATCTATAGAAGAATCCGCTCAATGTGGTTGATCCTCCTTCAACATTTATCTTCATTCAAATTATTATACATTTAGAATCTGTACTAGCCTTATTGCCGTATTATTTACAACTACACTCCTGGAAATTGAAATAAGAACACCGTGAATTCATTGTCCCAGGAAGGGGAAACTTTATTGACACATTCCTGCCTGGGGTCAGATCATCACATGATCACACTGACAGAACCACAGGCACATAGACACAGGCAACAGAGCATGCACAATGTCGGCACTAGTAAAGTGTATATCCATCTTTCGCAGCAATGCAGGCTGCTATTCTCCCATGGAGACGATCGTAGAGATGCTGGATGTAGTCCTGTGGAACGGCTTGCCATGCCATTTCCACCTGGCGCCTCAGTTGGACCAGCGTTCGTGCTGGACGTGCAGACCGCGTGAGACGACGCTTAATCCAGTCCCAAACATGCTCAATGGGGGACAGATCCGGAGATCTTGCTGGCCAGGGTAGTTGACTTACACCTTCTAGAGCACGTTGGGTGGCACGGGATACATGCGGACGTGCATTGTCCTGTTGGAACAGCAAGTTCCCTTGCCGGTCTAGGAATGGTAGAACGATGGGTTCGATGACGGTTTGGATGTACCGTGCACTATTCAGTGTCCCCTCGACGATCACCAGTGGTGTACGGCCAGTGTAGGAGATCACTCCCCACACCATGATGCCGGGTGTTGGCCCTGTGTGCCTCGGTCGTATGCAGTCCTGATTGTGGCGCTCACCTGCACGGCGCCAAACACGCATACGACCATCATTGGCACCAAGGCAGAAGCGACTCTCATCGCTGAAGACGACACGTCTCCATTCGTCCCTCCATTCACGCCTGTCGCGACACCACTGGAGGCGGGCTGCACGATGTTGGGGCGTGAGCGGAAGACGGCCTAACGGTGTGCGGGACCGTAGCCCAGCTTCATGGAGACGGTTGCGAATGGTCCTCGCCGATACCCCAGGAGCAACAGTGTCCCTAATTTGCTGGGAAGTGGCGGTGCGGTCCCCTACGGTACTGCGTAGGATCCTACGGTCTTGGCGTGCATCCGTGCGTCGCTGCGGTCCGGTCCCAGGTCGACGGGCACGTGCACCTTCCGCCGACCACTGGCGACAACATCGATGTACTGTGGAGACCTCACGCCCCACGTGTTGAGCAATTCGGCGGTACGTCCACCCGGCCTCCCGCATGCCCACTATACGCCCTCGCTCAAAGTCCGTCAACTGCACATACGGTTCACGTCCACGCTGTCGCGGCATGCTACCAGTGTTAAAGACTGCGATGGAGCTCCGTATGCCACGGCAAACTGGCTGACACTGACGGCGGCGGTGCACAAATGCTGCGCAGCTAGCGCCATTCGACGGCCAACACCGCGGTTCCTGGTGTGTCCGCTGTGCCGTGCGTGTGATCATTGCTTGTACAGCCCTCTCGCAGTGTCCGGAGCAAGTATGGTGGGTCTGACACACCGGTGTCAATGTGTTCTTTTTTCCATTTCCAGGAGTGTATAAACACGTCACCATCTAAACAATGTGTATATAAGTTAGAATATAAACTTCCGTTACTATTCTCTTTTGGTGTCAGTCAGCTTTCTTTTTGTACAACACTACGAGTGGATTATTACCATTTATAAAAGAGACTAGTTCTAGGACCTTTCTATGAATGGTCCTGGAGTTAGCTACTATTATATTAAGTTTTTTGTTCTCTGGTCTCCAGTGATGAAGCTGTCAGCTTATAAGCTTAGTTCCTTATGATCTTACTACCGTCTCTGTGACGTCAAACACCAGGGTTTCCTAAGTGGAGATCAGCAGGTGTGGAGAGCAGTGGGAGAGGGCAACTGGTGTATCTACGCTTACGTGTACACACACATACACATTAATATTTCGGTCTCCCAAGCACATTTTGTAACTGTTTTTTTAAACAGTATCCCTTTGTTGGGAACAGGTCAGTCGGAGAGCTCCTAGATCAACACAAATGTACACGCATCTTGCTCTCCCAATCACAGCTCAATATTTTACCACCGCTTAAACGAAATGTCGAGTCTTGTACTGCAACGAAGCAAGGGAGAGGATGTTGTTATCGGTGGCCGGTATCCTCTTTCTATAACAGAAATACACACGTGGATTTATGCAGTTCTTTGTTTGCATGAACTGGAACGGTTACTTCACTTGAATAGAGTCCATGCTTGTGGAACAAGCTGTTCCGTAATGGTCCCGCTATTTTCAAAAATCTCGTCGCTATTCACTGTCGTAGCCTGTGATGAACTAAATCCGCTCTACGAGTGAACTGACAGACGTCAAACTGAATGAGCGAGTGAGTGAGGCTCTCTGGTCAGCGGCCTCGGCCTAAATGCATGCTGTCGAAAGGGTGTTGGCGGTATGTTGCTTGTGGGCGTGTCTCTGGCCTCCCTCGTGTTAGGCGCGCTTGATCCAGCACCTACCAATCGACCTTCGCGCTACATCTTTACCGACCGCTGTGCTGGCGACGGCTTACACCAGCACACTGAAACAGAAAATCAGTCTGTACTTCTCAGGCCAGCCATCCTGTTCTTTGTAAACCGAGTTGGCGCCCAAGCATGACTCCTATTCGATCTTTGTACCCATCTGGTGCAGGGAACACTGGGCACTAAAATTAAGTGCCACAACGCCACTGTCACAATTAAACTGTATGTATTATGAAAATACGTGAAGATGTTGCCATTACTAGGTAACTCACTAGTTAAGGTACACTTGGCACTCAAAGCCAAGAGTTGTTCGATCTTTGTACCCATTTGGTGCAAGACACAAAGGCACCTCAAATTAAGTATCACAATGTTATTTCCAAATCTAAATTGTCTGCACTATTTATCAAAATAAATGAAGATAGTGGCCCTGCTTGCGTAGCTTATAGGTTAAGGTACACTTGGCACCTAAATACAACTTTCATATATTTATGCATATGATGTAAGGCCCAACAATGCACAAATTAAATGGCATCTTTCCCACTTCCACCTCGAAATTGTCTGTATTATTTCTCAAAAACTCATCTTGTTTTGCCCAAAACTGGTATATTACCCATCAGACTCCGGTTATCAGGGTACACCCCACACAACATTCAGAGCCTGCCTCCCCAGTAATGGAATCAGTACCAGAGTCACAGTGCTTACGCAGACCCTGTACAACACTTCTTCAAGCCGAGGGCATTCAGGAATTTTAATTTTGCGTCTTACTTTCTGTGTAACAGTACTGTTAAGCTAACTTACATTCTCTTCTATGTATGTCGTCAACTCTTCCTTACATTATAGCGGAATTCGCGTATAGAACTTCATGGTTACCATTTTAAAAAACAAATGATCGTTAAAGTAGTTATTTCGTCAGTTTTAAACTCTGCAAATAGCTTTTCTATTGCTAGAAACATAATGTGTAGACCACCATATTTAGGTACAATGTAACGATTCCTTTTAAATAGATTCAAATTGATATGAAGGTTTGTAAACTAATTTTTCAAATATGCTGTAATGTAATCAAAGTCCTTGGTGCCATCATTTTCTGCAATTAGACCAACTATGATCAGTTTTATGGTATTTACAGTTAATACTGATATCCTGTTTTCTCCATCTATATCCTAATTTTTTCATATACATTGTGTACAGTAACTTGTAAGCCTTATTTACACATCTGCAATCGCTTGTTATTTTGCTAAGGGCAGAGTATATTTTTTTCCTTTGTAGCAACTGTTTTCACCAAATGCTCCAATCTGAACTTTTACTTTGACCTGTTCCATTTCCAGTTTTCTTTTGTGTACGCTTAATACATGAACTCCAGTTAAGAGTAGTTTCTGCAATACGCATTTTCTGTTTTTCTTAAAATATGCAAAATACCATTACTCATGAGAACCAATCCTTATTCGACAGTACCTGTATTTGTCGGTACCATGGACAATAATTTCCTGGATTCAGAAAAATATGTTTCTCCAACTTGAATATAACACTCATCTATAAAGCTTGTGTCATCTTTGTTGGAATCAGTGTTAACAATTTCCATATAATTTACAGGTAAGTAATTGAAACTGTAGGCAGACAAAATATTGTTTATAATCTTTTCTCGGTCTAGATTGTCTGGAAGGCTTACTTGCATACCAGTCAACTTCTGTGTATTCTTACTACCCCAGTAGACGACGTAGAAGCGTTTTGCACAGAGTACACTGGAGTACATTATAAATACTGTTTGTTGCGTTTAGTACACACCACCCATTCTGTAGTTATAAATCGTAGCGACCAGTCTCGTAATGCTATGTTCTACACCACATCTACGTGACTACTCTGCAGTTCTCAGTTAAGTGCCTGGTGGAGGGTTCACAGAAACACCTTCAACCTGTTTCTCTATTGTCCCACTCTCGAATTTCATGTGGAAAAAACGAACACCGAAATCTTCCCGTGCGACCTCTTATTTCTCTTATTTTATTACAATGATCATTTCTCCCTACGTAGGTAGGCTCCAAGAAAATATTTTCGCATTTGGAAGAGAAAGTTCTTGACCGAAATTTTGTGAAAAGATCCTGCTGCAAGGAGAAGCGCCTTGTTTTTTTTTTTATTATTATTATTTTTAATTATTGCCACCCCAACTTGCGTATCATGTTCGTACCACTCTCTCCACTGTTTCGCTAAAGTACAAAATGAGCTGCCTTTCTTCTTTACCGATTTTCTCCATGTGGCCCATGTGATGCAGATCCCGCATCACACAGCGATAGTTGACAAGAGGATTGACATGCATAGTATAGCCAATCTATTTAGCTGATCTGATGCATGTTCTAAATGTGCTACCAATAAATTGCAGTCTTTGATTAGATTTCCCCTTAACATTTTCTATGTGATCATTCCAGTTTATGTTATTCGTAGTTGCAGTCCAAGGAAGATGTTAAAGTTGTTCATAGATGTGTGTCAGGCACACCTGATTAAAACGATAAGATGATTCCGATATTTTTGTTCACTCCAGTGCATGTGATCTACAAGTTTCTGTTCGAAGGTTCCACAAGCCAGAATCGATATGCCAATCAGGCAAAATCACCGTCAGCATCGAGGCGACGATCCTACCTACGCACCAGGTAGAAGATACATATTTGGTAAAACACCGTGACCTGTTGCGTGAAGATGTCTGTAACTGTCTGCTGCACAACCTCGCCCGACAGTAACCGTCGACCCTTCAAGGCCTTCCTTAAGGGACCGAAGGCATGGTAATCGCAGATCAGGACTGTAGCTTGGGTACTCGAGTGTATGCCACTAGACTGAGTTGAAGCCGGCCTTCCAAATCGACCGGTGTCTTGTGTCGAATCGCAACCAGCATACAGCTTGGCGCACCATTCTGCAACGGCGGTTTTCGACAGACATGCTGCTCCAAACATATTCTTCAGTCTGTTCATTCTCTCATTCTGTCGGTGTTTGTCCTTGGGCACCCAAGAAAAGAAGAACAGCTTTGGTCCTCTTCAGACGCATTTGGTAATAACGCCGCCATAGTTGGCACTTCCACATTTATCGCGTGTACATCAGAAAGACACAAATGCCACACTATTTCCTTGTCTACCTGCCGGTGCTTATAAAGGATGAACATTAATAAAACCGAGAAACTGCAGGGACGGATTTCTGACTGGAAATGGAGGGAAAATAGTCCTTTGCACATTTGTTCGGAAATCCATCGTTGCCAGTGTAGACGGCGCTGACGAATGAAAGTTCCTCTGACCTAGTGCCGTGTGCTCCTTGTGTGTTGCAGGCTGTGTGACTGACGCCTCGTACTATAAGTAGCAGAATGGTCAGGTATTCATACCGGGAACAAGACGAGATGGTATTGGCGTGCGGCTAAGCAGATGGAAACGGCCGAGAGTCAGCACGGCTATACCGAAACAAGTACCCTCACAGACACCAACCACTTCCAAGCCTTTTTTGGGCGTTTGTGTGATCATGGGTCCTTTCAGACAGACGATCGGGCAGAGAGGGGGCACTAGATTTGCAGGACTGGGCTCTACAGGATACTAAGACGAACGCTGGTACAAGTCAGGGTAAGTAACTCGCCAACTTGGTGTAATCCAAAGTACAATTATGTGTTTCCTACTTGACAGTCGTACTATCCCTATCAGCTGCAACGAGTTCAGGGATTATCAGCAGTGGATTTTCCTCTACGGGAAGGACTTTGACGATGGTTTTGCATCATACCATCACAACTCTGGGATTTCTGCCATCAGTCCTCTTCACTGACGAAGCAACTTTTAACAGAACTGGCATCATCTGTGGGCTACAGAAATGGTTGAGGCGTCTCATCACCATCGGTTCAGCATCAATGTGTGGGCAGTGATTCTTGACGATCACATACTTGGACCGGTTATTATTCCATAGCGCCTCGACGGAGCAACGTACATGGACTTCCTACAGATTGCTGTGCCTGGGCTCCTTGCTGCCTCATCGTTGTTTACAATCAAATTGCTGTTTCTTTAGTGGACTTCTTGCTCACAGAAGTCGTGATTTGATGTTAGGTAATCTCACATCTCAACTTTGTCAAAAATCTCCTTCCATTATAACCAGCTCAATAATAATCATTTACATGAATCTGCTGCTGTATCCCAGGTACTTACCCGTTCGCACAGCCATTGTAACGGCTGCCAATTCCACATTATATAGGACAGCCACAAGATCTTTTATATTTTCTTGAAAAATTTTCCAGTGTTTACTTGCTGATTCTTCCAATATTCTTCTTCTCATAATGCTCTAATCCCTGTGTAAGAGAAATGGTTATTTTCTCTGGTCGCCATGTCTCACAGAGATGACCTTAGAGAATTTATTGCGTAGAGTGTCCCTTTGCTAATTGTTCTTGCGTTCTTCTTGATCACAGATTTTAACCACAATATGTTGTCACATACCAGTTCTGTAACTGGTCCCGTTACATTTAAATTACTCCTGCTCAAGAAGATCTTCGATGCAATACGTGCTACTTGGGTAAAAAGATTTTCCAGATTCTCCAATAATATCTTGAAACAACTTCCGGTTATGCCTCCTAAGGCTTGGAATTGCCTCTTCAGTGCGAACCAGGGCTCTGCGTCACATAACCTGGGTGTCACAATGTCACATATTCTGAATACCACATAGCGCTGTGCTGTATTGTACTTACAACAGTGTGCTTTCCCCTCGACTCCAAGACTGCCTGTACATGTAGTCAACCCGGTCGTTTGGAATCATGAGGCCGATATTAGACTGATACGGCTCTAAGCTTATAAACCATGAGCCAGAAGCCACATACTAGTAAATATACTACTGTTACCCTTCTAAGTTCAGCATATAGCTTTTAATCTGGCATTTGAAGTGATTTCACTATCTTAAAAATCCGAGACATGTACTTGAAATTCCTACGAGTAGTACGCTGATGACCTATTAACAAAGTTAAAAATAACCTTAGTCTAAAACACAGCTGTACTTTTTTTTGTTTGTTGAAGGACGTCTTCTAAACACCATTAATAGCGAAATCAGTATTTGAGTGTAAAACACGTCATCAATGGCTCTGATACAGAGGACAACAAACAGTTGTATGCATATAGATATCTACACCATGACAAATGTGTACATAACCTCAGAAACCTAAGTCTACTCAGATCCACAACCATGTTGATATCTAAACTCAAATTAAAACCATGTTTTTTTTATCAGTCCTATGTCATAATGCGCAGTCAGTAACATTTCATGGGCACTTTTGACGTAACTGCCGTATAATGAAAACATTGAACTGACAGCTAGGCAAAAGCGTCTATACTCCATATGTTTTGTTAGTCCTGAAATGATATTCAGATACGTCTGTGACATGCATTCTTACATGTATAATACCATGTTTGGACATATAGAATATAAGGATAAAATATGCAAAAACTATGAAATTGTAAAACGTATACAAAGTAGATAAAAACTAGTGTTAATTCTCACTAACTACACACTGAACAAGTTGGCCTTAAAACGCCCGCTAAATCACGCAGGGCTAACAGGTAATTAGGATTGTGGAAAGGGCCAAGGGAGTTGCGATCGGATTCATTTCACAATTATAATTTATTATCATTTAGATCACAAGTACACTTTTGAAAGAATTAAATTTGCTTTGATGCTGAAGGCCTGCAAACAGATGCTTTAGATTAAGTTCAGTTTTGAAAAGACATGACACACAGTTAAATTTACGAATAAGATAAATCGTATACATATATGGGATCAGCATGCAGAGCGGCTGAAAGCCGCCGTATTAAATCTTCAAAATTCCAAATATACTGTGATGATTACTGAAGGTAGAAGGCCACGATGTTTTAAGATGCTAACAGGGCTGATGGCCCACAAGGTGCACAGAAAGAGATAAACGCAATAAGATGGCTGAAGGCCGCAAAGTAAAATTCTGCAAATTAAGGAAATATATATTGCAACAATCGGTAAAACAATACATTTTTCTTTTTGCAACACCAACGGCGGAAGGCCCACAATAACCTGTAAAGTCTTTCAAAGGAAATTGCAATAACCTTTCAAGAGCAGGAGGCGATAATGTTCGGACTTGAAGGAAACTCTGAGAACATTTTTCCAGGGCTGAAGGCCCACAACTAACCTTGCCAAATTAAAAATATAAAATATAGTTAAATTACTGCAGCATTAACACTGCCAAAAGGATAATTAAGAGAACGGCACTCAGCAGTCTCCAGTGGATCGGTCTGCCCTCGTTCACTTAGGCGAGACAGGTGGTGAGTCCAACTACACTTAATTCGTGCGAACACAACCAAGGGACAGTCACGGACCAATCGACCAACCGCTTGCTTGCCATGACGGGGAACACGAGAATTCAAGCCCCCCCACCCCCCACCCCCCAAAAAAACAGCAACAACAGGCGAGGAAAAGACACTGCCTTAAAAACTGCGTTAGCGGCCAGAGCACTTAACCAGAACACTAATGGCCACAAGGCAGAAAATTCCTTTGGAGCACTTGACTCTGGATAAATTAATCTGATCAATTCCACCTGACGACGGCTATCTCAAACACTTCACTCGTTGTTGCTCAAAGAAAACCTCCACAACAGCTAGGCCGGAACCAACAACGTAATGCTCAAAACCACTCAACCTTCACGTCCAGGGTCGGCGAGCGACGATGCTCGTACCGATCGGACAGCTCCGACACCGCACAGAGACCGCCAGCGGCCCAGTCGACTACGCCGCACGGAGATGTCCTCGGACGAACCGACCGACCAACAATCCACCAAAGGTCAGTCCCGGCTTAAGTGATGCGTGGCGGCAACGGTCGGGCGGGCGATGTCCACGCAGCGCTCATGCCGCAAGCCGGCGACTGGCTGGCCCGGGCTGCGCTCCAGACGCGTTGCAACTGACTGCCAGGGCCCAACTCACGACCCGAACTGCCTCCGTGAACTCTCCTCCTCGCACGTTCCGACTGACTGAACGACAGATGACAACCGGGAAGTGATAGTAGCCGAGCAAAGATCCTATCAAAGGGGATATATCGATACGCGTTACCAGCGCCAATGACGGTCAGGCAAAACAGCAACTCAGTAACGCCAGTAATTTAAATCAGCGTGGTGAGATGGAAATACGTTAAAACAGGGTGTAAAATACCAAATGGTGGGACGGCGAGCCATACACGGCTCAGGCCTTAATGCAGAATCTGTGTCTCACATATAATGAGGTAGTCAATTCGGACTTAGATTCAATACAAAAACAGACATCACACACTAAGAAGATAAAACAAATCAAATTGGAAAACAGCGAGCAACTAGAAAAAGTAAATAGCCTTACCATACTGGAGTCACATTTTCCATAAAATAAGTTTCGATAAACTAGCCTGTGGACTAGCTTCAGGACAGAGAACAATGTAAGATCACACATTATACACAGCACAGAACCAATCATACAAGCAGTCTGGAGTATAAAAAAAATATAGTAAATGTGATAATTTTTTTGCATTATAGCAAGAAACTGAGACATACAATCATATGACGGAACACCCCGACAACATACTTAATGAACAGGCAGAGTTACAGGATCAGGTGTACATACAAAATTTTAACAATGTTTTAATGGAATAACTTCGGTTTGGAGACTATCCATCTCCTGCATGAAAAATTGCCTAATTTGACATGACATGTTGGATCACCGTTTGATACATGTCCAAGTTGACAACCTCCTTATATGATAGTCACAAGTCTTGCCTTAAGGGAAACTTGTTCAATGTGTAGTTCGCGATAGTTAATATCAGTTTTTATCTGTAACTGCTGTAATTCTTTTTCACTTTCACTGAAGATAGCCATTTCATCAGCAAATCTTATGATTGATATCCTTTAGCCATCAAATTTTAATCCCATTCTTGAACTTTTATTTAATTTACTTCATTTATACTTCAGTGTGTAATTGCACAATACGGGCGAAAGTCTACATCGAAGTCTTACACCATTTTTAATTCGAAAACTTCGTTCTTGGTCTTCGAGTCTTATTCTTCCCTCCTGATTGTTGCACATATTGCATATTAGCCGTCTTTCCTTATAGTTTACCAATATTTATCTCAGAAATTTGAACATCTTGCACTGTATTACATTGTCGAACTCTTTTTCCAGGTCGACAAATCCTATGATTTGTGTCTTCATTTTTCTTCAGTCTTGCTTCCATTATCAACTGGAACATGGGAACTGCCTCTATGTTGCCTTTAGCTTCCCTAAAGTCAGACAGGTTATTATCTAAATGATTTCGCATTTCATATTAACGACATGTTCAGGGGAATTTTTGGGGGAAAATACAGTTTTGTTTTTACTTGTACTTATTGATTCGAAATAGTTCACTCCTTAATTTTTACGTGAGTAAAATGTTGCAGTTATTCGTTTTTCCTGCGAAAATCTGTTTTTGCTCTCGTCTGGCCATAGGAGAGCGCATTGCCACTACACTTGAAAACTCGCCACATATTCACGTCGAGATGCTTTACGCGTCACTCGCAAAAACGAAACTGTTATTATTTCAGAGAAAGTCCGCAGAACAGTCCTCTAACATACAAGGTGAAACGCTTCTGAAACGTGTATAAACATTATGTTGCAGGAATAAACAGGAGTTTTAAGTTGTAAAACGAATTAACACTAGTAGAGTTCATGTTCAAGCACGGATCCGTGTGTTCTTTCATTAGTCCGTTCTCCACGCAACAGCAGAAAAGTTGAAAAATCTAGCCGTACCAATACAGACGCTAACAGACAATTCTCAGTGCAGAAGCACAGGTTGCGGCCTTGCATTGTCTCGCCACCAAGCGGCGGAAGAGCCCAAACTGAGGACCGGAAGCAGTCACCTAACCACGCACGCCCTGTGACGTAAGGGCCCCATGCAATGTCCGCAGCGACCACACCTCATCGTATCGCATACAGAGGTGGCCGAGTAAATCGCATCATTGTAAGGCGTTTACGATATCGTTGGATGATACAGAGGAACGCCTCTGCGGTTGTCATTCTAGGAAATTTTAGTGAGCCAATTCGATGCTTATGCACACTTTAGAGAAAGAAAAATAGGGTTTAACGACCAATCCACCTAACACTGGGTGCTGGTGCCTTTCTTACACATAACTGCTGTAACGTGACCTTGACTCCAAATTTCAATTATCGGTTTCCTTCTGTCAGTTTCACACGACGCTGAGAATTTCAAAGTACGTATAGATTAGGGAGCCGCTGGCTTTAGGGGTCAAACAGTCAACGGCTACTTTTCTCGGCGTTCCTAACTGTACACCATTTTGGTTGGACACCCAGCAGATGACAGAGTCACATTCAGGATTGGGGGCTTTGTTTGTGACGTGTGTTGGGAAAGAAGTTCCCACGAAAGGTATGCGCCCTGATTCGACCTAACTTTCCACGAATGGTCAGCAGAGCGTCTGCTGCTCTAAAGCTTCAGAAATTCCATCTCAATGAGAAAGACCTGATATTTAGACAGACCCA
This sequence comes from Schistocerca cancellata, assembly GCF_023864275.1. Lineage (NCBI taxonomy): Eukaryota > Metazoa > Arthropoda > Insecta > Orthoptera > Acrididae > Schistocerca > Schistocerca cancellata. Next base: position 626,281,876 of record NC_064630.1, read on the forward strand.
TTTGTGTCATAAAACTTTTTAGCGTGAGCTAGCTTCGGGTAGAGCTTCAGGGCGAACTGATAGTCAATGTGTCCTTGACTCTTGCCTAGAAGGTTGCTCAGTCTGAGTTCACATCTGCTTACATTTATCGCTGTTGGGCATTTATCGACCAGGTCCCACGGGGTATACTCACAAGGGAACATCCCCATCGCACCCCCTCAGATTTAGTTATAAGTTGGCACAATGGATAGGCCTTGAAAAACTGAACACAGATCAATCGAGAAAACAGGAAGAAGTTGTGTGGAACTATGAAAAAATAAGCAAAATATACAAACTGGGTCGTCCATGCGTAAGATAGGCAATATTAAGGGGAATGTGAGGCGAGGAGCGCCGTGATCCCGTGGTTAGCGTGAACAGCTGCGGAACGAGAGGTCCTTGGTTCAAATCTGCCCTCCACTGAAAATTTGGCTTTCTTTATTTTCGCAAAGTTATGATCTGTCCGTTCATTCATTGACGTCTCTGTGTTTTGCGACCGCACCGCAAAACCGTGTGATTAGTTGACGAAAGGACGTGCCTCTCCAATGGGAATCGAAAACATTTGATCGCAAGGTCATAGGTCAACCGATTCCTCCACAGGAAAACACGTCTGATATTTTGTATACGACACTGGTGACAGCATGTGCGTCACATGACAGGAGTATGTTGTCGACCCACCTAACTTGTACACTTGGCAAATGGGTGAAAAGTTTCTTCTACCTTGCCCGATTTAGGTTTTCTTGTGGATGTAATAATCACTCCAAAAAAAGTGATGAAAACATAAGAGTTTTTCACATAAACTGAAAATAAAAAGTTAAAATTTTCGGTCGAGGGAAGATTTGAACCAAGGAACTCTCGTTCCGCAGCTGTTCACGCTAACCACTTTTTTCACTTTTTTTATTGTATTTTACTAAAACATACATTTCAAGTATTCAACAGTACAATTAATGATTAAACCATTTGCAAAATTAAAAAAAGAACCAGTTTTAAACTATTTATATGCTAAATATGTCTAATACAGTAATAATGGTAAAACAAACTTTAAAAGTGGGTTACAGTAAAAACTTTGCTCAAGATAACTGAGATTATTCTAAGGTGCAAACTATTGTCACCCAATCACTGGGTTTGTCTACAAAGTTGAATTCACTGTTGAATTTGTAAACTGTCCATTGAATAAAAAATAACAGCATATTTAATACCAGTTTTCTTGACTATGAACCAGTTTAAATACAATCCAATTAAACACATACAGTAACACAAAAAAAAAGTTCCGGAAGCAAGGTTAAAGTAAATAATAATAAGGAACCAAGTGACTTTTATTTTGCTTCTGTTCGTTCTCGTTCAAGGTGTTGTAGTGGTTTCACATATTTAACCAACACCCATTCTTTCAAAAATGATCTTCAGCATGTTGCCATAGTGCTTCTTGTGGTTGCGATACGTGCTGATTTTTGCATATTCACACTTCATGTAAACGCGGAATTCTATCTCGTTGTCCGACCCAAGTGTGTGGATGACATAACTAACATATTTTCCCCAGTAACCAGCTAATGGCGTTGGTTTTTAATTTCGGAAAGTATGTCTTGTCCGGTCTCAGGAGGAGCGACGGCGTTATACACTCCTGGAAATGGAAAAAAGAACACATTGACACCGGTGTGTCAGACCCACCATACTTGCTCCGGACACTGCGAGAGGGCTGTACAAGCAATGATCACACGCACGGCACAGCGGACACACCAGGAACCGCGGTGTTGGCCGTCGAATGGCGCTAGCTGCGCAGCATTTGTGCACCGCCGCCGTCAGTGTCAGCCAGTTTGCCGTGGCATACGGAGCTCCATCGCAGTCTTTAACACTGGTAGCATGCCGCGACAGCGTGGACGTGAACCGTATGTGCAGTTGAAGGACTTTGAGCGAGGGCGTATAGTGGGCATGCGGGAGGCCGGATGGACGTACCGTCGAATTGCTCAACACGTGGGGCGTGAGGTCTCCACAGTACATCGATGTTGTCGCCAGTGGTCGGTGGGAGGTGCAAGTGCCCGTCGACCTGGGACCGGACCGCAGCGACGCACGGATGCACGAAGACCGTAGGATCCTACGCAGTGCCGTAGGGGACCGCACCGCCACTTCCCAGCAAATTAGGGACACTGTTGCTCCTGGGGTATCGGCGAGAACCATTCGCAACCGTCTCCAGTGGTGTCGCGACAGGCGTGAATGGAGGGACGAATGGAGACGTGTCGTCTTCAGCGATGAGAGTCGCTTCTGCCTTGGTGCCAATGATGGTCGTATGCGTGTTTGGCGCCGTGCAGGTGAGCGCCACAATCAGGACTGCATACGACCGAGGCACACAGGGCCAACACCCGGCATCATTGTGTGGGGGGCGATCTCCTACACTGGCCGTACACCACTGGTGATCGTCGAGGGGACACTGAATAGTGCACGAAACATCCAAACTGTCATCGAACCCATCGTTCTACCATTCCTAGACCGGCAAGGGAACTTGCTGTTCCAACAGGACAATGCACGTCCGCATGTATCCCGTGCCACCCAACGTGCTCTAGAAGGTGTAAGTCAACTACCCTGGCCAGCAAGATCTCCGGATCTGTCCCCCATTGAGCATTTTTGGGACTGGATGAAGCGTCGTCTCACGCGGTCTGCACGTCCAGCACGAACGCTGGTCGAACTGAGGCGCCAGGTGGAAATGGCATGGCAAGCCGTTCCACAGGACTACATCCAGCATCTCTACGATCGTCTCCATGGGAGAATAGCAGCCTGCATTGCTGCGAAAGGTGGATATACACTGTACTAGTGCCGACATTGTGCATGCTCTGTTGCCTGTGTCTATGTGCCTGTGGTTCTGTCAGTGTGATCATGTGATGTATCTGACCCCAGGAATGTGTCAATAAAGTTTCCCCTTCCTGGGACAATGAATTCACGGTGTTCTTATTTCAATTTCCAGGAGTGTATATTGCGTAGAGGATCTGGTGAGAAAGGCGATTTATTGCCTGATCCAATTCCAGTTATGCACATTGCCACCACAGGTGAATCTGTGGCTGAGTGTATCCACCAGATTGCATTTTCCACAAAGGTGTGTCTGGTTTAAACCGATCCCATATAGTCTCTCGTTGGTGCTCATGACATTATTAACTGTTTTGTACCATGCGGAAATAGCGTCTGTAGATAGCCCGGCATAGTTGATGTTCCGCCATACAGCTTTCCAGTCACAATTTGGGAATTTCGTTTCAATTTTGTTTCTACCCTCATTTAACTTCCTTTCAAGTATGATGTCGCGCGCTGTGATACGTGTGTTGCTTCTGATTTCGTCACTAAGATAACTTGCTTTGAGGAAAAAGTTCCTCACATACTGCAGACGGGCATTAATCTGTCGCACATCAATCGGTGCTTGCAGGCTATGGAGTGTCACAGCCTCAAAGAGCTTTGCGGTTATACATTGTGGAAGTTCTCTGAGTATATGGAAAGTCCGTTTGAGGAACAGAGCAGACGCTTTATTGCGAATATCCACCAAACCGAGGCCCCCGTTTCTGACATCCAGTATAACCGTAGTCGCACCAACCCTGAATATGTCTCCTCGCCATAAATAATTGGTAACAGTGGACATGATCCCTTTCGCTACTAGTTTAGGGATTGGAAATACCTGCGCAGTGAAATACGCTTTAGACAAAACGCAGGAGTTGATAAATCTGACTTTTTGCACCAGGTCCATAGTTCGATGAATGTTCTCCATTACAGCACCATGAACTTTCCTCCTAGTTTCCGTCCAGTTAAAAGCAGCCATCCGCATCGGACATGCCATTAAGGTGATTCCCAGAGTTTTATGTTTGTTGTCTTGTTTTGCCCATGCCAGTCGAAGGTGATCTAGGCCCCGTAGATTCAATATTTGACTTTTGTTTTCATTTGCTGTCGCTCCCGACGCTAGACAATATCTTTGGATTTCTCTTTCCAGTGTAACTGTCTCCTCCTTATTCCTTATTACAACGCCCACGTCATCAGCATAAGCTCGTATGACAGTTTTCTCACCACTCAATGTTATGCCTGTTAATCTTGCGTGGACAGTGCGGAGGAAGGGCTCTAAAGATACTGAAAATAAAAACATTGATAAGGGACTGCCCTGTGGAACCCCTCGCCTTATCTGTATGGGTTTAGATGTTTGGCCATTGATTGCTATTTTCGCATTTACATCTGTTGCAATATTCCTTAGCATGTTCACAATCTGGGGGTGGAAAGCCATTCTTGACAGCGTCGCAAAGAGGTATCTATGACTAACGCGGTCAAAAGCTTTGTTGAAATCTATAAAGATTAAAGCACATTTTATACTTGTCACTGAGGTAATTGCATTGACGTCTCTGTATGCAGATAGACTTTCGAATATCGTTCTGGTCGGAGAGCAAGATTGGTGATGACTCAATATTTTGTTGGAAAAGGCAGAGAGTCTTTTGTTGATAATACGCGAAATTATTTTGTAATCAGAATTTAGTAGCGAAAGAGGCCGAAAATTGTTTAAGTTGGCTTTGCCTTTACTCTTAGGAATCAGTACTATTTTACTTTCCTTAAACTCTGCAGGGACCGGTTTTCCGTTCAGGACCTCATTTGCCATGGAAGTGATCTTGTCCCCAATTATAGACCAGTAGCGGGCATAAAACTCCACAGGGAGGCCATCAATTCCCGGAGATTTGTTGAGAGGTGAGTTACGCACTGCCTCATGCACTTCATCTTTAGTAATAGGTGACAGGATGTCAGCGTTGTCTGTTCCCGACAATTGTGGACCTAAAATAGTGAGAAAGTCCTCGAGAGCTGTATCTTCCACTGTGGTAGGGGCATATAAGGTTACGTAGTACCTGTGGACTTCGTCCAGTATTTGTTTCTGGCATGTGAGCCTCGTACCAGTATGCGTCTGGACTTTATCAATTAAAGTTAGACGTCTGTTTTTAGCATGCCGCACCAAGTGATACAGAGAAGCTGTTTCATCTGCTACGACTGATGTGGCTTTCGATTTAATTTTGAGTCCCTCCATCTGTTGCCGTTTAATGCTTAATAACTTGGCTTTTATTTTTTTGATATCATTTAGACGAAGTACGTCATCATGGGCCTGTTGATATAAGTCTCTTAAAACTTTATAATAAAACTCCATTGTATTCCTCAACTCCCTGTGCCTCGCTGCACTATACTGCATGACAACTTTCCGCAGCCTTGGTTTAGCCCTCCTTGTCCACCAGTCAATGACTGTTGGGTGCTTGTCTACTGTGCGGAGGCACATAGTCCACGCAAACCTTATTTCCTGTTCCAGTTCTTCGTCAGTTAAAACAGAGATATTTAAGTTCCATTGGCCTCTGAATCGACGGGTTGGCTGTACACTTAGATTAAAGCAAGTTAAAAGTGTACTGTGATCGCTAAAATACACTGGAATAGTCTCAACGTTTAATAAATAATTTTGCAAATTTGGTGACACGTAAATTCTATCTAGTCTGCTGCGGGAGTGGCTGGTTATATACGTGAACCCGACTGACGTCGGGTGCTGAAGTTCCCACACATCCTTAAGGTGTAGATCACTTACTAACTTTTTTAACTGTGGCGAGTAGTTGAAGTTGGGTTGTTGATCTTTCTGGTTTAAAACACAGTTAAAATCTCCACCTACTATAAGAGAAGACGGATTTTTCCTCAATAAATAAATCAGTTCATCTTGAAAAAACTTCGCACGATCCAATTTGTGGGAAGTTCCTGATGGGGCGTAAAGGTTAATCACTGTCACATCGAAAATTTTTATGCCTATGGCTCTTCCTGATTCTAGTCGTTCGATTTCAGTCACCGGAATGCCTTCCCTTATAAGAATGGCTGTACCGATATTGGCTTCCGTAGAAACATTAACAATTTCAAAAAAGCCTGGGATCCGAAATTCCGTTATCGCAACTTCTTGTAGCAACGCGATATCTGTTCCGGACTGGTACAAGAATTCTTTTAGTGCTGCCAATTTCAAGGGTGACTATTTTATTAATGTTAATAGTAGTAATGCTATAAGCTTGCAGCACAGACATACCGGAAGAAGCTATTTAGGATGAGGTTCGGTATGATTATAGCAGCAAACGTGCTTCCCTACAAGGCACGATCTTTACAAGCTGTGTGCCCATTACATGTACTAACTGCCTAGAAAAATTTGCACTGCTTTTAAACAAATAGCTTGAGAAGAAAAGTATCCTGAAATCCTGACAATGCATTGCTATAAATCACTGTGGCCATTCTCTTTCTCCTCGTCAGTGTTGGCCCTGATGACGTCATATTTAATATTCTTTTTCTTGATGTCTTTCTTTTCTGGTGTGACTTTCGCTTGACGACGCGTGACAGCAAGACCCGGTGTCTGTCGCAGCCGCCGGCGGTGGCTGAATGGGGCAACGGCCGTGGCTTGCGAGTCGTCAATGTTTGGTTCCGGCGTGGTGTCTGTTGTGTTGTTTTGCTGGCGAGGCGGTGATGCTTGTGTATTTCCTCCTTCGGCGCGGCGTTGCGCTTCGGAGTCAGCAGGTTCTTTACCTGGTACTTCCTCGTACGGTTCGCACTGTATGGGTTGTGCACTTGATGCGGTTATTTCAGCCGTGACCTCAGGCTCAGGGTCACATTTCCGTGAAAAATCACTACCCGCTGCGTCACCATCTGTTCGTGGCGGTGTAAGTCCTTGTGCGGAAGTGGGAGCCACATCGACCTTCATTCCATCTCCTTTTTCCACTTCCAACAGATCTTCAGGACTGGGCTTCGGCCTCCTGGCAACGGGTGTTTCACAGGAAGAGTCCTCATCAACATTTCTTTCAGTGTCCTCTAGAGGACGCTTTTTTGTGGGAATCTCGCTGTCACGGGACGGAATTTCAGCAGTTAATGCAGGTTTTAAAGACGGAAAGTCATTAACATTAAGTGCAACATTTTCAGAGGTAGTAACAGGATCCACGACCGCCGCCGGCTCTGTTGTATTACTGGCTGGCAACAAATCGTTGAGTGTCAATTTCCGGCGTTGCGTAAGGTTATTTGTTAGCACAAATACACGGCGAGGGCAGTCCTGACGGAGGTGACCAGACTCGTTCAATACATGACATGTAGGGGTTTGCCCTGAGTACATAACAGGCGCCTTGTGACCGTCAACAAAGATGTGGGAGGGAATGTTTGCTTTCACTTCCATCTCCACGGAGCGAATACCGTTAAAGCACTGCAGCTTGAAATGCGAAGCCCACCTTTCGTTGACTACTTGCCTGACAACCCCATACTTTGAAAGGACATCTTTAATTTTCGAATTGTCTACTTCTATGGGAATATTCAAAACCCTAACATTCCTAATTACAGACTCGGAATTCCGGAGTTTGACAGTACTTTTAGTGCCATCACGGTGTATAAATTCTGTTTCATAACCAAATTTTGCCAGAAAGCGGTCTACACTCGCGGAATCGTTAAACTTTACAAAAATGCAGTATTCATCAGAGTCCAGCTGCATGGTATGAACAGATTCAGAATGAAGGCCAATTACTTTGGTAATCCAGTCTTGTATTTCAAGTGCAGAGGGCTGTACTCGACGGGTGTACTTGTCGAAGGTGAAAATCATGGTGTTTTTTCTCGCGGAGTTTGCCATGGTGTTCTGCAGCGAAGAAATCTCGGACAACGCCGAAATCCCAACGGCACTTCGTAGAAAGATGACACGAAAGAAGACCAGATGCTCAATTGATAACGCTGAATTCACGTGCAAAACGTCAATAAACGAGCACAAAACACGAAAACACTGGCGTAAACACTGAACGTTCACGGAGAAAACTTGAGGAGCGTGCGACCGCTGCGGCAGCTAATGCCAGACTGTGGACCACGGAGCTCCTCGCCTCACATTGCCCTTAATATTGCCTATCTTACGCATGGACGACCCAGTTTGTATATTTTGCTTATTTTTTCATAGTTCCACACAACTTCTTCCTGTTTTCTCGATCGATCTGTGTTCAGTTTTTCAAGGCCTATCCACTGTGCCAACTTATAACTAAATCTGAGGGGGGGTGTGATGGGGATGTTCCCTTGTCAGCAGCCTGCCTAGCCAACGGGCACGGCATTACAGGTGCTGTGCTGTAACGAAGAATTCGCTTATTTCTGGAATTGTTTTGTTGGTTGACGGAATGTAATACGTGGATTATTCCTTGCTACTGTAGTTTTATTTTGAAGCTGTGAGAAAGGAGGACAGGTACTCCAAGATTCGGAAGCAGAGACGATGCTGAGGGCAGACGAAAGTAGGAGAGATATTGATACATGAAGTAAACAGTAAGGCGAGAGCCTTGCGAAAATGCAGACGCCCCCAGACGCGGTCCCAGGGCGCTAGTTACTCTTCAAGGAATTAACATGTAACTTCATATGTCGTCTAGACGCTGTGGTAGGTTGCCACCGTAGAACTTTGTAATCAACAGGCACGTACTAGCGTATAAAGCCAGCTTAATACCAGCCATTAGAACATCAAAGTCAGTTGTATCACAAGGGTTGGAAAGAGAGCGAAAACGCAAAAAACTGTTGACCTAGCAGTCCCTACTCCGAGGAGCCCGAGGGACGGAGCTAAATGACGTATAACAATAATGTTGCAAGCCTTATTTGGCAGAGCAGTTACGTTTAGCTTTCAGCTGAACAATGTTGATACCAAATACGGTCTTAGGTAGTGCAACTGCATTAACATCTCGGCCTTAGGAGCAGTAGAGGGGACCTAACTAAACCGTGATTGGCAGGCGCCTGCAAGAGACCTGTGGAATTGGCTGGGTGGCCTTAAATGGGAAAAACAGTGTCCCCACGCGACTCTTTAAAACCCCTACAGTCTGCATTTTGGCGGAGTTCTCAGTCAGACGATCTGGGCGCCGAATCCACGCCCGTCGACTCCAGCCTCGGTCCAGCTCCGCGTAAGTCTGCCCTCTCATTTGGAGTGCCTCGGTGAACAGTTTCACATTCAGTATGTTTTGTTTTGCAACTAACTTGTTGCCTTAAGATGCTGCTAGTGTTTGCTAGTGCGGTTAGCATCCACTCCTGGAACCGCTGCACTGGCTTCTCTTGTAACAGTATTATTCATGCTTTTCCTAACCCTATAACTAGCCTCCACTGTATTAGTCAGTCCTGTCTGAAATAAACAACTATTTCAAAACCCTGTTTGTCCCAGAGTCCGCCTTAACGAGTTCCCTATCGAGTCGCACCGCCTGCATTTCTAGTAAATGCATGTTCCAGTGTTGGCTCATATAGAAGAAAACAATCAAATGCCTTCAAAAAATGGTTCAAATGGCTCTGAGCACTATGGGACTTAACTTCTAAGGTCATCAGTCCCCTAGAACTTAGAACTACTTAAACCTAACTAACCTAAGGACATCACACACATCCATGCCCGAGGCAGGATTCGAACCTGCGGCCGTAGCGGTCGCGCGGTTCCAGACTGTAGCGCCTAGAACCGCTCGGCCACCCCGGCCGGCTCAAATGCCTTCAGTGTGAATTGTCCTTCTCCCTTCTGCTCCGTACAGCTCGGTAGCGCAGACCTACCAGTAACCCCTTTTTTTCCCTCTCCCACCTATGTCAGGACACGACAGGATATTGTGCAACTAGTGTTCTGGGGCGAAAATATCTCTGTGTTCTTTCGTTGAGCGTTTTTTTTTTTTTTTTTTTTTTTTTTTTTTGCAACTAGTAGGAACAGAGGAGGCCAACGACACAAAGCAACCTCCATACACTGCAATGTGGGGCAGGATTAAAGCAAGACCTCGCCTTCGAAAGAAGCTGGATTTGAATACATCCTGTTGTTATCTAGTGCGATGCTCTAATATGCGTTGGGCTGAGCAGAGTGTGGCATTTATTATTTTCCAGGAAAGGTGGAACTGAGAAGAAACCTACCTCTTGTTAATATGTTTCCCTTGTTTCCTTTAAAGTCTGCACGTCGAAATTTTCATGTGCAATAACAGTAGATATCTTTGAGTGTTATATCGTGCATGGTTAATATGATTCCTGCCTAGCCGTCGTCACCACATAAAATGTCGTTTAAAAATGTGTGAAAATAATAAACGCATTTACCAGAACCATGACTCTCATGGACACACTATTCATTCACTTTCTCAATGTGAAGAGGGCAAGAAGTATTGAATACGGTACTTGTAATCTCGCATGCTCATTGCTACACATCGATGATCCACGTGTAAGATACACATCGAAGTAAGAAATATAAGAATCTTATATTAAAATTTCTGAGACGAAAAATTGAGGATCTGCGATATTAGGTGTATTCTGTATTACTGATCTTTGCATAATTTCCAATTACCATGAAATTTAAACAAACAAATGATGCTTGATTTTCAGCGATGTCACATAAACGAATGGTCTTAAGCCCATTGCTGTCAGAAGGTCGAGAACATTTTAGACATAATATCATACAAGTACGTATTTCGCCTGGGATACACAGAATGTCTGGTGTATGACGCGTGTTGTGTCCATCGTCGCTCGGAATCCAGCGCTGGAGGGCAGACGCTACGCGCGCTCTGCCACGTTCCTTGGTCACTGCCCGGTGGCGTATCGGTTTTAGCCGACGAGGAGGAGGAGGAGGAGGAGGAGGAGGAGGAGGAGGGGGGGGAGGCGAGTTAGGAGCATTGCTGGGGAGCTCAGAATATCATTACCCCATTTAGCACTTTACATTGGCGTGTCCGCAGCCTCTGATCACAGATCTGTACGTGGACGTAGATATCTTAAAAAGTTACGAGAGTATGATTAGTGACTGGGAATGTCGTGTGACTAGGGCCTCCCGTCGGGTAGACCATTCGCCGGGTGCAAGTCTTTCGATTTGACGCCACTTCGGCGACTTGCGCGTCGATGGGGATGAAATAATGATGATGAAGACAACACAACATCCAGTCCCTGAGCGGAGAAAATATCCCGCCAAGCCGGGAATCGAACCCGGACCATTAGGATCGACATTCTGACGCGCTTTTTTTTGCGTTTGGTCTGGGTGGGAGTCACATGCCATCCGTTCAAGATGATCGTAGATTCCTTTGTTCAGTTTTTTTTTTTTTAATTACAGAGGGCCACCGCCTCTCTGACCGTAGCGCTGACCACTCAGATACCGGGGGCATACATGATTAGTGACTAATTCAGATAGTTCAAAAAAACTCATGACACTTAAGTGAATTAACTGTATTTCATTAGTACTACCGGTTTCGGCCATAAGCCTTCATCTGGTACGAAGATCACTTAAAACGTTTCATTTGTCATGAATATTGAAACACAAAGCGTTGAATATTTTAATTCACTCGAAGCACGTAATAAAGAATTCATTCATAGCAGTTGCAAGTGCTGGAATCGTTCTATTCATATGAATAGAACGACTGATCCTTGTAAATGCTATGAATGACTTATTCATTACATACTTGATGTGACTTAAAATATTCAATGTTTTGTGTTTCAATATTCACGTCAAAGGAAATGTTTTAAGTGCTTTTCGTACCAGATGATGGTTTACGTCCGAAACCGGTAGTTTTTCAAAACATATATCGACTGCTGAAAATTGCCTGAAAGAAATCTGTAATAATTCAGGTAGGATAGTTTCCATCATCGAAACACCTCATAATACTGTCATAGACGCACCGTCGAGGCGAGTTCTATCAATGTCCTGCATAAAAAGACCGTAGGACTTAGGACTTCCCGTTAGCTGTTAGTTATCTGAATAAAGCGTGCCGTGTTTCGTTTACATACCTATCAGAATTTACCTGGCGCATTTACAAAAAATAATGTCATGCATCTAGTGGAACAACTATGGCGTGGTGTACTACAGATTTCTTCCCCGAGGTGTAACCGTTACCGCTGACATTTATTGTCAACAACTGGGATGTCTTGCAGAACAAGAAGACTGCGTGAAGTGATGCTACGATACCGCTACCCCCCCCCCCCCCCCCCCCCCGGGCCGCTTTCTGCTACACTGACGAAAAGCACTAAACAGGAGTCGGGCTGGAAAGTCATTCCACACCCACCTCATTTACCTGACCCATGCTCCCTTAGATTTTCAAATTTTCTGCTCTCTACCAGAAAACCTTCAAAGAACTTCCTTTCCGGATGAAAATAAGCTCCGAACATGGCTCGACTAGTTCTTCGCCTCAGAACCATGTGAACCATGAGACTTCTGCACTCGCGGAACTGAGAAGTTACTCCAGCGTCAGACTATTATAAATAGTGAAAGATAATACGTCATCCCCCCCCCCCCCCCCCCCCATGAACCATGAACATTGCCGTTGGTGGGGAGGCTTGCGTGCCTCAACGACACAGATAGCCGTACCGTAGGTGCAACCACAACGGAGGGGTATCTGTTGAGAGGCCAGACAAACGTGTGGTTCCTGAAGCAGCGGCAACAATCTGGATGACTGACTGATCTGGCCTTGTAACACTAACCAAAACGGCCTTGCTGCGCTGGTACTGCGAACGGCTGAAAGCAAGGGGAAACTACAGCCGTAATTTTTCCCGAGGGCATGCAGCTTTACTGTATGATTAAATGATGATGGCGTCCTCTTGGGTAAAATATTCCGGAGGTAAACTAGTCCTCCAATCGGATCTCCGGGCGGGGACTACTCAAGAGGACGTCGTTATCAGGAGAAAGAAAACTGGCGTTACACGGATCGGAGCGTGGAATGTCAGATCCCTTAATCGGGCAGGTAGGTTAGAAAATTTAAAAAGGGAAATGGATAGGTTAAAGTTAGATATAGTGGGAATTAGCGAAGTTCGGTGGCAGGAGGAACAAGACTTTTGGTCAGGTGAATACAGGATTATAAATACAAAATCAAATAGGGGTAATGCAGGAGTAGGTTTAATAATGAATAAAAAAATAGGAGTGCGAGGTAGCTACTACAAACAGCATAGTGAACGCATTATTGTGACCACGATAGACACGAACCCCACGCCTACTACAGTAGTACAAGTTTATATGTCAACTAGCTCTGCATATGATGAAGAAATGGATGAAATGTATGATGAGATAAAAGAAATTATTCAAGTAGTGAAGGGAGACGAAAAATTAATAGTCATGGGTGACTGGAATTTGACAGTAGGAAAAGGAAGAGAAGGAAACCTAGTAGGTGAATATGGATTGGGGCTAAGAAATGAAAGAGGAAGCCGCATGGAAGAATTTTGCACAGAGCATAACTTAATCATAGCTAACACTTGGTTCAAGAATCATGAAAGAAGGCTGTATACATGGAAGAACCCTGGAGATACTAAAAGTATTCAGATAGATTATATAATTGTAAGACAGAGATTTAGGAACCAGGTTTTAAATTGTAAGACATTTCCAGGGGCAGATGTGGACTCTGACCACAATCTATTGGTTATGAACTGTAGATTAAAACTGAAGAAACTGCAAAAAGTTGGGAATTTAAGGAGATGGGACCTGGATAAACTGACTAAACCAGAGGTTTTACAGAGTTTCAGGGAGAGCATAAGGGAACAATTGACAGAAATCATCCTCTCATCTTCCAAAACCTTCACATACCGTTCGGTAGTCACCATGCCATCAATTACTCCCTGACTGATCATTGCACACCACATAGCCACCCGTTGAGGGTGAAGAGAGTTCTCGATCCCACAATGCGGATTCTCAGTCCCCCAAATCCGCCAATTTTGCTTGTTGACTAACCCATCAAAATGAAAGTGAACTTCGTCGCTAAACCAAACCATACTAAATCCCATCATGCCCGCGGCGAACCGTGCAGTTTGAACGTCCTAGCGCAAACCGTTAAGAAGTTATGACGGTTTTATTTCATATAGTTCAATAATTGTCACTCCGTACTATTCGAGATGCAATCGATTTGAAAATTAAAAAGTTAATCAAAAGGTTTATTTAAAACAAAATGCAAACAATAGGCTTCACCATTTATATCCTCTCTCTTTTTATGCAGTTGTATTGTCCTACCAGAAATGACTTGCTGCACTAGTTTCTTTTTGATGGAAGGTTCTTTGTTACACTACTTCGCGTTTATGAGCTATTTTACATAATCAGGCATTATGTCCAACTTCAAACACACTTTATTAAAGTCAATGTCCATATTTGTTTTTACTGTCCATATAGTTGTAAACAGCCTTAGATACCTTGGCAGGCAGGAACTTCGATGTTCTGAACATGGCTGCACTGCAGCAACGGTTTCAGAACAGCAGGAATAAAGGAAAGCCAACCAGTTGCAAAAAATTGTGGTTTTCAAATAGCCTTGACCACATTTTCAGTGGATCTAAACCCGTCTCCTCCAGAAGGACAGACAACTTCACATTAGTAACTCACCCAGTACAAACTGTCTCCACATGACATTTGTCGGCAACTGTCTTTATGTCCATAAATAAAAACTAAGACCCCTAGAATCAAGGGCTTGTCACATCAGTAAAATCAATCACTTAGAATAACAGACCATGTTAGTAGCTACATGCCGACACACTATCATTTCTAGGCACCTTAATTTTTATATATGGACCTACAGACCGTTGCCAACAAGTGTCATGTGGAGACAGCTTTTAGTGAGTGAATTGCTAATGTGAAGTTGTAAGTACTACTTGCACTATGTTGATGTATACCATTTTGTTTGTGATAATGCTACACTTTTTGTAGAGAGTAGCTTCTGCTAGACACGTAATATTGGGCCATGGCGTTTTCATTATAAGTCGTCGGATTGTATGCAGGTCTTTAGATCCGTTGAAACCGTGGTCAAGATTACTTGTAAACCACCATTTCTTGCAATTAGCTGACTGTCCTTTATTCCTGCTATTATATGTGTTACCTAGACAAATTGATTCCTGAAATTTCATAACTGTACATTACTTATGTTTTGGTTTCGTGCTATTTTCCGTCAGTTCTACAACCGTTGCTGCAGTGCAGCCACGTTCAGAATATTTAACACATGTAAGTGATTAACATTGCAAGACCAAAGGTTAACGTAGGCACAAGATAAGCCACCGTAAATGTGAAATGCTGGTACATTAATACTTGGTGTAACCGTCAGAATGTTGAATGCAAGTAAGCAAAAGTGCATGCATTGTGCAGGTGCGGGAAGTCACTTCGGGGGACAGAGTTCCATGCCTGTTGAATTTGGTCGTTCAATACAGGGGCGGTTAATGTTGTTTTTGGATGACGCTGGAGTTGTCAGATGATGTCCCATATGTGCTCGATTTGAGACGGTACTGGTGATCGAGCAGGCCAAGGCAACATGTCGGCACTCGGTAGAGGATGTTGGGATACAACAGCGGTATGTGGGTGAGCGTAATTCTGCTGGAAAGCAGCGCCTGCAATGCTGTTCAGGAATGGCTGCACGACAGGTCGAATCACCAGACTGACTAACAAATTTGCAGAGTGCGTGGGATAACCAAGAGAGTCTACCTGCTGTCATATGAAATCACACTCCAGACTGCAGGTGTAGGTCAAGTGTGTTTAGCACGCAGACGGGTTGGTTGCAGGCCCTCCTTTTAACCAACAAAGGCCATCACTGGCACCGAGGCAGAACCAACTTTTAGCAGAAAACACAACAAACTTCCACCTTGCCGTCCAATGAGCTCTCTTGGCATCAGTGAAGTCCAAATGGTGGTGGTTTGGGATCAGTGGAATGCACGCTAGAGGGCGTCTGGCTCGGAGCTGTCCTTAAAATAACCGACTTATAGTCCGCTGTGTTACTGTGGAGCCAACTGCTGCTCATATAGCTGCTGCAGCTAGAGCCAGGGCCATAAGTCGAGCCGGACGCTGTGGCCGAGCGGTTCTAGGCGCTTCAGTCTGGAACCCCGCTGCCGCTACGGTCGCCGGTTCGAATCCTGCCTCGGGCATGGATTTGTGTGATGTCATTAGGTTAGTTAGGTTTAAGCAGTTCTAGGTCTAGGGGACTCATGACCTCATATGTTAAGTCCCATAGTGCTCACAGCCATTTGAACCATACGCCGAACACGATAGTCACAGTGCCACACCGGAGCCAAATCTTCTCGCCACCGCATATTTCCGTGACCACCGCCGTCAGCAATTATATCCAGTGGCTACATTCCTTCCAAGTCTTTCTGCAGTATCTCAGGAGGAAAATCCACCTTCTCTTTGCCCTAATCATTCAAACCAGTGAGGTGTTGGTAATGGAGCCATTGTCGCCTTAAAGGTGTTTTTTGTGGCGGCGTTCGTAGCGACAAACACTTCGCTGTAGAAACGGCTTACGAAGTCACCGCCACACTTTTAATAGCGGGCCGACCGGTCCGCTGGAACAGTGAACAGAAAGATGAAAACCCAAACACTCTGATTAAATAAAAGTCGGTACTTATCTTTATTAACGAAGATACAGAAACACAGTAGTGAACTCCGTGTCTACAGAAATCTGTCTAGTTCGAGTCGGAGCGGCTAGGTCAGCGTCGGCTGACGACAAACAACAACTCTGCTGCGATGAACACACAACTGACTAGCAAGTACACAAATCGGTGGCGAGTATACAACTGAGCGGCGAATACAGAACTGTCCTAGCGCTCGCGACTCCAGCGCTTAAGAAGCCAGAAGCCAGCGGTGGCGCGCGCAGACTTGCGGCGATTTCCTGTATCGCTGGCGCTACTTATGCGGACGGCGTCCGGACTTTGATGCTGCCAACCTTTTGGCAGCGGGCTCGGTTGGCATTACTGGCTAGGATATAACAGTGTTCTCGACTAACATCAACTCACCATGTACAATCTCCAAGCTGACTAGCCCTCACGACCGTTACACCGTGTATTTAAAGCAACTCTGTATTGCATGCTCATAGTGACGCTCTTGTGTGACTGACGCGTAGTTTTAGTAGACGCTATTTTTCAGACGTAGAAACACACCTATCAACTTCCGTTTATGTCGCACAACTCCTTCTTGCTGTTGAGGTTTGCTGCCCGAGCTACAGATGCCGCCCTCGCCGCCTCTCGGCTGCGGACCGCCGGCCACGGCGAGCGTGGGGCGGCATCCGGCCGCGTGGGCGACGCGCGCTGTGACCGCCGCCGCCTATCTTGAGAAGCGTCAACACCGGCCGCTGCAATCGACACACGCCAAACAAACACGACGCGCCATATTTGTTTTCAGGCGCGTTTTATTAGCCTGATGGCCTTGTGGCGCCAATCGTATAAAAATGGCGGGGACACCATCACGTGAGCACGAGATGCCAGTGGAATTTTTTCCCCGACGGAATTGTCTGTCGACAGGAAGTATCGATTACGTCACTAAGGTTTAAAGCTATCAACTTCAGACTGCTATCAGACACGCAGTTTCTGTTTACCATCCACAAAGACTGTGAGAGAAACTGTTGAATTCGAGGAAAACAGTGTATGACGATGGAGAGTTACAAATAGCCATACTATTTCCGTGATGGCTTTCTAAAGGATAAGTAGTCCTAATAGAAGTCACAAGACTGCAGTTTCTGTGAAAGCCAGCACAGCCCACTGTTACATTGTTATATCTTCCTCTGTACCGTAAGTGGTTCTTTCGTGAACAAAGGAGAGAGGAACAAACGCCGCTCATGAACAGAAAATTCAGATATTAATTTATTCTACAACTAATATCAAATGGTAAAAATAATACACAACTTCGTTGCTGTATTGAAATGTCAGTCACTAACAGTAACTTTGAATGTACACTACTGGCCATTAAAATTACTACACCAACAAGAAATGCAGATGATAAACGGGTATTCATTGGACAAATATATTATACTAGAACTGACATGTGATTACATTTTCACGCAATTGGGGTGCATAGATTCTGAGAAATCAGTACCCAGGACATCCACCTCTGGCCGTAACAACGGCCTTGATATGCCTGGGCATTGAGTCAAACAGAGCTTGGATGGCGTGTACAGGTACATCTGCCCATGCAGCCTCAACACGATACCACAGTTCATTCTAGAGTAGTGACTGGCGTATTGTGACGAGCCAGTTGCTCGGCCACCATTGACCAGACGTTTTCAATTGATAAAAGATGTGGAGAATGTGCTGGCCGGGGCAGCAGTCGAACATTTTCTGTATCCAGAAAGGCCCGTACAGTAACTGCAACATCCGGTGGTGCATTATCCTGCTGAAATACAGGGTTTCGCAGGGATCGAATGAAGGGTATAGCCACGGGTCGTAACACATCTGAAATGTAACGTCCGCTGTTCAAAGTGCCGTCAATGCGAACAAGAGGTGACCGAGACGTGTAACCAATGGCACCCCATACCATCACGCTTCCAATGTGCGTTCACCGCGATGTCGCCAAACACGGATGCGACCATCATGACGCTGTAAAGAGAACCAGGATTCATCCGAAAAAATGACGTTTTGCCATTCGTGCACCCAGGTTCGTCGTTGATTACACCATCGCAGGCGCTCCTATCTGTGATGCAGCGTCAAGGATAACCGCAGCCATGGTCTCCAAGCTGATAGTCCATGCTGCTGCAAACGTCGTCTAACTGCTCGTGCACACAGTTGTTGTCTTGCAAACGCCCCCATCTGTTGTCTCAGGGATCGAGACGTGGCTGCACGATTCGTTACAGCCATGCGGATAAGATGCCTGTCATCTCGAGTGCTAGTGATACGAGGCCGTTCGGATCCAGCACGGCGTTCCGTATTACCCTCCTGAACCCACCGATTCCATATTCTTCTAACAGTCATTGGATCTCGACGAACGCGAGCAGCAATGTTGTGATACGATAAACCGCAATCGCGATAGGCTACAATCCGACCTTTATCAAAGTCGGAAACGTGATGGTACGCATTTCTCCTCCTTACACGAGGTATCACAACAACGTTTCACCAGGCAACGCCGGTCAACCGCTGTTTGTGTATGAGAAATCGGTTGGAAACTTTCCTCATGTCAGCACATTGTAGGTGTCGCCACCGGCGCCAACGTTGTGTGAATGCTCTGAATAGCTAATCATTTGCATATCACTGCATCTCCTTCCTGTCGGTTAAATTTCGCGTCTGTAGCACGTCATCTTCGTGGTGTCGCAATTTTAGTGGCCAGTAGTGTAGAAATATGTACAGATTCAAAAGATTCATAAATCTGTCACTCTCCAGTGCAATATCTATCAGAAGATGTCGAACCCTGGCCGCTATGAAAGTGTGTAGATGTTCTTCAACTGGAAAACACAGAAAATGGGATCAGTGCACAAATGTTCGATCTTAAGTAAATCCGCCGCTGGAGCTCCACAGACAGGATTCTTGCACCTCATTAGCAGCGCCGTAATCGTTCGTGGTAGCGCCCTCGTGCTGCGGTGGTGGCTGTGGTAATGCGGCGGCGCGCGTACTTGCAAGTGCGGCCGACTGGAAGCGGCCGATACCGCACCCCTCCCCGCCCAACCTGGAAGGTACTGGGGCAGGCCTGTGCCTTGGAGAGAGATATGAGGTTGG
The DNA here is from genome assembly GCF_023864275.1 of Schistocerca cancellata. Taxonomy (NCBI): domain Eukaryota; kingdom Metazoa; phylum Arthropoda; class Insecta; order Orthoptera; family Acrididae; genus Schistocerca; species Schistocerca cancellata. Next base: position 626,301,247 of record NC_064630.1, read on the forward strand.
TTGCTTTGGCTGGGGGCAGAGCAGATCAACCTGCGTCCTAACACTGCGTCTTGCGATCGCCAGGGAAACTGTCCCAGGACGCGTCAGACGGCACAGGTAGGAGCCTGGAGGGTGCTGCAGAAGGTGCCGGCGACTAGCCGACGGTGACGGCGTCGATGTCAATGGGAGAGACGAACTGCGGCGTTGGCGGCAACGGCGTCGAGGGTGGCCCGGAGGAGACTTAGGTCGGTGAGAGGCCGCGAGTGGAGGCACCAGCTCGGTAAGCTACGAAGGAAGTTGCGTTGTAGCGGACGGAAGTGGTTGCGTCACGGCGGCTGGACGTCGTGCAGTCAAGTAATCTGAAATACTCTCATTTACTGTAGGATCACTGAACCCACGGAGCCGTAGCTGATGTCGATGGCACTAATGCGTGCCTGCTCTGCCGCGAATAATGTACTGCGCTCTGCCGGCAAATCTGAGAACAACGCCAGAGTGCCATAAATGTTGCTTCTTACATATTCAGTATTGAGTGGCGTTCGGGTGAATCTTCGTGGCGAAGTCTGAAGCTGGAGCAGAGGAGTGAGGACGAAGCAAATGAAGCAAGGTCCAATGGCGTCTCCCGTGCGAACGTTCTGCCGGCGAAATTCACGAGAAGGAAAAGTACAACATGAGCTCACAAATATAAGGAATGCATCTTCATGTGAATGTGATGTTCGAAGTTTTGAAATATGGGTCCTGAATGTTCAAATGAAATGTCCTGCCTCACCGTTAGACTGTGGCGAGAAATGGTGCTATCCTGATACGCTGTATTCCATACCCTTTGTGAAATTGTGCAAATTCTTTGGAAGAGAAAGGAGCTCCATTGTCAGAAACAATTGTCTGTGACAAGCCTTCGAGAGAAATACAGAAGCGAGAGCCTTGATAGTACTGGCGGCATTCGTCGAATGCAATGAGACGACAAAGGGGTATTTGCTTTAGGCATCGACGATAGTCGACCAACGTGTTCTCTGCAATGGGCAAGCGAAGTCTGTATGGAGGCGTTGCCATGGAGAATCAGAAATCAGAACGTGGCAACAGAAAAGTTCCTGGCCCGATTGTCCGCCCATGCGTGACGTTTTGCTGTCACATCACCTGTTCTATTTGTTTATCTAAACCAAGCCACGTATAATGTTGGCTCCCCAGCTGCTTAGTGCGAACTGCTCCCCAACGACCTCTATGTAGAAGGCTTAACACCTGCTCTTGCAACGAGGCGGGGTCAACCCTCCACATCTTTCAGAAGAGATAAACTGTTGCGATGCATAAAGTATCTTCGCACAAAGCGGTCGGGAATACGTCCTAAGGTCGCGGCCAGCCTTAGCGAATGTAACTTTTTAGCAATCTTAGTGATTGGCCATGCTCCGTGGCTCGTGCGATCCGCCGTGAATCAGTAGGAGCAGAATCCAGTGCCTGCGAGTCAGACGAATCAATATGTAAACAAGGAGCTTCCGGTGCATCGAATCCTGCATCTGCGCCGACAGGTAAACGAGACAATGTGTCAGGTTTGGTGTTACGCCGTCGGGCGATACAGTACTTCATACTCGTAATTTGAAAGTAATAGCGACCAACTTTGAAGCTTCTGCGCTGTGCGGCGGAAACTTGTTTCTACGGATGAAACAATGGAGTCAAAGGCTTATGGTCCGTGAACAGGAAAATTTTTTTGCCATATAGGTAATTATGAGATTTGTTGACACCGTATATTATAACGAGGCCTTCCTTCTGCAGCTGACTATGATTAATCTGAGCACTGTTCGAAGTTTTGGAGGCAAATGCGATGACGCGTTCTGTTTCGCCAGTTTTGTGGGATACAACTGCCCAATGCAATTGAATTAGCTATTCTATTTGCATACCACATGCTCTTTGTCTTCCTAATAACGTTGTCAAGCACCTTACAGTACTATTTGTAATGGGATACTGTAGCTTGATTGTGACTACTTCTAACATTTTTATATAATTCCCGCTTTGTTCTACATGATATCCTTATCCCACTAGTCAGCCACCCGGACTTCCTATTATTGCTAGTACCCCATTTAGAACGTTGTAATGGAAAGCAACTCTCAAAGAGCATGATAAATGTATTGAGGAAATCATTACACTTATCATCTATGTTATCGGCACTATGAACATCCTGCCACTCTTGTTCCTTGACAATAGTTTGTAATTATGTGTGACACTTCTTTGAGTAAAAAAGCCTTTTAGCGTTAAAATTGTGCATCATGGTCTGAAAGGCCATTCACACTTTTACTAACAGAATCCCCATCTACTAATAAAGAATGAATAAAAATGTTGTTAAAATGGCTCTGAGCACTATGCGACTCAACTTCTGAGGTCATTAAAAAAATGGCTCTGAGCACTATGGGACTCAACATCTGAGGTCATAAGTCCCCTAGAACTTAGAACTACTTAAACCTAACTAACCTGAGGACATCACACACACCCATGCCCGAGGCAGGATTCGAACCTGCGACCGTAGCAGTCCCGCGGTTCCGGACTGCAGCGCCAGAACCGCACGGCAACCGCGGCCGGCTCTGAGGTCATTAGTCGCTTAGAACTTAGAACTAATTAAACCTAACTAACCTAAGGACATCACACACATCCATGCCCGAGGCAGGATTCGAACCTGCGACCGTAGCGGTCGCTCGGTTCCAGACTGTAGCGCCCAGAACCGCACGGCCACTCCGGCCGGCTAAAAATGTTGTCTATGGTTGTGCTACTGTTCCCCTGCACCCTACTTGGAGAAAATACAGTCTGCCTCAGATCATATGAGTTTAGGAGATCTACCAACATCCTTCTTCTTGCACCATCATATACAAAATTTATATTGAAGTCACCATATAACTAATTTCTAGTACTTCCTACAAAGTGAATCAAGAACCCTCTCTAGCTTGAGCAGAAATGCTCTGAAGTCAGAGTTAGGGGACCTATAAATAACAACAATTAGAAGTTCAGTTTCACTAAATTCAACTGCCCCTGCACAACATTTAGATATCTGTTCAGTTCAGTGCCGTGATACGTCTATCGACTCAAATGGAATACTGTTTTGTACGTATATAGCCAATCCACCACCCCGGAAGGAACTCCTTGAATAACAACCAGCTAATCTGTATCCTGGTAAAGGAAGCCTCTGAATTATCAAATTATTTAAGTGGTGCTTCGACATACCAATAATTTCAGAGTCAACATCTATAAACAGTTCACTAATTGTATCTCTAATACATCTTATATTTTGATGAAATATGCCAATTACTTCTCTACTTTGAAACATGATGTCCTCTGAAGATGAGCCGTTAATTAAAGGGACTTCCTTTAAGCAGGCATACCGATCAGCTGACTTCAATCTAAAAAAGGTGCAGCTCTAACACCAACTACTACAGGAATTTTTCCATGAGTGATCCCACCACCAGCCGCTACAATGTCACCTACAAGTTTTGCCAGCCTCCCCCCCCCCCCCCCCCGCCCTTCCCATACCTATTAAATCGTAACATATTTACTGTATATCCTTTCACCTTGAATTTTAATCCCACTCTTGACCCTTTCTTTTATTTCTGCCACTTTTCCTTTGACTTATTCATTGAAGAGTAGGAGCTAAAGATTACATCCCTGTCTTAACCTCTTTTTAATAAATGCATTTCGTTCTTGGTCTTCCACTCTTATCGTTGCCTCTTGGTACTTGTACATGTTGTATATTACCCTATTTTCCTATAGCTTACATCTATTTTTCTCAAGATTTCGAACATCTCGCACCATTTCACATTATAAAATGCATTTTCCAGTCGAAAACTCCTATGAACGTTTACGTACCGATTTTTCTTCAGACTTGCTCCTGATTTCAACCGCAACGCCAAAAGTGCCTCTCTGGTGCCTTTACCTTTTCTAACGCTAAACTGTTCACAGTGTAACAGATCCTCAATTTTTCTTCTTATGTGTATTATTCATGTCAACAACAAGGATACATGAGCTTTTAAGCTGATTGTGAGGTAATTGTCACATTTGTCGGCTTTAGACCATTTTCTGCTGCTGTTGATCATCCTCCTCTCGTCTGACCAAAAATCGTGAGTAGCATTGTGGCGGCCCTCGCGAGACGTATCGACGAGAAACGTAATGCCTTTTCTTTTCGGATCAATCATCAGCGTCCTAACAGATGTAACGTGTTCCGCCACGACTTCATCACATGCGGAAATATTTTCATCACATATTAGCACATACACACGGCAGTCTAAATTATTTGTCAGAGCTATTCAATCTCTATTTTCTCCTACAGATTTTACCCTTTACAATTCGCACTAGTACTATTTCTTGATATGTTAACTCCCTTCCTGTCATCCCGTCCCTACTTCTTATCGATGTTTTCAACCTACAACTTTCCTCGTCAGTTCTACGGAGAATCTCTACATTTCTTATCTTACCAGCCAAATTAATTTTCAACATCCTTTTGAAACAGCACATCTCCGACAGGTCCATTCCCTTCATCACTGATTTTCCCGTAGCCCATAATTCACTTCCTTATGAGACTGTGCTCCAGACGTACATTCCTAGGTATTTCTACCTCAAAATAAGGCCTCTATATTATACCAAATAGACTTCTTTTAATATGGAACGCTCCCTATCAAAGTGATAATGTGCTTCGTGTATCCTTCTTGCTTCGTTCATCGTGCCTTATTTTGCTTCGAAGGTAACAGATTTATTTCTATTCGACTTTTACATTGACCCCAAATTTGATGTTAAGTTTATTGTTAATCACATTTCTGATACTTCTAGTTTCTTTAATTTTTCTTCAGTTGATTCACAGTTCATAATCTGCGCTCATTGAACTGTTCAATTAAGAGGTTCCGTAACTCTCCATAGCTTTCACTGAGGAATAATTTTTGATATCCTTCTACCCATAACTTCAGCGCCACACCGTAACTTTTCTTTTGTTTCGGTCATTGATTACTTAAGCTGCAGGTTGAACACTTTGGGAGAAATGCTGCAACCCTTCCTTACGATCCTTTTAATCCGACCGTTTCTCTCTTAATATTCCAGTCTTGTTTTCCCTCCTTGTTTATTTTACATATTATATACTACACGTCTTTCGCCATAGCTTACTGCCCTTGTTCTGAGAATTTCCAACATCTTTCACTAATTTACGTTGATGAATGCTTTTTTTATACGTACGTCGACGTATCATACGAAAGCGTCCTGATTTTTTTTTTTAGTGTTCCGTCCATAATCAAACGCTACGTCAGAGTTGACTATATAGTGCCTTTCGTATTCCGGAAACTAAATTGATCGTCATTTAATAAATCCTCTGCTCTCTTTTTCTTGCTTCTGCGGGTCGTGCTTATTAATGGCTAAAAAGATACACTACTGGCCATTAAAAAGGCTACACCAACAAGAAATGCAGTTGATAAACGGGTATTCATTGGACAAATTTATTAAACTAGAACTTAAACGTGATTACATTTTCACGCAATTTGGGTGCATAGATCCTGAGAAATCAGTACCCAGAACAAACACCTCTGGCCGTAATAGCGGCCTTGATACTCCTGGGCATTGAGTCAAACAGAGCTTGGATGGCGTGCACAGGTACAGCTGCCCATGCAGCTTCAACACGATACCACAGTTCATCAAGAGTAGTGACTGGCGTATTGTGACGAGCCAGTTGCTCGGCCACCATTGACCAGACGTTTTCAATGGTGAGAGATCTGGAGAATGTGCTAGCCAGGGCAGCAGTCGAACATTTTCTGTATCCAGAAAGGCCCGTACAGGACCTGCAATATGCGGTCGTGCATTATCCTGCTGAAATGTAGGGTTTCACAAGGATCGAATGGAGGGTAGAGTCACGCGTCGTAACACATCTGAAATGTAACGTCCACTGTTCAAAGTGCCGTCACTGCGAAGAAGAGGTGACCGAGACGTGAAAACAATGGCACCCCATACCACCACGCCGGGTGATACGCCAGTGTGTTGATGACGAATACACGCTTCCAATGTGCGTTCACCGCGATGTCGCCAAACACGGATGCGACCATCATGATGCTGTAAAGAGAACCAGGATTCATCCGAAAAAATGACGTTTCGCCATTCGTGCACCCAGGTTCGTCGTTAAGTACACCATCGCAGGCACTCATGTCTGTGATGCACCGTCGAGTATTGAATAGAATTGTGGAAGAGGAGATTGTGGCACAACTTGACTAGAAGAAGGGATCGGTTGGTAGGACCAATTTAGTATTGGGGGGCAGCGTGGAGGATAAAAATCGTAGAGGGAGACCAAGAGATGAATACATTAAACAGATTCAGAAGGATGTAGGCTGCAGTAGGTACTGGGAGATGAAGAAGCTTGCACAGGATGGAGTAGCATGGAGAGCTGCATCAAACCAGTCTCAGGACTGAAGACCACAACAACAACAAAAACAACAACATGGCATTTAGATGGAATTTGTTGCGAAAGCTACTTTCATCCCCGAGATTTGCAAGCCAGTGGAAGATGTATCAGATGTCAAGCTGATCAGGCGAGAGTTGTCATGTTTATTTGCTTTTGGTGCCTCCTGCTTACTAGGCAGATGCTCTGATCACCGTGTCCGTGTGGCTTAGAGCCTCGGCCCAGTAACCAGGAGACCCGGGTTCGGATCCCGGTTCGACACAAATTTCACCTTTCTCCCCATTTATTCCAGTCGATGCCCACTTGCATCCATGGTCGATAACTTTTTGTGTAGTACTATATAATGTTGGATGCGTAAGATGGTATGTTACGTTTGGTAATACAGTCGAGATAAATTACACTACTGGCCATTAAAATTGCTACACCACGAAGATGACGTGGTAAAGACGCGAAATTTAACCGACAGGAAGAAGAAGCTGTGATATGCAAAAGATTAGCGTTTCAGAGCATTCACACAAGGTTGGGACCGGTCGCGACACCTACAACGTGCTGACATGAGAAAGTTTCCAACCGATTTCTCATACACAAACAGCAGTTGACCGGCGTTGCCTGGTGAAACGTTGCTGTGATGCCTACCATCACGTTTCCGACTTTGACAAAGGTCGGATTGTAGCCCATCGCGATTGCGGTTTATCGTATCTTGACATTGCTGCTCGCGTTGGTCAAGATCCAATGACTGTTAGCAGAATATAGAATCGGTGAGTTCAGGAGGATAATACCGAAGGCCGTGCTGGATCCCAACGGCCTCGTATCACTAGCAGTCGAGATGACAGGCATCTTATCCGCATGGCTGTAACGGACCGTGCAGCCACATCTCGATCCCTCAGTCAACAGATGGGTACGTTTGCAAGACAACAACCATCTGCACGAACAGTTCGATGACGTTTGCAGCAGCATGCACTATCAGCTCGGAGACCATGGCTGCGGTTACCCTTGACGCTGCATCACAGACAGGAGCGCCTGCGACGATGTACTCAACGACGAACCTGAGTGCACGAATGGCAAAACGTCATTTTTTCGGATGAATCCTGGTTCTCTTTACAGCGTCATGATGGCCGCATCCGTGTTTGGCGACATCACGGTGAACGCACATTGTAAGCGTATATTCGTCATCGCCATACTGGCGTATCACCCGGCGTGATGGTATGGGGTGCCATTGTTTTCACGTCTCGGTCACCTCTTCTTCGCATTGACGGCACTTTGAACAGTGGACGTTACATTTCAGATGTGTTACGATCCGTGGCTCTACCTTTCATTTGATCCCTGCGAAACCCTGCATTTCAGCAGGGTAGTGCAGACAAGCATGTTGCAGGTCCTGTATGGGCCTTTCTGGATACAGAAAATGTTCGACTGCTGCCCTGCCCAGCACATTCTCCAGATCTCTTACCAATTTGAAACGTCTGGTCAATGGTGGCCGAGCAACTGGCTCGTCACAATAGGCCAGTCACTACTCATGATGAACTGTGGTAACGTGTTGAAGCTGCATGGGCAGCTGTACCTGTACACGCCATCCAAACTCTGTTTGACTCAATGCCCAGGCGTATCAAGGCCGCTATTACGGCCAGAGGTGGTTGTTCTGAGTACTGATTTCTGAGGATCTATGCACCCAAATTGCGTGAAAATGTAATCACATGTCAGTTCTAGTATACTATATTCGTCCAATGAATACCCGTTTACCATGTGCATTTCTTCTTGGTGTAGCAATTTTAATGGCCAATATTGTAGATGAATGTTGTGCCTCCTCGGCCGCGGAACGCATAGCGGCGGTTAGTAGTGGATGCGACGACAGAAGTGGTGGCCGCTGAAGGCAGAGCGTTTGTTGCAGAGTCGCGGCGCGGCGCCCCGTGCCGCAGCAGCAGCTGCCGCAGCCGCCATGAACTCGAACGCGATCCGCGGCATCCGCCGCAAGAAGTCGTCGCTGTGCGAGGTCAAGATCGCCGTGCTAGGGGCGGCCGCCGTCGGCAAGAGCGGTGAGTACACAGAAGCCGCGTCCTCTCCCCCCCCCCCACTCCCCCTCCCCCTCTCCAGCAGGTCGATTCAGATGACCTGGTGACTAAGGCTTCAGCATATCTCGTGGTAGGGCATCATATATTTAAGAACCTTCAACATCGCAGCGCGTCAGCAGTCGTTGGTTAATATATTAAAAAACTAAAAACACGCCTCGATTGCGAAAAAAGCACCTAGTGTTAAGTGTTAACCCAGGTTTCGGCGGAGATAACTACACCTTCTTCAGAACAACAATAAAACTCGCAAGTGCCTAAGAAGACTTTTGTCAATGATTAAAAGAACACCATAGCTATACATTTGTAAATGAAAAAGAAAAGGAAAACACGAACAGTACATATGTACAAAGTCAAAACCACTACTTAACTTAAAGGTGTACGCTTCACTTCACACCGGCCTATCTTCGATGGGCCATGACCCGCCATAAACTGCAGCTGCAAACGGTCGCTCTCTTACAACCCTGACCCGTTATGTATGCACATGCGCAAGGCAAGGAAAGTTACTTGAATGCGCATGCGCATGCAAATACGAGAAAGTTTTACATGGGTTGGGGCTAAATAGTCCATATATTCTGTTGTGTGGGCCGAAGAGCCAACACCGTGTTACTAGAGGAGGCCGAAATGCACGCCTTTTAGCTCATGTAGACTGGCATGAGGAGGGAAGAACTATACTGACGTGAGGTCTGGAACATGACAAGGAATTAGAATTCAGAAAGCGGACGTAATTAGTTTGATACTTAACTTTAATCCATTAATGATGAACGTCGCTCTTGACGGTACATGAGTCACAATATTATCTGTTCAGGATACATAGTAACTGAATATGGCGCCTTGCTAGGTCGTAGCAAATGACGTAGCTGAAAGGTATACTAAACTGTCGTCTCTGCAAATGAGAGCGTATGTAGACAGTGAATCATCGCTAGCAAAGTCGGCTGTACAACTGGGGCGAGTGCTAGGGAGCCTAAACCAGACCTGCCGTGTGGCGGCGCTCGGTCTGCAATCACCGACAGTGGCGACACGCGGGTCCGACGTATACTACAGGACCGCGGCCGATTTAAAGGCTACCACCTAGCAAGTGTGGTGTCTTAGCCCGTTGAACATCTCACTTTTTTTCCTATATCTTTATTACCACGACGTCTTTAGATTACGTCCCTTCAGCCCCCCCCCCCCCCCCCCCAGGCTAACTACTGGCTTTAGGTATAGTTTTTAAGAGTTCCTCCTGTTGTCATAGGTAGCTTTATATATAAGTTTCTTTACTAGCATAAGCAATCGTGTGCGGTTATATTTAGGCTTCATCTCCTATTTAGCTCGTCTCTTGTTCTATCCATTTCATTTTTTGATATACGTTGATCCACGGTTGGGAATATATGGGCTATTTACCCCCAACCCATGTAAAACTTTCTCGTATTCGTATGCGCATGCGCATTCAAGTAACTTCCCTTGTCTTGCGCATGTGCATACATAGCGGGAGGCTTGTAAGTAAGCGACCGTTTGTAGCTGCAGTTTATGGCGGGTCATGGCTCATCGAACATAGGCCGGTGTGAGCTAGAGCGTACACCATTAAGTTAAGTAGTGGTTTTGACTTTGTATATATGTACTGTTTGTGTTTTCCTTTTCTTCTTCGTTTATAAATGTATAGCTATGATATTCTTTTAATCATTGACAAAGGTCTTCTTAGGCACTTGCGGGTTTTATTGTTGTTGTGAAGAAGGTGTAGTTATCTCCGCCGAAACCTGGGTTAACACTTAACACTAGGTGCTTTTTTCGCAATCGAGGCGGGTTTTTTGTTTTTTAACATCATATAATTCACACTAGCGCATAAATGTTCTCGCGGAGCTCAGCATCGTTGTAACAAATTATTTCCAAGACGATGGAGATATACCGGGTGATCAAAAAGTCAGTATAAATTTGAAAACTGAATAAATCACGGAATAATGTAGATAGAGAGGTACAAATTGACACACATGCTTGGAATGACATGGGGTTTTATTAGAACCAAAAAAATACAAATTTCAAAAACTGTCCGACAGATGGCGCTTCATCTGATCAGAATAGCAATAATTAGCATAACAAAGTAAGACAAAGCGAAGATGATGTTCTTTACAGGAAATGCTCAATATGTCCACCATCATTCCTCAACAATAGCTGTAGTCGAGGAAGAATGTTGTGAACAGCACTGTAAAGCATGTCCGGAGTTATGGTGAGGCATTGGTGTCGGATGTTCTCTTTCAGCATCCCTAGAGATGACGGTCGATCACGATACACTTGCGACTTCAGGTAACCCCAAAGCCAATAATCGCACGGACTGAGGTCCGGGGACCTGGGAGGCCAAGCATGACGAAAGTGGCGGCTGAGCACACGATCATCACCAAACGACGCGCGCAAGAGATCTTTCATGCGTCTAGCAATGTGGGGTGGTTCTAATAAAACCCCATGTTATTCCAAGCATGTGTGTCAATTTTTACCTCTCTATCTACATTATTCCCTGGTTTATTAAGTTTTCAAATTTATACTGACTTTTTGATCACCCGGTACTTTAGGGATGTGATTATCCGAATTTTAAATAGAAACTGTGCTTTAAATGTAGGACGAGAGGCTGTTGCCGTCATTGAGATGCGGGCGAGCATGTGGTGACGTTTTCGAAATACGTTAGGTGAGTGACTCACTTTACAGGTATTTTTAGAGGTATGAGCAGATTTTCCCTAAATCCGAGAATGGGGCGACATTTGCTGTGGATTTCGTTGCGCCTGTACTAAGAGATGATCTCCGGTGGTCACGAAATCATTACTCATCATTAGTTAGCAAAATACATTAGGAATGGTTCCACTAGGTAGCATCACAGAGTAGAGAGTTTATTAGCTACAAAGAGCGTATGTGGCAGTCCCACTCTGTCGGTCTGCGCGTGAAATTAATTAATTGTGCATGACTCATTACTTCTACTGACTCTGATTGTACGATTAACTGAAATATGATCACCAAATTAATGTTATTCAACGATTCCTGAAACCGCGCACATTAATCGAAATAGAAACTCTAGTTCCGATCCTACTTGTAGGGTTGGACAGCAATACTCTGCCCGTCTGTCGATTCCACAGCTGCAAAACTGGCGGGGATAGCAATGCAGAATTTGTTATTTACGCTGGTCACGCAAAATAAACAGGAACAGAGGTAAAAACTGCTTACATTTTTAATAACTTTCAGTGTACAAGCTGTGATGAGAAGAGCATGCAGAAATCAGTGGAGCATGGGAGAAATCACTGGAACAACTGCGCCAGGGTTTTGCTACGCACGGAGAGTCTGCTTGCATAGTGAGAGTGGTTTGCTGCTGCGTCGCAAGCTGAGGCTCACCGTTCGTGGAGACGCCTGCACGACACGTCTCCTCTCTAACACTGTCTGCAAGAGCCGTCTTGTTAGAACACTAAAACATTTGGCCTTCCTTTTTGACTTGCATGATGTCTGTGAGTGACATTATCTTTGTCTTCTACAGCGACTTTGAACTTAATGGTCTAGCACTCCCATCCTGCCCCAAGAAACATCCGCTGTACAAAATTTATTTTTATTTGCTTATGCATTTATGTCACTTGACAAGATTAGGTTTTCAGGCCTTTCTTACATCCTACTGGGAATCCATAGTGTGTCACCATTACAGTTTGGATAGTACTCAGCAATATACAGTCATATACTAGCTGTTCCTAGCCACGCTTTGCTGTGACTCAGTCTGCTAGAATGGAAAAGAAAGAAAAAAAGCACACGTTTCTGATATGTATAAAAGCTGGATATACATCCTGATCTCCTTCTTCTTTCCTTTCTGTGTCCATTTTCTCCTCCCCTTCTCTTTTTTCATGTCCACCGCCTTGCCGCTCTCTTTGTCCATCACCTCCTTCCATTCCTGGCTGTCTTTTCTTATCTCTCTCTCTCTCTCTCTCTCTCTCTCTCTCTCCATCTTCCGCTGCCCCCTCTCTCTGTCCGTCTCCTCCCCTCCCCTTTCTCTGTCCATCTTCTCCTCTCCCTCTCTCCATCTCCTCTAGTTTCTCTTGTTTATTGTTGTTGCGAATTCAGAATCTTTAGCAGTATTCTAATAAATGGCGACAAGTCACAAATACAACTTCCTTGTTTGCTAACAACGTTTCTCTATTATACACACACCAAAAAAGGTTTTGCATCACTGCGGTTCCGAGAGTTCCGGAACCTGTACAGAAAATTGGAATAGAGATCAACATAAACATCATTTCCGGCCATTTTATTGCTCATAAAAACCACGCATTGCATGTTGTACCGTCAAAAAACGAGACGTTCAGAGGTGGTGGTCCAGACTGCTGTACACACCGGTACCTCTAATACGCCGTAGCACGTCCTCTTGCACTGACGCATGTCTGTATTCGTCGTGGCACACTATTCACAAGTTCATCAAGGCACTGTTGGTCCAGATTGTCCCACTCCTCAACGTAGATTCGGCGTAGATCCCTCAGAATGCTTGGTGCGTCACGTCGTCCATAAAAATCGCTTTTCATTCTATCTCAGGCATGTTCGATAGGGTTAATGTCTAGAGAACATGCTAGCCACTCTAGTCGAGCCATGTCGTTATTATGAAGGAAGTCATTCACAAGATGTACACGATGTGGGCGCGAATTGTTGTGCATGAGGACGAATGCCTCGCCAGTATGTTGCCAATATGTTTGCACTATCGGTCGGAGGATGGCATTCACGTATCGTACAGCCATTACGGGGCCTTCCATTACCATCAGCGGCGTACGTCGACCCCACATAATGCCACCCCAAAACAGCAGGTAACCTCCACCTTGCCGAATTCGCTGGACAGTGTGTCTAAGGCGTTCAGCCTGACCGGGTTGCCTCCAAACATGTTTCCGACGATTGTCTGGTTGAAGGCATATGCGACACTCATCGGTGAAGACAACGTGATGCCAATCCTGAGCAGTCCATTTGGCATGTTGTTGGGCCCACCTGTACCGCGCTGCATGGTGTCGTGGTTGCAAAGATGGACCTCGCCACGGATGTCGGGAGTGAAGTTCCGCATCATTCAGCCTATTACGCACAGTTTGCGTCGTAACACGACGTCCTGTGGCTGCACGAAAAGCATTATTCAACATGTTGGCGTTGCTGTCAGTGTTCCTCCGAGCCATAATCCGGAGGTAGCGGTCATCCTCTGCAGTAATATCCCTTGGGTGACCTGAGCGAGGCATGTCATTGGCAGTTTCTGTCTCTCTGTATCTCTTCCATGTCCAAACAACATCGCTTTGGTTCACTCCGAGATGCCTGGAAACTTCCCTTATTGAGAGCCCTTCCTGGCACAAAGAAACAATGTGGATGCGATCGAACCGCGGTATTCACCGTCTAGGCATGGTTTAAATACAGACAACACGAGCCGTGTACGTCCTTCCTCGAGGAATGACTGGAAATGATCGGTTGGTCGGACTCAATCCCCCCCCTGCGGGTCCGGGGTACGAATAGGCCCGAGGTATTCCTGCCTGTCGTACGAGGCGACTAAAAGGAGTTTCAACTGTTTCGGCCTTCCATGTGATGGTCCCCCTTGGGGTTTGACCTCCATTTTTCTAAATTTCTACAGAAGTACGAGCCTTTTGGGGAAGGACACCTTATGTGGTGTACCACTGGTCCTAAGTGCACTCAGACCTTGGCACTCAGCATTGCACCGGCGTTGTAACCATACCCACTATTACTCAAATTGGGCCTAAACGCCTTTTGGGTTGTCCCAGTTACGCCCATAGTGCGTCTCCATCTGCACCAGCGATCATGATGGACTTTCCATGGCACCAGAAATCCAGCACGGTAGCCAGCCCGTTGTGGTGGGGTCGTCATGTACCCTCTAGGTTGTAGTCCCCTGACAACACAGGGATCGTACTGCCGATACCTGAGCTGCACTCTCCCCACGTCGGCCAAGGAGTAGATGCCCGTCTCCTTGGGGCATCAGGACTCCCGGCAATGGTCATCCTGCCAGAGGTGGCCCTTGCTGCGGCTGGGTGGCGCCCGTGGGGAGAGCCCCTGGTCGGAGTGGGTGGTATCGGGGCGGACGTTTCGCAGATGAAACGTCACCACGTATCGGGTCGCTCTGCGGCCGAGTCTTTCAAAAGAAAAAGTACCGTTTCTGGTTCTGGTTCTCCTGCCCCTTCCCCCTTGGCCACTCCATGGGAGGAGGGACAGGCCCGCCGGCTTGGAGCAAAGTACTTCCCCCGCTATTTGGTCTGTTCTCGAACCGATGGGGGGACATTCGCCACCTCCAAGCCCATGTTCTTTGTTCAGCACATTGAGGACATCTTCGGGGAAATCGAGGCTCTCGGCAAGATGCGTTCAGGGTCCGTACTTATCAAGACCACGTCCGCCACACAGTCGGCGGCGCTCCAGGCGTGCGACCGCCTAGGGGACATCCCAGTCTCCATTGTCCCACATCTGGCACTCAATAGGACGCAGGGGGTTATTTTTCATCGTGACCTCCTGCTACAATCTGATGAGGAGCTCAGGGCCAACCTGGAGCGCCGAGGCGTGCATTTCGTCCGGCGAGTCCAGCGCGGCCCCAAAGACCGTCGCATCGACACTGGGGCCTTTATCCTCGCCTTCGAGGGGGACGTTCTCCCGGAGAAGGTAAAGGTAATGTGCTACCGGTGTGACGTGCGACACTACGTTCCGCCTCCTATGCGCTGTTTTAGGTGTTTGCGCTTTGGGCACATGTCGTCACGGTGTGAGGCTGAGCCCCTCTGTGGCGATTGTGGCCGTCCTCTTCGTGAGGAACATACATGCACCCCACCACCTCGGTGCGTTAATTGTCCTGGCGTCCACTCGCCTAGATCCTCAGACTGCCCCGCATATCAGAAGGAGAAGAAGATACAAGAAATCAAAACTTTGGATCGGCTGTCTTATTCTGAGGCCAGGAAGAAGTACGACCGCCTCCATCCCGTGCCATTGACCACTTCATTTGCCTCAGTTGTGTCCACTCCTTCCGCGGTATCCTCACCCCTCTCCTGTCCCCCCTCCGCCTCCTCCGCCCATCAGGGGGCTCTGCATCCGCCTCCCAAATCCCTCCCTTCCAAATCCTCCTCCCCCGTGGCCCCCACCCCCTCTGCCCCAGGGGCCATCCTTCCTCCTCCTTCTCCCCACACGCCACCTGAGAAGCGATCCTCTTCTCAGGCGTCCATCGGGGACACGTTCCGGACCCCGGCTTCCGAGGTCCGGCATTCCAAAACGGACCCCGTGCGTGAGGACCTTCTTCGGGTCCAGCCCACCATCCCTGTGCCTCCTCGGCCTTCCAAGAAGGCCTCCAAGAAGAAGTCTCTATCCCCCTCTCCACCCCGGCGCGTTTCGACTGACGCTCCATCCGTGAGTCGCCGCTCCCGGCCGTCCTCAGTTTCGCCGGGACGCTCTGCTGCCAGGCGCTCAGCTGGCCTTTCGTCGGCAAATGATGCTGCCCCTCCTACACAACCAGGGACAGCGGCCGCAGCTGGCGACCAGTCGATGGAACCGGATCCGCCTCCCGTCGGTTGTAGCGTTGTTCCCTCGCAACCTGGCCCTCCGCGGCCGTCGAGGTGACCAGCTCTTCCCCCGTCTCGTTCCCCCAACTTTTTGACTAGCGATGGCGTTGTTTCATTGGAACATAAGAGGTATTCGATCTCATCGGGAGGAATTACAACTGCTCCTCCGCCTGCACTGTCCGCTCGTCCTTGGACTCCAGGAAACCAAGTTGCGCCCGACTGACCGTATTGCCTTTACCCACTATACCTCGGAGCGGTATGACCTTACCCCTGTGGACGGTGTCCCAGCTCATGGTGGGGTCATGTTGCTCATTTGGGACGACGTCTATTACCATCCCGTCCCATTGACCACCCCACTCCAAGCAATAGCTGTCCGCATTACTCTTTCTGCTTTTACTTTTTCAGTTTGTACCATCTACACTCCACCGTCGTCTGCCGTTAGTCGGGCTGACATGATGCACCTGATCGTTCAGCTTCCCCCGCCGTTTTTATTGTTTGGCGACTTCAATGCCCATCATCCCCTTTGGGGCTCTCCTGCATCCTGTCCAAGAGGCTCACTCTTGGCAGATGTCTTCAACCATCTCAATCTTGTCTGCCTCAATACCGGCACCCCGACTTTCCTCTCGGACTCCACTCATACCTTCTCCCACTTGGATCTCTCGATATGTTCTACCACTCTTGCCCATCGGTTCGAGTGGTATGTCCTTTCTGACACCTATTCGAGCGACCACTTCCCCTGTGTCGTTCGTCTCCTGCACCACACCCCATCCCCACGTCCTTCGAGCTGGAACATACTGAAAGCTGACTGGGGACTTTACTCATCCCTGGCGACCTTTCCGGACCACGATTTTCCCAGTTGTGACAGTCAGGTCGAATACCTCACGGCTGTTATCATCCATGCTGCCGAACGTTCCATTCCTCGTACTACTTCTTCACGTCGCGTTTCCGTCCCCTGGTGGAACGAGGCTTGTAGGGACGCTATCCGTGCTCGACGACGTGCTTTACGCACCTTTCGCCGCCATCCTACGTTGGCGAATTGTATTGAATACAAACGACTCCGAGCGCAATGCCGTAGAGTCATCAAAGACAGCAAAAAAGCTTGTTGGGCCTCTTTCACCGGCTCCTTTAACAGTTTTACTCCCTCTTCCGTCGTTTGTGGTAGCCTGCGCCGGCTGTCGGGTATTAAGGCCCACTCCTCGGTACCTGGCCTGACCTCAGGTAATGCGGTCCTTGTTGATCCGGTGGCTGTCGCCAACGCCTTTGGCCGCTTTTTCGAGGAGGTTTCAAGCTCCGCCCATTACCATCCTGCCTTCCTTCCCAGGAAAGAGGCAGAAGAGGCTCGGCGACCTTCCTTCCACTCGCTGAATCTGGAAACTTATAATGCCCCCTTTACTATGCGGGAACTCGAACGTGCACTTGCACTGTCCCGGTCCTCTGCTCCGGGGCCGGATGCCATTCACGTTCAGATGCTGGCACACCTTTCTCCGGCGGGCAAAAGCTTCCTTCTCCGTACCTACAATCGCGTCTGGACCGAAGGTCAAGTCCCCATGCGTTGGCGTGACGCCGTTGTTGTTCCTATACCCAAACCCGGGAAGGATAGACACCTTCCTTCTAGTTACCGCCCCATTTCTCTTACAAGCTGTGTCTGTAAGGTGATGGAGCGCATGGTTAATGCTCGGTTAGTCTGGATTCTTGAATCTCGACGGCTACTTACTAATGTCCAATGCGGCTTTCGTCGCCGCCGCTCCGCTGTTGACCACCTCGTGACCTTGTCGACATTCATCATGAACAACTTTTTGCGAAGGCGCCAAACGGTAGCCGTGTTCTTCGACTTGGAGAAGGCTTATGACACCTGTTGGAGAGGAGGTATCCTCCGCACTATGCACAGGTGGGGCCTACGCGGTCGCCTGCCCCTTTTTATTGATTCCTTTTTAACGGATCGAAAGTTTAGGGTACGTGTGGGCTCCGTATTGTCCGACGTCTTCCTCCAGGAGAACGGAGTGCCTCAGGGCTCCGTCTTGAGTGTAGCCCTTTTTGCCATCGCGATCAATCCCATTATGGATTGCATTCCACCTAATGTCTCAGGCTCTCTCTTTGTCGATGACTTCGCGATCTACTGCAGTGCCCAGAGAACATGCCTCCTGGAGCGCTGCCTTCAGCGTTGTCTAGACAGCCTCTACTCATGGAGCGTGGCAAATGGCTTCCGGTTCTCTGAAGAAAAGACGGTTTGTATCAACTTTTGGCGATATAAAGCGTTCCTTCCGCCATCCTTACATCTCGGTCCCGTTGTTCTCCCATTCGTGGACACCACTAAGTTTCTAGGGCTCACGTTGGACAGGAAACTGTGTTGGTCTCCACACGTCTCTTATTTGGCAGCCCGTTGTACACGTTCCCTTAATGTCCTCAGAGTTCTTAGCGGTTCATCTTGGGGAGCGGATCGCACTGTCCTGCTTCGCTTGTATCGGTCCATAGTCCGATCGAAGCTGGATTATGGGAGCTTCGTCTACTCGTCCGCTCGGCCGTCCCTCTTACGCCGGCTCAACTCCATCCACCATTGGGGGTTACGTCTTGCAACCGGAGCCTTCTACACTAGTCCTGTCGAGAGTCTTTATGCTGAAGCTGCCGAGTTACCGTTGACCTACCGGCGCGACGTACTGCTGTGTCGGTATGCCTGCCGGCTGTCGTCTATGCCCGACCACCCCTCTTACAAGTCCTTCTTCGCCGATTCTCTCGACCGTCAGTACGGGTTGTATGTGTCTGCCCTGCTGCCCCCCGGAGTCCGCTTCCGTCGCCTGCTTCGACAATTGGATTTTGCCCTCCCTACCACCTTCAGAGAGGGTGAGAGCCCGACACCACCTTGGCTCCAGGCTCCGGTTCATATTTATCTCGACCTCAGCTCACTCCCGAAGGTTGGTACTCCGGCTGCAATGTATTGCTCACGGTTTGCCGAACTTCGTGCTCGACTTGCCGGTTACACCTTTATTTACACCGATGGCTCCAAAACTGACGATGGTGTCGGATGTGCCTTTGTCGTCGGGGCCGCCACATTTAAATACAGGCTCCTCGACCAATGTTCCAGCTTTACGGCCGAGCTTTTTGCGCTCCATCAGGCTGTTCAGTATGCCCGCCGCCACCACCATTCATCATATGTACTCTGCTCTGACTCACTCAGTGCTCTTCAGAGCCTTGGAGCTCCCTATCCGGTCCATCCCTTGATACAACGGATACAGCAGTCCCTCCATTCTTTGGCTGATAACGGTGGTTCTGTCAGCTTTCTGTGGGTTCCCGGACATGTGGGAGTGCCTGGGAATGAGGCTGCGGATGCTGCAGCCAAGGCTGCAGTCCTCCTGCCTTGGCCAGCCTCCCATTGTGTCCCGTCATCCGACGTTCGTGGGGATGTCTGTAAGAGGCTTGTGTCGTTGTGGTGGGATGCTTGGTCATCCCTCAAAGGAAACAAGCTCCGGGCAGTAAAACCGCTACCAACTGCTTGGACAACATCCTCCCGACCATCTCGGCGCGAGGAGGTCCTTCTGACCAGGTTGCGGATTGGGCATTGCCGGTTTAGCCACCGCTACCTGCTCTCCGGTGACCCAGCCCCGCAGTGCCCTTGTGGTCAGGCATTAACAGTGCGCCATGTTTTATTGTCGTGTCCCCGTTTTAGTCAATTTCGTGTTGTCCTGTCCCTGCCATCTACTTTACCGGATGTTTTAGCTGATGACGCTCGAGCAGCTGCTCGTATTCTGCGTTTTATAACTTTAACTGGCTTGTCCAAGGACATTTAATCTTTTTACTTATTTTGTCTGCATCTTTGTCGGGTCCTTCTGGTGTCCCCTCCATCCCCTTGAGTTTTACCAGATTCCATATGCTCAAACAACAGTGACTGGGCGCTAATGACCTCAGCAGTTGAGCGCCCTTAAACCCAACCAAAAAAAAAAAAAAAAAAAAAAAGGACTCAATCCGTCTAATAGGCGCTCCTCATACATGGTTGTTTATATCGTTGGGCGGGTTTAGTGACATCTCTGAACAGTCAAAAGGCCTTTGTCTGTGATACAATATCCACTGTTAACGTCTATCTTCAGGAGTTCTGAGAACCGGGGGGATGCAAACCTTTCTTGATGTGTGTATATTACACACACACACTATATTGTATATATCCGTCCAAAGGTTCATAATAGTACTGTGTAACAGTCTGAGCAAATCGGTCAACAACTTATCGAAATTTTTGGTAATAACGTTTCCCCTTTAGATATTATATATTTATGTATGTTTAAAACCAGATGTATGAAAACACGTGCATATTCAAATGCAACATTGTGTCTAAATTTCGAAGCAATCGGTGAATAACTTTCGGAAAGCTAAGATTTTGAACAAACGAACGAACATTTAAATTGTTACATAGATTTGTTTGTGTGTGTGTGTGTGTGTGTGTGTGTGTGTGTGTGTTTGTGTGTGTGTGTGTGTGTGTGTGTGTGTGTGTGCCATATGGCGTTCCTGTAGGTATATAAAAACAAGCTTGAATTCGAATGCAATCTTGTCTAAAAATTTCAAAGCAATCGGTGAAGAACATTCAGAGATTTAAAATGTTGGCAAACGAACAAGAGGCTCTTACTAACAACGTCCAGTAGGTATATAGA
This sequence comes from Schistocerca cancellata, assembly GCF_023864275.1. Taxonomy (NCBI): domain Eukaryota; kingdom Metazoa; phylum Arthropoda; class Insecta; order Orthoptera; family Acrididae; genus Schistocerca; species Schistocerca cancellata. The sequence continues at coordinate 626,321,819 of NC_064630.1, forward strand.
AACACTCTCGTATTTACATGCAACGTTGTATGAAAATTTCAAAGCAATTGGTGAATAACTTTCGGAGATATACGATTTTGAACAAACGAATATATACATTTTATTTATGTAGGTAATTGTTCATAATAAAATAATGATAATAATAATCAGTATGGATAACGATGAATACGTGTTACTAGCAGAAGCCTGTGATAACAGGACAGAAGGAATCAATGTGGAAAAGAAGTGGACTTGTCAGCGGAAGAGGGAGAAATAAGGTAAGATTATCGAATGAGATGGACGGACGAAAACGCAAACAGAAAAGGCGGAGGAAAGCACAGAGATACTGGTTTGCGGTATGACGGAAATAAAACAGCTGGAACATGCCGAGAGGGAGGCTTTGCCGATGGTGACCCACCTCCAATTCGCAACCAAGAGTCAAAGGTCAAGTACCACCGAGGGTACTTCCTGCTCTTCCTATGTAATCTACCTCACTCACGTTGACTGTTCATTACATCTAAACACACAACATAGCCTCTGTGCTGACAAGTAAAACCATAATTATCACTAAAGGCCATGGACGACAATGGGCAGCACCAGTGACAGTTGGCTAATAGCCCTCAAATAAACGAGTTGCTCCAATTTCGAAATCTCGAGTGGAGGGTAACGACAAGCCTTCCGGAACCAGGACTTGATGTAGTACAGGGAGTTCTACATCTACATCTACATCTACATTTATACTCCGCAAGCAACCCATCGGTGTGTGGCGGAGGGCACTTTACGTGCCACTGTCATTACCTCCTTTTTCTGTTCCAGTCGCGTATGGTTCGCGGGAAGAACGACTGTCTGAAAGCCTCCGTGCGCGCTCGAATCTCTCAAATTTTACATTCGTGATCTCCTCGGGAGGTATAAGTAGGGGGAAGCAATATATTCGATACCTCATCCAGAAACGCACCCTCTCGAAATCCGGCGAGCAAGCTACACCGCGATGCAGAGCGCCTCTCTTGCAGAGTCTGCCACTTGAGTTTGCTAAACATCTCCGTAACGCTATCACGGTTACCAAATAACCCTGTGACGAAACGCACCGCTCTTCTTTGGATCTTCTCTATATCCTCCGTCAACCCTATCTGGTACGGATCCCACACTGAAGAGCTATACTCAAGTATAGGTCGAAGGAGTGTTTTGTAAGCCACCTTCTTTGTTGATGGACTACATTTTCTAAGGACTCTCCCAATGAATCTCAACCTGGTACCCGCCTTACCAACAATTAATTTTATGTGATCATTCCACTTCAAATCGTTCCGCACGCATTCTCCCAGATATTTTGCAGAAGTAACTGCTACCAGTGTTTGTTCCGCTATCATATAATCATACAATAAAGGATCCTCCTTTCTATGTATTCGCAATACATTACATTTATCTATGTTAAGGGTCAGTTGCCATTCCCTGCACCAAGTGCCTATCCGCAGCAGATCTTCCTGCATTTCGCTGCAATTTTCTAATGCTGATACTTCTCTGTATACTACAGCATCATCCACGAAAATCCGCATGTAACTTCCGACACTATATACTAGGTCATTTATATATATTGTGAAAAGCAATGGTCCCATAACACTCCCCTGTGGCACGCCAGAGGTTACCTTAACGTCTGTAGACGTCTCTCCATTGATAACAACATGCTGTTTTCTGTTTGCTAAAAACTCTTCAATCCAGCCACACAGCTGGTCTGATATTCCGTAGGCTCTTACTTTGTTTATCAGGCGACAGTGCGGAACTGTATCGAATGCCTTCCGGAATTCAAGGAAAATAGCATCTACCTGGGAGCCTGTATCTAATATTTTCTGGGTTTCATGAACAAATAAAGCGAGTTGGGTCTCACACGATCGCTGTTTCCGGAATCCATGTTGATTCCTACAGACTAGGTTCTGGGTTTCCAAAAACGACATGATACGCGAGCAAAAAACATGTTCTAAAATTCTACAACAGATCGACGTCAGAGATATAGGTCTATAGTTTTGCGCATCTGCTCGACGACCCTTCTTGAAGACTGGGACTACCTGTGCTCTTTTCCAATCATTTGGAACCTTCCGTTCCTCTAGAGACTTGCGGTACACGGCTGTTAGAAGGTGGGCAAGTTCTTTTGCGTACTCTGTGTAGAATCGAATTAGTATCCCGTCAGGTCCAGTGGACATTCCTCTGTTGAGTGATTCCAGTTGCTTTTCTATTCCTTGGACACTTATTTCGATGGCAGCCATTTTTTCGTTTGTGCGAGGATTTAGAGAAGGAACTGCCGTGCGGTCTACCTCTGTGAAACAGCTTTGGAAAAAGGTGTTTAGTATTTCAGCTTTACGCGTGTCATCCTCTGTTTCAATGCCATCATCATCCCGGAGTGTCTGGATATGCTATTTCGAACCACTTACTGATTTAACGTAAGACCAGAACTTCCTAGGATTTTCTGTCAAGTCGGTACATAGAATTTTACTTTCGAATTCACTGAACGCTTCACGCATAGCCCTCCTTACGCTAACTTTCACATCGTTTAGCTTCTGTTTGTCTGAGAGGTTTTGGGTGCGTTTAAACTTGGAGTGAAGCTCTCTTTGCTTTCGCAGTAGTTTCCTAACTTTGTTGTTGAACCACGGTGGGTTTTTCCCGTCCCTCACAGTTTTACTCGGCACGTACCTGTCTAAAACGCATTTACGATTAAAGTAATGTCCAACAATTACGATTAACGTTTACAGTACACAAATGATTGCTTAAGACTGAGACAAAACTGACCCACACAAGAAAGCGGCGCTCAGTCCGGCACCGCGCGGCTGTTTCGGTCGCAGGCTCAAATCCTGCCTCGGGCATGGATGTGCGTGATGTCCTTTGGTTAGTTAGGTTTAAGTAGTTCTAAGTTCTAGGGGACTGATGACCACAGATGTTAAGTCCCATAGTGCTCAGAGCCATTTTTTGAACCAAGAAAGCGGTAATTTAATATAAGAAGATACCGAAAAGTAATCGAAAAAATTGGCAACAGAGGCCATGGGTACTTTATGGCTGGCTGTCACCTCGTAAAAGTGCTTGCTTACCAGAACGAGCCACCTGTCCATGATTCACTCTCAGTTCCCAGAGGGACGTCGTAAAGTTCATTTCTGTTGGAAACTGGCAACATTCAATTGATACTAAAATGTAGACTTTCAAGGCCGGAAATGTCATGTCCATTATAATTAACCGGGCTGTTATGCCGTGGTCGGTTGATGAATACTGTGTCAATTCCCCACGTTTCGTCCCCGTCTGTGGAGGACATCTTCAAGGGGGTCTGTAGCTCGATGGAAGGTCCAACACACCCACTGGCTCGCTACTGACTGCCGCTAAATTCCGTGTCCGCGCGCTCCCGCGGCGAGGCGTGACATAACATTCAGTTGATTGGTTGGAGAGGGAAAGGGAGGTGTGAGTGTTAGGGAGGGCGGAGGTGTAGCTTGATGACATGACTGATAGGGAGAGCAGGGATTGCCGCCACTTTGATGATGTCATTGACTGAAGATCGTTGATGATATCGTTTCCCTTGGTGCGTAGGCAACCCACATGGTTTCTCACGGGTGCTAGCTGCATTGGAAGTTGCCGAGAGTCCTCATTGCTAGCACATATAAGAACATGTACTGAGGCATCAGACTTTCCTCAACAATGTGACAAACATATATAAGCACCCAATAACTTATTTAACTGCACAACTACTAAATGTTGGGATAGTGATGGGGCAAGCTAGTATAAAGAGATGAACTGTTGATAAATTAAAAAACTAAACCTTCATTGAAATAAATATTTCACATTCTGTCCACTGGCGCCTAGAGTGAGCATTAACTGAATACTAACATGACACTCTCTGCAAGATCCTGCACTAAATATGTTTGAAAAGCAGCAGGTTATATGAATGAGTGGCATCTGTTCTTTCGGACGTGTCCCAAGAAACAAACTCCATGTGGAGCCCGCAACTGTGATACATATTACGTAAATTTAAGATGGAGGTGTCGAGGGGGGGGGGGGGGGAGGAAAAGAAAGGGAAGGAACTGATGATATCAGCTGCAGGTGGAATCAGCATCGACGACTGAAAATGTGTGCCGCTCTGGCACACCTTCACTTGTAGCCGCTGATTCGGCATTAAGTCCCGATGCAGCTGATATCAGTTCCTTTCCCATCTCCCACCCCCTCCATCTTCAATTTACGTAAGTCTATAGACTGATTCATGAGGCCTCATGTACTATAGACAACGCATGCCAATACTCAAAGTAAATCACTGTTCGGTCCTCAAATAAGTACAGGTCCTGAGTGTGCGACCATACCCAAATAAATTCAAGTGTTGAGTGATCCACTAGTCATAAATGAAGCACAAGACCAGGATGTTTGCTAAGCCAATCAAAAATACAGTCCTGACAGTGGCTGACGTGAAACCACTCATGTGGCATACATGACTGAGTACGTTAAATGTTTAGCAAAGCCATACGGTGTCAGAGTCCAAAGCGATACTTAAGTCTAAACATTATATAAGCTCTGAAGGAACACACGAGAAAAACTAGGCAGAGTGAAGCAGTTGCAGTACCAATCAGGGTTCACACTGAGTGCTCATGTATGGCCTTGGCTGATCCTTTCGTAGCTTCGGGATCGGCTTCCGTAACTGCCATTAGGTTCTGAATTTTCATCTGTAGAAATTTTCAATTTCCATAGCCATAATGCTAGCTGAAGTCTAATAATACAGACAGATGCATGCTTTTGCACTAATTAATTTTAAATATCACATTAATCTGTAACCTGAATAGTTCTCCTATAAAGTTAATATAGTAACAAATAGCATGACTGAAAAATATTGCTACATTGTTAACACAGCGTAAGATTTGCTATGAGTAAGGTGGCATATCATTCTTATAGGAAATTTAGGTCCCTTTGTGATCTTACGTTCAGTTTTCTCATAGCTTGAAAAGAATCAAAATCGTGTGAGATTTTAAGTACCACGTTTAGATTAGTTCGAAATAACAAACTTTATCACGTAGAAATACATTATGAGAAGATTGTGTGGTGAGTATGAGAGTTTCTCAGCACATGTGTAAAACATAACGATGACGATAAAAGTCGGTATTTAAGCATATGCGTCTCGGTGAGACTGTGATCTGACATCTTGATTGTGTGTGTATCTCCTTTCGTTACATATTTATTTCACTTTATTTTTACATTTTTTCTTTACTCTATTGAATTACGCTCGACATGTTTGGCATAGTGAGAAACACAGTGTCAAATCGATCGTGTGCTCTTTAAAACCGTGTGATGCTTTCCTCTGGTATCTAAATCACAAAGAGTTTTGGAGACCACATGCGTGAGCGATTGCTCGGCTCCCAGCCCGGTGCTAACAGGAGCACGTGGAGGCTGCTCCGACCCCCTCACAGCCACCCGCCCGGCTGGTGGCTGGAATCGTTGTCACACTGACAAGCCAAGCCAAGCCCATGAACATGTAAAGTGTAACGTAAACAATGACGGCAAAATTTTTCCGAACCATGATAGGTCAAAAAAAAAAAAAAAAAGGGCTCTGAGCACTATTGGACTTAACATCTGAGGTCATCAGTCCCCTAGAACTTAGAAATACTTAAACCTAACTAACCTAAGGACAGCACACACATTCATGCCCGAGGCAGTATTCGAACCTGCGACCGTAGCAGTCGCACGGCTCCGGACTGAAACGCCTAGAACCGCTCGGCCACCGCAGCCAGCTGATTGGTCGAAAAAAGTAAATAAGTCCATTGTGTGGTATGCATAAACAGGTACACTGAGGTGACAAATAATTGGACACCTCGTTATATCGTGTCGGACCTTTTACACTGCGTAGTGCTGCAGCTCGACTTGGCCTGGACTCGTTGGAAGTCACGTGCAGAAATATCCCCTGCAGAAATACTGAGCCAGGCTGCCTCTATAGCCGTCCATAACTGCGAAAGTGTTGCCAGTGTAGGATTTTGTGCACGAACTGACCTCTCGATTAGGTCCCATAAATGTTCAATGGGATTCAAGTCGGGCGATCTGGATCGCCAAATCATTCGCTACAAGTGTCCAGACCAACTGTCAAACCAGTAGCGAACGACTGTGTCCTGATGACATGTTGGGGAACATGAACTCAATGAATGGCTGCAAATGATCTTAAAGGAGTCGAACATAACCATTTCCAGTCAATGATAGGTTCAGGTGGACCAGAGGACCCAGCCCACACCATTATGGAGCCACAACCAGTTTTCCCAGTGCCTTTTTGACAGCTTACGTCCAAGGCAGAATCGAACCTTACCATCAGCTCTTATCAACTGAAATCGGGACTCATCTGACCAGGCCACGGTTTTCAATCGTCTAGGGTCCAGTCGATACGGTCACGAGCCCGGTAGAGGCGCTACAGGCAATGTCGTGCTGTTAGCAAAGGCATTCACGTCGGTCGTCTGCTGCCATAGTCCATTAATGCCAAATTTCGCCGCATTTTCTTAACGGATACGTTCGCCGCAAGTCCCACTCTGATTTCTGCGGTTATTTCAAGAATTGTTTCTTGTCTGTTAACACTGACTACCATATGAATACGCCGCTGCTCTCGGTCGCTAAGTGAAGGCCGTCGACCCCTGCCTGGTGAGAGATAATGCCTGAAATTTGTTATTCTCGGCATACTCTTGATACTGCGAACTCCCTAATAATTTCCAAAGTGGAATGTCCTATGAGTCTGGCTCCAGCTGCCACTCCCGTCTTGCGGCCATAATCACGTGGGTAACTTTTTCACATCAATCACATGAGTACAAATGACAGCTCTGCCAAAGCATCGCCCCTTTATACCTTGAATACGCGAAACTACTGCCCTCTGTATATGTTCATATCGCTATGCCATGATTTTTGTCACCTCAGTGTAGAACTTATTAATATAATAAAATCCGCTTCAGTTGCCAGTAATTTCTTATTTATTGCACGACCGTTTTAGAAACCAAAAGCTTCATTACCAGCTGCCACCAAATAATTATGGAAACGTTAGCGGTCGGGTCAGTCAGTTGTGCTGGGTGATCCCTACGTCTCACAACCGAATGTTAGCTAGGACAAGCAACGCGGCGCCTGCCTTAGGAGCACGACACGGAATGACTATAACGCTTTTAGTAAAATTATTTGTGGAGGGGGTCATGATAGCGAACTCAAACTGATATCTCAGCCACCAGATTCTCCTGATCTGGGCCCGATGATACATATCTGAGACGCTATCGAGCACCAGATCAACGCCTACGCAACACTGGCAAGAAATTTGCTAATATCTCTGTAAACTTTAGCGGTCCTTGTCGAATCCATGCCACGCAGAATGGTCGGTGCGTTTCAAAGGTGGACCAACAAGCTATTAAGCGGGTGGGCATAATGTTTCTGACTGCCAGTTGAACATATCTGCTAATCATTTGCATATCACAGCATCTTCTTCTTTTCGGTTAAATTTCGCGTCTGTAGCACGTCATCTTCGTGGTGTAGCAATTTTAATTCACAGTAGTGTAGCTTAATGCAAATGTCGAAATGGTTCTTACGAAATAGAGGGCCGGTTCCCATTCCCAGTCCAAGGCTATGCATCGTGCCCCATTACCTTTTTGTTGACAGTCCATATTGCTTCCAATCTGATTTACCCAGAACTTTAATGTAACGCTTCATATGACGAAAATAAATGCTATAAAATTTCAGTTGGTTCCCCTGATATTAAATTCACGTTGTTGTGTTAAACAACAAACTGAGTAAACTCACTCATATATCATTGTAGACTATTTTACGAGTACGATAGTGAAGTCTGTTATTATTCCTCGTCACCAACATGTAAAATAGCAAGCGACTGACCCATCAATAAAGGTTGTTATAAATCGCCGATAGAAACCTTATTTACGTGTTTTAATCGTTATTCCATGGCTAAGTTCTCAAATGTCAGATTATTAATCGAGAAATTACATGTTCGGTCCTAAAATTTATTCAACAACTTACCGTTTTGCAGTTGTAGTAATCAGTTATCTGAGTTGCAGCATGTTTCGGAGTGAACGATTTACCAGAGGTCCCCATACGCCCTCTAGCGTAGCTCGGAGAAAGTAAAGACACAAACTGTCTGGTATTCATCTCGCCAACAAACTGGTACTTTCAAGAGTATTAATAGGTATAAACTAATGGCGATCATGCGTAAAGAACTGTGGAATGAATGGAGAAAAATAGCTGTTTAACACGTCACAGCCATAACATTCTTACAGAAATCATTAATTATTGTCGGCTGGTCCCGGCAGAGGTTTGAGTCCTCCCTCGGGCATGGGTGTGTGTGTTTGTCTTCAGATAATTTAGGTTAACTAGTGTGTAAGCTTAGGGACTGATGACCTTGGCAGTTAAGTCCCATAAGATTTCACACACATTTTTGAACTAAATGTTATGGCTTCTGAGCCGCTTGTTACGCCTTCTCACTACTTGTTATGGCCGTTTGCTACTTGTTAGCAGCAGACACAGAGGCTGTGCCAAAGACTGAGATGGCGTGGAGTTTTACAATTATTTATTGAACTTTCTTTACAATTTCTCCCTCGTCGTCGCTGCCCAGCGCTGCGGGTCCCTCCGCCCGGCTGCTGCTGTGTAGATTCTCCGACAATGCGCGCCGCCGATCGCACTCGGAGCCTCAGGCCACCAGTGCTCTGCTGAAGCCAGGATGCCCTGTGGTTGAGATGAACTCGTCGCTGCTCGGCGCCCCAGTATGGCACGCCCACGGAGCCGCGTTGCCGTGAGGTGAGCTGTCGACGCCTCCCACACCGGCGGCTGGGAAGCCGTCAGTAGCGACGTCCGCGAGGTCCCGTCATGGACGGACACGGGCCGTGGGCCGGGTTGCCGTGAAGTCCGGGCGTCAGTCCCCGGCGGCGCCTGTGACCAAGACCGCGCTGCGTCCGGTCCTGCTGGAATTTCTCGCTGTAGTTAGTTAGCCATGGTGCCGACCGAACTCGGGCCGACTCCCAGAGCTCAAGTTGACATCTGGCGGCAAACGGATGACTCCTGCGAGCTGGAACAGACTTCCGGCATCGTCACCTACGAAGATTGAACATTCGGACACGAACCACGTCCGTCCTCAGATCTGAACTGCTTCCTAATGGCTTCTGTCCGTTGGTGCCTGTGGTCTATTATTTATAACCGCCTGGAGGGCGCTTTTTACCCTCGGTGGCAGCTTCTTGTTATTACTCCCGCAGTATATTGCAGCGTAACTTAGCGTGCTGGCCTCACTTCCCTTACTCAGCGCTCTCCATGGTTTGCTCGGCGCTCAGTCTGTGTGCGTCCTTGCGTCTGCCGGTTTGTAGTCTGCTACTGTCAGCAAGGCTATCTGTGCCGCACTTACTTCGTAACGCCTCAGTCGCCGGTATGTCTTTGTTTTGCCATTCTCCACTGCATGAAGCAATGCTTACTACATGTGGGCGCAACATAAATATTGTAGTGGCACCAATGTTTAGGATAGGGAAAGTTTTGTGCAATATTCTGAGCGCAAGTTACAGCCAGGTGCGGGCCGGATTGCAGTGAATTACACATACCAACAGTTGCGAAGTAGAATAGAGACCACAGGACCATCAAATTGCTGAAAGAGTATGCATACGGTTTTGCACGTAACAAATCACAGGCAGAAGGGGCCCACTGGCCAACCAAGCATGTTATGAGTACGTGATGTGTAGCAGCACGTATAGCAAAACAGAGGCGCACAGCCACGTAGCTGTGGGTTTCTAACGAGATTCATTGAAGTGTGGCAGCTCTCCTGAATGGCGGGGCATGTCACACCACTAGCTACCCAAGCAGCTGATGGGGGGCCAGCGTTCCAGTCCATGAAAGGTCACTGGTTCGACCTTTTGAGTGCGACGCGAGGTCCGTAGCCAGCCAGCGGCAGGCCACTCCACGGCTTGCTACCGTGGCCAGTCATTCTGGCTTCTAACACACACTGGAGGCATCCAACGGTGAGGGCCGCAGATGTGGACTTCGGATTGTGGGTGCTTGTTACCGCCGCAGTCTCAGCCATGCCGACGAGAAGCACGCAGCTGGCCACCAGCGGCTCACACCGAGCAGCACTGAGTCGGCAGGGATGCAGACCACTGAGTTGATGGCCAGTATCTTGACGATGCCACAACCCTGCTGACGTACGAGGCTGACATGCAGTGTGTGCACGGGTCGCTGAGGCAGTCATTCCGTGCCAAGCCATTTCACAGACAGCAAAGTGGTGTCCTCAGCATTGTGGGGCCTGATGATGCAGACTGAGGGGAACACGGCACTGTAGTTGGAAACAATAAATCACTTGGAAAGCTCGAACGAGTCTTAATAAGGTGCCTTCTACCTCTTCCTGCTACATTTGGTCATCCTGATACATTCGGTGGCAGAAGTGCCACTACATTTGTCAGAATTGTGGACTTCGTCTGTCCAGTATGATGTTCGAGCCCACTGCCCGTTTTACATTCACAGGATGTGGTGAGTTTTGACCAGTTTTCTTTTGAGTTTTGGACGTTTTCTTTCGTTTCTGCGTTTTTGAGTATTGCTTATGGCAGGCCATTTTAGATGATTTGCTTAGGCATATTATTTTTTTTCTTATCAAAATAAGTGTTAATGTAGTTGGGGCAGTAGGATTTATTTATTTTTGTGGCATTTAATTAATTTTGTATTGGTCTGAGTATAATGTTACTGAGTATGATAATACTGAGGTGTAGACAGTTGGGTTATTCTTGTACTTAAATGTCTTGTTTCGGGACTAACTGGGAGCGAAAGCAACACAATTGCAGAGTCAGGGATGTGAGGTGTGTCGGAACCAGAAGCGGTATGGATGTTGTTGGAAAATGTAGCACAATTGACAGCAGACAATACGCAGTTAAGAAATGAATTAACATCTAGAAGTGAGCGGGAAACTGCATGTGATCAGTCGTTGTTGCCTAGGGTGCAGGAGATCGATCCAGCTGCAGCGAGTTTGATTATTCCGTTTTCTGACAAGGCATCTGAGTATGGGCATTCGTTTGTGGAGGACTTGGAGACTTGGAGCGGTGATGAATGGTTGATATGATGAGCAGTTGATACATATAGCCAAGATTGGATTAACGGGCGAAGCGAAAACATATGTAAGGTGTTTTGAGGCCTTAAGGAAGGCAGGACAGTTTAAGCAGTTAAAGGAAGGGCTTTTACAAAAGTACAAAAAAAAAACAGAATAGCACGCGGCACTTTATAGAGAAGTTAAGTATAATGTCAAAGAGACAGGGGGAGGCGCTGGAGAAATTTGCGGACAGGATAAGGGAAATTACTGAGCATACTTAAGAGTTGGGTCAGAGCGATGAAGCGAATAGTGTTCTGTTGCAGGAGACCTAGCAAAGGGCACTTGATGTATTTTTGAAAGGGTTACCGCCGCATACGTCACGGAAAGTGCGTGAAGGGGCTCCGAAAGATTTATATTCGGCCATTCAGCTGGCAATTCAATGTGAGGAAATAGATGTGGCAACAGGCGTACACGAGAGGCAAACAGTGTTTACAGTGGGTGTGAAATGTTTTAAGTGTGGTCGTACAGGACATGTGCAGAGGCAATGAACCCAGTCACCGAGGAATAAAGTAAGGGGTGGAAATCGGCAGCGGGGAGGATGGAGAAGTGGTGATAGGAGAGCTGGACAAGCGTGAAACGGCAGAGGGGCCCAAGTCCCACCTAAGGGAGCTCCCGTTTAATTTCAGTGCTACAAATACGTACGCAGAGGTGGAATGTTCAGTGGTAGGATCCATAGGGACTAAAAAGTTTAAGATTTTGTTGGACAGAGGGGTGCAAGTGTCAGTGGCTACTAGGAATATAATGGGACGAAGGGAGCTAGACCCACCACGTTATAGGTTGCGTGGAGTGGGGAATAAGGAGGTCACGCCTTTGGGGTCGGTGACAGTTGACCTTCGAATAGAGAAAGTCCGATGTAATGCATACATGTGTAAGCGAGGGCTACGACATGATCCTAGGAGTAGATTTCTTGCATCAACATCATGCCAAAATTGACCTTGGACAACGAACTGTGGAACTTGGTGGAATGTTATTTCAGCTAGAGGAAACTGTTGTCAGTGCAGAGCTGTCACGAGGGGCGTTCAACGGAATGAACAAACCAACTGAACAACATTAAGCATTAAGGTTTAATTCGCATGAGTGTGTGTCTAGTGGTACTGGGAAGTCGCTTTGAGTAAGTGTGGAGTCAAATCTACTTGTGGGTACAGTATGTGTTATCGAACCATAGGAGGATAATGAAGTTTTGCGTCTATTGGGTTGTTTTGTGAAACGTAGTGTTGTACGCGTACAGGAAGTGAACGATGGGCGAGTAGTTCCCGTTAAGTGGAACGTGGAACGTGGAACGTGTAGACGCGAATTTGAGGAAAGGAGTTTTAGTAGCAAATATGTATGTGCCAGATGTCGAAGACTGGTGTTTGAGAGGTAGGCGAAGCGATCAACCACTAACTGGCGATAGAACTGCACTGCGTGACAAAATTAAGCATTTGAAAGGAGAAGAAAGAGAGCATATGGAAGAATTATTGTAGAAATTTAAGGATTTGTTTTTTCCACAAGGGCCGTTACCAGCAACTCCATTAGTTCAACGTAGGATACTAACAGGGAATGAAGCACCTGTTTACCGTACCATACAGAATATAGAGGTATTTGCAACCGACTGTGGAGGATTTCATTGATCAGCAGCTTGCGGACGGTATTATAGAGAATAGTAATAGTTGCTGGGGAGCGGGCATTGTCGTTGTGCCTAAAAAATCTATGGATGGAACTAAGAAATACAGGTTCTGTTGTGACTACCGATACCTCAATAATAAGACAGTAACGGACGCATACCCCATTCCAACATATCAGAGACTTTGGATCACTTAGGAGAGTGCCAGTACTTTTCTACGATGGGTTTGGCAAGTGGTTATCATCAGTTAGAGGTGACTCCAGAGGATCGTCCAAAAACTGCTTTCTCTACTGCTGGAGGCCATTACCAGTACATTGGAATGCCATTCGGTTTGAAAAACGGTCCGGCAACGTTTCAGAGGTTGCTAGACTGTGTCTTGATGGGTTTGAAACCAGGGCAGTGTCTGGTCTATTTGGATGACATTATAGTGTTTTCAAGCAATATGGAGCAACATAGACAGCGGCTGAGGGAAGTCTTTATGAGGTTAAGAGCAGCTCGTTTGATGTTGAGCCTGGAGAAGAGTCATTTTGCATTAGAAGAAGTAAAATATTTGGGTCATATTACACACAGCCATAACATTTTTACAGCAATCACTACATGTCGTCATTCGATTATTTTTGTCTGTGTAGTGTCCGTGAGACAAATTCTTATCTTACCCTAAGTATATCATCTAAAGGTTTGTACAATATTTCAACGTCGCTGTTTCTATGCTAGCATTGACTGGAACACGAATTTAACTTTTAGCAATTAACTTATCAGATAGTATTAGCAATATTCTGCAAATGCTACCAGTTTCTTGCGCAAACATGTATAGTTGTAAAAAGAAAGAAATGTGTAACTGAAGATTGTCTTCATTTTCGTCGGAAATATAGAAAAAATACTTTGAAATAGCTTAAATTTCCGAACACCATTCTAACAAGATTTATATAATAAACGTAGACGATATTTGTGTGCAAATTCCATGTCACTGATTCCAGTCATGCGACGGTACAGCAGCTGAATTATGTGTAGTTATACGTGCAAAATTTTAATAAATGTTTAATTACTCGACATATAAAAGACGGAAAGGTTATTCGTATTAGTCTCAGAAAGCTCTTAGAAGTCAGTAAAAACAACAAATCCATTGTAAAATGAGTCATTTTTTTGCACTCTCATTTACAGCCGTACTACAGAAGACACAATATTGGAGTCTATCCAACACAATTAAGATTGCACACATTCCACGATGACAACAACCACCGCAGGATAGGCTACTTAGTACCCGTTAATTGTACCTCGCCGTCTTTCAAGAGCACGAAAATAAACTTTTACCACATAGCGAACGACGTTTTGAAAGCAAGCATTTACGCTCCTCTACTAGCCATGCCTCACTGTGTTTCACTGCCCACAGGCCATTTAGCACCGTTCCCGAATCAACACACCGTGCTCCAAGTTACGGCTATTAATCCTAATCTGCCTTCGCCCAGTCCACAGGAGTGTTGCGATCGGCGCACGCTGTTGCAGCCTCACTGGGAATTATGCACTGGAATGCAGCAAGCGGCGGTCCCTCAGTCAGACCGGCCGCTAATTATAGGCTGATGAATGGGCGTGCGCCGAGTCTCGCTTTCTTCTCAATGGTCCGACGTCGTGGAAATAAACGCTGACGAGTACGCGGCCGGCAGACGGGCCCTCGCCGGCTCGTCCCACGTCTTCCCCGCGGGTCCCGTCCGTAGCTCGTGGACTAGGGGCTAGCGTTGCTGCCTCTGGATCGTGGGGTGCCGGGTTCGATTCCCGGCCGGGTTGGGGATTTTTCTCTGCCCGGGGACGGGGTGTTTGTGTTGTCCGCATCATTTCATCATCATCACCATTTGTGAGTGTGTCTAGATTGGTATGTGAAAAGTGAATGGACTGCGTAACAATTGGGACTTTGTACGGGCGCTGATGACCGCGCAGTTGAGCGCACCACAAACCATCATCACCATCCCCGCGGGACACTTTGCGAACTCCCACCTACCTTGCCCTCTAATGGATTGTCCTTTCATCCCTTCGCCCTTCACGAAAGAGGGTAAGCTGACAACGGTCGATGCATCATGCCACTCTTCCTCCACAAGTATACAATGCGAACTGTTAAAAACATAAAATATTTAAATGTTTCAAAATCATTAAAATTATATCATAGTGATGTCCTTCTGAAAGAAATACTGACAAGGGGAAGGCCTCAGACACGGCCAACGGATTCTGCTCAAATCTGGCAGGTCGCTTGTGTACAACCTAAAACGAGGAATCTAAGTTATTTTGGGTCAACACCCCCCGCGTTTTTGAGAAAATCACCCCTAAAGGTTGTGAAGAGCAGTCGACTCAAAATTGGAGGGATCGATAGATTATTGTAAGTAGAGCACTTTTCATCATCAGGTATAGGGTCCGAAAACGCATACTTTTCCAGAAATTGGGGTAGGAAACTTTTACAACTGCCGTTTCAGTACCGACATGCAAAACGCTTTTCGCCGGCAGCGCCGATAGCGCAATGGCCAAGGTAACAGGCTGGGAATGGGAACTCCTAATCCGCTTCCAATATTCATTATGCCAGACTTATTTGTATACAGTTTCGCACCAGATACTTCTTCATATTTGCTTATTATGTCGAGTGCTTTCTCTATCTCGTCGTTGTCTTTGACAATAAATGCAACGTCATCGGCATATGCCCTGCAGACAATCCTACGGCCGCGTGTAGTGAATCCTTGTAGGTTGTGGCTCAGGCGAAAAAGCAATGGCTCGATTGCTATTGCAAAGAGTGACATAGACATCGGGCACCCTTGTCGCACCGAACTTTTCATTAAAATGGGCCTACTGGACTGACCGTTTACCATAACTGTCGATGTTGACTTCTGCAGAAGATTTGTAATAATGTTGATAAAACCTTGCGGAAAGTTCATGGCACGCATGGTGTGAAAAAGGTAAGCATGATCGACTCTATCGAACGCTTTCTCAAAGTCCAATGATACGATGGCGTATTTTATTTTACAGGCTGCGGCAATGGAAATAATATCTCTGTAGTCGCACAGTGTTTGGTGAATTGATCTGTCTTTTCCTACGCTCGATTGATATGATCCAGTGACTGTGTTCAATACTGATTTTAATCTTTCGTTTATGATGCGGGCAAATATTTTATAGTCCGAATTTAGGAGAGTGATAGGCCTAAAATTTGTTACAGATTTTCCTGCAGGATGTTTCGGGATTAGAACAATGGTTCCTTCTAGGAAGTCGTGTGGGACGCCATTGGCGGGATTCATTAATTCGTTACAGATACACGCTAATTTGGGAATCAACTGCCTTCTGAACATTTGATAAAACTCCGCCGGGATTCCGTCAGGCCCAGGAGACTTATTTTTCGGGCTTCGTGTTATAGCGTCTGCGACTTCTTCTTCTGTAATTTCAGTTAACAAGTTGTTTGCTTCTACCGGGTCGATCCCGCGTGTGAATCCCGTCATGATGTCATTGTCCACCGGGATATCCATTGTCGTTTTGCCTAATAACTCTGCGAAGTAGAGGGAGCTGTAGAGGGCAAAAACTGTAGAGGAAGATAGAGATTGGAATATGCCCAGCAAATAATTGAGGACGTAAGTTGCAAGTGCTACTCTGAGATAAAGAGGTTGGCACAGGAAAGGAATTCGTGGCGGGCCGCATCAGACCGTTCAGAAGACTGATGCCCCGCCCCCACCCCCCATCTTACTGCGTCAATATGTAAACTTATTCTTGAAGAATCAGGTTTTCCAAGGTCGCTAGCTATACTTTGCATTTGCAGAATCCCCCTCCCCAACGACTGACGCAACGTCAAACACACATTATATGTAAACTTTCAGGCAGTGCAATGGAAAAAGTACTGTGAGGAAATAACTCGCGTGCGAGAGATAGATTTGCACATCTACGTCTATACTCTGCAGGTCATCTGACGATGCCTGGCGGAGGTTACATTGTCTAGAACTTTTCTGTACTAGTCGCGAATGGTTCGCGAGAAATCGAATACTGGCGAGCCTTCATAAGACGTCAAGACTCTCTCATTTTATATTCACTGTCTTTTCTCGAGATGTACGTAGGAGGAAGTAATATATTGGTCGACTCCTGTAGGAAAGTATGCTCTTGGAATTTAAACTGTAAAGCACCACTAAATGCAAAACGCCTCTGCTGCAGCGACTACCACTGGAGCTCACTGAGCAGCTCAGTGATACTTTCCCGCTTACTAAATAAACCTGTATCAGACTGGCATCTGTCTTAATGAAACTTGTTTCGTGTAGTCGTTCCATTTTAGATCGCATTGTATGCATGCTACTATATACACTCCTGGAAATTGAAATAAGAACACCGTGAATTCATTGTCCCAGGAAGGGGAAACTTTATTGACACATTCCTGGGGTCAGATACATCACATGATCACACTGACAGAACCACAGGCACATAGACACAGGCAACAGAGCATGCACAATGTCGGCACTAGTACAGTGTATATCCACCTTTCGCAGCAATGCAGGCTGCTATTCTCCCGTGGAGACGATCGTAGAGATGCTGGATGTAGTCCTGTGGAACGGCTTGCCATGCCATTTCCACCTGGCGCCTCAGTTGGACCAGCGTTCGTGCTGGACGTGCAGACCGCGTGAGACGACGCTTCATCCAGTCCCAAATATGCTCAATGGGGGACAGATCCGGAGATCTTGCTGGCCAGGGTAGTTGACTTACACCTTCTAGAGCACGTTGGGTGGCACGGGATACATGCGGACGTGCATTGTCCTGTTGGAACAGCAAGTTCCCTTGCCGGTCTAGGAATGGTAGAACGATGGGTTCGATGACGGTTTGGATGTACCGTGCACTATTCAGTGTCCCGGCGCCAAACACGCATACGACCATCATTGGCACCAAGGCATAAGCGACTCTCATCGCTGAAGACGACACGTCTCCATTCGTCCCTCCATTCACGCCTGTAGCGACACCACTGGAGGCGGGCTGCACGATGTTGGGGCGTGAGCGGAAGACGGCCTAACGGTGTGCGGGACCGTAGCCCAGCTTCATGGAGACGGTTGCGAATGGTCCTCGCCGATACCCCAGGAGCAACAGTGTCCCTAATTTGCTGGGAAGTGACGATGCGGTCCCCTACGGCACTGCGTAGGATCCTACGGTCTTGGCGTGCATCCGTGCGTCGCTGCGGTCCGGTCCCAGGTCGACGGGCACGTGCACCTTCCGCCGACCACTGGCGACAACATCGATGTACTGTGGAGACCTCACGCCCCACGTGTTGAGCAATTCGGCGGTACGTCCACCCGGCCTCCCGCATGCCCACTATACGCCCTCGCTCAAAGTCCGTCAACTGCACGTACGGTTCACGTCCACGCTGTCGCGGCATGCTACCAGTGTTAAAGACTGCGATGGAGCTCCGTATGCCACGGCAAACTGGCTGACACTGACGGCGGCGGTGCACAAATGCTGCGCAGCTAGCGCCATTCGACGGCCAACACCGCGGTTCCTGGTGTGTCCGCTGTGCCGTGCGTGTGATCATTGCTTGTACAGCCCTCTCGCAGTGTCCGGAGCAAGTATGGTGGGTCTGACACACCGGTGTCAATGTGTTCTTTTTTCCATTTCCAGGAGTGTATTTTATGTGACTGATTCCAGTGATTGTTCTAAAATCGTGCAATCATACAATAGTCGACCTTTTTGCGTCCTTTTGAGCAATTCCCTACATAAATGTTGAAGATCAACTGTGAATATCTCCACTAAGTGTCAATCCTCTGCAGATCTTTCTGTATTTCGGTACCATTTTCAAGCGATTGAAATTCTCTGTTTACAACAGTACCATCCGCGGAAAACCTCAAAAAACTTCCAAAGTTATCGACTACGTCGTTCAGACTCGTATCTACTGTGACAATCTATGGTCCTATAATACTCTCTTGGCGTAGAGCCGAAGTCACTTTTATGTCTGAAGCTATCCCTCCGTTGAAAGTCACAATATACGTTCTGCTCACTAGAAAATTTTTCAGTCCAATCACACAATTGGCCTCACATTACGTACACTCAAATTTCCGTCATTAGAAGGCAGTGCGGAAGTTCACTGAACGCCTTCCGGAACTCAGGGGGGACAGCATCAATCTGGCAGCTGGTACCTATTGCTTTCTGGGTCTCGTGGACGAAGAGAGAAAAGTGGGTTTCACAAAATCGTTGCATTCCTATTGCGTAGATTTTCGACCTCTAGACATATCATAATATGCGGACATAAAACGTGTTGCAAGATTCTATTTATTGATTTAGAAAAATTGAATAAAAAAGTTGTCAGTTAACTTTTCGCTTCAGATTACAATAAAATCTCAAGCTTCCGATAAGATACTCCATCAACGAAAGCTTGGAGGTTTACTCAAAACTGACACGACAAATTATCCCATTTTTATCCGAGGCCCTCGTTGCAAGACTTCATGGAGAGGCATTTTTTTTTAGTGAGTGGAATGTGGCAGTATCAAATAGCAAATCTTCTGACTTTATTAATTTATTGGTGTGACTTTAGATTCGCTAAATATGGGCCAAAGCAATGATATAAAATGTCAACTCCCTCTATAAGCTTTCCCGAAACGAACTTCCAGTTCATTGAAAATTAACTTCCTCTTCCCAGCCAGATTTCAGTATAAATGCCTCTATTCCTTGGTAGAACGTAGCTTACGTAGTAGTGTGCCTATACACCTAACCTGCCCAGCAATTCCCGCAGCTAACTGAACCCAAAAAAGAAGATTCGGTTCTGTGAAGCCTCGGAAGCCCTGTACTCGATCCAACTGACAGGTGTAGAACAAGTAGTGAATTGTTACTTTTACAATCGAGTTTTCCGGGAACTCTACTCAACCGTTACGTTAATAGTGCCTGGGTGGTCCGAACCGCCAGTTATCTGCCAGCAGATGAATGTTTATGCTAATGCCGTCTTCTTTCATACAGAGGAACGTATGTTAAGCCATCACCATCTTGGCGATAATTAACTATTATAAACCGAGAAGAGTTACGTTGAAATTAACATCATACAAAAATATATGGTGCTTCAAAATAAATATATGTATTTTAAGGCTTTCTAGCTTTTCTTACATTCGACTTACAATTATAAATAATACCTCTAACGAAGAGTACTACAACAGTTTTTCTTACAAGTGTTCAATGTGAGCACCACTTGTTACACATCGAGTTGGTAGGCGAGTTCTTCCCAAAACTTGATCACTTTGTCTGAAGAAATCGTAGCTTAATACGCTGAAGAGCCAACGAAACTGGTGCACCTGCCTAATATCATGTAGCGCCCTCGCAGGCACGCAGAACTGCCGCAACACGACGTGGCATGGACTCGACTAATGTCTGAAGTAGTGCTGGAGAGAAGTGACACCATGAATTCTCCAGGTCTGTACATAAATCGGTAAGAGTATGAGGGGGGGCGGGGGGTTGAGATCTCTTCTGAACAGCACGTTGGAAGGCATCCAAGATATGCTCAACAATGTCCATGTCTGTTGAGTCGGAATGCGCAATGGACGTGAATGGATACAACTGATCAGACAGGATGCAGACGTACGTGTCACCTGTCAGAGTCGTATGTAGATGTATCAGGGGTCACATATCACTCCATATGTACACGCCGCACACCATTACAGAACTTGCACCAGCTTGTACAGGCCCCTGGCAGCATGCAGGGTCCGTGCATTGATTAGGTTGTCTCCATACCCGTACACGTCCATCCGCTCGATAAAATTTGAAACGAGACTCGTCCGACCAGTCAACATGTTTCCAGTCATCAACAGTCCAATGTCGGTGTTGACGGGCCCAGGCGAGACGTAAAGCTTTGTGTCGTGCTGTCAGCAAGGGTAAATGAGTGAGCCTTCGGCTCCGAAATCCCATATCGATGATGTTTCGCTGAATGGCTCGCACGCTGACACTTGCCGTGGCCCAGCATTGAAATCTGCAGCAATTTGCGGCAGAGCTGTACTTCTGTCACATTGAACGATTCTCTTCAGTCGTCGTTAGTCCCGTTCTTGCGGGATCTTTTTCCGGAAGCAGCGATGTCGGAGATTCGATGTTTTACCGGATTCCTGATATTCACGGTACACTTGTGAAATAGTCGTACGGGAAAATCCCCATTTCATCGCTACCTCGGAGATGCGGGGTCCCATCGCTCGTGCGTCGACTATAACACCAAGTTCAAACGCACTTAAATCGTGATAACATGCCATTGTAGCAGCAGTAACCGATCTAACAACTGTGCCAGACGTTTGTCGTCTTATATAGGAGTTGCCGGTCGCGGCGTTGTATTCTGACTGTTTACATATCTCCGTACTTTAATATGCATGCCTATACCAGTTTCTTTGGCGCTGCAGTGTGTAAAGATTTGCTAGCACAATTTTTATAGACTGACGACGTAATTTAAATGGTTCAAATGGCTCTGAGCACTATGCGACTTAACTTCTGAGGTCATCAGTCGCCTAGAACTTAGAACTAATTAAACCTAACTAAACTAAGAACATCACACACATCCATGCCCGAGGCAGGATTCGAACCTGCGACCGTAGTGGTCGCTCGGCTCCAGACTGTAGCGCCTAGAACCGCACGGCTACACCGGCCGGCGTAATTTATATTAAGATATGATAATAGTGTACTGTCATGGTTTTATCTCCTGAAGACGACGATTTCATAATTCGGCTAACATGATACTGTGAATACTTTTATGAACGAGAGGATGGTCAGAGGACTGAAGCTGATTGTATAAACAATTTTACCAGGAACTCAAAGTGGCAATATACATTTTTCATTAATAAAGTATTTCAAAGGCAATTAGCCTACAAACAGTAATTACTACTATTCGTGCTAGGAGGCACTGATTTTACTCCATACGAAATTCATTAAAAGTCAGCTAAAATCTACAGTAACAGTAGTGCTCCACAGTTTTAAAAGCAAGTAAGAAATCTGTGTGTTGAGGTAGTGTAGAACAGCACTGTAATTTCTGGAAAGGTTTTAGTATGTGAAAATCTGCCAACATAATATGATCATCATAACAATCTCTTGTTAAGAAACCAAATTATTATTTTCAAGAGTATATTACAACCAGATAATTTATCTTTTCAAGCCATCAGTCTCTTGTAATGAAATTTCAAACCATTCAGTGGGTGCTAGCATAACAGAGTAACAATCTCGTGTTATTGTACAGCTATTATAATTTATCAGAAATGCTTAATTTCGTGCGCAAGAGCAGAATGATTTCATGTAGGCTCATGAATACAAAAATACGTAGATTTCGTATTACCGATACTTCCGTCACTGCTTAGTGAAGCAATTTCATATATATCAATACAAAACACTCACTGTCGATTTTTTTTATTTGTAAATACAGACTGTAGAAATCCATGGTTTTTGTCGTTGACAAATACAGGGTGTTTCAAAAATGACCGGTATATTTGAAACGGCAATAAAAACTAAACGAGCAGCGATAGAAATACACCGTTTGTTGCAATATGCTTGGGACAACAGTACATTTTCAGGCGGACAAACTTTCGAAATTACAGTAGTTACAATTTTCAACAACAGATGGCGCTGCAAGTGATGTGAAAGATATAGAAGACAACGCAGTCTGTGGGTGCGCCATTCTGTACGTCGTCTTTCTGCTGTAAGCGTGTGCTGTTCACAACGTGCAAGTGTGCTGTAGACAACATGGTTTATTCCTTAGAACAGAGGATTTTTCTGGTGTTGGAATTCCACCGCCTAGAACACAGTGTTGTTGCAACAAGACGAAGTTTTCAACGGAGGTTTAATGTAACCAAAGGACCGAAAAGCGATACAATAAAGGATCTGTTTGAAAAATTTCAACGGACTGGGAACGTGACGGATGAACGTGCTGGAAAGGTAGGTCGACCGCGTACGGCAACCACAGAGGGCAACGCGCAGCTAGTGCAGCAGGTGATCCAACAGCGGCCTCTGGTTTCCGTTCGCCGTGTTGCAGCTGCGGTCCAAATGACGCCAACGTCCACGTATCGTCTCATGCGCCAGAGTTTACACCTCTATCCATACAAAATTCAAACGCGGCAACCCCTCAGCGCCGCTACCATTGCTACACGAGAGACATTCGCTAACGATATAGTGCACAGGATTGATGACGGCGATATGCATGTGGGCAGCATTTGGTTTACTGACGAAGCCTATTTTTACCTGGACGGCTTCGTCAATAAACAGAACTGGCGCATATGGGGAACCGAAAAGCCTCATGTTGCAGTCCCATCGTCCCTGCATCCTCAAAAAGTACTGGTCTGGGCCGCCATTTCTTCCAAAGGAATCATTGGCCCATTTTTCAGATCCGAAACGATTACTGCATCACGCTATCTGGACATTCTTCGTGAATTTGTGGCGGTACAAACTGCCTTAGACGACACTGCGAACACCTCGTGGTTTATGCAAGATGGTGCCCGGCCACATCGCACGGCCGACGTCTTTAATTTCCTGAATGAATATTTCGATGATCGTGTGATTGCTTTGGGCTATCCGAAACATACAGGAGGCGACGTGGATTGGCCTCCCTATTCGCCAGACATGAACCCCTGTGACTTCTTTCTGTGGGGACACTTGAAAGACCAGGTGTACCGCCAGAATCCAGAAACAATTGAACAGCTGAAGCAGTACATCTCATCTGCATGTGAAGCCATTCCGCCAGACACGTTGTCAAAGGTTTCGGGTAATTTCATTCAGAGACTACGCCATATTATTGCTACGCATGGTGGATATGTGGAAAATATCGTACTATAGAGTTTCCCAAACCGCAGCGCCATCTGTTGTTGAAAATTGTAACTACTGTAATTTCGAAAGTTTGTCTGCCTGAAAATGTACTGTTGTCCCAAGCATATTGCAACAAACGGTGTATTTCTATCGCTGCTCGTTTAGTTTTTATTGCCGTTTCAAATATACCGGTCATTTTTTAAACACCCTGTATGTATACTTCGCTGTTGTAAAGTACAAATTCGCTCAGTGGCTCTAAACAAAGAATAATAATTACAAAGAGAAGGAGGTAAAAGATTTTTTATTATTTCTACCTAACATAGTCAAGTGCTCACTACTTTATGAAATTTTTATTCGGTTCTTTGTACAAAAATGCAAAGTACATGTGACCGCTTACGCTTTGGCTACGCTCTTCGGTAAATTACATGAACTTTTCGAGATGTAGGTGAGATGAGTACTGCAGACGCGGCTCACGGAGCGAGAGTTACCACCTGGACCTGGCCGCGACTCGCGAGCTGCGTACCGACTGGCTGGACGAGCCAACTGGGCCAGGGGAGCCAGCGTGGGCTGCGGCCGACTGCAAGGCCAGCCCGAGAGGAAGCCACTGCGCTCGAGGGGGGGGGGGGGGGGGGGCGCTCTGGCCTGGCAGTGGCAGCAGCAGCGGCCACAGCAATCACGCAGCTGCTTTCAAGGATGCCTAAGTACCCTCCCTACTGTAGCCAGTGAATCAGGACGAATGATATCGTCCACCCCATCCGCATGCTCATCAATGTGTTTCTCCGGCTGTGATCTAGAGGCTGGTCCGCCTTCGGCGTTGAAGCGGCTCGCACGTGCCTAGCGCACCGGCCGCGCCCCGTTTAGCGCGAGCTTTGTTTACATTCGTGAAGCTTCCCATAGCGGTGCATTGATTACTACATCTACATACATACTCCGCAATCCACCAGACGGTGCGTGGCGGAGGAAACCTCGTACCACAACTAGCATCTTCTTTCCCTGTTCCACTCCCAAAGAGAACGAGGGAAAAATGACTGCCTATAGGCCTCTGTACGAGCCCTAATCTCTCTTATCTTTCCGCGAAATGTAAGTTGGCGGCAGTAAAATTGTACTGCAGTAAGCCTCAAATGTTGGTTCTCTAAAGTTCCTCAGTAGCGATTCACGAAAACAACGCCTCCTCTTCTCTAGAGACTCCCACCCGAGTTCCTGAAGCATTTCCGTAACACTCGCGTTATGATCGAACCTACCAGTAATAAATCTAGCAGCCCGCCTCTGAATTGCTTCTATGTCCTCCCTCAATCCGACCTGATAGGGATCCCAAACGCTCGAGCAGTACTCAAGAATAGGTCCTATTAGTGTTTTATAAGCGGTCTCCTTTACAGATGAACCACATCTTCCCAAAATTCTACCAATGGACCGACGACGACTACCCGCCTTCCCCACAACTGCCATTACATGCTTGTCCCACTTCATATCGCTCTGCAATGTTACGCCCAAATATTTAATCGACGTGACTGTGTCAAGCGCTACACTAATAATGGAGTATTCAAACATTACAGGATTCTTTTTCCTATTCATCGGCATTAATTTACATTTATCTATATTTAGAGTTAGCTGCCATTCTGCACACCAATCACAAATCCTGTCCAAGTCATGTTGTATGCTCCTACAGTCACTCAGCGACGACACCTTCCCATACACCACAGCATCATCAGCAAACAGCCGCACATTGCTATCCACCCTATCCAAAAGATCATTTATGTAGATAGAAAACAACAGCGGACCTACCACACTTCCCTGGGGCACTCCAGATGATACCCTCACCTCCGATGAACACTCACCATCGAGGACAACGTACTGGGTTCTATTACTTAGAAGTCTTCGAGCCATTCACATATTTGGGAACCAATCCCATATGCTCGTACCTTAGTCAGGAGTCTGTAGTGGGGGACCGAGTCAAACGCTTTCCGGAAGTCTAGGAATATGGCATCCGTCTGATACCCTTCATCCATGGGTCGCAAGATATCATGTGAAAAAAGGGCGAGTTACCTTTCGCAGGAGCGATGCTTTCTAAAGCCGTGCTGATGCATGGACAGCAACTTCTCTGTCTCAAGGAAATTCATTATATTCGAACTGAGAATATGTTCGAGAATCCTGCAACAAACCGATGTTAAGTATATTGGTCTGTAATTTTGAGGATCCGTCCTTCTACTCTTCTTATAGACAGTCGTCACCTGCGCTTTTTTCCAGTAGCTCGGGACTTCGCGTTGGGCAAGAGATTCGCGATAAATGCAAGCAAAGTAAGGAGCCAGTGCAGTAGAGTACTCTCTGTAAAACCGAATTGGAATCCCATCGGGACCTGGCGATTTATTTATTTTCAACCCATTCAGCTGCTTCACAACCCCAGGGATATCACTATGTCCTCCATACCGGAAATGTACGAGACTACACATCACTATTGCTCTTTCTTACTGGAAGGCTACTATCAAGTCACGTTCGACGCACAATACACAAGACCAAAAGCGTACGAAATCGAACGTTTCGTGCGCGAAGTGGTAAAACTAGATACCGGAAGCTGACAGGAATTCGCCTATCAATAGTGGCCAGCGCCGTATACGCAAAACTCACAGACGAGGCAGCATGCGACAGACTCATTCGTCGATCCACCGATTGTTATTGTTTTTGCCACACCGACGGGAACGTGTTGATCAGGTAGGTCTCGGAGCGAGAACGGTACGTGTATTCGAACTTCCGTTCGAAGTTCCTGCGGACGTGGTTATCGCACTATTTCGCCCCTATGGCACAGTCCTTAATCATGCTGCGAAGAAATGTACCAGCTTCGAAACGAATCCCGTACTCAACGGAGTGCGCCAAATAAGAATTGAACTCCGGAAGCACATATCATCTCACGTGGCAATATGTGGCTGTCGAGCCATATACGATGGTCAACTGAAAACCTGCTCTGGCTGCGGGTAGGAAGGCAATGTCCGAGCTGACTGTCTTCAGCGACGTCTCGCACAGCTACCTCGGGACACCCAGCACCCGCCACAGCAGATGGTTCAAATAGTTCAAATGGCTCTAAGCACTATGGGACTTAACATCTGAGGTCATCAGTCCCCTAGACTTAGAACTACTTAAACCTAACTAACCTAAGGAAAACACACACATCCATCCCGAGGCAGGATTCGAACCTGCGACTGTAGCAGCAGCGCGGTTCCGTACTGAAGCGCCTAGAACCGCTCGGCCACCGCGGCCGGCAAGTTAGATTAAGTAGTGTGTAGGCTTCTGGACCGATGACCTCAACAGTTTGGTCCCATAAGACCGTACCACAAATTTCCAAAAAATGCAGTGCGCACTATACAAGCCACTCAGCCAGTCGACTAGACAGGGTGCATTTGTCAAGTTGGTCGGGCTTCATCCACAGTTCATTGAATTTCAAAAGGACGAGTGATAGCTGAAATCTATTATTCACAAATTATCAAGATTTTTGTACACCTACGTAAGTTTCACTTAACTGCTGTGGAAATCTGAAGAATATGCCTGACGCTCACTATTTCGAAAGATAACAATTTCATTTGTACAGGTAGAAATTGACATCAATAATTGTGATGTTTTAAGAACCAACATCTAACGAAGGTTGAAAACATTCACCACGAGTTGCTTATTTAGGAAGCAGATCGGTTGGAGATGGAATACACAGTAAATCAGTCACTGATTGAACTATTAGCTGTGGTTTGAAATCGACGCAAATGAGCAATGTATTTGTTGACAAAGATAATTGATGTTCCACTGTCACTTATGGTCAGTAGTTAAATTAGCAAACTAATCTAAACCCCATCAAACAGGCCTCGGAACGCCCAACTGTCCGACCGATAGCCGCATCATCCTCAGCCGACAGGTATCCCTGATTGCAGATATGGTGGGACATGTGGTCAGCTCTTCACTCTCCCTGCATTTGTCAGATTTTATGAGCGGAGCCACTACTTCTCAACCAAATAGCTCCTCAATCGGCCTCACAAGGGCCGAATGCACCCTGCTTGGCCGGCTGGAGTGACCGAGTGGTTCTAGGCGCTGCAGTCTGGAACCGCGCGTCCGCTACGGTCGCAGGTTCGAATCCTGCCTCGGGCATGGATGTGTGTGATGTCCTTCGGTTAATTAGGTTTAAGTAGTTCTAAGTTCTAGGGGGACTGGTGACCTCAGATGTTAAGTCCCATAGTGCTCAGATCCATTTGAACCATTTTGAACCACCCTGCTTGTCAACAGCTTTCTACAGACCTAGACGGTCAGCCATGGAAGTGATAGCCAAGACCGACAGTATTTAACTTTGTTGATCTGAGGGGATCACTGCGGCAAGACCGTTGGCACTAGTTCAATTACTCCCATCCCAATCTTTTTCTTGTAGTCTTTCCTGTCAGTTTTTCAGGTGATTCCTAATTAAGAAAAGTATAGGTTACTTAAATAAGGTTCAAGAGTGGCTGTTGACATGAAGTTTATTTCTCCGCGATTTTGGAGTCTGAAATAGTGGCGATGGAGGTGAGGCAGAGCGCTGACGAGATGTCGGCTCCGCGCCCCTGCGGCACGTCAGTCGGCTCTCGCCGGCGCCCACGGTCAGCAAACAGCGGCGCCGGCGCTGCATTGTGTGCCACGTGCGGCGGGCGTCCGCGCCTGCGCATTGTCAGCGGCCGCGTCCAGCAGCGGCCGCCAGGCACAGGTATTTCGGAGCTGGGAGCGCTCCAGGCTAAAACTGCCCGCGCAGCCACTCGAGCTGCTAGAGGCCGCTCTTCACACCTCACGTGGCGCCGCCATCGTCCTCCACTTGTCGTCGGCACAAGCTGAGAGAGCGTAAGCCACCACAGAGCTTGTTTGTGTGTGGGTAGGAGGTGGGGTATCGAGAGAGAGACAGAGAGAGAGAGAAAAAAGGAAAAGAGGAACTGTCAAAATTTGAAACGTCCCCTTAGAACAATTATACACGACTGTGCTTAAACTGACACACAATATTTTTTTAGCGCAACGCAATCTGACTTTCAAAAATCCCTACAAAAGAATGGCCCTGACTAACATTAACCTATACCTTTCACAAATCACTTACCTCACAAAAATCTTCATTACTCGAACTACTGCAATACAGCGAGCGCCACTACTGCCAGCTAAATAACAAACTACGGAAGGCACTAACTACTGATAGGCATAGTTAGCAAATGAAAGATTTTGATAGAGAACAAACATTGTATTTACCTTAATAGTCATAATATATATATCATTTCATAACATCCATTCTTACAAATATCAAAACTCCGCCATTTCTCTCCCCACATCCACCACTGCTGGCGGCTCACCTCCAACTGCGCAACGCTACGCGCTGTTAACATCCAGCTGCCCAACACTACAATGGCGAGTATTACAACAATGCCAACCAGCCACAGACTGCATACAGCACAGCCAGTGATTTTCGTACAGAGCGCTACGTAACGTTGCCAATAAGAAAACATAAACAGCCTACTTACGAATTTATTAACGCACAATTAGGAACAGAACAACGTAAGCACCTCAAAGAAGCCGTGGCAAGGAAAATAAAGACCATCTGATTATAACAACAGTTAAATCTGGTTTCCCAGGACAGAGCGGATCAGGTTGTGGAAAGGGGCCAAGGTCAATTACTGTTAGTTATACAAGAACACACACAACTTTATTGCTCAAACCAATGCACAGTATTCTCTTTAAAACAACAAAGTTCAATTCACAGCTGAGCGCCCAAGTAACTTTTCCAGAATAAGTTTGAATGATTGGCTTTAAAACACCAGGATTTAAAGTCACTGCTGAAGGCCTTACTTAAGCAAAATTACAATAACTTCTCAGCTAAAGGCCGAAATAATACACTACTGGCCATTAAAATTCCTACACCACGAAGATGACGTGCTACAGACGCGAAATTTAACCGACAGGAAGAAGATGCTGTGATATGTAAATGATTAGCTTTCCAGAGCATTCACACAAGGTTGGCGCCGGTGGCGGCACCTACACAACGTGCTGACACGAGGAAAGTTTCCAACCGATTTCTCACACACAATCGGCAGTTGACCGGCGTTGCCTGGTGAAACGTTGTTGTGATGCCTCGTGTAAGGAGGAGAAATGCGTACCATCACGTTTCCGATTTTGATAAAGGTCGGATTGCAGCCTATCGCGATTGCGGTTTACCGTATCGCCACATAGCTGCTCGCGTTGGTCGAGATCCAATCACTGTTAGCAGAATATGGAATCGGTGGGTTCAGGAGGGTAATACGGAACGCCGTGCTGTATCCCAACGGCCTCGTATCACTAGCACTCGAAATGACAGGCATCTTATCCGCAAGGCTGTAACGGATCGTGCAGCCACGTCTCGGTCCCTGAGTCAACAGATGGGGACGTTTGCAGGACACCAACCATCTGCACGAACAGTTCGACGACGTTTGCAGCAGCATGGACTATCAGCTCGGAGACAATGGCTGCGGTTACCCTTGACGCTGCATCACAGACAGGAGCGCCTGCCATGGTGTACTCTACGACGAACCTGGGTGCACGAATGGCAGAATGTCATTTTTTCGGATGAATCCAGGTTCTGTTTACAGCATCATAATTGTCGCATCCCTGTTTCGCGACATCGCGGTGAACGCACATTGGAAGCATGTATTCGTCATCGCCATACTGGCGTATCACCCGGCGTGATGGTATGAGGCGCCATTAGTTACACGTCTCGGTCTCCTCTTGTTCGCATTGTCGGCACTTTGAACAGTGGACGTTACATTTCAGATGTGTTACGACCCGTGGCTCTACCCTTCAAAAGTTCAAATGTGTGTGAAATCTTATGAGACTTTACTGTTAAGGTCATTAGGCCCCAAGCTTACACCTACGTAACCTAAATTATCCTAAGGACAAACACACACACCCATACCTGAGGGAGGACTCGAACCTCCGTCGAACCTCCGTCGTGATCTGACGCACAGTCCATGACTGCAGCGTCCTAGACCGCTCGGCTAATCCCGCGCGGCTCTCTACCCTTCACGCGATCCCCCGGAAACCCTACATTTCTGTAGGATAATGCACGACCACATGTTGCAGGTCCTGTACGGGGCTTTCTGGATACAGAAAATGTTCGACTGCTCCTGGCTAGCACATCCTCCAGATCTCTTACCAACTGAAAACGTCTCGTCAATGGTGGCCGAGCAGCTGGCTCGTCACAATACGCCAGTCACTACTCATGTAGAACTGTGGTATCGTGTTGAACCTGCATGAGCAGCTGTACCCAAGCTCTGTTTGACTCAATGCCCAGGCGTATATAGGCCATTATTACGGCCTGAGGTGCTTGTTCTGGGTACTGATTTCTCAGGATCTATGCAACCAAATTGCGTGAAAATGTAATCACATTTCAGTTCTAGTATAATATATTTGTCCAATGAATATCCGTTTATCATCTGTATTTCTTCTTGGTGTAGCAATTTTAATGGCCAGTAGTGTAACAGCAGTGAAATCTGGTTTCGCAGGACAGAGCGGGTCAGGTTGTGGAAAGGAGCCAAGGTCAATTACTGTTAGTTATACAAGAAAACACACAACTACATAGCTCCAACTAATGCACAGTTTTCTCTTTAAAACAACAAAGTTCAATTCACGGCCGACGGCCTCAGTAACTTCTCCAGAATAAGTTTGAATGATTGCCTTTAAAACACCAGGATTTAAAGTAACGGCTGAAGACCTTACTTAAGCAAAATTACAATATCTTCTCGGCTAGAGGCCGAAATAATATTTCGTATCAGCTAAGGAATTCTTTAAAATCCAAGCATTTAGAAATTCCAGCTAAATGCCATATTAAGGAAAATTCAAGTTAATTCTTAGGCTGAAGGCCCAATAAAAAAATTTTCTTTACATAATAAAAGAGAGGCTATAAAGATAAGCTATTACATAGTACAACAGAAAAACATCTTAAGAAAACTTGAAGTATCTTGTTGGCTGAAGGCCCAAACAGTTACTCAAGAATAATTAAAGAGAACCTTAAGATAAACATTTACAGAACACAGCTGAAGGCCGTTTCAAGAATTCAAGATAATTAAAGGAAAACCTTACAGACAAGGATTTACGTATTAAAGCCACCAATTCTGAAACAAACGCGGCTGAAGGCCTAAATACAGAGCAACAAGAACTTTAAATGAAACACGGCTGAAGGCCTAATCTTCAGTCTTCTTCAGTCGGACAGTCCACGAGTGACGCCAGCTGTCGGCAAGTACTGGCGCTCCGAGCCCGACGCTCCTTCGTTCCCGATCGCTGCTTGTTCCGACTGCTGCTCCGTGCCCGACTGACTTCCAGATACGTGACGACCCAGAAATACTATCGGTCGCTACAGAGATAGTACGACAGAGCACTTATCGATAAGCGCTGCTGCTGCCACTCAAGGGCAGGTAAGGCTGGAAGTTAGTGACGACGGTAAATGTAATAAGACAACGAGTTAGAGAAGATGACAAACAATAAACGGAATGAACAGGAGCCGCGCACGGCTCAAGCAGATCAAACTGACAAGAAATCTGACAGCCTAAAAAGGCGTAGTACCGTAGTAGTAATGAACCTTATGCCAGTCACGAGTATAGTTGGCTGTGTTGAACTAGTTTCCTTCAGCAAGTTGATACAGAGCTATACACAGTGGTAACGAAATGCAGTCGCTATATGTATCTCTGCCAACGGCCTTGCCGCAGTGGTAACAACGGTTCCCGTCAGATCACCGAAGTTAAGCGCAGTCGAGCCGGGCTAGCACTTGGATGGGTGACCATCCGACCTGCCGAGCGCTGTTGTGAAGTGGGGTGCACTCAGACCTTGTGAGGCAAACTGAAGAGCTACTTGATTGAGAAGTAGAGGCTCCGATCGCGGAAACTGACGTACGGCGGGAGAGCGGTGTGCTGACCACATGCCTCTCCATCTCCGCATCCGGCGACTGCTCTGGGCTGAGGGTGAAACGGCGGCCGGTTGGTACCGTTGGGTCCGCCAGGGCCTGTGGACGGAGTTTACATTTTATATGTATCTATGATCCAAAATGTAAACTAGCTATGAATAATCTCTGAGGCGAAGTACCATATCTTTGCATTGCTACAATCTTTGGTTTGTTTATATTAGTGTTTCTGCGTAAAAAAAATCAAGTCAAAAATGTCCATTTATGACGAACTGCAGAGTTTTGTACACTGGAGTAGAATGTAGCTCCATCACCATTTCAAATGTATAATATAGTGCCATATGACGATGACATGTGCCTGTTACACTTTTTTTTTAAACAAAATGAAACCAAAACAACAACTAGCTGCATCCAGCTGGTACACATGTAACAAGATATCGCTGTTTTCCATCTAAAGCTGAAACTATAAACTCTCGAAACGCGTCGTAGGAGAAAATAAAAGTGACTGACATAGATAAATTGTTTTATTTGAACTTCTTTGTCAAAGCAGTCGTAGTTTTCTTGAAAAAACAGTCCAACATGGACGACATAAGAGCAGGTATTGGAAATAGTATGTCGTTTGTCTGTCGGATAATTTTCTACTAGGGGCGGTCTAGAGAAAAAAATTATAGCCTTTTAGGTAAGTCCATGGGTTTTAAATGAAAGTAAGACGTTTGGTAATGCAGATAACTGTTATGAACATATAAAGAAAGTATCAGATGAATCGCCTGTAACGAATCCACAAAATTACATCCGTGTACAGTGGTGAGTCTCAGCAAAGGGTGTAAGAGATTATGACCATGTGGGCTAAGTATCTCCAGAGCAATACAAGGAAAGCGAACTCGTATCCAAGCAGTCGTACACATTGTTAAACAGAAGGCACATAAAAGATACGTATCGCTTAATAATGAAGCGATACTTAAATAGTCACTAACGACAATCACCATGAGCGACGATGTTTGTAATAAGTTGCTAGTTCACAGAAGCTAATGCAATCAAAATGACGACCACTGACTGGTGTTTTCTTAAGGGGTATATGCTCGGGTACTTCTCCTATGTTTGCGGGTAACCTGTCCGATACTTTTGGTAGATATGGTGTATTCACTCATGTATGGGATGTACTCGATGCAAATTCGGCGCTTCTGAGAGAAACTTTATATTTGAATACCAGAAGATTATATCTGTGTAGCACTGAGACATTCGATATACGCAAATGATGTAAAGCGCTGAGTTTCAAAACATTTCTAGTCTGTAGGTCTCGGGCATCTGACAGCACAATTCCCTCTCCGCTGCAACTGCTACAGCTTCCGAACGAGTGGCACGTGCCATCCCATCTACCAACGTACCATGTGCTAACATTTAGAATCACGAAGTCTTGGTCAGCCCACAGCAGAACAACCTGAGTCCAACAGGAGGAAGCGCGTGCTGTAGTTACCGAAATTTTGGTATATACACTCCTGGAAATTGAAATAAGAACACCGTGAATTCATTGTCCCAGGAAGGGGAAACTTTATTGACACATTCCTGGGGTCAGATACATCACATGATCACACTGACAGAACCACAGGCACATAGACACAGGCAACAGAGCATGCACAATGTCGGCACTAGTACAGTGTATATCCACCTTTCGCAGCAATGCAGGCTGCTATTCTCCCATGGAGACGATCGTAGAGATGCTGGATGTAGTCCTGTGGAACGGCTTGCCATGCCATTTCCACCTGGCGCCTCAGTTGGACCAGCGTTCGTGCTGGACGTGCAGACCGCGTGAGACGACGCTTCATCCAGTCCCAAACATGCTCAATGGGGGACAGATCCGGAGATCTTGCTGTCCAGGGTAGTTGACTTACACCTTCTAGAGCACGTTGGGTGGCACGGGATACATGCGGACGTGCATTGTCCTGTTGGAACAGCAAGTTCCCTTGCCGGTCTAGGAATGGTAGAACGATGGGTTCGATGACGGTTTGGATGTACCGTGCACTATTCAGTGTCCCCTCGACGATCACCAGTGGTGTACGGCCAGTGTAGGAAATCGCTCCCCACACCATGATGCCGGGTGTTGGCCCTATGTGCCTCGGTCGTATGCAGTCCTGATTGTGGCGCTCACCTGCACGGCGCCAAACACGCATACGACCATCATTGGCACCAAGGCAGAAGCGACTCTCATCGCTGAAGACGACACGTCTCCATTCGTCCCTCCATTCACGCCTGTCGCGACACCACTGGAGGCGGGCTGCACGATGTTGGGGCGTGAGCGGAAGACGGCCTAACGGTGTGCGGGACCGTAGCCCAGCTTCATGGAGACGGTTGCGAATGGTCCTCGCCGATACCCCAGGAGCAACAGTGTCCCTAATTTGCTGGGAAGTGGCGGTGCGGTCCCCTACGGCACTGCGTAGGATCCTACGGTCTTGGCGTGCATCCGTGCGTCGCTGCGGTCCGGTCCCAGGTCGACGGGCACGTGCACCTTCCGCCGACCACTGGCGACAACATCGATGTACTGTGGAGACCTCACGCCCCACGTGTTGAGCAATTCGGCGGTACGTCCACCCGGCCTCCCGCATGCCCACTATACGCCCTCGCTCAAAGTCCGTCAACTGCACATACGGTTCACGTCCACGCTGCCGCGGCATGCTACCAGTGTTAAAGACTGCGATGGAGCTCCGTATGCCACGGCAAACTGGCTGACACTGACGGCGGCGGTGCACAAATGCTGCGCAGCTAGCGCCATTCGACGGCCAACACCGCGGTTCCTGGTGTGTCCGCTGTGCCGTGCGTGTGATCATTGCTTGTACAGCCCTCTCGCAGTGTCCGGAGCAAGTATGGTGGGTCTGACACACCGGTGTCAATGTGTTCTTTTTTCCATTTCCAGGAGTGTATATTCGAACGCCATGATAGAATTGTTTGTTCTGTTCTTCAGACAGCAAACTCTGATGAACAAGTCGAACAGTATCACAGGATTGGGGGCATTCGACTTTCGACTTCCCGAACACGTAGTGGCTGCACTGTGACTGAGGTGCTCCACTAAAAGCGCTGCCATTTCCGCTCCTCCGTCGGTTGCAGCCACACTGACGAAGTTCATCACGGCCTTACAAGTGGACCAAAGCAGGCGGGTTGCGACGCCACCGCGAATAGATGTACCCTGGAATCCGGCAGAGACGCTGTGACACCCTCCTTCTACATTTGCAATTTGGTCACCACTGCCAGCTGATGCTGATACTTATTCCACCGCAGAAACGCACATCAAGCCAGCGGCCAGGCACAAGTTGTCATCTCCTGCTGCAGCAGTAAGAAATATCGTGACCACTAGTGGCAAATGCACTGCCACCAACAACAACGACATCGTCATTGCACCAGCCGAGGGCGATCTGCTGTAGGACCAACAACTATCAGCGGTACATATCAAGCTAACCCTGTTCCCCGTTGGTGGAGCAAACATATAGCGCGACTGTTTCATAACAACGTGGAGACTGTGTTGTTGTAACGACTATGAGCTGTGACACTGCACGCCAGCTGACGCTGGTCATAGCAACAGTCCACTTTTTTAGTCTTAAATCTGAAGACGCTGTATTCTGCAAAATCCTGTAATAAAAGTTAATAAAACGTGTAGATCACTGTTTCGTTCATTAAAAATTTTAAAAAAGTCACTGACTTCTTCTGCTGCAAAATACCTGTTTTCTAAATGTTTTTCCTGTGGTTTTCAGACCAAAGACTGATCTGATGCATGTCCTTGCTAGTCTGCCCTGTGCAAGCCACTCCATCTGTGCATAATACTGCAGCCGACATCTGCTTTAATCTGCTACTATATTCAAACCTTGGTCGCCCTCTACGAATGTACTCATAAATAAAACCACCACTTAAAATAACAGCTGTGGTCGTTTTCTTAATAGGAGCGGAAAACTCTAAGGATCGCCTCCGAAACTAGTGGAACGTTTCCTGTCTGGAAGGCGCTCAGTCGGCAAAAGTAATGCCGTCTATCGGTACACTCCGTGGGGTATTGTATAGCATTAATCTTCTACAACTCACGATTAATGTGGGCATCGACGAAATTTTTCTACCTAGAAAAATCACAAATGACTCCGCATGTGTTTTACTCCTCAAACATAACCTTCAAGAGAACCAACTCTTGATTCCATTTTCTCCTAAAACTTTCACAGAAACTCTATGCAGCACGTATCGCCTGCAACATCTGTGTGGTTTTCGCCCTACTCGCGCTGCCGACTATAAGCATTCATCGAGACATTGCCCTGACATTTCTGTCTCCGTCGATTTGGAAAAAATCCTTTTGCCTTCAAAGTCTATTCACGCTTCACATCTATACAATTTAATCAATTACGCCCGTCTGTCTGCCTCGTTTCCAGCATAACCTACTTCTTCTCTGTTGCCGGCCGCTGTGACCGAGCTGTCCTAGGTGCTTCAGTCTGGAACCGCGCGACCGCTACGGTCGCAGGTTCGAATTCTGCCTCGGTCATGGATGTGTGTGATGTCCTTAGGTTAATTACGTTTAAGTAGTTCCAAGTTCTAAGGGACTGATGACCTCAGATGTTAAGTTCCAGAGTGCTCAGAGACATTTGAAACATTTTTCTCTTCTCTATTCCTCTTCTGTTACTGTTAACGGTACCCAAACCCGTACCTTCCATCTTTCAGCAGGAAGGTCTGTCGACTCCTCCTAATCCCCACAGCTGTGTTTCCTGTACTGACGAACCGAAATCATGGCATGCTATCCGGCTGCTCCACGGGATCGACGACACTGAAATCCCGCTTTTGATACAAACTTTCGGCTCCCTATATACTGCTTCTGCTCCATCTTTACATCTACTCTTCCTTATCTTAAAAAGTCTTTATTATATCCGACAAACCTGTATACCCGTCCAACCACAGTTGACAACTTTCTGCCGCATAGCCACCTGCAAGAGGACGCGTCCGTGAGTGTCCATCACATGACGTCCTACTACAATCAGAGAATCTAATCACGTGGTGTATCACGCAGTATTATGAGATAATGATAAAAACCCTTCCATAAACACGAAAGAATTAGAGCTACAAAACTGTTCTCACTAGTTTGTTCTTACACTTCTTGTGCAATGTCTGATTGTCTACGAGTTTTCTGCTCGAAGGATTGCTGTATAATAGCTCCACAGCTTAGTTCGTATACGAGGAATGTTTACCAAGGAGCCAGAATTTGTCTGACGTCCGCGTCTGACTGTTATCGACGTTAAATTTGTCGCAGCAGGTTTGTGAGGGAACAAAGTATTCAGTTTCCCATCGAGACTAATCGCAATTTAAGATTTCCTGTGCGAATTACGTGTATGTGCAACGAACGTCAAAATCTACCTGGATTTTAATACAAATTTAGGAGCGCAGACAGTATCTTTGTGACTAGCGTATACGGCGAACTCCGCAGGAGACTCATGCGGCTTCTTCTGCAGGCACATGCCTCCCCTGGTGAATCGTCCAGCACACCTGAATTTTTCCAGGTGGCCAGTCTCTCACGTAACTTCGTCACGCTTAAGCTAACACAGCGAAGTACAGAGCCGAGAAGCAGCCTGTTAAATTCTTGGCAGTGGCAGAGATGAGATCGATCGGAATACGGCAACATCTGCGCTGTCCATTCGCAAATCTTCCGTCTCGTTCCCTGCGGAACATTTCGCCCACCCTTGAAGAGTTTACGTGTCGCCGGTGGAAAACACACTCCCACGCCGATCTGGTTCTGACAAACATCTCGTGCCCTTGGTGCGTAAATATAGAGCAACATCTCGAGCACTTCGAGGCTAGTGGACTATACTCGCGAAACGTCAAATCTCTAAAGACTATTTCCCCGCTATCTCGCCCTTCTTGTGAGCAGTACAGCTGGCTCTGGAAAACAGATGCAGGTGAGTAGTAGTGCTTGATGGACTTACCCTGACTGTTTCGCGTTGGATGCAGGGGTTGGCAGTTGACGCTCAGCTTAAATAAATCTAGAGTATTGCGCGTAAATACTGTTTTACTGTGTTAAGTCGCTGGAAACAGTGTCGACTGTAAAATACCTAACGAGGAGAACACGGCAAGCCCCATCACCCGATTTTCCAGGGAGAGGAGTCAAAATAAGCAAACAAGAGCCTCGGCTTATCCGTAGATAATCGACCGTTCTACGGTCGTTTTCAAGGTACTTTATGTTCCTTTTAGCGGTCGATATTCTCAGACGACATGGTGGCTCAGTGATTATCGTCGCGGCTTCTTACTTTCTGCGGTCCGTGTTCAAACCCCGATTATTGTTTTTATTTATTTTCTTTTATATTTTATTTTTATTGTTAATGTTTTTATCTACCCATATCTGTAGAAAATTATTGCACGAATGTTTCTTATCTAATTAGTGAATACAAGGGCGTTATATAACTTTTAAAATTACAGCTATATTTCACAATAAGTGCCACACATTTATCACATAATATATGCGTGTGTGTGGTATATTATGAGGTTCGAAGCTTTTTCAATTGTCATATTCTGATATTTCATTTACGTATAAATTCTTATATTAATTCTTATATTTTAGTCA
This sequence comes from Schistocerca cancellata, assembly GCF_023864275.1. NCBI lineage: Eukaryota > Metazoa > Arthropoda > Insecta > Orthoptera > Acrididae > Schistocerca > Schistocerca cancellata. Next base: position 626,360,694 of record NC_064630.1, read on the forward strand.
TATATTTACTCCTCAGGAAGATTTGGTGCATTCTCTTGGATAATATCGATCGTAGAAACATTCGAAACAAAGACATTCCAAACACTACGAACATCGCGTGAAGGTAGGTTTACCACAGTGACATTTTTTCGTATGAATCTCACTCTGGTAAGAAACGTAGCTAACATTACTGAAGATTTCGGGTGTTGGTAATAGTATTGCGTCAAACCATGCATAACGGATCACTTTTTCAAAAAAAAAAAAAAAAAAAAAAAAAACTAGCACTGCGATTGATTATGAATTAAGATATACTACAGGAATTTCACTGAAGATGATTTCAAATAATTGTCTCTTTTTTTTTAACTCGTTTATCTTACATACAATTAATAGACGAATAAGTACAACGTTATACCAGTACAGATTGGAAAACATTCGTGTAGTAATCTTTTACAGGTAGGGGTACATAAATGAAAATCAGAAATGACAGTTATAACCGGGTTTCGAAACGGGGCGCGAAATTAATAATTTGCGATGCTAATCATTGTACTACCAATTCTTCTGAGAATAATACGCGGTAAAAGACGCATAAAATACCTAGCAAATACTTTGGAAACTACGGCCGTCGTTTTTTCAGAAACGATCGAGTATCTACAGATAAGCCGAGACATGTGGGGAAGGCGAAACAAAGACTGCGCTTTGTTGGCAGAACACTTAGAAGATGTGACAAGCCCACTAAAGAGACAGCCTGCATTACACTTGTCCGTCCACTGCTGGACATCGAAGGAGGACATCGAAATGTGCAAAGAACGGCAGCTAGTTTCGTGTTATCGCGCAATACGGGTGAGAGTCTCACTGATATGATACGCGAGTTGGGGTGGCAGTCACTAAAACAAAGGCGGTTTTATTTGCGGCGAGATCTATTTACGAAACTTCAATCGCCAACTTTCTCTTCCGAATGCGAAAATATTTTGTTGACACCCGCCTACGTAGGGAGAAATGATCATCATAATAAAATAAGAGAAATCAGAGCTCGAATGGAAAGATTTAGGTGTTCCTTTTTCCCATGTGCCATTCGAGAGCGGAATAGTGGAGAAGTAGTATGAACCGTCTGCCAAGTACTTAAGTGTGAATTGCAGAGTAACGGTGTAGATGTAGATGTATATGTGTTCACTTATTTTGACCCCTTTCCACTCAGTGAAGTTTCTGGGAAATCAGGTTATGGCACCTTCCATGTTCTTCTCGAAGCAGTAGCCGTATCAAGTGACCTAATCGTTATGACAGCACAGAACTAGCTATAGGAACAGTTGATGCCAGGAAAATGTTGACTTTAAGGATAGTAAGGAAACGTAATTCATCTACGAAAGAAGTGAGCTACAAAACAGACTATCAAACGATTCTTGAGTACTGATTCTCAGTCTAGGAACCTCATCGTGTAGATTTAATAGAGCAGAAGACATGACGAAAAACAGCGCTTTATGTCAGTGCTTCTTTAAGTAAGTGCGAGAGTGTTACGTAGATGCTCCTCGCACTCCAGTGGCATATGTTGCAGGAGAGGCCCACATAGAGGTTTAACGCTAAAATTCTGAGAGTTTACGTTCGACGAAGTCAAGCAGTATAGAACTGCACCTTCGGAAAACGTGAAATTCTCAGATACGCAACAGAACGTAGCAGTTATTATAAATTTTAATACTCTTGATCGCGAAACAGCCATACTAGATAACCGGTTTCCGTTGAGCAACGACGATCATCAGAAACTGTGATCTGAAGACAGTTGTTGGTCAAACGAAGCTGACTATCTAGTGACAGTTAGACTGCATTGTAAATGAAGATTGTTAAAAATTTGTCGTCAATATTACTTGCTCCCATTTACATTCTCGAAATGACCATGTCGAAAGAATCAGAGAAATTAGAATTCATACTGTGACGTTCCTCCTGTTTTGGAATTTATTTTCTAAATTTTACATTTTCTAGAACTCGGCAGGCAGCAGAAGTAATTCGCCTTCAGCAGAGCTGCAGAATACGATGGCAGCGAGTAGGAAGTTGGTACCCACAAAGGTAATGCTAAGGGGTGGACCGCATGGTGCTGTAGTGAACCAAGAGAGTAGAAAGAAGCATGCGTCCCCTGAGAGCATATCTTGCTAGGTACTCAGTACGTAGGAAACCGCAAGTGTTCTGGTGAGAAACTCAGACTTTTCTTCATTAAATATTAATTATTAAAGTCTACTTTTGACATAGTAAATATTAGGAGGAGCCAACGGGTCATCTTGGTGTTAATATTATAATATTACCACACAGAAAGCAAGTTAATACACATGAATATTGTTAAATTACCGAAGATGTACGAAGAACTACGAAGTGTTGTGATGTAAGCAAGAGATTCTGGTCACGCACCAAACTCGCCAGTAGGCGACAGGATGAACTCGGAGCCTGTTCTTATTTGATAGTCGGTCTCACCATCCTCTGTAATTTTATTAATCTTTTGAGAGGAATTGTTTCTAAATATTAAGTTGTTACTGTTTTACTGTATTTGCTAATAAAGGCATCGTAATGTCATCCCAGGACTTATTCTAAGTAAATTTGCTATCCGCTCACCCACCTATAATGACAGGTAGTCTACTTGCATATTTTGAAGAATCCAATACGCTTCAAGAGTTGCTTCGAGGGACAACATCTCTGAGAGATTCACAGAAACCAAGTAGGTGGAAATCCAACGCACCAATTTATTAGCCGGCCTTTGTGGCCGAGCGGTTCTAGGCGCTTCAGTCTGGAACCGCGCGACCGCTACGGTAGTAGGTTTCTTATCCTGTCTCGGGCATGGATGTCTGTGATGTTCTTAGGTTAGTTAGGTTGAAGTAGCTCTAAGTTCTAGGGGACTGATGACCTCAGATGTTAAGTCCCATAGTGCTCAGAGCCATTTGAACCATTTTTTAACCAATTTATTAAGATAATCCACAAAAGGATAGCTTAACTAGTGTAGTCGCGTGTGGAAAGGCATGATCAGTTATACGGTACGTCACCTATACCACTTTCCACGGAATCGCCGCTAAACTGAGAAACGTTTATATCGGTTTAGTTCAGCGAGGGGATTTTGCAACGTTGATGGTTACTGGTAGTGGTCCTTCCTACACACAGTTTGTGAATGCGACAGGAAAAGGGGAAATCATGGGCAAACTAAAACACCGTAACATAGGTGAAATATTCAGTGCCGCATGAACTGGCTGATGTCAAAGCTTCTCGACGACCAACGATTAATCTGTTACAACACACAGACGCGTCTCTGCTCGACGGCCACGTGTCCCGCGGTTGGCATAGATCTCGCTGGCATGTTTACAGACGGTTGGAAGAAAATAGTGACATTTACTCGTAAACGTGTCCAGTACTTTGCTTCGCGGATGAAGTTCGGAAAGTACACGATATCAGTAACTGGACCAGAATAATCAAAAAGATTGTCTGTGTGTTGAGCGATATTTGGCAGAGCACACATCCTGCTATATTAATCATACTTTATCGACAGCTGGTGGGACCGAAATTAGAAGTGGAGTTATCACTCAGCATATACAGTACCGTTGCGCTGTAATCTCCATTGGACGACGCCTTTCATACTGACCAGCCCTTTGCTGTTGGAAGGAAAGGAGAGTAAGATAGACGGCGATGTCATTAGGGACGAAGCTCAGACTTGATTTTGGCAAACTCCGGGGAGCTAAAATCTGGACTGCTGGGCGAGTGGTCAAACCGCCTCCCTCGTGAACGTCGCTTCAGTGCCTTCAACACTACGCCATCTCGCTCGATCCTGTACCTGTAAGCATCGGAAAGGCCTCTGTATTCAGAACCGATTCCTGGAAAATTAATTTTGCGTTCCAGAGTCCAAACTTTGGAGATCCGACCGTTGAAATGTTCAAGTGTGTGAAATCTTATGGGACTTAACTGCTAAGGTCATCAGTCCCTAAGCTTACACACTACTTAACCTAAATTATCCTAAGGACAAACACACACACCCATGCCCGAGGGAGGACTCGAACCTCCACTGGGACCAGCCGCACAGTCCATGACTGCAGCGCCCCAGACCGCTCGGCTGATCCCGCGCGGCCCGACCGTTGAGAAATGAGCTGACCTATAGGAGCTTCTGCGGACCAATTGAAACAAAACGTGTAATCATTGCACACTAACAACGTTCCCACATTAACCAGTTACCCAGACGAATCCTCACTTATAACGCCCCTCTCTTTAGCTACTCTAGTCCGTAAATGTGAAACATCAAACACTAACAATATACAGGGTGTTACAAAAAGGTACGGCCAAACTTTCAGGAAACATTCCTCACACACAAAGAAAGAAAATATGTTATGTGGACATGTGTCTCAAACGCTTACTTTCCATGTTAGAGCTCATTTTATTACTTCTCTTCAAATCACATTAATCATGGACTGGAAACACAGCAACAGAACGTACCAGCGTGACTTCACTTTGTTATGGGAAATGTTCAAAATGTCCTCCGTTAGCGAGGATACATGCATCCACCCTCCGTCGCATGGAATCCCTGATGTGCTGATGCAGCCCTGGAGAATGGCGTATTGTATCACACCCGTCCACAATACCAGCACGAAGAGTCTCTACATTTGTACCGGGGTTGCGTAGACAAGAGCTTTCAAATGCCCCCATAAATGAAAGTCAAGAGGGTTGAGGTCAGGAGAACGTGGAGGCCATGGAATTGGTCCGCCTCTACCAATCCATCGGTCACCGAATCTGTTGTTGAGAAGCGTACGAACACTTCGACTGAAATGTGCAGGAGCTCCATCGCGCATGAACCACATGATGTGTCGTACTTGTAAAGGCACATGTTCTAGCAGGTAGAGTATCCCGTATGAAATCATGATAACGTGCTCTATTGAGCGTAGGTGGAAGAACGAAACTAAAATGAGCTCTAACATGGAAATTAAGCGTTTCCGGACACATGTCCACATAACATCTTTTCTTTATTTGGGTGTGAGGAATGTTTCCTGAAAATTTGGCCGTACCTTTTTGTAACACCCTGTATTTGTGACAAGTTGCAGATGTAGTAGCGAAATTCGATTAAAAGGTACACCGACGAGTCGAAAACAATCGATCAACCATATGTGGCTAGCACCTTCTTTTTTCTTCGTCTCAGAGGATAACAGTCATATATTCCGTCGCGCAGAAATCGCCAGTGTTTAGGAGCGAGGCAATAACCGTGATGTAAATTTATTGTCCTTCAACGACTGATCGATGTCGTATGTGACTCGTTAAGTCCAGTTCCTGCCCACAACTCCCCAGCACTGCGGCGTGAAAACCTCGTTCACCTTCTCAACATAACGCAGACGGTGGTGGAGCAATGGCAATATGATAAGGACGTCCAATGCCAAAATAATTTAAAAATAAAAGAGAAAAGACAACCAAGACGAAATTGGAGATATCCGAAAATCAAAGTCGTCTCACTTTCGAAGAACAAATTAAGAAATCATTTTCACATTTTGCTTTGCAATTTCCTGTAATATACGATATCAGTTTTCTAACGTTGAGGTGCCATTTTTTCAGTGGTTTTTCATGTCCTTTCTGAAACCGATACCAGTCGTGTACAAGAGCAGGAAAGATCCTGAGTTATCCTACAACATCCAAGTACAGCTGCATTGCTGACGTATTATTGGACATACACTGCTGGGCATTAAAATTGCTACATCAAGAAGAAATGCAGATGATAAACGGGTATTCATTGGACAAATATGTTATACCAGAGCTGACATGTGATTACATTTTCACGCAATTTGGGAGCATAGATCCTGAGAAATCAGTACCCAGAACAACCATCTCTGGCCGTAACAACGGCCTTGATACGCCTGGACACTGAGTCAAACAGAGCTTGGATGGCGTGTACAGGTACAGCTGCCCATGCAGCTTCAACACGATACCACAGTTCATCAAGATTAGTGACTGGCGCATTGTGAGGAGCCAGTTGCTCGGCCGCCATTGACCAGACGTTTTCAGTTGGTGAGAGATCTGAAGAATGTGCTGGCCAGGCAGCAGTCGAACATTTTCTATATTCAGAAAGGCCCGTACAGGACCTGCAACATGCGATCGTGCATTATCCTGCCGAAATGCAGGGTTTCGCAGGGATCGAATGAAGGGTAGAGCCATGGGTCGTAACACATCTGAAATGTAACGTCCACTGTTCAAAGTGCCGTCAATGTGAACAAGAGGTGACCGAGACGTGTAACCAATGGCACCCCATACCATCACGTGGGTGATACGCCAGTATGGCGATGACGAATACACGCTTCCAATGTGCGTAACGCCACGATGTCGCCAAACACGGATGCGACCGCCATGATGCTGTAAACAGAACCTGGAGTCATCCGAAAAAATGACGTTTTGCCATTCGTGCACCCGGGTTCGTCGTTGCGTACACCATCGCAGGCGCTCCTGTCCGTGAAGCAGTGTCAAGGGTAACCGCAGCCATAGTCTCCGAGCTAATATTCCATGCCGCTGTAAACGTCGTCGAACTGTTCGTGCAGATGGTTGTTGTCTTGCAAACGTCCCCATCTGTTAACTCAGGGATCGAGACGTGGCTGCACGATCCGTTACAGCCATGCGGATAAGATGCCTGTCATCTCGACTGATAGTGGTACGAGGCCGTTAGGATCCAGCACGGCATTCCGTATTACCCTCCTGAACCCACCGATTCCATATTCTGCTAACAATCATTGGACCTCGACCAACGCGAGCAGCAATGTCGCGGTAGCATAAACCGCACTCGTGATAGGCTACAATCTGACCTTTATCAAAGTCGGAAACGTGATGGTACGCATTTCTCCTCCTTACGCGAGGCATCACAACAACGTTTCACTAGGCGACGCCGGTCAACTGCTGTTTGTGTATGAGAAATCGGTTGGAGACTTCCCTCATGTCAGCACGTTGTAGGTGTCGCCACCGGCGCCAACCTTGTGTGAATGCTCTGTAAAGCTAATCATTTGCATATCACAGCATATTCTTCCTGTCGGTTAAATTTCGCGTCTGTAGCACGTCATCTTCGTGGTGTAGCAATTTTAATGGCCAGTAGTGGACAGTGCTTCATATAGGATTGGCTGCCAAAACATACTACACAGTTACACACACACACACACACACACACACACACACACACAGTACAGCAGAGCACAAAAAATATGGTTGCGGCGGCGAATGAATTATTTATTGTTTTTGTATACTGAGGGGCGTTGAAAACCGCCCCGCACCTCGTACCAGTAGTTGGCCGAGGCCCAGGTGCAGCGGGCCGTGCGGGCTTCCCAGATCGTGGTTATTTACAAGGGACGCCACGGAGGGCCGAAGCCTGCTGGTTATTGTCTGCAGAGAAGCGGTTTGTGCTCAGGGCATGCGTAGCTGCAGCGTACCGTCACCTCCTACTAAGTCACCAGTTTATAGCACGATCACTTAACACGGGGATATTTACAACCGAACACTTGCGTCGTTTGATACGATTAGCGACGTTTTTTCATTCCGCCATTATTACAGCAAAGAAGTACACCGGGTGACATATATTTGATGAACCAAAAATGGTACCCTTCTTTGAAAAAAGGGAAATATTCCAGTACGATTCCTACTTTTGCACACAGTTTTAATCTGTCTAGACTTTTCACTACACTATACGTTTCACTGCTCCGTTAAAGATTCACTCGCGAAAAGCGTTTCACCACAGTATTTACTTTTTTATTGATATCAATAATCATGGACAAAACATTCACATCACAAGAGTCTTTTACTAACTGACTGCTCCTGCCATGACACTGGAAACCAGAGGAAGAAGAAAAAGAAGGGATCGTCACTCCCCAATAATAAACATGTTTTAATTGTCAGACCTTCTGATAGTGGGTAAGGTTGGTTGGTTGGTTGGTTGTTTTGGGGAAGAACAGACAGCGAGGTCATCGGTCTCATCGGATTAGGGAAGGACAGGGAAGGAAGTCGGCCGTGCCCTTTGAAAGGAACCATCCCGGCATTTGCCTGGAGCGATTTAGGGAAATCACGGAAAACCTAAATCAGGATGGCCGGACTTGGGATTGAACCGTCGTCCTCCCGAATGCGAGTCCAGTGTCGAACCACTGCGCCACCTCGCTCGGTCGATAGTGGGTAAGACTAATCTTATTCTGTCATTGTTAACACGTCCTGGGGGCATCCACGTTGAGCATGTCCAAATTTTTTTCAGAAGCACTTTTATAGTGCAAATACCTGTTATTGCAGGAGATTCTGCATGGCATCAACGGAGTGAAGTACCAGACGTTCAGTGAAGTCAGCGGTATTCCACTTCCTGAAAAAGAAAACTTTAACAGTGTATTCATATTTGATGGTGTCACAGTGGAAAACCGATATGAGATAAGTAAATATTTCTCTTTTGGCCAATACTCAAGAATTCCGAAGCAGTTTGTGAGGGATTATGCAAACTTTACTATCACTTCCAACAAGGACAATATGAATTTAAAGAATGTTTACCAGGTGCATATACAAACTGACATACCATTCAATAAATTTGTTGCCGTACATGGGGATTGCTCGAATAGCTCACAGCATGGCTTTCTGGTTACAGATAGAACACAGAAATTGAATAATTTTCGATATAGATATAGACATAAAGGCAAAGCCTCCCGTCTAGATTGTATACCAGTCAGGTTCCTTTCAGAGTATGCTGATACAGTAGCTCCATGTTCAGCAGTTATATACTATCTCTCGCTCACAGGAGTAATCCGCTGAATTACAGGCCCATATAACTAACGTCGATTTGCAGTAGTGTTTGGAACATAAACTGTATTCGTACATTGTGAAGTACCTCGAAGATAACGATTTATTGGCACATAATCAGCAAGGATTCAGAAAATATCGTTCTTGCGAAACACAACTGGTTCTCTATACTTATGAAGTAAGGGGATGTCCAATTGATTCCATATTTTTAGATTTCCAGAAGGCTTTCGACACCGGTCTTCACAAGCGTCTTCTAACCAAATTGCGTGCCTGTTGAATATCGCCTCAGTTGTGCGACTGGGCTCATGATTTCCTCTCAGAAAGGTCACAGTTCGTAGTAATAGACGGAATGTCATCTAGTAAAATAAAAGTAATATCCGGTGTTCCCCAAGGAACTGTTATGGGTCCTCTATTGTTCCTGATCTATATTAACGACGTAGGAGACAATCTGAGTAGCCCTCTTAGATTGTTTGCAGATGAGGCTGTCATTTACCGTCTTGTAAAGTCGTCAGACGACCAAACCGAATTGCAAAATGATTTAGATACGATATCTGTATGGTGCGAAAAGTGGCAATGGACCCTGAATAAAAAAAGTGTGAAGTTATTCACATGGATACTAAAAGAAATCCGCTAAATTTCGATTACGCGATAAGTCACACAAACATGAAGGCTGTAAATTCAACTAAATACTTAGGGATTACAATTACAAATAACCTAAATTGGAACGATCACATAGATAGTATTGTGGGTAGAGCAAACCAAAGACTGGGATTCATTGGCAGAACACTTAAAAGGTGCAACAGGTCTACTAAAGAGACAGCTTTCACCACGCTTGTCCGTCCTATTCTGGAGTACTGCTGTGCGGTGTGAGACCCGTATCAGGTGGGACTAACGGATGACATCGAAAAAGTTCAAAGAAGGGCAGCTCTTTTTGTACTATCGCGAAATGGGGGAGATAGTATCACAGACGTGACACGTGGAGTGGCAATCATTAAAACAAAGGCGTGTTTTGTTGCGACGGGATCTTCTCATGAAATTTCAATCAGCAGTTTTCTCCTCCGATTGGGAAAACATTCTGTTGGCACCCACCTACATAGGGAGAAACGATCATCACGATAAAATAAGAGACATCAGGACTCGCACAGAAAAATTTAAGTGGTCGCTTTTCCCGCGCACCGTTCTAGAGTGGAACGGCAGATATACGGTATGAAGGTGGTTCATGGAATTCTCTGCCAGGCACTTTATTGTGAATAGCAGAATAATCACGTAGATGTCGATGTAGATGAGACTTCCAGGAGATTCTACATTAAAAGTAGTGGAACTATACGTAACTGTATCAGATCGCCGTAGGCTATGAACAAATTTCCATGTATGCAATGCACCTATTCCAAGGGAGTGAAGCACAACCCAAACATACGTCTATACGTGACAGAAATATCGAGAAAATCAAGATTAACAGAATTTGATAGATGTGTCAAGACAGCAGCTATGAAATATGAATCTCAGATGGAAGAGCTGAATCATAGGATCCAGCGAAGTGAGCAACTAAACGACACAATGTTAATGGACTTGGATAGCATTATCAAGGCAGCAGTTAAAAAAGGTGAATATCAAAATGGTTCAAATGGCTCTGAGCACTATGGGACTTAACGTCTGAGGTCATCAGTCTCCTAGAGCGTAGAACTACTTAAACCTAACTAACCAGAGAACATCACACACATCCATGCCCGAGGCAGGATTCGAACCTGCGACCGTAGCGATCGCGCAGTTCCGCACTGAAGTGCCTAGAACCGCTCGGCCACAACGGCCGGCTAAAGGTGAATATCAGGTGCAGGAGTTGACTGACAGAATACACTTACATATCGAGACGACAAATGCAAGGATAGACAAGAAATTTAAATATGTGGTAAGGCCTTATGGGACTAAACTGCTGAGGTCATTATTCCCTAAGCTTACACACTACTTAATCTAACTTAAACTGACTTGCACTAAGGACGACACACACACACACACACACACACACACACACACACACACACACACACACACACTATGCCCCAGGGAGGACTCGAACCTCCGCCGGGGGGAGGCAGGCGGACCGTGACAGGACGCCCAAGACCACGCGGATAAGCCGCGCGGCTGATCGATAAAACCCTTAACGCAACTGTAAAGGTCCAATTGCTGCAATTTGCGGAAGGGTTGCACCACTGTCACGTTGAACGATTCTCCACAGTCGTCATTCGTCCCGTTCTTGCAGGAACTTTTTCCGGCCGCAGCGATGTCGGAGATTTGACGTTTTACCGGATCCCTGATATTCACGGTACACTCGTGAAATGGTCGTACGGGGAAATTCGCACTTCACCGCTGCCTCGGAGATGCAGTGTCCCAGCGCTCGTGCTCCGACTACAACATAACATTCAAAATCACTTAAATCTTGATAACCTACCATTGTAGCAGCAGTAACCGATCTAACAACTGCGCCAGACATTCGTTGTCTTTTACAGGCGTTGCGGACCGCAGCGCCGCAGTCTGCCTGTTTACATATCTCTGTATTTGAAACACATGCCTATACGAGTTTATTTGGCGCTTCAGTGTATAATGCGATATGAGATATATGCTACCTCGAACTGTGATAAGTACACAACAGCATGTTGACAAAATGCAAAGTCATAGAGTCGTCTAAGGCTATTTACCACAAAATAAGACTCTTAATACTAGGACAACTGGAGTGTGAACAGTCTCTCTCTGAAACTTCTAGACCCATAACGGAAGGTGTCAAAGAAATGTCACACAAAGCTGTGGTTGGCAGTAGAAGAAAAGAAGAAGATGAAAATATATTATCACTAATTGCATCAACCATTGCAGTGCTTGTAAATTAGATACAATGTTTGGGGTAGGTCGAGACCAACCGCATATACTGGGAAAGCTACCTGTATGGTTAATGAAGGACACAACGCATGTCTGGGACAAGGAGTTTGAATGAACACCAGTTTAGTGGAACTGATATTCCTGAAAATTATCTATATCTATCTTGATACTCTGCAAATCACATTTAAGTGCCTGGCACAGTGTTCATCGAGCCACCTTCACAATTCTCTATTATTCCAATCTCGTATAGCGCGCGGAAAGAATGAACACCTTTATCTTTCCGTACGAGCTCTGATTTGCCTTATTTTATCGTGGTAACCGTTCCTCCCTATGTAGGTTGGTGTCAACAAAATATTTTCGCATTCGGAGCAGAAAGTTGGTGATTTTAATGTAACGAGAAGATTCCGTCGTAATGAAAAACGCCTTTCTTTTAATGATGTCGAGCCAAAATCCTGTATCATTTCTGTCACATTCTCTCCCATATTTTTCGATAATACAAAACGTGCTGCCTTTCTTTGAACTTTTCGATGTACTCCGTCGGTCCTATCTGGTAAGGATCCCACACCGCGCAGCGGTATTCTAAAAGAGGACGCACAAACGTATTGTAGGCAGTCTCCTTAGTAAGTCTGTTACAATTTTTAAGTGTCCTGCCAATAAAGCGCAGTCTTTGGTTAGCCTTCCCAATTGTAATACCTAGGTATTTAGTTGAATTAACGGCTTTTAAATTTGACTGATTTATCGTGTAACCGAAGTTTAACGAGCTCCTTTTAGCACTCATGAGGGTGACCTCACACTTTTCGTTATTTAGGGTCAACTGCCACTTTTCGCACCATTCACATATCTTTTTCTAAATCGTTTTGCAAAAACGGTTCAGATGGCTCTGAGCACTATGAGACTTAACATCTGAGGTCATCAGTGCCCTAGAACGTAGAACTACTTACACCTAACTAACTTAAATCACACACATCCATGCCCGAGGCAGAATTCGAACCTGCGACCGTAGCGGACGCGCGGTTCCAGACTTAAGCCCCTAGAACCGCTCGGCCACACGGGCCAGCATCGTTTTGCAGTTTCTTTTGATCTTCTGCTGACTTTATTGGTCGATGAACGAGAGTTTCATCTGCAAACAACCGAAGACGGTTGGTCATATTGTCTCCCAAATCGTTTATATACACTCCTGGAAATGGAAAAAAGAACACATTGACACCGGTGTGTCAGACCCACCATACTTGCTCCGGACACTGCGAGAGGGCTGTACAAGCAATGATCACACGCACGGCACAACGAACACACCAGGAATGCGGTGTTGGCCGTCGAATGGCGCTAGCTGCGCAGCATTTGTGCACCGCCGCCGTCAGTGTCAGCCAGTTTGCCGTGGCATATGGAGCTCCATCGCAGTCTTTAACACTGGTAGCATGCCGCGACAGCGTGGACGTGAACCGTATGTGCAGTTGACGGACTTTGAGCGAGGGCGTATAGTGGGCATGCGGGAGGCCGGGTGGACGTACCGCCGAATTGCTCAACACGTGGGGCATGAGGTCTCCACAGTACATCGATGTTGTCGCCAGTGGTCGGCGGAAGGTGCACGTGCCCGTCGACCTGGGACCGGACCGCAGCGACGCACGGATGCACGCCAAGACCGTAGGATCCTACGCAGTGCCGTAGGGGACCGCACCGCCACTTCCCAGCAAATTAGGGACACTGTTGCTCCTGGGGTATCGGCGAGCACCATTCGCAACCGTCTCCATGAAGCTGAGCTACGGTCCCGCACACCGTTAGGCCGTCATCCGCTCACGCCCCAACATCGTGCAGCCCGCCTCCAGTGGTGTCGCGACAGGCGTGAATGGAGGGACGAATGGAGACGTGTCGTCTTCAGCGATGAGAGTCGCTTCTGCCTTGGTGCCAATTATGGTCGTATGCGTGTTTGGCGCCGTGCAGGTGAGCGCCACAATCCGGACTGCATACGACCGAGGCACACAGGGCCAACACCCGGCATCATGGTGTGGGGAGCGATCTCCTACACTGGGCGTACACCACTGGTGATCGTCGAGGGGACACTGAATAGTGCACGGTACATCCAAACCGTCATCGAACCCATCGTTCTACCATTCCTAGACCGGCAAGGGAACTTGCTGTTCCAACAGGACAATGCACGTCCGCATGTATCCCGTGCCACCCAACGTGCTCTAGAAGGTGTAAGTCAACTACCCTGGCCAGCAAGATCTCCGGATCTGTCCCCCATTGAGCGTGTTTGGGACTGGATGAAGAGTCGTCTCACGCGGTCTGCACGTCCAGCATGAACGCTGGTCCAACTGAGGCGCCAGGTGGAAATGGCATGGCAAGCCGTTCCACAGGACTACATCCAGCATCTCTACGATCGTCTCCATGGGAGAATAGCAGCCTGCATTGCTGCGAAAGGTGGATATACACTGTACTAGTGCCGACATTGTGCATGCTCTGTTGCCTGTGTCTATGTGCCTGTGGTTCTGTCAGTGTGATCATGTGATGTATCTGACCCCAGGAATGTGTCAATAAAGTTTCCCCTTCCTACGACAATGAATTCACGGTGTTCTTATTTCAATTTCCAGGAGTGTAGATAGGGAACAGCAATGGGCCTGTAACACTACCTAAGGGAACGCCAGAAATCACTTCTGTTTTACTCGATGACTTTCCGCCCATTACTATGAACTGTGGCATCTCTGATAGGAAATCACAAATCCAGTCACATAACTGAGTCGATATTCCATAAGCACGCAATTTCACTACGAGCCGCTTGTGTGGTACAGTGTCAAAAGCCTTCCGGAACTCCAGAAATCCGGAATAGATCTGAAATCCCTTGTCAATAGCACTCAACAGTTCATGTGAGTAAAGATTTAGTTGTGTTTCACAGGAACGATGTTTTCTAAACCCATGTTCACTGTGTGTCAGTAGACCGTTTTCTTCGAGGTAATTCATAATGTTTGAACACAATATATGTTCCAAAATCCTGCTGCATATCGACGTTAACGATATGGGCCTGTAATTAGTGGATTATTCCTACTACCTTTTCTGAATATTGGTGTGACCTGTGTAACTATCCAGTGTTTGGGTACGGATCTTTCGTCGAGCGAACGGTTTTATATGATTGTTAAATATGGAGCTAATGCATCAGCATTGAAAGGAACCTAACTGGTATACAGTCTGGATCAGAATATTTGCTTTTATTACGTGATTTAAGTTGCTTCACTACTCCGAGGATATTTACTTCTACGTTACTCATGTTGGCAGCTGTTCTCGATTCGAATTCTGGAATATTTACTTCGTTTTCTTTTGTGCAAGCATTTCGGAAGACTATGTTTAGTAACTGTGCTCTGGCAGCACTGTCTTCGATAGTATCTCCATTGGTACCGATTGCATTGATTGTGTCTTGCCGCTAACATACTTCACATACGACCAGAATCTCTTTGGATTTCCTGCCAGGTTTCGAGACAAATTTTCGTTGTGGAAACTGTTATAAGCATCTCGCATTGAAGTCCGTGCTAAATTTCGAGCTTCTGTAAAATATGGTCAATCTTAGGGATTTTGCGTCTGTTTAAATTTGGCATGTTTGTTCCGTTGTTCCTGCAACAGTGTTCTAACCCATTTTGTGTACCAAGGAAGATCAGCTCCGTCGTTTGTTAATTTGTTTGGTATAAATCTCTCAATTGCTGCCTATACTATTTCTTTGAATTGGTCTACACTTATATTATTAATTTTGAATGAGTGGAGATTGTCTCTCAGGAAGGCGTCAAGTGAATTTTTATCTGTTTTTTTGAATAGGTATACACCTCTAAAACTATTTGCTGAAAGAGAAGATATGATATGCTGATATACTTCTATTATGCATGACTAACAACCATAGGCGAGACAACACCAAAAAAGGCTGATTTAAAAACGTAGGAAATATATTAACATTATTAGATAAGTGTTAAGCGGTATACACAGCAAAGCTGAGGGCATTGACATACAAAAAGCTGAACGCATTACCTCCGGCATATAAACTTCGTGTACAAGGTTACAAAGTTGTAGAGATTTGTCCTGGCTCAAACGCCATTGATGAAGATTTGCAATTACACAGAATCTGTAAAAGGATTTGACTTTAGTACAATTATAGACATGTTTGCTACAGAGATGAAAACGACAAAACAGATAAAAAAATAAAACACAGATAAAAGCATTAATACAGATAACGGATTTTAACTCTCTGACCCCAACAAAATCATAGAATCAGTGCAACTACTTATATCATCAGCCACCTCAGGGAATGCAGCTCATGTGAATGAAATTATATTAATCATTTCAGAGCTTAAGGAAAAACAAATTGCTGAATAATTATGGAGATGGTGGTCCATTAACTCCACAGGCCTACTTGCGAAACATTCCCAAACAGAAATGTCATAACATGAGGTTTACATGATTTATGGCAGGCTAATTTTGTGGATATCAGAGAATATTTTAAAGATCATAGATAAGTATTCCAAATTCGCCTGACACCTTTCTGTGAAGCCAAAGTCTGGCACGGAACTTGCACAGATGCTTGAACAATTACTGTAGGCAGGGAAAAATCGGTGTCCTTACAACCCACAAACCAACTATGTATTTCAAGCCAGCAGTGAAACGATATGGAATAAACCACTACTCAGCATTCTCCTATATGAATTGCATCCAATCAGTGGTGGCACTGGCGAGAAGAACCTATCGACAGATACTTTAAAATACCTACAGTTCTGCCAATACTTAAGACATTTGGTGGAATTATCCAGGTTCTAATTCTAGCGTTGGTCACATTCTCATCAATTGGATTGTTTGCAGGAAGAGCTGTGTCATAGCCCAAACACTAAAGATTCGTTTCCATCTAATGTTTCGCCTAACAAATGCATAAAGACGAGCAACATGTACATCACTGCATCAGCTGCATTTAGATGTGATGCTACACACTCTGCCTTCAAAAGGCCATTCATCTGTATTAAATGCAAATTAGTTCCATGCGATATATCTAAGGAATGGTGTATGTAGTATTCCACTGATTAATTTGAAAACTTAAACCAGCACTCAAAATAACACTGAGGTGGACAATAAACTTCATGTACAAGGTTACAAAGTTGTGGAGATTTGTCCTGGCTCAAACGCCATTGATGGTGATTTGCAATTACAAAGAATCTGTAAAAGGATTTGACTTTAGTACAATTATAAACATGTTTGCTACAGAGATAAAAACGACAAAAGAGATAAAAACAACAAAACAGATAAAAGATGAAACACAGATAAAAGCGTCAATACAGATAACGGATTTTAACTCAACTATTGGGTGTTTTACATGATAGCACACCTGTTTGGAATGTAATATCACAATGAATTCATACCTCAACGACTAATTAACACATACTATCTACAGATTTTTCCCTAAGACGGTATCAGGATACCTCATTAGGATTGAAACCACACAATGACATCACTTGATATAACAATTCAAGTTTAATATGACAAAAAAATCGCTCGTCAGTATTATATCTCCCACAAACCTTTTGCTTTGGCGATGTTCGATAATAGCGATTAGATAAGAATTCTCATTCAACATCAAGATAACTTAACAAACAGTAATTTCCTATTTGGAAGGCACATTTATGACGAATGATGGAAGCAGTATAGCAGAAATATCAGACTTACAAAATGCAACACGTTCACCTCTCTGTTTCAAGAAATATGATAGAAATTTAATGGTAATGAGATTGATCACACGAAAAACGCTGTAATCAGAATAACACTCAGAACTTTCATATCTACATCAATTTGGACATGAATGCTCTTCAGAACATAGGGCACTTAACAGACAAATCGATAAGTAATCACTTTAGTAAATATATCCCCAGCAGTATGTTTATGGGGTCCTTTGAGAATAATAAACAATTATGAACTGATTCTCATTCGAAGTGCTACAGATAATATTGCGTATATTCAAGAAGCGTAAGCAGCAGTAAATAAAATTGTTTTGGATAAATGAGTGTGGAAAGTACCGCACATGTCCTTATGAGATGAGGAGCACTTGAAACTTTTACATGTGCTAAATTCTGCAGTTCAGCTACCATTAAGTTTCTGGCCATGGGAGCTTCACAAGTATCCTGTTCTACCAACAACATCCAGACAAAGTTGGATGATAAAGACAGCAGTTAAACTACAAATTCTGTGATTCATTATTATGGCATTGCAGACAGACAGGAAAGGAAACTGTAAACTAACCAATGCAAAGGCCTCTCTGAATTCTGCATATTACCCATACAATAATCTGCAATTTGACTAAAAGAATGACAATATCAGCCTATTGTACAACATATACTCTCTATTTATTTTGAGGGCAATTAATCTGGATGCTTGCTCAACTCACATAAATCCCTACTGAAATTGAATCATCAGACTTCATTCAAAGAATTGTGGAATATGCGTTATTGTTGTATAACCACGTTATTAATGACTTATACAGCAATTAGTATAAATTAGGCAGTGCAGCTTCACACCAGAGGCATTCAACAATGGCATTTCAAAGTGAAAAGATTGTCTTACGTGAAGTGCTTCTTTCATGAGTGCAGGCAATTTTTGTTTGAAGATGTTGCATTTGTTGCATTCACCATCACTGAATGAGTATTGACATCGTCCTCCACTATCGTCTCGTTGCCTATATCATTGATAACGGTACAAAGCGACAATCGTCGATGGACAGCTGCTTTGTTGACTCGCTTTCACTACGGAAAGCGGTGCGATGATGATAGAATGGCGACATCGTTCCTAACCTACAATCATATATACAGCATAGTTCACATCAAAGGCTGTGAAAAAGTGTTGTGGCTGTGTGACTAATTGAAAAGGCCTTCAGTAATGATCCTTGAATAATCAGGGAAAAGTAAGTAAAAAGAATGATGCATGACATTTTTGACATAGATGTATAAACTCTTTTGCCAAGAAAAGAATCCGATTGCTTGAACAGTGAACTGGTATGTGTGAAAATTCCTACTGAGGTTCTTGAAGTTGGAGAATGGCTGCCACTAGAAGGGATGTCCATTCATCGTGTACAAAGAATTTAAATGCCTCTAAGCTCCTGTATTGTATTGTGAAGGTGGCCTCACTGCCTCTCATAGCAGAACTGGGTGAACAGTAAGTGCAGCATATCAAGTTGTATGTTCATATGATTCCAGTCGCAACAGTCATATATCAATGATACGCCAGGGATAATCCTGCGAGATGGCTGCTCTCTGAGCTTGAAACTCTTACATGGGAAATTACGGGCTTTATCACAACGACATCCCCAAGAGTGACTTGCACGAGAATGATGCCTTGTGCAAGCAGCTGTTGAGTGTACCACCTTCTTCCATAATCTGAACAGGTATGATGCTCACTTTCTTGCTGAGCGCTTTGGTGATTTCAGTTTAAAGGAGGATAAGATCAGTGTTATTTCTGACACCACTGAAAACAACATTTCATTTTCCAAGAAAATCACGTCAAGAATAACACTCTGCTTCCTGCCTTCCTACATTTCATACAAGCTTATCTTCAGAAACCCGCGTTAGGAATCACAGTTGCATGTCCTGATGATGAAAAGTTACAGCTTTTGACGAAAAAGGGGGGATTCAATGGAGAGACTCGATGAAGCCACATTGCTCAACATAAATTCATTCTCCAGCAAACTGACAGACATTGCCATAATAGACACAGAGTATGGGCACAGGGTGAATGTTTTCCAGGAGTTCAATATCCCTGGTATAGGAGAATGTGCCGGATTTTACATAAACTCCTATACATGCCTGCTAGTGGAAATCATTATGGAGTTCCAGGCTTATGCCTAGGCATATGCTTCCTGCCTCCTGCCTTCCGTTTCACCACACCAGGCCTTCTGTAGCACCCAGTGTTAAGGAAGATGTGTGTTGACATGAAAGTGTTGACCGATGTTGACATGCTGTTCTTCTTCGAATGCAGGATTTGAAGATGGCTTTGCCAATATGTGCTCAGGTACGTCAAGGCAAATAATCCACGATTCTGTCGATATGAGTTACATCCTTTAGTTGTATGTAAACAACATCTAGAGGCAAGCTATGCACCAATCTCTGCTGATTGTAGGGTTCCAACGGACGTCCAAAGGGGAAATCACCAGACTGAACGAAAAGATCCTACATGTGACTAAGGATTCTGATGGAGAATATGTCCTGGAGGCAGACCTGGAATATTCTGCCCATTTGCGTTACAGGCAAAGTGACTTGCTGCTGTGTCTGGAGTGTCTAGACCCACACAAAGCTTCCATATCCACACTGATGATAACACTGGAGAGCTAGTAAAATACATTCTTCGATACAAAAATCTCCAGTAAGATTTCAGGTTGAGGATGAAATGTTTTAGAATCAGCCTTGGCATATCCTGCAACCAGTCATTCTGGTCGAAGGAGTACTTTGATTTAAATACCAAAAAGAGGGCATCCACGATGTATGATTTTGAAAAAGATTTTTATAAATTAATGGACAGTTAAGTTTTCCATAAAACAATGGAGAATGTTAGTGAATGTCATGGAATTCATTTAGTTTACCATTGGGATGGGTGGCACAAGAGATTTCTTCGCCAGGCCAATTTCAAGTAGCCCATCTTTTCCTGTCGGTTTGTGTATGCTGGACATCTCCAAACTCTACATCTACCACTTTCAATATGAGTTTGTAAAGTCAGACTTCGCTGATCCCAAATTACTTTGTATGGATTAAGACAGTTTTATCTGTTGGCTGAAAGGCTGCAACACATATGAAGTAATTACGGACAATACTGAAACATTCAACACATCTGGGTATGCAGGCAACAATCCTTATATCATCTCAAAACAATAAAGTATCAGCCTGATGAAAGACGAGACGGCTGAGTCACAGACTACAGATTTTGAGCCGCCCAAGTGAAAGATGTATGCACACAGCATGGACGTAGGTGATGTTGTGTCTAGACAAGACAGCCTAGACACAATGAGAGGAAGCCGAAAGGCACGCGCTTAAACTCACGCAGGCTGGCGTGAGGTCTGAAACAGGATACGTAATGAATGCTATAAAGAAAAGTACGTAGCTTCTGGAATACTTAACTTTAATCCACATTTGTAGAACATCGCTCTTGATGATACATTAATAGAATCTCAATATAAATTGAATATGGCGCCTTGCTAGGTCGTAGCAATTGTAGCTGAAGGCTATGCTAACTATCGTCTCGGCAAATGAGAGCGTAATTCTCAGTGAACCATGGCTAGCAACGTCGGCTGTACCACTGGGGCGAGTGCTAGTACGTCTCTCTAGACCTGCCGTGTGGTGGCGCTCGGTCTGCAATTACTGACAGTGGCGACACGCGGGTCCGTCGTCTACTAGCGGACCGCGGCCGATTTAAAAGCTACCACCTAGCAAGTGTGGTGTCTGGCGGTGACACCACATTCCTCCCCCGCAAATCGGCGGACGGTTGTGTTATAAGGCTTCCGCCCGCCGTGGGGAGGACCCCATGTTGACGTATGCGACGAGGTGGGGAGCCTAACAACAGGCGAGGCTGTGCCACCCGCACCCGGCCATTCGGTCCGAGGGGAGCTAGGAAACGCCTGAAAACCTAGTCCAGGGTGCACGCCAACATGAGGTGTATGCGTCCGTAGAGTCAGGAGGGGCCGAAGGGTCAGTCGGAGCAAGAGTTCCACGTCGGAGGACAACAGGTCACGGGAAGCGACCGGCGGCGCGTGACCCAGGGAGGCGCCCGGCGGTTGCAGCGACGCGTCCCCTGCGGGCGGCGCCGGCGAGAGAACAGGCGGCGGCGGCGGTGGCGGCGCGTCGCCACGGGGCAAAATGGAAGGCAGCGTCGGTAACACCTGGGGATGAGGCGAGCCAGTAGATGGGTCCCCAGGGCGCTGACCGGACGGCACCGTCGCTGAAAGCAGACGGGGAGCGGCAGAACCCGTGCGACGACAGAGGCGCAGCTGATTGAGATGCCGACGCACTTCACCAGAGGCCTCCAAAACCAGATACATCGCGCGGCCGAGGCAGCGAAGAATGCGCCCTGCGAGCCAACGCCGTGAACCGCGATAGTTGCGATAGTATACAACATCGCCAGGGGCAAAACCAAGTGTCTGCCGCTGCACAGGAACCTGATGCGGCGGATGCAGCAAAGACATCAAGGTTCGATGAGGACGACCGTGGAGCAACTCAGCTGGCGAGCGACCATCTCGGGGCTGAGAGCGATACGGGGACAAAAAGAGCAATAACGCGTCCTCCCGAGAATGCGACTCTTTCAACTTCAACATCTGTGACTTGAAAGTCCGGACCAAACGTTCAGCGGCACCGTTTGACTGTGGCGAAAACGGCGCGAACGTCAGATGTTGAATACCATTGGCCTTGCAGAATGACTGAAATTCTGCGGACATGAATTGTGGGCCATTGTCGGAAACAATAGTCTCTGGAAGACCTTCAATGCAAAAGATAGCGGACAACGCTTGGATGGTGGCAGAAGACGTCGTGGAAGACATCCGGACAACAAAAGGAAAATTACTGAAGGAATCGACCACAACCTACCATCGAGCATTCCAGAATGGACCAGCAAAATCGATGTGTAAGCGTTGCCAAGGGGAAGTGGCTTTTGGCCATGCAAAGAATTTCCGCGTTGGCGTGGATTGTTGTTCGGCACACGCCATGCAAGAAGAGCACATATTCGTAATCGCAGCATCGATTCCGAACCAAGTACAGTGCTGACGAGCAGGTTGTTTCGTGCGCACTATACCCCAATGTCCTTGGTGGAGAAGCCTTAAGACAGAGGACTGTAACGAACGTGGGACCACGACCCTGGACTGATCATTATCAGAACGCAACAGCAAAACACCACGTCGTACAAAAAGTCTCTCCTTGTGAGCAAAAAATCGGCGAACCAACGGATCCTCGATCCGTGACTTTGACAAGGTCCATTGCGTAGCAACAAAACGCAAAACGGTAGCAAGGACAGGGTCTGCAGCTGTGGCTGCAGCTACACGACGAAAATCAATCGGAAACGATTCGACCACGTCATCGGTTTCCGCATCAATGAACATGCAAGCAAGTTCGGAAGAATCGAATGCTCTATCCTCAGCAACAGGCAAACGTGACAACGCATCGTGCTTAGCAGTGGACCGATACAAGATATCGTAGCGGTACTGCGAGAGGAAAATAGACCAGCGAATGAATTTCTGCGCTGTACGTGGAGGTACAGGCTTGGTCGGATGAAAAAGCGATGTCAAAGGTTTGTGGTCTGTGATGATGGTAAAGTGACGACCATACAAGAAATCATGAAACTTGGTAACACCAAATACGAGAGCCAAAGCTTCTTTCTCTATCTGTGAAAAATTTCTTTGCGCTGACGAGAGCAATTTGGACGCAAAGGAAATAGGGCGATCGTGCGAACCATCTTTGTGCGCAAGCACAGCTCCGATCCCGAAATCCGATGCATCTACCATCAACAAAAGGGGTTTCTGGGGATCGAATGGCGTAAGGCAAGTATTAGAAAGCAACGCCGATTTCAACTGGCGAAAGGCGCGTTCGCATTCCGTCGTCAAGACGAACGGAACACCTTTATGGCGTAAGCGATGAAGCGGTGCTGAAATGGAAGAGGCATGGGGGATATAGCGATGGTAATAATTTATTTTACCCAGCACACTCTGTATCTGCTTCAAATTCTGTGGCGAAGGCAAGTCTTGTATGGCACGAAGGTGCTCTGGACTGGGATGTATGCCTTGGGCATTGAGTACATGTCCCAGATATGGCAAATCACGAGCAAAAAACACACATTTGTCCTTCCGCAAGCGAAGACCATTCTGTCGCAAGACCTGAAATAATGTTCGGAGGTTGGCGAAATGTTCGTCTTCCGTCTTTCCGGAGATCACAATATGGTCCAGATAGTTTGCTGCAGTAGGGATCGACGCACAAACAGTTTGTAAATATTGCTGAAACAATGCAGGGGCGGATGCACACCCGAATGGCAGTCTTTTGAATCGGTACAAACCAAGATGCGTGTTAACCACCAATACGCACTGGGATTCTTCGTCCACCGGTATTTGCAAGTACGCATCTGCTAGATCCAACTTCGAAAAATATTTACCCGGGCACAGTTTGTCAAAAAGATCTTCCGGGCGGGGCAAGGGAAAAGTTGCAGTCACAAGTTGTTGATTCACTGTTGCCTTGAAGTCCACACAAAGTCTCAACTTTCCAGAAGGTTTTTGCAAAATTACTAAGGGTGATGCCCAGAGAGAAGCCTGCACACGCTCAATTACACCTTGTGATTCTAAATCGTTTAATGTTCTTGCGACCTCATCACGCTATGCGTGGGGAACAAGGCGCGCTCTGAAGAATTTCGGTTGTGCGTTGACTTTCAGTTCCAAATGTGCTTCATAGTTCTTAGCGCAACCGAGGCCCGGTGCAAAAATGTCTGCAAAGTCTTCACATAGACGAGAAACACTGGCTGAAGGTACAGTCGGGTTCACTGATAGGACCTGATTGACTATAGACAAGTTAAAAAACTGAAATAAATCTAAACCAAACAAGTTCACCGCAGAAGAAGAACGAAGAACGTAAAATGACACAAGTTTTGTTTGTCCCTTGTATGTTGCAAGAAGGCTGCACTGTCCTAACACAGGGATATGCTGTCCGGAATAACTATGTAATGTAACATTGGCAGCACGCAACGGAGGTTTGCCCAGCTGTTTGTACGTGTCGTGATTGAGTAATAAAACTGCAGCTCCGGTATCGAGTTGGAATGGGATCACGTTGCCATTAATTTCCAAGTCTACAAAAAGTTTATTGTCCTGCTGACGACAAGAGCGACTGTCTCGTGCAACATGAACTGATACTGATACAGAATCACTTGCGACTTGACGTGATTTCCATCGACGTCGATGCACACATATTGTGGGACGAACACAGTCACTGTTAGAGAGAGTGGCACTGGGCGGAGTGGCATGAACTACATGAATGTCCATGGGCGAAGTTTCATGAGCCTGAGTATTCTTGGTTCGATTCTGGCGCGAATCAAAGGGCCTGGAATGGTTGTTAGTGTCCGATCGGAGCTTTTTCTGGCAAACACTTTGAACAAGTCCTTTTGTATTACAGAAAAAGCAAATAGCTTGGCGTGATGGGCAATTCTCACGCGAATGTCTAGTAGCACACCGCGGGCATGATTTCACTGCATTTGCGTGCTTGCGCGGCACACGTGGCTGCGCGGACGTGCGCGAGGGCTGTTTACTGTTCCGTGCAGCTCGCCCGGCGGGCCGGTTAATGTGACACACGGCTGGCGAAGTTTCAAATGATTCCTGAGCAAAGTCAAGTGTGTCTTGCCGATGCAATATGTCTATCACTTGTTGAAGGGAGGGATTGACTAGTTTCAAAATCTGTTCCCTTACGCGAATATCAGAAACGTTCTGTGCAATTGCATCATGGACCATAGTATCTGAATAAGGGAGTCCACATTCACACTCAAAAGCACAATCCCTTGTAAGGCCTTGCAAAGTTGCAACCCACTCCCAATTAGTCTGACCGGCCATACGTTTTGTAAGAAAGAACGTATACCTTTTTGCAACGACATTGGCTGATTCCTTAAAATAGGCATCTAAAGCAGACAAAATTTCTTCGTAGGACAGAGTTGCTACGTCGCGTCGGGGAAACAATTTCACTATCACACGGTAGGTGGACACACCGACACAAGAAAGGAGATGAGGCTGCCGCTCGTTACCTTGAATTCTGTAGGCGGCGAGATGGAATCCAAATTGGCGTGACCACTCCGTACAGCTTTCCAATTCCGCCTTGAACAGACGAAACGGTGGTGCAACTGCGTGTTGTGGCTGCTGTAGCGGTGGAGAGGCGGCGGCCGCATCATGTTGCATTGCACGTTGACCCTAGACGAGCTGTCCAAGGGCATCCAATAAGGCCTGCGTCTGCTGATTCTGCAAGCGATAAAATTCGAACAGTACATCTGGAGAATGTGGCGAAGCCATGACACAAGTAATGAGAGCAATACGACCGTTTGTATCGTCGTCGCCAAATATGTTGTGTCTAGACAAGACAGCCTAGACACAATGAGAGGAAGCCGAAAGGCACGCGCTTAAACTCACGCAGGCTGGCGTGAGGTCTGAAACAGGATATGTAATGAATGCTATAAAGAAAAGTACGTAGCTTCTGGAATACTTAACTTTAATCCACATTTGTAGAACATCGCTCTTGATGATACATTAATAGAATCTCAATATAAATTGAATATGGCGCCTTGCTAGGTCGTAGCAATTGTAGCTGAAGGCTATGCTAACTATCGTCTCGGCAAATGAGAGCGTAATTCTCAGTGAACCATGGCTAGCAACGTCGGCTGTACCACTGGGGCGAGTGCTAGTACGTCTCTCTAGACCTGCCGTGTGGTGGCGCTCGGTCTGCAATTACTGACAGTGGCGACACGCGGGTCCGTCGTCTACTAGCGGACCGCGGCCGATTTAAAAGCTACCACCTAGCAAGTGTGGTGTCTGGCGGTGACACTACAGGTGACATTCAGAGGTGGGCTATGGGTGTGCGTTGTTTGGCCTCAGAAGCAGTCTCAATAGAGGATTACAAGAGATGCCTGCTTGAGAGCACCGTTGTCACATCATATATGCCTTGCAAAGTAGTCCCGTCGAGAGGCCACAAGGTACAAACGGCAATGGAGCTGAAAGCTGAGCTGTCACATCATAAACAGTTCATCTCTGGTGATGGGATCAGGACTCTCTCATACTTACACTATTCTCTTGAGCGTTACTTTACTGAGTGTGTGGGTGGTTAATTTATTTGTAAACAGAGCATACATATGCAAAACAGTTGGATGAACCACTTTTCATAGGTGTGTGTGTGTGTGTGTGTGTGTGTGTGTGTGTGTGTGTGTGTGTGTGTGTGTGTGTGTATGTGTGTGTCTCCACACATGATGTATTGCATACTATGTGTGATTGTAAATACTGTATATAGTTGTTTGGGGGGGGGGGGGGGTTCTTCACCTGCTGCAGCTAGTCCATTTCCCATTCATTGCAAATAGATTGATCAGAAATTAAAGTGTAAATATTGTTTTAAAAAAAATTTATACAAAGAAATGAATGCTGTAAAAGCCCGTCAGAAAATAGAGATTAAATGGGAAACGTAGCAGATAGATTTTTCTTTAAATATCTCTATACCTGATATTATTAGTAATGTACAAGTCATCAAAAATAATTTATTGTGAAAAAAATCGTTGTTAATAAACTAAGAGAACTGTAAAAATATGATTGATAAATAAACAAACAATTTTGATAATTGTATCACAAAGAAAGTTATTATTAATTAATCTCATGTTAATTTGTTAAATAACTGTTTTTCATTTACTGACCTGTTACCACAGATCAACTGTACAGAAAGTAAATTATTGTCAAATCTGATGGTCCTTTCCCTATGATGGACAACTAAAGAATTAAGTCACTCGGTCAAGTGCTCTAGTTACAAAAGAAAGAGGAGGAGTGGGATATTGAATCCCACTGGTCCAGAGAGTGACCTTCATTTTCCAAACCAGAAATCACATGACTGGTGCCACTTCAGGTGCATGTGCAGCATTCTGAGAAGTTCCTGACTCACTCGATGCAGGCACTGTCATGTCGGAAACCTATCCATATGTGTTCTACAAAGTCAGAAGAGACGTTAGAGATAGTGGTGGTGGCAACAGTGATGGTGGCATTGGATCTGCTGACAGTGTTGGGGGTAGCTGTGTAGCTGTGTTAGTGGCAGTGGCAAGGGCGTTGGCGGGAGTGAGGGTAATGGTGTCGGGGCAGTGGCAATGAGAGCATTGAGGATGGTGTTGTGGTAGCAGCAGTGGCATTGGTGGTGATGATGGCATCAGGGGCATTGGAGACAGTGGCACAATTTGTATTGGTCCATGTGTTGCTCGCTCTTCTTAAGCCTTCCTATTGGTCCAGAGGGATAGGGGGAATGAGCAGGGTTCCCAGAAGTCCTCCTCTAAACCAGTAATAACTGGTTCTTGGTTTGAACTGGCAGTACCCCAAATGCCTGAATAGCAAGGGGGATGTACCACATATGTGTGTGTGTGTGTGTGTGTGTGTGTGTGTGTGTGTGTGTGTGAAGGGGGGGGGGGTAGTTTTTTCACAAGACCTCATCAGTGCAACCTAACATTCCCTCTCAAGGTCATTTTTATCTAGAATAATTCATGTCTCAATTGTGTGGACAGGCCTAATGGGAAGGGAAAGGGGTGACCAATATATCTCACTCAAATGCCCCATGACACCCCCTCTCAAGGTCGAGTGTAACCTGACAGTGGAATTCCTTATCATGTGCACTGGAAGGCGTAGGGCGTTGACTGGCCTGACTTTCAATATAACACATGCATCTTTCTAAACTAACACAGTAAGTGATGTCAAACTGGAAGAGACTGAGTAATTTTAGCCAGAACTCTCCTTGCTATCCTACTAACAAAATCTGTCATTTGACACAGTGGCAACAACGCAGCAGGAACGTTATACAACTGCTTGCAACATAGGCATTTAGCCTGAAGACAACCATTGGCTGTTGAAAGTGGTTATCGCATTGCAAAGTACTCATGTCATAGTGCCATATAAAATATTAAAAAAATAAATGCTCATTATACCCTTTCGTATAAAATTAAAATAATAAAAGGACGTCACGTTTTCCACAGTTTGTGAGACTAGTAACATTTTGTTAGACTGAAAGGAATTACTCAAATCTGGAGGATGTGTAGAGCAGTGTACGAACAGCAGGTGATTGGCAATACAGAATGATGGCATACACATATAGCCAGCAGTGGCGTCTGAGAGGTGAATGTTAACAGAAGTAATGTTGGTTTAAGCAGGCATCTAGCTTTTCTCCAAATAATGGCTCCTTTAGGACCCTTATGGAGCTACTGGTAGTGACTGACTGTTACACAGTACTGTTTTTTATCGGCTTGTGGTTCTGTAGTCTATAAATTTGTTAAAATTAAAACATCATTTATTCAGAAACATCGGTTTACGGATAAATGACCTTGAAGAGTGGTAAAACAGACACATTTCCGTATTTTAAAATCATTTTCATTCAATTTTTGACGTTGGAGATGGGGTAATCCAGTTGTTAGCCTGATTTACTGTTCCCGCTTCAGTCAAACCGACGTGTCATATTTCTCTTGGCCGTTTTCCACCAACAATCGTTGATGAATGTGCAAGACTTCTCGAAGGACCGACGGGGATCACAGGCTGCCTCACCTGTATCTTTTCCTGACCTATCTTTCAGCGAACATGTTTGACCAGGAACTCGCTTCTTATGAGCAACAACCACCAATCATCCTTTGGCCAACATCCTGTGTGTACATGCATTTCCCGGGACTGTATCAAAATCACAACGATTCTAGTCTGTTACTGCAGCATCTAGACACATCACACAATACTAAATTCGCAGTCAGTTTTCATGTACAGTTCTGCAAACCAAACAACTTGTGTGTACTGGTATGTTGACTACAAATACTCGTCCAAATTTTGAAGTTATGAGGTGTAAAACTCAGGGAGTGAAAACTTATCTATACTGTGCACAAAAGCCATGCAGCAGTTATGAGAGCCGAAGAACATCAAACACAAGCAGTAATTAAGAAAGGAGTGGCACAGAAAGCATCCTATCCTTGTGCCAAGAATGGCACTATTTTGTTTATGTAACTGGGTTGACACCACTCTGAGTCGATGTGTCGCTGGGCAGAGATGGTACGTGATCCTCTGGGGACATTGATATATATCGTGGCTCCGAACCGTGAGCCGAGTCCAGTGCTGCCGACTGCGGAATGTACGATGCGACGGGCGTCACCAGCGGAGAAAGGCCGCTGTCTTGTCAGGAAGAGTACACACACTCGGTGTTTGGGAACGTGTGTCTCGCCGGTGTCGAGTGTGCGGTTGTGGCTGGATTTCTAAGACTTTGCACACGGTACGTTCTTGCGTGATCCGCAAGAAAAGTCATTCGCACGTGCCAAGAAAGAAGGTGCATTGATCATGTACTGTAAGCTAATGTTTTTGCTAATTCTGTTGTCGCTTAGCCGGACAGAGTGAACTGTTTTACTACAATGGAAATGTTTGTAAACTGCTTGTTAGATGAACTGGTCGTTAGTAATAGGATAAGATGGCACAGTCACTGACGTTTTCGTTGCTTGCAACTATTCAGAATCAGTTTCGTTTAAAGTGATTTAAATTGATTTTTGAACTCACTACTTGCAGTTGTAAATTTTTTAGACCTTGGAAGAGATTTTCTGAAGTATTTAATCTCTAAGCGACACAAGAAAGGCCTATGTGGTATCTTGTCTAATATTGAATTGTTTCCGGTAAACCTTTGAATAATGGTTAATTGTGATGTAAACTCCAAGCACGGATGATGACTGATGGTTCAGCTAAGATTATGAGGCAACGGAACTAGGTGGATGTTTAATAGCAGCCACGTTTGAGCAAGACGGAATGCAAACCCGGAACAATCAGGGTTCATTATAGAAGGATACCTTCCTTTCCTACAATGCTGATTTTTAAGGTAGTATTATAGATTTTCCAGCTTCCGTAATCATTCTCAAGTTCTCTTTTGAATACAGATTTTACTACCAGTAAGCTGGTTTTTAAGCAAGGTGTTTTTCCAAATGTTAGGCTCCTTTTTAATTCTTTAGATGCTGAGGTAAATTACTTGTGAGCCTTGTTCTTACAGTTTGTAATGCGTTTAATATTGTTTCTGTTTACGAGACGTATGTGTCATAAATGCAACTGTTTAATTCATTAGTTGTTTGAGCTCAAGTTAAATTTCGTCACTGAAAAGTATTTCGCTGAGATGCTCTACCGAAGGATCCGTGCAAGTTATCGCGGTTTGTTATGATTTTAAACATCGTTGTTTAATTAAATGGATAAATTTTTCAATTTGTAACTGAGCTCCATCAGTCGGTCCCAGCCTTTCTTCCTGCTGTCGTTTGCTGCCAAATTCCCCACGTCATTCAGCCTGTGCATTCACAAAACAATAAAAAAAACCATGGAGAAATTTCTGGGAGAATAAATAAAGATTTGCCGATGAGTTTGTAATTCTATCACAGACGGCAGAGATCTTGGAAAGTCAGTTGAAGGCAATAGATAGTGTTTTGAAGAGAGGTTATAACATGACCATTAGCAAAAGTAAATCGATGATGATGGAAAATTGTCGTATTTAATCTGGTAATTCTGAGGGAAATTACACACGTGAAAAATGTTTTGCATCATCCCGGTTCACGGAACTCCTGAAGATAGACGTTGACTGTGGATATTATATCACAGCAACAGTCCCTTTGACTGTTCAGACATGTCAATAAACCCACCCAAAGATGTAAACAACCATGCATGAGCAGCGCCTATTAGACGGAGGGTCTGACAGTCGATCAGTTCCATTCATTTCACCAGGAAGGAGGTACACGGCTCGTGTTGTCTGTAGTTCAACTATGCCTAGACGATCAATACCGCGGTTCGATCGCGTCGGCATTGACACTTTGTGCCAGGAAGGGCTCTCAACAAGGGAAGTGTCCAGGGGTCTTGGAGTGAACCAAAGCGATGTTGTTCGGACGTGGAGGAGATACAGAGAGACAGGAACTATCGATGACATGCATAGCTCAGACCACCCAAGGGCCACTACTGCACTGAATGACCGCTACCTACGGATTGTGGCTCGGAGGAACCTTGACAGCAACGCCACCATGTTGAATAATGCTTTTCGTGCAGCCACAGGAAGTCATGTTACGACTCAAACTCTGCGTAATAGGCTGCATGAAGCGCAACTTCACTCCCGACGTCCATGGCGAGGTCCATCTTTGCAACCACGACACCATGCAGCGCGGTACAGATCGGCCCAACAACATGCCGAATAGGCCGCTCAGGATTGGTATCATTTTCTCTACACCGATGAGTGTCGCATATGCCTTCAACCAGACAATCGTCGGAGACGTGTTTGGAGGCAACCCAGTAAGGCTGAAAGCCTTAGACACAATGTCCAGCGAGTGTAGCGAGGTGGAGGTTCCCTGCTGTTTTGGGGTGGCATTATGTGGGACCGACGTAGCCGCTGGTGGTCATGGGAGGCACCGTAACGGCTGTACGATACATGAATGCCATCCTCCGACCAACAGTGCAGCCATATCGGCAGCATATTAGCGAGGCATTCGTCTTCATGGACGGCAATTCGCGCTCCCATCGTGCACATCTTGTGAATGACTTCCTTCAGGATAACGACATCGCTCGACTGGAGTGGCCAGCGTGTTCTCCAGACATGACCCCTATCAAACATGCCTGGGATTGATTGAAAAGGGCTGCTTATGAACGACATAACCCACCAGTCACTCTGAGGAGCCGGCCGGAGTGGCCGTGCGGTTCTAGGCGCTACAGTCTGGAACCGAGCGACCGCGACCGCGACTGATGACCTCAGAAGTTAAGTCGCATAGTGCTCTGAGCCATTTGAACCATCTGAGCCACTCTGAGGAATCTACGCCGAATCGCCGTTGAGGAGTGGGGCAATCTGGAACAACAGTGCATTGATGAACTTGGGAATAAGAAGCTCTCCTGCGAACCTTGCATCCCCCAGGCTGTGGCTAAGCCATGTCTCCGCAATATCCTTTCTTTCAGAAGTACTAGTTCTGCAAGGTTCGCAGGAGAGCTTCTGTAAAGTTTGGAAGGTAGGAGACGAGGTACTGGCAGAAGTAAAGCTGTGAGTACCGGGCGTGAGTCGTGCTTCGGTAGCTCAGATGGTAGAGCACTTGCCCGCGAAAGGCAAAGGTCCCGAGTTCGAGTCTCGGTCGGGCGCACAGTTTTAATCTGCCAGGAAGTTTCATATCAGCGCACACTCCGCTGCAGAGTGAAAATCTCATTCTGGAAACATCCCCCAGGCTGTGGCTAAGCCATGTCTCCGCAATATCCTTTCTTTCAGAAGTGCTAGTTCTGCAAGGTTCGCAGGAGAGCCTCTGTAAAGTTTGGGAGGTAGGAGACGAGGTACTGGCAGAGGTAAAGCTGTGAGTACCAGGCGTGAGTCGTGCTTCGGTAGCTCAGATGGTAGAGCACTTGCCCGCGAAAGGCAAAGGTCCCGAGTTCGAGTCTCGGTCGGGCACACAGTTTTAATCTGCCAGGAAGTTTCATATCAGCGCACACTCCGCTGCAGAGTGAAAATCTCATTCTTTCTACACGCCAAGATGTCCCGCGACCCATCACTTCAGACCACTTTCGCCATACCTTCTAATGGCCGTACGTTGTAATGATCAGATTCCTTCACCCTTGCTAATCGCTGTGCCTTCTGAGGTATAGTGAGCAGGCGTGTGGAACGGTGGCTCCTGTAACCCTAGCAAAGAGGTGCTTCTGCTGCTGGTGCTGGATGGTATGGCTGTCACCTGATACTGGTGCACGTCACTGAATTTGGTGCATTGTGGCCCGTCTATACAGGGCTATTACAAATGATTGAAGCGATTTCACAGCTCTACAATAACTTTATTATTTGAGATATTTTCAAAATGCTTTGCACACACATACAAAAACTCAAAAAGTTTTTTAGGCATTCACAAATGTTCGATATGTGCCCCTTTACTGATTCGGCAGACATCAAGCCGATAATCAAGTTCCTCCCGCACTCGGCGCAGCATGTCCCCGTCAATGAGTTCGAAAGCATCGTTGGTGCGAGCTCGCATTTCTGGCACGTTTCTTGGTAGAGGAGGTTTAAACACTGAATCTTTCACATAACCCCACAGAAAGAAATCGCATGGGGTTAAGTCGGGAGAGCGTGGAGGTCATGACATGAATTGCTGATCATGATCTCCACCTCGACCGATCCATCGGTTTTCCAATCTCCTGTTTAAGAAATGCCGAATATCATGATGGAAGTGCGGTGGAGCACCATCCTGTTGAAAGATGAAGTCGGTGCTGTCGGTCTCCAGTTGTGGCATGAGCCAATTTTCTGCGCGCTACGCGTGAAACTTGCCCGCACGCGCTCAACCGTTTCTTCGCTCACTGCAGGCCGACCTGTTGATTTCCCCTTACAGAGGCATCCAGAAGCTTTAAACTGCGCATACCATCGCCGAATGGAGTTAGCAGTTGGTGGATCTTTGTTGAACTTCGTCCTGAAGTGTCGTTGCACTGTTATGACTGACTGATGTTGAGTGCATTTCAAGCACGACATACGCTTTCTCGGCTCCTGTCGCCATTTCGTCTCACTGCGCTCTCGAGCGCTCTGACGGCAGAAACCTGAAGTGCGGCTTTAGCCGAACAAAACTTTATGAGTTTTTCTACGTATCTGTAGTGTGTCGTGACCATATGTCAATGAATGTAGGTACAGTGAATTTATGAAATCGCTTCAATCATTTGTAATAGCCCTGTATTTAGTTATAATCTACCCACAGTATTTTCTGTGACCCCTGTCGCATACGTGTTGTTGGCCACCGTCGTTGACTTTGCAGCGGCGGTTTGCTCTGTACCAAAGCGCACACGGCACAGCCTTGGCACAGTGGCTCGCGAAAAGCCCATTGCCCGCGCGACCTCGGAGATGGAATGTCACAGGCGTCGGATGTCCGTGCTCTGGCCGCGTTCGTATTCACTTACATCGCTTGTCATGCTCTGAAGATAAACCAGTAAAAGGGCACAGTAATCTATTTCATTCGATGTCCCTCCCGAACTTAACAGCCCTTTCTAACTCAGTTTCTTGATTATTCATACCGGTAATGTCTGCTGAATCAGTGTCGAACCTGGAAACGTGCCTATTGCTGCTAGTTGAGGCTCTAAGTCAGTTCACGTGGTACATGTGATTGAAACGAGTGTGTCTCGATTCCAACCCTGATCCGCCACATGGAATGAGACAGTTTTTACTCCGTTAAGAGAAAGGTAACACAGGCCAACGACAAATTGGTTTAGAAAAACTTTTTTTACTTTGATAACTGATCTTCAGACGTTTTTATGGGCTGAATTCAAATCTAGCCTCCGTTTTTTTGTATCACCCATAGTTTTCGAGCATTATGCTTTTTATTATACAGGGTGATTCAAAAAGAATACTACAACTTTAGGAATTTAAAACTCTGCAACGACAAAAGGCAGAGCTAAGCACTATCTGTCGGCGAATTAAGGAAGCTATAAAGTTTCATTTAGTTGTACATTTGTTCGCTTGAGGCGCTGTTGACTAGGCGTCAGCGTCAGTTGATGCTAAGATGGCGACCGCTCAACAGAAAGCTTTTTGTGTTATTGAGTACGGCAGAAGTGAATCGACGAGAATCCGCGGGAAACAACTCAGTATGAACGTGACTCGCCTAAGGTGAACGTTTTCTGTGCCATTTCAGCCAATAAAGTTTTTGGTCCCTTTTTCTTCGAAGGTGCTACTGTAACTGGACTACAGTATCTGGAGATGTTAGAGAATTGTCTGTTCCCTCAGCTCGAACAAGAAGCACAACAATTCATATTTCAGCAGGATGGAGCGCCACCACATTGACACTTATCTGTCCGTAACTACCTGAACGTCAACTACCCGAGGCGATGGATCGGCCGCCAGGCAGCCCGTGACAGAGCACTTCATCACTGGCCTCCAAGAAGCCCTGATCTTACCCCCTGCGATTTTTTCTTATGGGGGTATGTTAAGGATATGGTGTTTCGGCCACCTCTCCCAGCCACCATTGATGATTTGAAACGAGAAATAACAGCAGCTATCCAAACTGTTACGCCTGATATGCTACAGAGAGTGTGGAACGAGTTGGAGTATCGGGTTGATATTGCTCGAGTGTCTGGAAGGGGCCATATTCAACATCTCTGAGCTTGTTTTTGAGTGAAAAAAAACTTTTTTAAATACTCTTTGTAATGATGTATAACAGAAGGTTATATTATGTTTCTTTCATTAAATACACTTTTTTAAAGTTGTGGTATTCTTTTTGAATCACCCTGTATAATATAAAAATCCTATTCTATACGGTAAATGGGGAAATTAATGAAACGCTTTGTTACAATATAAGCATGGTTTGTATCTACACTAAGCTACTTAAAACAATGATATGTGTTAATAGAGGTTTCACTTGTCGGCTGGAATTGGTCTGTATTTTATTTCTCTCTCTCTCTCTCTCTCTCTCTCTCTCTCTCTCTCTCTTTTTAGCTTCTTGTGTAGCTTTTTGTAGCTCGCTGGGCTTCTCGGTGAAGTGACCAACAGAAGTCCCCCATCATGTTGGTGTTCCAGCGGCCTTGGTAGCGTTTTTCTGTCACTTTAATTTCCTGGTGAAAACGCTCTCCTTGCTTCTCACTAACATCTCCCATATTGTCTGGGAATTAATCAAGGTGACTGTTCGAAAAGTGAACTTTCAGGCTCGTTAAACGTCCTAAAGTTTTAAACTTCTGTAACATTGTAGCTATAATAGAAACATATTCTGGGTCTTTTTCATGACCTAAGAACTTTGTAACGACTTGCTTGAATGATACCCATGCTTCTTTCTCATTTAAGATCACTGTGAGTTCAAAGTTAACATCAAACGTCAATTTTCTAATGTCAGGTCCGACAATGACGCCTTCTTTTCGTTTAGCTTCTGAAAGATGTGGAAACTTTTGGCAGAGATACTTAAAACATGGTCCATCTTTAGGCAAAGCCTTTACAAACTCTTTCATTAGGCCTAACTTTATATGTAGAGGTGGCAGGAGTAGCTGATTACCTTCTCGTTTTTCGAATTATGACCAATAATATCAACAGTGCAAAGTAGCAATCATCAGAATGATTTCTTGGCTCCCTCCATATCATAGGAACAGCAAATCTAAAGACTTTTTTCTCCTTTTCGGGCCATTTTCTCAGATCTTCAACACGTACATAACATACCTTATGTGGCGCCCAAGATTTATCTTGATCGCCGAGTTTAGATCCAAAGTATGATAGATAAACCTTTTTCACAAAGTTTGTAATGTTTCTTTGGTGTTTTTTAATCACAAATTCACCACAAATATAACAAAACTGTCAGAAGAGAATTTACAACCACGATTAGACATTGCACAGAGCACATGTATAGGAAACGACGAACTGAGGTTAGGTTGACAGTAAACAAAACACCATCTGTTAAAACAAAAATAGAATCGCCCTTTTTTTGCCAGCAAATGTTTTTCAGCAGGGCTACAAATGTCATATATATTCGTTACACCTCTTTTTAAAATTATTTTAACTATATAAAAGCTGTTAAATTCTTTAAAAAATCGTTTAATTTAATAAATGCAACTGTAAAATGTGAAGAAATGGTGGGTGATACAGTTTTTTAAGTATCATATTTCGATTTCCCACCCTAAAAAACATAAGAGTAAGGTATTTTCAGGAAAAAAGGTTTTCCATCGTTGGCCTGTGTAACTGTTCTACTATTAGAGAGCAATGGCTGCAAAGAACACATGCGAATTAGCAAAAAGCTCCTTCTCTTAGAAGCTCCTTCACTCAGATTATTGACTAAAGCTGCACTCTTCTGTTAGCAGTTATGATTTGGGGGCAACTCACAAGTGTCATACAAGTTCTTGAGTCCCGTCAGACATAAATTAGAGTGGAAAGGCTTCTGAGTGAGAACAGACGTTCCGGAAGCAGCGAAGTGCCATTCTGAGATGTCTGTTGCTGAAGGGACAATAATAGAATAGCTCCACAACTGAGAATAGAGACGCCGGAGCGGGGAAGCCCGCGTATAAAAACAAACGCCGAGGGAGTTAAGTGAGAGATTAATGGAGCTGCCTGAGGCAGGCCGCGTGAACAAAGGCAGCCGGATGCCACTTTTAAAAACATGCTGCTGATCGCTAGCACGGCAGCCATTTAGGGAAACTAGTCACAAAAAGCTAGACAGTCAGCTGGTATGTCAACTTTCCTACAAAATTCACGATAAGAAGTAAGTACTAATCACTCGGTATGTAGTACTGTGGGAAGAACCCCATACATGTGGCTGCTGCACGGATTGAAATGATTGGTGGAGATGGAAAACATTGATCATAGTGCTTTTAGCCAGTCGGTTCTCGTTTCACTAACATCCTATTTCAGTTCTGGAAACCAGGATGTCTGTGAAATAGCATTTTCGGTTGCATTTAGTTCTTCTTTAATAGAAATTGTTTGTTGTGTCTACTGATTGTTACTGACTACTAGAAGTACCTTCAACAGAAGAACTGTCAAAAAATGCGATATCATTCACTTTAATTTGGAAACCAGTATTAATCATATTCTAATTCATCTTGTCCGTTCATTGCGATTCTGGAGTAAACGGAGGACAGGATACTGCAACCAGACGCGATTTATTGCCACTTTCAACCTCCCATGAATTGTCTTTCAAGGTACTGCTAAATCGTCATCATACGTAGCGTTTGCAGATCCTCGAGGTCAGCTTCTACCAGTTTTTCCATTGGTCTGCAAAGAATTCGCGTTAGTATATTGCAGACGTGGCTTATTAAACTGCCGATCATCGCCGAAGTTGTGCGGGTGCCACATAGCACATAAACGAGTGTTAATTTTATGACTTGGAGGGTAAGGTACCGTCACGACGTCCATTTACGTCCAATGTGAACACAGTCACAATGCTCCAGTCAACGAAGGAAAATTGGGAGAAGGTAGTGAAGTCGCAAATTTTTGTATAGTGGTAGAGGGAGTCTCATGAACAAAATTCTAAAAATCCCCACCGATGAGGTGTGACCTTGAAGATAAGGATGAGTTTCAAGATCATTTGTCTATCTTTTTCTTGAATAATTCGAAAACTGTGGTTCCTAGCGAAACTATTTCCCAGTACAAAATTAAAA
Source organism: Schistocerca cancellata (assembly GCF_023864275.1). Lineage (NCBI taxonomy): Eukaryota > Metazoa > Arthropoda > Insecta > Orthoptera > Acrididae > Schistocerca > Schistocerca cancellata. Next base: position 626,399,065 of record NC_064630.1, read on the forward strand.
TGCAATAACTTACCTACAAAATAGGTTCATTCATTTTTTCTCTGGAACTAAAAGTTTCCGTGATTCAGGGTATTGAGAATTCGCACATTATTAAAAACATGTTTTGATGGTATAAAATTACTGTTTACTGTGACACGAAGTGCGTTAAGAACAAACATTAAATATGTGTACCACATCAAAATGCAGTAAAGCCGTATTAACGAATACATTGTGTTCTAGGGGATGGACGGTAGAATCGCGAGGGAAGACAGAACGCCGCGCGGGATTAGCCGAGCGGTCTACAGATGCTAGAAACGTAGGTTTGCCTTTTCTTAATCTATTTTCTAAGATAAGTCGTAGGGTCAGTATTGTCTCCCGTGTTCCAAAATTTCTACGGAATCCAAACTAATCATCCCCGGGGTCAGCTTCTACCAGTTTTTCCATTCGTCTGCAAAGAATTCGCGTTAGCATATTGCAGACGTGGCTTATTAAACTGATACTTCGGTAATTTTCACATCTGTCAACACCTGCTTTCTTTGGGATTGGAATTATTATATTCTTCTTGAAGTCTGAGGATATTTCGCCTGTCTCATGCATCTTGCTCACCAGACTGTAGAGTTTTGTCAGGACTGGCTCTCCCAAAGCTGTCAGTAGTTCTAATGGAATGTTGTCTACTCCCGGGGCCTTGTTTCGACTTAGGTCTTTCAGTGTTCTGTCAGACTCTTCACACAGTATGATATCTCCCATTTCATCTTCATCTGCATTCTCTTCCATTTACGTAATATTGGCCTCAAGGACATCGCCCTTGTATAGACCCTCTATATACTCCTTCCACCTTTCTGCTTTCCTTTCTTTGCTTAGACTGGCTCTGAGCACTATGGGACTTAACATCTGAGGTCATCTGTCCCCTAGAACTTAGAACTACTTAAACCTAACTAACCTAAGGACATCACACTCATCCATGCGCGAGGCAGGATTCGAACCTGCGACCGTAGCAGTCCTGCGGTTCTTTGCTTAGAATTTGGTTTCAATCTGAGCTCTTGATACTGATTCAAGTGGTTCTCTTTTCTCCAAAGGTCTCTTTAATCTTCCTGTAGGCAGTATCTATTTTACCCCTAGTTATTTAGGCCTCTACATCCTTTTTTTTTTGTCCTATAGCCATCCCTGCTTTGCCATTTTGCACTTCCTGTCGATCTCATTTTTGAGACGTTTGTATTCCTTTTTGCCTGCTTCATTTACTGCATTTTTGTATTTTCTCCTTTCATCCATTAAATTCAATATCTCTTCTGTTACCCAAGGATTTCTATTAGCCCTCGTCTTTTTACCTACTTGATCCTCTGCTACCTTCACTATTTCATTTCTGAAAGCTACCCATTATTCTTCTACCGTATTTCTTTCCCCCATTCTTGTCAATCGTTCCCTAATGCTCTCGCTTAAACTCTCTACCACCTCTGGTTCTGTCAATTTATCTAGGACCCATCTCCTTAAATTCCCACCTTTTTGCAATTTCTTCAGTTTTAATCTACAGTTCATAAACAATAGATTGTGGTCAGAGTCCACATCTGCCCCTAGAAATGTCTTACAATTTAAAACCTGGTTCCTAAATCTCTATCTTACCATTATATAATCTATCTGAAACCATCCAGTATCTCCAGGTACTTCCATGTATACTACTTTCTTTCGTGATTCTTGAACCAAGTGTTAGCTATGATTAAGTTATGCTCTGTGCAAAATTCTACCAGGCGGCTTCCTCTTTCATTCCTTACCTCCATTCCATATTCACGTACTACGTTTCCTTCTCTTCCTTTTCCTACTGTCGAATTCCAGTCACCCATGACTATTAAATTTTCATCTCCCTTCACTATCTGAATAATTTCTTTTAATTCGTCATACATTTCATCAATCTCTTCGTCATATGCAGAGCTAGTTGGCATATAAAGTTGTGCTACTGTGGCAGGCGTGGGCGTCGTGTCTATCTTGGCCACAATAATGCGTTCACTATGCTGTTTGTAGTAGCTTACCCGCATTCCTATTTTCCTATTCATTATCAAACCTATTCGTGCATTATCCTTATTTTATTTTGTATTTATAACCCTGTATTCACTATTCCAGGTTTTTTTCTGTATTCGACTGCTTTTGGTCCTCGTTGACAGGGCTAAAACATCGACGAGTGTCTTCACGTGGTTAACGAAATGTTAATGAACTGATTCCATCGGTAGACAAGTCTACAGCAGCTTGAAACCAAGGTTGTGTGATTATCATCGTAACAACGGTGTTAAAGATGAAATATACCTTCGATATTAGCAAAAAGAAAATAGCGCTACTTGTTACCCGTGTCAATATTTCTTCGCCATTTAAAAGAATCTTTTTTCCGAACAATCAACGACATCAATGCAGTGGGTAACGAAGCAGAAGTAACATTTGGAAGAAAAAGTCATATGGATGCTAAATTGTGTAGGAAGAAACTATGTTGAAAATACTGACTCCGTTGAAAATACTGGCAAACTATATGAGTATACTGCTGAAGTAAAAAAGATTGCCATGTGGTTTAAAGAAAATGTAGTAGCGAATGATGAGCTAATAAAATAAATAGACGTCAAATAAATTCAAGAAATATCCATTATATGGAATTCAACGTTCTATATGAGTGACAGATTCTTACAGTCCCGTCCATTGACTAATAATATCATTAACTGCCATGATAGTGTATCACCCATGCTAAGAGCCATTGGAGTTGCAGGTCTCGCACAAAATCTGCGACCTATAGAAGATCCTTCTCAAATTTTCGTAAAACAGTACTCTGCAAGCAGTAAAGTAATCCCACAATTGGTATGCTGAATATCAAAACACGTGGCAAGCAACCAAAACATACTACTGGATAGAGTCAGAAGAGTGACACCACACCAGGCATCAAAAAGCGATTACTGCCAACTGGAGACGTTAACACATTAGCTATATCACCGTTGCTCGATTCTATATTCAAGAACATACACTTTCAAGAGGTCTTATCATGTTCGAAGGCAATCAAAACCAGGGATTTGGCAGCAGCTGTTGAAACGACTGTCAGTGAGAATGCGAAACACGTTCATATATTATAGGAAAACAGAGAAAGCAAATTTGATTTCTGAACATTATAAAACAGCACAAGAAAAGAACAATTTGCAGACTGGAACAGGAACTACTATCACAGTTTTGTTAGTAACTGGAAGATGGCCTTCTAGATCGTAAACAAAATCCATTAGGAGTATGGAACCACAACATCTGTGGGATTATTATCCATCCAAAACCACAAAATATTGGACTTCAGTATCTGAGCAACATAGCCACATACCGGTTCTTGAAAGACTGTTTTCAAAAACAGGATATGGTGTGTATCAACAGCGCAATGGACTAACGGAGAAATTTCTCTCAAAAATGTTACTTTAGCACTCTGTAGACAAAAAGTAGTGAGATGCATAATGTTAATTATTGCTTTATTTATTGACTGACAAATATTGTACTAGATATATTTGTACTTCGCTTGTTAGTCCATTCTTTAAATTGATTTTTTAACATCGATGTTAACAACAATGACTGTTTTGGGGTTGACTATCACCATCTATTGAAATTTATACGTCGATGAAAAAATCTAAATCGACATCTATGATTTGTCAACATCGTCCATCCCTATTTGAAAGGTCCCTCGTGATGATATCAAAACTACAAATCACGCCTGGTTGTCATTTCTCCTGAACTCGTCCACCACTTCTATTGTCGTAAAAGAGGCGTATTCGAGAAGGATGGCTGGCTGCTGCTAGTCACAGGTTCAGCTTGGGTCTTATACTGAAAGTACGTTCCAGTTACTATTTTGTGACTGTGGGCGTAAGGTGAGTATTAATATTATAATCACCTACTGAAAGGACATGTTGATGACAGGTGGTTTGTTAGGCGTTTGAAATGGAGAACATTGTTCTTCCCTCCACTGCACTATTCCTAGAATTAGAAATCTAGCCTCCTCAATGGCATCCCCGCAGAGGAAGAAGAAGGGAAAGAAACGAAAAAGCGCATGCCGAAGAGACTAAACCTCACCAGCAGAAGGGAGGAGGGAATGCACGTGGTAGCCACGGGCCGGCAGGGCCAAAGTAAACCATTTATATTTCCAGACAGGCGCGGCCCACTTGGTTGCGTAAACAAGTCCGTCTTGTTTGTGTGTCACTGCCGAGGACCGCCGACATGGTCCGCCCCACCTCTCTGCCAGTCCTTAAAGCCACGGAGGGATACGGCGACGCTCTCACAGTCACCTGCGTGCTCATATCACCGAGTTGCAGCACTGCGACGCGTCTTGAACGTGGCCTGGCTCCCAGTGCCCCAGAAACCCCAGGGCGCGATGTTGCCCTTGGCCAGCACTAAGTAAAGCTGTCCGCCATCTGCTTGCAACAGGTGGGCAGCCGTGGGTGGCTTGGAGGTACAGTGTGTAGCAAAACAGGACGCCCTCCAGGGCAGCGATATTCACTCTTCTTTTAGACGGTCTATCCCAGCGGAAAAAAGAGAATCGAAGCGTTTGAGATCTGCTGCTGTACATGGATGTTGAAGTTTAAGTAGACTGACAACATAAGAAATCAGGAGGTTCTCCACGAAACCGGCGAGGAAAGAAACATGTACAAAGGAGCGATAAGGAGAAAGAACAGTGTCATAAAAAAAAATGGCTCCGAGCACTATGGGACTTAACATCTATGGTCATCAGTCCCCTAGAATTTAGAACTACTTAAACCTAACTAACCTACGGACAGCACACAACACCCAGCCATCACGAGGCAGAGAAAATCCCTGACCCCGCCGGGAATCGAACCCGGGAACCCGGGCGTGGGAAGCGAGAACGCTACCGCACGACCACGAGATGCGGGCGAACAGTGTCATAGAACTTGTGTTAAGACATTAGGGAATAACTCTCGAGGTAGCTTGAGGGAGCTGTAGAAGGAAAAAACGGCAGGGGAAGAGAGGGACTACAATATATCCAAGAAATAATTGAGGACACGTTGCGAAAGGTTGGCACAGGGGAGGAATTCGTGGCCTGCCGCATCAGACAGACCCCCCCCCCCAAAAAAAAAGGATCTTATGATTCCCAAAATTCCGTGAACAGGTCAGGCTTGCGACAAGTGGTAGTTGAAGGAGGGAGAATTTTGTTGTGCTTTTATTGTTCGAGATTATAAGGCAACTACACACATCAAAAAAAGTTTTGCATCACCCCGGTTCCCAGTACTCCTGAAGGTAGACGTTGATTGTGGACACTGTATCACAGGCACAGTCCCTTCGACTGTTCAGAGATGTCACTAATCCCGTCCAAAGATGCAAAAAACCATGCATGAGCAGCGCCTATTAGACGCAGGGGATCCGGCAGCCGATCAGTTACAGTCATTCCACAAGGAAGGATGTACACGGTTCGTGTTGTCTGTAGTTCAACGACGCCTAGACGGTCAATACCGTTGTTCGATCGCGTCCGCTTTGTTACTTCATGCCAGGAAGGGCTCTCAACAAGGGAAGTGTCCAGGCTTCTCGGAGTGAACCAAAGCGATGTTGTTCGGACATGGAGGAGATACAGAGAGACAGGAACTGTCGATGACATGCCTCGCTCAGGCCGCCCAAGGGCTACTTACTGCAATCGATGACCGCTACCTCCGCATTATTGCTCAGAGGAACCCTGACAGCAACGCCACCATGTTGAATGATGTTTTTCGTGCAGCCACAGGACACCGTGTTACGGCTCAAACTGCGCGCAATAGGCTGCATGATGGGCAACTTCACTCCTAACGTCAATCCCTAGGTCCATCTTTGCAACCACGACACCTTGCAGCGCAATACAGATGGGCCCAACAACATGCCGAGTGAACCGCTCAGGATTGGCATCACCAATGAGTGTCGCGTATGCCTTCAACAATCGTCGGAGATGTGTTTGGAGGCAACCGGTCATGCTGAACGCCTTAGGCACACTTTCCAGCGAGTGCAGCAAGGTGGAGGTTCCCTGCTGGTTTGAGGTGGCATAATGTGGGGCCGATGTACGCCGCTGATTGTCATGGAAGGCTTCGTAACGCCTGCACGATACGTGAATGCCATCCTCCGAACGATAGTGCAACTATATTGGCAGCATATTGGCGAGGCATTCGTCTCCATGGACAACAATTAGTGTCCCCAACGTGCGCATCTTGTGAATGACTTCCTTCGGGATAACGACATCGCTCGACTAGAGTGGCTAGCATGTTATCCAGACATGAACCCTGTGTAACTTACCTGGGATAGATTGAAAAGGTCTGTTTATGGACGACGTGACCCACCAACCACTCTGAGGGATCTACACCGAATCGCCGTTGAGGAGTGGGACAATCTCGACCAACAGTACCTTGATGAACTTGTGGATGGTATGCCACGACGAATACAGGTATGCATCACTGCAACGGAACGTGCTACTGGGTATTAGAGGTACCTGTGTGTACAGCACTCTGGACCACAACTTCTGAAGGTCTCGATGTATGCTGGTACAATATGCAATGTGTGGTTTTCATGAGCAATAAAAATGGCGGAAATAATGTTTATGTTGATCTCTATTCCAATTTTCTGTACAGGTTCCCGAAATCTCGGAACCGAGATGACAGAAAGCTTTTTTTGATGTGTGTGTTTTCTTTAACGGGAGTATTCTCATTTTATAGAGCATTAGAGAGCGCTTGGATAAAGTTGTGGAAGTGCTTTGCTTTACTATGAAAATGACTTACAAATTCGTGGCGCCCTCCATCAGTAATGCTGGAATTCAATATGGTGTTGGCCCACCCTCTGTCTTGATGACAGCTTCTACTCTCGCAGGCATACGTTCAGTCAGGTGCTGGAAGGTTTCTTGGGGAATGGCAGCCCATTCTTCATGAAGTGCTGCATTGAGGAGAGGTATCGATGTCGGTCGGTGAGGCCTGGCAAGAAGTCAGCATTCCAAAACATCGTAAAGGTATTCTATAGGATTCAGGCCAGGACTCTGTGCAGGCCAGTCAATTACAGAGAAGTTATTGACGTGTAACCAGTCCGCCACAGGTCGTGCATTATGAACAGGCGCTCGATCGTGTTGAAAGATGCAATCGCCATCCTCTAATTGTTCTTCAACAGTGGGAAGCAAGAATGTGCTTAAAACATCAATGTAGGCCTGTGCTGTGATAGTGCCACGGAAAACAACAAGGGTGCGAGCACCCTCCATGAAAAACACGACACCATAACACCACCACCTCCGAATTTTAACTGTTGGCACTACACACGCTGGCAGATGACGTTCACCGAGAATTCGCTGTACCCACACTCTGCCATCGGATCGCTACATTGTGTACCGTGATTCGTCACTCCACACAACATTTACCGGCGTGATGTGTGGGTTATGAGCAGCCGCTCGACCATGACATCCAAGTTTTCTCACCTCCTGGCTAACTGTTATAGTACTTGCAGTGGATCCTGATGCAGTTTGGAATTTCTGTGTGATGGTCTGGATAGATGTCTGCCTATTACACGTTACGGTCCTCTTCAACTGTCGGCGGTCTCTGTCAGTCAACAGACGAGGTCGGCCTGTACGCTTTTATGCTGTACATGTACCTTAACTTTTCCACTTCACTATCACATCGGAAACAGTGGACATCGGGATGTTTAGGAATGTGGAAACCTCGCGTACAGACAGACGTATGATACAAGTGACACCCAATCACCTGACCACGTTCGAAGTCCGTGAGTTTCGCAGAGCGCCACAGTCTGCCCCCTCGCGATGTCTAATGACTACTGTGGTCGCTGATCTGGAATACCTGGCAGTAGGTGGCAACACAATGCACCTAATACGAAGAACGTATGTTTTTGGGTGCGTCCGAATACTTTTGATCTCTTAATGTAACTGTTTCACAAGAACGATATTTTATGAATCCGTGACTATGTGTCATTAGATCGTTTCCTTCGAGGTAATTCATAATGTTCGAACATAGTGTATCTTCCAAACTCCTACAGCAAATTGACGTCAGTGACATCGGTCTGTAATTCAGCAGATTACTCGTATTTCCTTTCTTGAGTACTTGTATGACCTGCGAATTTTTAGTCCTTAAGTATGAATCTTTCGTCAAACCAGTGTTTGTATGTGACTGCCAAGTATGGGGCTATTATATCACCATACTCTGAAAGAAACGTAATCGGCATACAGTCTGGACCGCAAGACTGCCTTTCTTAAGTGATTCAATCCACGAAGTAACAGTGGCGGACGGGGGAGAGGAGGGGGAAATTTATGACCACCTTTGCAAATATTGTAATGTAGTCAGTTACTTTATATTTCAAAATTTTAAGAAATATACTGTTTTTAACGAATTCTTCTACCAGATTCCACAAATATTTTAAATTTTACGATTAAACCGAACCTAAAAATTTAAGTCAAAAATTAAATTCTTGGTAGCAGATGTCACTTTTCCCACTGAACGTCGTATTCAATATTTCAGGTTCAGGGCCTTACTTATACATCAATATCTCTTTAAAAAGTATGTTGAGAGTAAAAATCGACATTATAGAACGAAATTTCTTTTTTTTATTTTTTTGTGATGGTCGTAAAGTCACTAGCACACATTACTGAAAGTGCATTGATGTTGCTAAGAGTCTGATTGAAGCTAATTTCGTGTTCTGGCCGCTAATTACACACCAATACCTCGCAGTTGCCCCTAAAGACAGAAGAATCAGCAATGATCAATGGCATGAGGATGCAGGTGGCATTGGAAACCATGGCACTAAAGACACATAATGTGTATCCAGAGGACATGTTGCCTGTAATTGAAAAAGTGTCATGATGATCCCTCCATTGGCAAAACATTCCGGAACAGTCCCCCATTCGGATCTCCGGGAGGGGACTGCCAAGGGGGACGTGACAATGAGAAAAAGATTCAAAAATGAACGAAAGCATAACGTTCTACATGACGGGGAGTTGAATGCCAGAAGCTTGAAAGTGGCAGGAAAGCTAGAAAATCTAAAAACGGAAATGCGAGGCTCAATCTAGATATAGTAGGGGTCAGTGAAGTGAAATGCAAAGAAGACGAGGGTTTCTGGTCAAATGAGCATAAGGGAATATCAACAGCAGCAGAAAATGGCGTAACGGGAGTATGAATCGTTGTGAAGAGGAATGTAGGGTGGAGAGTGTATTACTGTGAACAGTTCAGAGATAAGATTGTTCTTATCGGAATCGACAGCAAATCAACACCGACGACAGTTTAGGTATCCATGCCGAAGTCGCAAGCTGAAAATGAGGAGATAGAGGAAGTACGAGGTGCATTCAAGTTCTAAGGCCTCCGATTTTTTTTCTAATTAACTACTCACCCGAAATCGATGAAACTGGCGTTACTTCTCGACGTAATCGCCCTGCAGACGTACACATTTTTCACAACGCTGACGCCATGATTCCATGGCAGCGGCGAAGGCTTCTTTAGGAGTCTATTTTGACCACTGGAAAATCGCTGAGGCAATAGCAGCACGGCTGGTGAATGTGTGTTGGAAAAAGCCAAAAGTCACTAGGAGCCAGGTCAGGTGAGTAGGGAGCATGAGGAATCACTTCAAAGTTGTTATCACGAAGAAACTGTTGCGTAACGTTAGCTCGATGTGCGGGTGCGTTGTCTTGGTGAAACAGCACATGCGCAGCCCTTCCCGGACGTTTTTGTTGCAGTGCAGTAAGGAATTTGTTCTTCAAAACATTTTCGTAGGATGCACCTGTTACCGTAGTGCACTTTGGAACGCAATGGGTAAGGATTACGCCCTCGCTGTCCCAGAACATGGACACCATTTTTTCACCACTGGCGGTTACCCGAAATTTTTTTGGTGGCGGTGAATCTGTGTGCTTCCATTGAGCTGACTGGCGCTTTGTTTCTGGATTAAAAAATGGCATCCACGTCTCATCCATTGTCACAACCGACGAAAAGAAAGTCCCATTCATGCTGTCGTTGCGCGTCAACATTGCTTGGCAACATGCCACACGAGCAGCCGTGTGGTCGTCCGTCAGCATTCGTGGCACCCACCTGGATGACACTTTTCGCATTTTCAGGTCGTCATGCAGGATTGTGTGCACAGAACCCATAGAAATTCCATCTCTGGAGGCGATCTGTTCAACAGTCATTCGGCGATCCCCCAAAACAATTCTCTCCACTTTCTCGATCATGTCGTCAGATCGGCTTGTGCGAGCCCGAGGTTGTTTCGGTTTGTTGTCACATGATGTTCTGCCTTCATTAAACTGTCGCACCCATGAACGCACTTTCGACACATCCGTAACTCCATCACCACATGTCTCCTTCAACTGTCGATGAATTTCAATTGGTTTCACACCACGCAAATTCAGAAAACGAATGATTGCACGCTGTTCAAGTAAGGAAAACGTCGCCATTTTAAGTATTTAAAACAGTTCTCATTCTCGCCGCTGGCGGTAAAATTCCATCTGCCGTACGGTGCTGCCATCTCTGGGACGTATTGACAATGAACGCGGCCTCATTTTAAAACAATGCGCATGTTTCTGTCTCTTTCCAGTCTGGAGGAAAAAATCGGAGGCCTTAGAACTTGAATGCACCTCGTATATGAGGACTTTGAAAGGGTAATACAATATGCAAAGGGAGACAAAAATCTAATAGTCATGGGGAACTGAAATGTAGTTGTGGGGGAAGGAGTAGAAGAAAGGGTTACAGGAGAACATGGGCTTGGGACCAAGGAATGAGAGAGCAGAAAGATTAATTGAGTGCTGTAACAAATTTCAGGTAGTAATAGAAGAGATAGGCGATCTAGTATTAGAATCAGAATATAAGAGACCTTTGTAGGGCTTAAGATCAAGTAAGGCAGAAGGGATAGATGACATTCCATCAGAATTTCTAAAATCAATGGGGGGAAGTGGCCACAAAAGGAATACTCACGTTGATGTGTAGAATTTGAGTCTGGCGACATACCATGTGACTTTCGGGAAAACATCACACACAAAATTCCGAAGACTCCAAGAGCTCGCAAGTGCGAGAATTATTGCACAAGCAGCTTAACGGCTGAAGCATCGAAGGTGCTGAAGAGAATAATATACAGAAGAATGGGAGATAAAATTGATAATGTGCTAGATAACTATCAATTTGGCTTTAGAAGAGGTGAAGGCACCAGAGAGGCAATTCTGACGTTGCGGTTCATAACGGAAGCAAGACGAAAGAAAAATCAAGACATGTGCATAGGATTTGTCGACCTGGAAAAGTGATCGACAATGTAAAATCATGCAAGACGTTCGAAATTGTAGAAAAACAAGGGTAAGCAATAGGGAGAGACGGGTGTTATACAGTGTGTACGAGAGCCAAGAGGGAATAATAAGGGCGGAGGACCAAGAATGAAGTGCTCGAATTAAAAAGGGTATAAGACAGGCAAGTAGTCTTTCGCCCCTACTGTTCAATCTCTACATCGAAGAAGCAATGATGGGAAAAAAAAGAAATGTTCAGGAGTGGAATTAAAATCCAAGGTGAAACGATATCAATGATACGATTCGCTGGTGACATTGCTATCCTGAGTGAATGTAAAGAGGAATTACATGATATCTTGAATGGAATGAACAGTCTAATGAATAAAGGTTATGGATGGAGAGTAAATAGAAGAAAACGGAAGTAATGAGAAGCAGAAATTAGAACAGCGAGAAACTTAACATCAGGACTGAGGGTCACGAAGTTGATGAAGTTAAGGAGTTCTACTACGTAGGCAGCAAAATAACCAATGATGGACGGAGCAAGGAGGACATCAAAAGCAGACTAGCACTGGTAAAAAGGGCCTTCCTGCCCAAGAGAAGTCTACTGGTATCAAACGTAGGTCTTAATTTGAGGAAGAAATTTCTGAAAATGTACGTTTGGATTTCAGCGCTGTATGACATTGAAACATGGATTGTGGGAAATCCGGAAGAAGAAAATAAAAGACGAATGTTGAAAATTAGGTGGACTAATAAGGTAAGGAATGAGGAGATTCTGCGCGGAATCGGAGAAGAAAGGAATCTGTGGAAAACACTGACAAGGACATGCGACAGGATGATAGGACATCTGACTTCCACCGTGCTAGAGGGAGCTGTAGAGGGCAAAAACTGTAGAGGATGACAGAGATTGGAACACATGCACCGAATAATTGAGGAAGCAGGTTGCAATTGCTACTCTGATATGAAGAGGTTGGTACAGAAAAGAAGTTCGTGGGGTTTCGCATCGAACCAGTCTGATGACTCAAAAAAAGAAGTAAATAAATTACCCCCTCTTCCCATTTGATAATGCGCGTTATGAAATTGCTAGGGTTAGGCTGCTTCGCTACGCCTAGGATACCTACTTCAAAGTTATTCCTGTTGGCAGCTGATCTTGATTTGAATTCTGGAATATTTACTTCGTCTTGTTTGGTGAAGGTATAGGGAAAACCGGGTTAATAACTCTACTTTAGGTGACACTGTCATCGGTGATAGTACAATTGCTGTCACGCACTGAAGATATTGATTATATCTTGCTGCTGGTGGACTTTACGTCTACTTTACATATGACCAGAATCTCTCTGGATTTTTTACCTGGTTTCGAGACAGAGTTTCGTTGTGGACAGTATTAAAACATGTCACATTGAAATTTGCACTGAGTTTCGAGCTTCTTTAAACTTTCGCAGTTGTTGGAAATTTTAGGTTCTTTTAATCTTGAGCGCGGTGTTTTCATTGCTTCTGCAACAGTGTTCTGACCTGTTTTGTGTACCGTGGTGGGTTAGTTCAATCTCTTATTAATTTATTTGGTATATATCACTGAACTGCCGCCGATACTATTTCCTTGAATTTAAGCCATATCTGTCGCCAATTACATACTTGGTTTGCATGCAGTTTGGGACGGTCTCTTACGAAGACATCAAAGTGAATTTTTATCTGCTATTTTAAATAGAATATTTTGCGTTTATTTTAGATTAATTTGGATGTTATAATATTCACTCTCGCTGCAAATGACGGTCACGTTGTTAGGGTAGGGGTTCCCTCGCATAAAATTTGCGTCTTAACCCCTTAACACCGAATGTCGTGAATTCGCATCATACCGATGCAGTGCTAATAACTGGAAAGTTAACTGTCTTCGAGCGCAAGTGCCAGTGAGTCTTGATTCTGCATGAAGCTACCACCGCTTCTGACAGGTGCTGCATTCTGCTGAGTGTTTCAGGTGCCTCTAAATCGCCACGAGTTTTGATTTTTACCTTCCATCCAGAAATTTATTCAGGCATTAAGGGTTAAACTGACGACAAGCAACAGTATCACTCTGCCCACGCGTTTCGCTGTCTCCCCACGGCCATCTACCCTCTTTCCAGTGAGAAGACTCCATGGAGTCGTCGATGGTGGCCCAAACGTCTATGCACACACACCTTTCTCTGATGCATAATTCACGATTTCACATTAGCTACTAAAATTAATTTCATGCGTATTACATCAATGTTCCCTAACACAGCGTCTTTTTTTAGATTTGAATAAATAGAGCTTGGAGTAGCTCAGGAAAGCGATTATTCAATAATCAGGGTGGAATGTGGTTGGTGGAGCTTTGACCTACTGCGGCGTCACGGTACATACTCCATTATCGCGGCGGATAACAGATCTTTACGTGTTGACAGCAGAACAATGAAATTGCTTCTCGGTGCACTTTCACCTGCCGGAAGCTTTGAATCATTACACTGGGTACATCTACATCTACATACATACTCCGCAATCCACCATACGGTGCGTGGCGGAGGGTACCTCGTACCACAACTAGCATCTTCTCTCCCTGTTCCACTCCCAAACAGAACGAGGGAAAAATGACTGCCTATATGTCGCTGTACGAGCCCTAATCTCTCTTATCTTATCTTTGTGGTCTTCCCGCGAAATATAAGTTAGCGGCAGTAAAATTGTACTGCAGTCAGCCTCAAATGCTGGTTCTCTAAATTTCCTCAGTAGCGATTCACGAAAAGAAAGCTTCCTTTCCTCTAGAGACTCCCACCGAGTTCCTGAAGCATTTACGTAACACTCGCGTGATGATCAAACCTACCAGTAACAAATCTAGCAGCCCGCCTCTGAATTGCTTCTATGTCCTCCCTGAATCCGACCTGACAGGGATCCTAAACGCTCGAGCAGTACTCAAGAATAGGTCGTATTAGTGTTTTACAAGCGGTCTCCTTTACAGATGAACCACATCTTCCCAAAATTCTACCAATTAACCGAAGACGACTATCCGCCTTCCCCACAACTGCCATTACATGCTTGTCCCACTTCATATCGCTCTGCAATGTTACGCCCAAGTATTTAATCGACGTGACTGTATCAAGCGCTACACTACTAATGGACTATTCAAACATTACGGGATTCTTTTTCCTATTAATCTGCATTAATTTACATTTATCTATATATAGAGTTAGCTGTCATTCTTTACACCAATCACAAATCCTGTCCAAGTTATCTAGCGTACTGCTTATGTCAACATACGCGCTCATTGCCATTGATACAATAGTATTAAGAACTGCAGTAATCAAAAAATAGCTTTCAGTTTTGTAGGTGATAGATTGATTCGGGAATATGCTTGAGGCAACCCATTTTATTCTTTTCTTTTTTAATCTGTCCTCATTTTTTCACCTCTATCTTTAAGTTCCTAGAAGAATATTCTGTTCTTGGGTCTCTACATTTTCAGAATATAAAAGAGGGTTCGAATATACTGACGGGTTGGAAGTTCCTACGTTTACAAGGGGCCATCCCGCTGTGCGCAAATCAGAATCAAGCATCACTGTAACAGGCGGCTGTAAGTGGACGGAAGAGTTCGCGAGTGGCCTTACACCAGCGCAGAATGCACAGTGCACATGTTGCCAGTTGTCGACACATGCAGAGCCCTACACTGGCGGCTGAACACGTTGCTTCGAACAAAGTGCCATATTGTTCATGAGTAGGGGGGCCGAACATCTGGCACTCAGGATTTAGGTCTTCCATTGTTTCTCTGAAGCGATTATGACGAGTTGTACGATGGTTGCAATGACAAGAACGCCGATCTATTCTGTGTGCTTGTGCTTTGTTTAGCGTCGACCTTCTTCCACATGCAAAATAGTGAGTTTCTGCACACTATCAGTTAATTTCACATCACGCCTTCAGTACAGTAGATTTCCGTCACTTGGGTATGTTCTCAAGGGTCATGCCGGACCGCACGCTTCGGATTGCGTGTTCGTCGTACAGAGCCTGGCCGCTGGAACACAAAGCTCGATGCTGGTCCACCCAGGACCGCCGCTGGCTGCTCCAGACGACTGGCCAGAGATAGGAGATCACGTCCGTGAGCGAGCAGTGGCGACCCATACAGAGCTCCAGTAACCGTTGAGTCTGCAAGAGTCTGCCTTCTCATATACTCCTTCGCACTTTACCCTCCACTATTCAGCAGCTTGCAGTAGTGACTACCCCCACGGTTAAAGAAGTGGCGAATTCTCGTGAATGAACAGCGTATCACAACTCGTCACATTATGAAATAATGTACATGAAGTGTTGAATGGTGGGCACCATGTGGTTCCCAAGTTGTGCTGCGACCGTAAACCATAAAATTACCAAATAAGCAGCAAACATGATTTTTCGACTGGTTGCTGCTTATTCGGTAATTTTATTACATGTAGTGTGTTCGGTAGCACCAGCCTTCCCCGTTACGAAACAATTTCCTCGGAAGAATTTACACTGCGCAACAGAATTACGGGATCATGTTTTCGAAACCCCGTATTTCCCACCTGTTGTGACGCTTAAGCTTGAAATTTGAATCGAAGGTGCGTACGGTCTTCCTCTGTAATAGTGCAAAAGTTCGGTGGCCTGCAACGTCACCTTAGCTCGACAGCGCTTCAAACGCCGAGGTGTCGACACATCCGTAGAAAAGGACAGAGCTCAGAACTTCGTATGACATTTAAGGTGGGTAAATGATGCTACATTGACACCAAATTTCACCACAATTCTGCCCAAGGTCACGGTGCACATGTCGCACCATCGGAAGGTAGTCGCAACCCTTCTTACCAACATTTCACCCCTTCTTTTGACGCCTCTACGATGAAGGTCAGAAACGAATTCCGCAGTGTTTATATAACGCGGTTTTCTTATGAATGACCCAGCGCCGCGGCTTTCTCTTGAGTGGGCACACCGCTGCTCAGCACCGGCAGGAAAACGCCGCAGGGGCTGGCACAAAGAGCGCCAATAAAACCACCCCTTTCCTTGGGGGTTGATTCCCACACATTTACAGTTCGCAGTGCGATGAGCAACGGGAAGACGCTCTTGACCACCTTTACACTGCTGACAGCGTTTGGCTTTTCAACCCTTCTCTAAGGACATTGTGGGACTGCATTCCCATCGGCCGTGATCGCACCCATTTGGAGAACAGTCGATCGCAATTTTTGTTCTTGAGTATGGGTTGAAACTACCAGAGACAGTTCAAAAGCATTCGACGAAATTTGAACGTGATCCAAAGCACCAAAGCGTGCTTATGGTTTTTCAGGGCTCCTATTCTGTGTCCTCCTGTGGCGTGATCACGGGGGAATGCGACATATGCATGAATAAAAAGGCAAAGGGTCCCTCTAAGATCCCCGAGTGTGGAAAAACCCTCAGCGGCACCCACCTACTTTTACTGAGAATTCTAAGAACAGCCTCGTACAGACAAAACCTGTCACGTAGTCCTAGACGCTTGCAGACCGAATGGCCTGCAATCAGACGCAGGAACGGCAGTGTAGCGGCAGAAGAGCAGCAGTGTAGCCTACCTGCAGGCGCGTGGGACTCTCGTCACAGGTTCTGTCTGCACCGGTACCTTTGGTGGGTGACACCAAAGGTTTTGCCGAACAGGGGGATCTTAGAAGGGCCCTTTGTCTTTATATTCGCGCATGTGTCAATATCACAAACCCGTGATCACGCAACAGAGCAATGTGGAATAGGAGGGACGAACGAGAACAAAACTTGTGGTGTCGCTATGCTGCAGAGCGGTCAGACCACGTTTAATGAGGATGCAGCCCCACATGTGTCCTTAGAGGAGGGTTGAAACGCCCTACGGCGTCAGTACTGTCAAAAGGTTCTCGAGAATGTCTTTCTGATCCTCATTGCACTACGAACTGTCGTTTTCGACCGTAAAATGTGTCGAAATCAACGCCCCATGGAAAGGGGTGTTTTCATTGACGCCCTTTATGCCATCCGCTGAGACCTTTTCGTGCCGATTCTGAGTGGCAGTCCACTCTCAAGAAAACCGCTTGATTTAAATAACAAAACAGTGTGATTTAAACGCTGTGCATTGCGGTTCTACCCTCCATCGCAGAGGCATCAAAAGAAGGGATGTCATGTGAAGATAAGAGAGGTTGTGACGACTTTCGCATGGTGTCGTTGGGCAAAATTATGGTGAGCTTCGGTGCCAATGTGACGTAATTAATTCACCTTACACGTCATTTGAACTTCTGAGCTGTGGCCTTTTCTTTCGCATGTGTCGGCACCTTGGTGTCTGAAGCATCGTCGAGGGAGAGGGCGACATCGTAGGGCGCCAAGCTTTTGAAGTATTGGACAGAAAGGTTGTAGGCACCTTCGAGCCAAATTTCAAACTAAAGCGACGAAAAAGTGATTTTTTAATTCTGTTGCGCTGTGTATAAACGAAATAGCTTACACAGTGAGGTCGATGAGGTTTCTTTGTACTTTAGACGCAGGCCTCGTATTCGGGAGGATGGCGGCTGTAATCCGCATCCAGCAAAGCCAGCCTGATTTCCGTGTTTCCCCTAACCTACTTCACGCGAATGCTGGAATCGCTCCCTGTCCTGCTCTACTCGAACTAGACCTGTATGCTATGTATGTATGCTATGTATGTATATATGACTTAAATATTTTGTTCTTGAGCTGTAGAACCAGAACGTAACCAATATTTTTGAAAAGTGTTATATGAAACGTCCTGGCAGATTAAAACTGTGCCGGACCGAGACTCGAACTCAGGACCTTTGCCTTTCGCGGGCAAGTGCCCTACCATCTGAGCTACCCAAGCAAGGGCATAAGCGAAAGGCAAAGTACCTGAGTTCGAGTCTCAGTCCGGCACACAGTTTTAATATGCCATGAAGTTTCATATCAGAGCACATTCCATTGCAGAGTGAAAATATCATTCTGGAAACATCCCCCTGGCTGTGGCTAAGCCATGCCTGGGCAGTATCCTTTCTTCCAGAAGTGCTAGTTCTGCAAGGTTCGTAGGAGAGCTTCCGTGAAGTTTGGAAGGTACGAGACGAGGTACTGGCAGAAGTAAAGCTGTGAGGATGAGGCGTGAGCCGTGTTTGGGTAGTTCAGATGGTAGAGCACTTGCCCGCGAAAGGAAAAGGTCCTGAATTCGAGTCTCTGTCCGGCACACAGTTTTAATCTGCCAGTACGTTTCATATCAGCGCACACTCCGCTGCAGAGTGAAAATCTCATTCTGGAAAGTATTGTATGGATTAACAAATTCTACTTCAAGTAGTACCACTACTACTGCCGCCAACATCACTTCAGTATTGATACACAGATCGCAAATAGTAGGTAATACGATATTCCATCGCGGACAATACAAATTACGGTTTACGAGGGGCGACGAGTAATTACCTGTCATTATTCTGCTAACAGTACAGCTATGTACCTATGACGTTGGATTCTCTAAAACATCAATTATTACTACTTCTGTAAGTTATGCCTGACGTGCTTAGCCAGAAGGACAGAAATCGAAGTACTTTTCATATCTGTGAATGGGCGCTTGGGACAACAGGGAAAGGGCTGCACTGCTGTACTAGCGGGGATACTATGCTACTCCCTTCCTCCAATTTATTAGAGAGTGGAGACTGTCACCACCGTGTGCAAGACTAGAGTGTTTGAACTGTGTCTTATTGTGCGTCAACAGTGTCACATGTCCTGACTCCAGAGACCATTGCAGTAAGGCTTGGATTTTAACTAGAGTTGTAAAAGTACCATAAGCTACCGTAGATTATTATAATTAAACGTAGACCATGGTAGTTTTCCTAGTAGCTTTCGTCAGTCATCATAGAAACCGCGTTACCTGTACATTAGGTGTGTTACATTCCTATCTGGCATTGCGGCGTTTGGATCGCTCACTGTGTTACTAGACCCCCCTATAAAGCGGAATCAGTGAACAGGCTAGAAACTGAGTGAGGATATATAGAGGGCCGCGTAACCTACAGAACATTTTCTGATCTACATATTTATCCTCGTGTCTATTACTTAAAAATAAACAGTATTTATAGCAAAATTGAAATTGTTAACGTTTAATTCAGGTTGAAAATTGTTGATTTCTAACGTAAAACAGGGCGATGTTGTAGTAAAAATAAGGAAAACAATACAAATTCATCGTATAGCGCTAGAAAAAACACAATTTCCTCAACAAAGATAAGAAAACGCGAAATAAAAATATATCAAACATCTCTTCAGTACTTCTTCGAACTTATAAAAAACATATTTCTGTTATTGAGAAACAGCTTCTGCATTTATCAAAATGGTTCAAATGGCTCTGAGCACTATGGGACTTCTGAGGTCATCAGTCCCCTAGAACTTAAAACTACTTAAACCTAACTAACCTAAGGACATCACAAACATCCAGGCCCGAGGCAGGATTCGAACCTGCATCCGTAGCGGTCGCGCGGTTCCAGACTGTAGCGCCTAGAACCGCTCGGCCACAACGGCCGGCCCGCATTTATCACAGGAACTCTTGCCTTTGATCGCGATGAAGAACGTTCTATTGAGTCTATTGAGTACAAATTAACAACAATTTTATATAACTGTACTTGCATCAAAAGTAATTGCTTTGATTACCTGAAGGTGCTGAAATTACGAGATCAAATAATTTTAATTACTTACGTAATACACGTTGAACTGTTATTGATTGTTACGCGGTTGTAATTATGTACAACACAAACAAAAAACAAAGAGAATCGTCAGCAACCAGTTTCTTTCTTAAACATTCGTTTATGATTCTTTCCCTACCGTTTCTACCAGTACTACTGGTAACCCTGCCGTTCATTACGTGTTTATGTAGTATACAAAAACTACCAAACCGTTGCTCTGGTAAGGAGCAACTATAATCTGGCACAGGACGCTGACACAGAGTCCTGTAAGCAGAAGCCCTTTTCACCGCCACCTGTCACTCTTGACATCCATACACCACTAGTAATGAGAATTTGCCAAACACCAGGCCTAGCACAGACTATGTCATTGTCGACTAGCATCGCCGTAGCAACTTCGACCAAACAGACTGTAAAACAAGCAGGCGACATTGCAATAAGGAAGTAACGAAAGGGATACCGACACCAGAACAAAATACATTTTGACATCAAAAATGGCTCTGAGCACTATGGGACTTAACATCTGTGGTCATCAGTCCCCTAGAACTTAGAACTACTTAAACCTAACTAACCTAAGGACATCACACACATCCATGCCCGAGGCAGGATTCGAACCTGCGACCGTAGCAGTCGCGCGGTTCCGGACTGCGCGCCTAGAACCGCTAGACAACCGCGGCCGGCCATTTTGACATCCAAAGGGAAACACCAGAACAAGGGATAGGGTGACAGACTTAGACTACATTATCAAATTAACTAAATCGTGGATGATTAAACTTCGATTTCAGTCATTCTTATATATTAAGGTAAAGGGAAGGAAGATATTAACGCTGCTTAAAATTTCCTCCGTCCCCTACCTGACTCGTGGACGTTATGCAGTAGTCAACCGGTTGCAATGTTTTATTGTTGTCACAGATTACGAGATAACACAATCGATTTCAATTAAATACTCCGCTCTGCGTTAATTCGGTCACCGTCAAATGGATTAAAAATCGGCGGAATGCTTTTACAGTGTACAGTGAATTAGAACGGAAACAGAAATAGCGCTTTGTTCCAAATGCAGATGTATCCAATTGTTTTCCAAACTTACGACGGGAATAAATGCTACCGTTTCCAATATACTGCAAAAGTTCGTAGTTAAATAAAACTACTGTATTACCAAATATTATCACACTATTGCGTAAGTTTTCCATATTGAGACGTTAAGTTACACATATTTCCACCTATTAAGGAAAAACTTTTTAAAAACCTCATTAACTCGGGAAGACATAAAGCAACTGAGATGAAAGCCGAGAATTTTTTATTCTATAAATAAAATTTCATTATTTGCTATCCTTCCTGCCACTGCAGGTTTAATAATCAGCTGTGTAACTTGTCTTGCAATAGCAACAAAAACTTTCTGCCAGAATGGACACAAAAGATCATGTCCTATGGAATATCCCCTCAACGAAGACGTACCGAAGCCTGTCAGACAGGCTTTAAAAGATAAAAATGTCTACTACATATTTACAGAAAAGATTACTTTGACAACCTAAATCTTATGGCTGATGTTGTCTAAGAAAAATCAAGGCATAACTACAGTCAACAGACGATGTAGGGGAGATGAATAATGACTGTAGACAAGTCCTGTCAAAATTCAGTCACAATCAATTTTCCTTGAATCACCTGTTGATGTCTTCGAATATTTCATTGTCTGCCTTTTCATTTAGGGTAATGGAACTATTTTTTATTTCAATTCTTACGTAACTAATCAAACGATTTGTGTAATGATTGTTAATCACCAGATCAGTGAGTGTAATTTAACTATGATCAACGCCAAGAACAGCCTGTGCAAGACTGACTTGAGCACGAGAAAATACTAGATAACTAGCAAACTAAGTGCTCCGTAAAACGACGACATGCAATCCAACCAAGCTGCAGTCCTCTTGCATTACTTGTACACAACCCGCCTCCGTACTTACACTACTGGCCGTTAAAATTGCTACACCAAGAAGAAATGCAGATGATAAACGGGTATTCATTGGACAAATGTATTACACTAGAACTGACATGCGATTATGTTTTCACGCAATTTGGGTGCATAGAGCCTGAGAAATCAGTACCCAGAACAACCACCTCTGGCCGTAATAACGGCCTTGATACGCCTGGGCATTGAGTCAGAACTTGGATGGCGTGTACAGGTACAGCTGCCCATGCAGCTTGAACACGATACCACAGTTCATCAAGAGTAGTGACTGACGTATTGTGACGAGCCAGTTGCTCGGCCACCATTGACCAGACGTTTTCAATTGGTGAGAGATCTGGAGAATGTGCTGGCCAGGGCAGCAGTCGAACATTTTCTGTATCCAGAAAGGCCCGTACAGGACCTGCAACATGCGGTCGTGCATTATCCTGCTGCAGTGTAGAGTTTCACAGGGATCGAATGAAGGGTAGAGCCACGGATCGTAACACATCTGAAATGTGACGTCAACTGTTCAAACTGCCGTCAATGCGAACAAGAGGTAACCGAGACGTGTAACTAATAGCACCCCATACCATCACGCCGGGTGATACGCCAGTATGGCGATGACGAATACACGCTTCCAATGTGCGTTCACCGCGATGTCGCCAAACACGGATGCGACCATCATGATGCTGTAAACTGAACTTGGATTCATCCGAAAAAATGACGTTTTGTCATTCGCGTACCCAGGTTCGTCGTTGAGTCCATCATCGCAGGCGCTCCTGTCTGTGATGCAGCGTCAAGGGTAACCAAAGCCATGGTCTCCGAGCTGACAGTCCATGCCGCTGCAAACTTCGTCGACTGTTCGTGCAGATGGTTGTTGTCTTGCAAACGTCCCCATCTGTTGAGTCAGGAATCGAGACGTGGCTGCACAATCCGTTACAGCCATGCGGATAAGATGCCTGTCATCTCGACTGCTAGTTATACGAGGCCGTTGGGATCCAGCACGGCGTTCCGTATTACCCTCCTTGACCCCACAGATTCCGTATTCTGTTGACAGTCATTGATCTCGACCAACGCGAGCGCAATATCGCGATACGATAAACCGCAGTCGCGATAGTCTACAATCCGACCTTTATCAAAGTCGGAAACGTGATGGTACGCATTTCTCCTCCTTACACGAGGCATCACACAACGTTTCACGAGGCAACTCCGGTCAACTGCTGTTTTTGTATGAAAAATCGGTTGGAAACTTTCCTCATGTTAGCACGTTGTAAGTGTCGCCACCGGCGCCAACTTTGTTTGAATGCTCTGAAAAGCTAATCATTTACATATCACAGCATCTACTTCCTGTCGGTTAAATTTCGCGTCTGTAGCACGTCATCTTCGTGGTGTAGCAATTTTAATGGCCAGTTGTGTGTACTCGCTTAGGGAGCTGGGGATGGAGGGGTGTGGCGGGGCACCATAAACGAATACTGGAACGATACGGAGATTAGCATGATCCCTGTCAAAGGACGACATGCAAAATTATGAAACACTGAAAAAACGAAACAAGTAGACGAGGTGGGTAACGCACATTTGTGATGGTTCGAACCAATAGTTTGTTCAGCCAGCGAGGACAGGAGAGATAGTAGCGTAAAATCTAGTTCCTGATCACTAAGCTTTGCACTAATGTCGTAGATTAAATCCCTGGCGTCTCCGCATGAAGTGAGGGGGCATGTGGCATTTTGTGTAAGTGTCCGTCGGTCGGATGGGGAAAATAGTCTTGGCGGTTCCCTCGATGCTACACGAGAGGTGTAAGCTGGCACTGGTTTCCGCCCTCGTCCTTATCACCATACAACATGACACAACACTTTACAAACTTGCACTACGGTCATCGACAATTAAACAGACACACTCCATACACACGACAATTAAACAGACACACTCCATACACACGACAATTAAACAGACACACTCCATACACAACTCTCACATACGTCAAGGAAGGGGGCCAATGGCACAGAGGAAGGGAACTGCTAAGTCTTGCGCTGATTGAGAGGCAGAGAGAGTACAGCCCAGGCAAACAATGTAGAACAATTGTATTGAAAGATAAATAAACCAAAATACTCCTCTTGGAGAACCACTAAAGAAGTTTGTGAAACTTTGTGATTAGCTCTGATTTTATACAAGTCCTAACATAGGCTGAAGATGTAGTGATAAAACAGTCGAATTTAATATTCACTCAGAAGTAGAAGAAAATTATGTAGTGAAGGTCGATGGCCGATACCAAGTTATGGGCTGTCTCTGATGCAGAGAGATAGTTCTGGTGATGGTGAAGGTAGATGCTGACGGCTCTCTCAGTGAGTGGTGGCTGGTGTGGCACGGCGTTCTATGTAGCAAAGTTTCTGATCGGGACTCTGAATGAAGAAGGGCGTCTGCAGTCGGCGCCTGGCTCAGACCTCGATGGAAAATGCCCCGGAGCGCCTTACACCGCTCTAGATATCCAGGCTACGTACAGATGCTATTTGCGATCACGAGGCCTGTGGAGGCAAACAGGTCTCCAAGGCCAGCGACCTAAAGCAGCACTTACTCTTATACCTGTTAGTCTAGGCAGCGTACGTGATTGAAACTTTGTCATCTGCTGATGTAGCCCCTTATAGGTTATGTCGCTGGTACATCATTGCTGTGAGAATGTTTACCGGTCTGTAAGGCATGCAACCCTTACACTGCCTTCCTTCCCCCCTTGAGGCACGAGTGGGTGTCGCACATCTTGATGTCTGAGGAACCTGGTGCCTCTACGTTGACCAGCTAAGGAAATGGTGATGCCAAAGGGCTGACGTCAATGTCCATTGGAGTTGGTGTCTGGACTAGCAACAAGATATCCACGCCAGAGAATGTGGACCCTGTGACTGCTGTGATTGTGCTGTAGTGCCCAAGATCCCAGGACAGGGTACGTCCGACTCTGGAGCAAGAAATTGTGACAGTTCACTGCTAGGAGGCGTCGCTGGTTTCCGTGGGCGCAACTAATTGACATGCTTGCGATAAACTGAGCACGGTCTATCTAGTATATACATAACCACTGCCGGGACCGGTTGGGGGCGATTTTGAGAGAAAAATTCTAAGTCCAGACACCATCTTTGACAGAATAACGGTGATGTCGAGATTGCAGATGGAGAGACAGAGTTCTCATAGGATAGAGTATGAAGAGTTTGAACTGGTGCTGCCAACCATGGAGCATTACCATGTAGCTGATGCCATACTGTGGGATGGAGCGGTAAGATTCCAAAACCAAGAGTGAGAGCTTCATCTGAATCATGATGGTGGTGTAGCTTTGTCAACTATGACTTGAACATGTGATCAGAACATTCAGCTAATCCAATAATTGTGAAATGAGAAGACACTGTATGCACTACGGTGATCCCATGGGAAGAACGGAAAGAGGTAAATTTGGAAGACGTCAACTAAGGCCTGCTGCCAGTAATCATGATTTCTGGAAGCTCTTCTATCCAGAAAATATGTGCCAGAGGCTGGATAATCTGTGTGAAGGACTTTGAAGATACCTGGAAAACATAGGGGAATCTGCTTCACACAGCAATCACAATTTTTTTTGGGTCATCAGTCTCCTGACTGTTTCAACGTGGCATGCCACGAATTCCTCCCCTGTGACAACCTCTTCATCTCAGAGTAGCAATTGCAGCCTACGTCTTCAATTATTTGCTGGATGTATTACAATCTCTGTCTTGTACTACAGTTCTTGCCCTCTACAGCTCCCTCGAGTACCATGGAAGTAATTTTCTCATGTCGTAAGAGATGTCCTATCACCCTGTTCCTTCTCCTTGTCAATGTTTTCCACATATTTCTTTCTTCTCCGATGCTGCGCAGAACCTAATCATTCATTACCTTATCACTCCACCTAATTTTCAACATTCGTCTGTAACACCACATCTCAAATGCTTCGATTCTCTTCTTTTCCGGTTTTCCCACAGTCCATGTTTCACTACTATACAATGCTGTACTCCAGACGTAGATTCTCAGAAATTTCTTTCTCAAATTAAGGCCTATGTTTGATGCGAGTAGACTTCTCTTGGGCAGAAATGTCCTTTTTTCCAGTACCAGGCTGCTTTTGATGTCCTCCTTGCTCTGTCCATCGTTAGTTATTTTGCTGCTTAGGTAGTAGAACTCCTTAACTTCATCTACTTCATGATCCTCAATCCTGATGTCAAGTTTTTCGCTGTTCTCATTTCTGCTACTTCTCATTACTTCCGTTTATCTCAGTCCATAATCCTTACACATTAGACTGTTCATTCCATTCAGGAGATCATGTAATTCTTATTCACATTCACTCAGGGTAGCAATTTCATCAACGAATCATATCATTGATATCCTTTCACCTTGAATTTTAATTCCACTCTTGAACATTTCTTTTATTTCCATCATTGCTTCTCCGATGTACAGATTGAAGAGTAGGGGCGAAAGGCTACGTGCCTGTCTTATGCCCTTTTTAATTCGAGCACTTCGTTCTTGGTCCTCCAATCTTATTATTCCCTCTTGGCTCTTGTGCATACTGTATAATACCCGTCTCTCCCTATAGCTTACTCCTATTTTCCTCAGAATTTCAAACGTCTTGCACTATTTTACATTGTCGAACTCTCTTCCAGGTCGGTAAATCCTATGAACGTGTCTTGATTTTTCTTTCGTCTTGCTTCCGTTATAAACCACAACGTACGAATTGTCTTTCTGTTGCTTTTACCTTTTCTAAAGTCAAATTTACAGTCATCTAGCACAACCTCAGTTTTCTTTCCCATTTTTCTGTATATTATTCTTGTCAGCAACTTGGATGTTCGAGCTGTTAAGCTGACTGTGCAATAATTCTCGCACTTGTCAGCTCTTGCAGCCTTCGGACTCATCCATTCTTTGGCTGCCACTTCCACCAATGGTTTTAGGAATTCTAGTGGAATCTTGTTTATACCTTGTGCCTTATTTGACTTTAAGGCCTCCAAAGCTCTCTTAAATTCTAATACTAGATCCCCTTTCTCTTCTAAATAGACTCCTGTTTCTTCTTCTATCACATCAGACAAATCTTCCCCCTCATAGAGGCCTTCAGTGTACTCTTTCCACCTATCCGTTTTAATCTCTGCATTGACAGTGAAATTCCCATTGCACTCTTCACCGGATGTTGTTTTGACTTTCCTGTATGCTGAGTCAGTCTTTCCGACAAGCGTTTCTTTTTCGATTTCTTCACATTTTTCATGCAGCCAATTCGTCTTAGCTTCCCTGCACTTCCTGTTTATTTCATTCCTTAGCGACTTGTCTTTCTGTGCTCCTGAATTTCCTTTAACTGATTCTTCCTGGCTCATCTCTTAAACTGCAGCCTATTCTTCATCACTACTACCTTGTGATCTGAGTCTGCATCTGCTTCTGGGCACGTCTTACAATCCAGTGTCTGGTTTCGCAATCTCTGTCTGACAGTGATGTAATCTAATTGAAATCTTCCCGTATCCCATGGCCGTCTCCAAGTATACCTCCTCCTCTTGTGATTCTTGAACAAAGTGTTCGCTATTACTAGCTGAAATTTATTACAGAAATCAATTATTCTTTCTCCTCAATCATTCCTTGTCGCAAGCCCAAATTCTCCTGTAATCCTTTATTGGCTCAAATGGCTCTGAGCACTATGGGACTTAACTTCTGAGGTCATCAGTCCCCTAGAACTTAGAACTACTTAAACCTAACTAACCTAAGGACATCACACACATCCATGCCCGAGGCAGGATTCGAACCTGCGACCGTAACGGTCGCGCGGCTCCAGACTGTAGCGCCTAGAACCGCTCGGCCACCCTGGCCGGCACAATCCTTTATTCTTCCCCTACAACAGCATACCGCGCATGAATAATCGAGGGAGATACCTGTAAGGTGTAAATGGAAACACAAACAGGTAGCTGAATCATGTGACCAAGGGAAGTACCTGTGAGTGAGTGTTGTCTGTTTATTTTGGCAGGTCTCACATGCCGCCACCTTGTTGGCAATACCTGCCTCAATCCCTCCCTAATACACATGTTGATAGGTCATGATAGGCCAGGCCCTTCATGAGCATAACTCCCCAGTATCCAAGACGTTGTACTTGGGGGAGTGGGGGGGGGGGGGGGGGAGCCGACGGTGGAAGGTCGGATGCAAAGCTGCAAGGCCGATGAGATCATGATGCAGGTCCGACCATTTTCCCCTTGCAACAGGAGGACTCTGTTGAGGGTTTCCGAATGCTTGTTGCTGATCCATCAGCCACCCTCGGTGTATTTTCAGGATAACTGGACCCTCGGAGGAGTGATGGGGGATGACTTTTTCATCCAGCTTCTTCCTCTTCTGTGTCCGTGTGGCAACAGACATCTGGTTCCTGATAATATTGCATGCCCTGTCCCATTGGTAACCTGGAGAGAATGTCAATGTTGGCTTGTTGAGCTGTCAAGCAATATCTGATTTCGCATGAGTAGCTAGACAAAAACAATGCCTATTTGATCAGAATACTGTAGTCTGCCCTGAATAGTGGTAAAAGAGATTTATGGTCAGTCAGTAACGTGAAACATCAGCCGTACACATAATTGTGGAATTTCCTGAGTGAGGACATATTAGCCAGGACTCCTTTTCTATTTGATTGTAGTTGCATTGCGCCTGCCAGAGTTTTGGATAGAAATGCAGTAGGAATTTCCACAGCATCTACTTCATGATATATCGCTGCACTCAAGCTGTAATCAGAAGCGTCATCTGCTACATTTTTAGATTTTGATGGCTCACAGGACAAAAGGCATGCTGGATGGAGCAGGGCTTGCTTGAGATCTCGGAGGACATAAAAAGCAGAGTACTATTGGCACAAAGCTCATTACTGGCGAAGAGAGGTCTACCATTAGCAAACGTTGGCCTTAATTTGAGGAAGAAATTTCTGAGAATGTACGTTTGGAGCACGGGATTGTATGGTAGTGAAACATGGACTATGGAAAAACCGAAACAGAGGAGAATCGAAGCATTTGATATGCAGCGCTACAGCAGAATGTTTATAATTAGGTGAAGTGATAAAATAAGAAATAAGGAGGTTCTCCGCAGAATCAGCGAGAAAAGGAACGTGTGGAAAACAGTAACAAGAAGAAGTAACAAGATGGCAGGACACCTGATAAGACATCAGGGAATAACTTCCATGGTACAGAGGGAGCTGTAGTTGATACAAACTGTAGGGAAAGACAAAGGTTGGAATAAATCCAAAAAATGGTTCAAATGGCTCTAAGCACTATGGGACTTAACATCTATGGTCATCAGTCCCCTAGAACTTAGAACTACTTAAACCTAACTAACCTAAGGACATCACACAACACCCAGTCATGGAATAAATACAGTAAATAATTGAGGCCATAGGTTGTAAGTGCTACTCTGAGATGAAATGGTTGCCACAGGAGAGGAATTCATAGTGGGCCGTGTCAAACCAATCAGAAGACTGATGACTGATAAAAAAAGCCGTCAATGACGATTGTTAATTTGTTGGCCTAGGAGCATCGCAAATTCGAAGTGATCCATTCGTCTTTTCTATAATAACAACGGAAGCAACCCACTGACTGCTGATGACTGCGGTGACAATGCCTCACTCTTAGAAGCGCTGTAGTTCCATCTGTACCTCATCTGTCAGAACGAATGGACAATTCAGTGCTTTGAAGAAGCAGGGAGTGGTTGACTACAAAATGCTATTGGTGGAGTCATGTACTTCCAAGCTCAAAGCATTAAAAAGATCATGTTTGGAGCACAGCATTGTATGGTAGTGAAACATGGAACGTGGGGAAACCGAAACGGAGGATAATCGACGCATTTGATATGCAGCGCTACAGTAGAATCTTCTTAATTAGGTGAAGTGATCAACTATGTTTGTGGCGCCTTCAGTATTTCCACTATAATGCTTGACACGAAGACAGAATGATACTGAACATGCACCATGAACTGTAATTTGACTCAGATAGTTCTGTAGCTGTAGCTAGACAGGTGTCTGAAGAATTCCTACAGCGCAGGTGAGCCAAAATGACGGTAAGTTTCCCAAATCATGATTGTCATGGATGAACTCTATCACCATGGAACTCCACTGTGACTGTGTTGATTGCCACTATGAGTGTTAAGAGTCTATCAGACACGGGGAGCACAGTGTGGACGTGTAAAACGTCTGGAGTGTAGGCGTCAGGCATTTCCTCAACTCCAGGGAACAGGGCAGCTTGCAAGTGTAATCTACATTCATCTTGAGGGAAGACTAAAAAAGTTCTGCCTTGCAGCAGAAAGAACATGTAGCCCATCGATACTTACACTGTTGCGATGGGGAGTAATAAAACAGTTGTTGCATGAGGGTAACCATTTCGGGTGACACACATTACTCGAGGGCTTACCAGCCACAGATAGATCAGAATGCTGTGAAAGTCACAGTTGCGGTGTCGAGTCGGATGGGCCGCAAACTCTTGTGAATGGTCTATAACGTTGCTGATGACTATAGAGACTGTGCAAAAGCTCTAATATTGGGGATTCAAAGCCCTAACGACGGGATGCTGGTGTTTGAGTAATTCTTGCGGAGCCATTCATTTGCTGAATGTACAAGACTCATGTCTCTGACAAGAGAAGTTGCATAGGGCCGTTTACATTGAGGGTTAGTACACTGGAACCGACAGTCTTGGGATAAACTCTGCCGTTTTGCTATCCACTCTCTATAATATTGTCCAATCAGCTTGTGGCAGCTAGAAAACTTACGGCGGACCGCTGTAACAATCACTTGAGAGCCGAAATATTTTTGTAAACAATGCCTTTAATCGATTGTATGGGAGGGCAACTGTCTCCATTTCAGGTTTCTATTTGCTAAGTCTTGCTCTGCTTGAGGTGCAGTGAGAACAAAGTTCAGCTAAACAATGTAAGACAGTTTCATTGAAAAGTATAGAAACAGAAGTACTCCTCCGTTGGAGAAGGGTTTTCACCACTGACTTTATACAAGTCCTAACTCAGGCTGAAAGCTGTAATGAAGAAACAGTGAAAATTAATATTCACTTGGAAGTGAACAAAATAAGGAGCACGTGAAGTTCGACAGGCGATAGTAAGTTCTGGGTCATCATGATTCAGAGGCCACGTCCTGTAGATGGCGAAGGCAGATACTGATGGCTCTCTCAGTGAGTGGCGGATGGTGTGGCGCGGCACCGTACGTAGCAAGGGTTTTGATTGTGATTCTGAAGAACGGCGGGTGCAGTCGGCGCCTGGTCCACAATTCGACGCAAGATGCTTCGGAGCGTCTTTGCACCGCCCTTAAAGAGCCAGGCCGTGTGGAGATACTAGAGGAACTATTTGTGATCACATGGCCTGTAAAGGCAAACAGGTCCGCGGGGCCAGTGACCTCTGGTGGGGTTCACTCTGCCGCCTGCTGGCCTAGGCAGCCGGCCGAGGTGGCCGAGCGGTTCTAGGCGCTACAGTCTGGAACCGCGCGACCGCTACGGTCGCAGGTTCGAATCCTGCCTCGGGCATGGATGTGTGTGATGTTCTTAGGTTAGTTTGGTTGAAGTAGTTCTAAGTTCTAGGGGACTGATGACCTCAGATGTTAAGTCCCGTAGTGCTCAGAGCCATTTGAACCATTTGGCCTAGGCAGCGTACGTGATTGAAGGTCTGCTGAAGTAAACGCTTCGAGGTTAGGTCGCTGGTACGTCATTGGTGTGAGTAGAGTTGCTGGTCTGTATGGTGTACAACTGTAAACAACAAAAACATTTTCCGTTTAGGTGACTGAACTTACCTGTTGATTCTGGAAGCCAGCAATGCCATGGGACTCTTTCTTTAGCTATACACAGCAAACATCCACATTTTGCAGTGGCTGTAGTAAGACTAAAGGAAAAGTTACGTATCTCACCGTCATCGACGCCAGCGGAGAGGTAGCAGAATACTGGACTGGACACAGAGGTGCCAAGCAATTGACAGGAATGTTACTTAAGGGAACATTCAGGCACTCGCTACAAACTGTTAAACCAGGGGGACTCTAGGTCAGGATGATTGGACGAGAATATGAACTGAAAATTCCCAAATACGAGTTCATTGTAGTGGCGATTGAGACAACGCAAATGGAATGGCTTTGGGGCTGATGAACTGCAATGTAAGGTCTTTGACGAAATTGAGGAAGGTAAAAGAAACATCGGCGATGTAGTTAAATGTTAATATTCCCTTTGTCCAAGTATTGCGGCAGCAAATGTCAGCTGCAGGTTGCACATGCTGAAAGTGTAGCAGAAAGCCACCAATTGGTTTGTGGTGCCTAAACGATTGGAAGGAATACGATTGCGACCCTGTCGCAGCAACGTATGCCTGGCTGCAACCCTTATTTGGTTGATGCTGCCGAGTACAGTGTTCGGAACAATACGAATAAATACCCACGGCAGAAGGAAGCGTGTGCCATGTCGACATTGATCAAGCTCTCACCATGGCGGAGGTCTGGTCTATATCTGATTAAAATTTCTTTGTGACTGACGTTTCACCACTTCGAGTGGTAGGGGCCAGACGCCGGTCAATCGTCGTTCTTTGTCGAGCGCCACGTGCTCGCTGTGCTGCCAGTTTTGTAGATACACGCAATTCAGGGCAGAGTCCACCGAAACGTAGTTCCATTTGCCCTTGGTCTGATTATATGAATTTCCTAACAGGAATGTCATTCCTAAGAGCTATCCACGGCTCTTTGAAAATGGAGATAGGGTCGATCTAAAGCACGTAATTATTTATAACTTCTGGCACTACACTCTCACAGAAATACGAAAGTGGAAATTTCCAAAAAGGAACACCTTATGTACTAGACGTAGATACATCCGTAAATGTAATTCTGTTGTCTGGCACAGCGCAACACGATTATAGAATCACTTTTTCAAAACCACTTAATTATCTCACATTGCAACGTAAATGTTTCAAATTCGCCGCAAAGGCGCCCACAACTTTTTTCTGTAGTGGTGCGAAAACGTGGCGCCCTGCGACGTCACCCTCGAGCTCACCGACGCAGAATCGACACGAAAATGCCTTAAGAGGTTGCAAATAGGACGTCAGTGCGACCATCCTTTATATTAGGGCCTTCATTTACACACATTTCGCGGTCAAAAACGACAATGTATAGTGCCGCATTGCTGACAGGGTTCGACACTGAACGAATCAACTTTTCTCTGTGGACATCATGGGGCAGCAACCCCAATGAACGTGAAGTGACACCTTTGGAGTGTAGCGCGACCACAATGTTTGCTACGGTATACAGATTGGAACCACTGAGTACCGTTAAAAACCATTCGACAAAATTTGAACTTGATTCGAAGCAGTAAAGGGTGTTTATTCTTTTTCAGCCCTCTTGTTTCGGGTCCTCCTGTGTCATGATCCCGAAGGGGGAGGTTGCAAGATTATTAACACATGCGTGAGTAAATTGGCAAAGAATTCCTCTAAGACCCCCTCCCTATTTCCGCAACACCAAGGTGCCATGTGCACCACTTTAAAAATGTCCCTGTACATAGGCTTCAACACCCATTCAGCTGAGTGGCACTCCACTGCTGCTCTAGTGCCAGAGGACAGGCAATCTCTTCGACACCCCTTAGATTCTGCAGCAGGCGGTGGTGCAGGAACGGAGTGTTACTAGTAGCTGAGTGGGTGTCGAAGTCTCTGTACAGGTACATTTTTAAAGTGCTCAACAAAGGCGTGTGGATGGCACCGAGGGTGTTGCCGAACTGGGGGCCTTAGGGGCATCTTGTTTTATTCGCGCACGTGTCAGTGTTGCACCCGCCTGGGATCACGCCATAGGAGGACGCGCGAGGGCTGGAAAAGCGTGAACATCCTTCGCGGCAAGAAACATCAATGCCTTCTCTGCGCCATAACAATGGAGATACCATCGAAGACAGTGCTGCGAAAGCAGAGTTACTGAACACAGCCTTCCGAAATGCCTTCGCAAAAGAAGACGAAGTAAATATTCCAGAACTCGAATCAAGAACAGCTGCCAACATGAGTAACGTAGAAGTAAATATCCTCGGAGTAGAGAAGCAACATAAATCACTTAATAAAAGCAAGTCTTCTGGTCCAGACTGTATACCAATTAGGTTCCTTTCAGAGTATGCTGATGCATTAGCTCCATACTTAACAATCATATACAACCGTTCGATCTACGAAAGATCCGTACCCAAAGACAGGAAAGTTGCACAGGTCACACCAATATTCAAGAAAGCTAGTAGGAGTAATCCACTTAATTATAGGCCCATATCGCTAACGTCGATATGCAGCAGGATTCTGGAACATATATTGTGTCCGAACACTATGAATTTCCACGAAGAAAATGGTCTATTGACACACAGTCAACATGGGTTTAGAAAACATCGTTCTTTATTCGCATGAAATGTTGAGTGTTATTGACAAGGGACTTCAGATCGATTCCGTATTTCTGGATTTCCGGGGGGCTTTTCACACTGTAGCACACAAGCAGCTTGTAGTGATGTTGCGTGCTTATGGAATATCGTCTGTTATGTGACTGGATTTGCGATTTTCTGTCATAAAGGTCACAGTTCGTAATAATTGACGGAAAGCCATCAAGTACAACAGGAGTGATTTCTGGCGTTCCCCAAGGTAGTGTTATAGGCTCTTTGCTGTTCCTTATCTATATAAACGATTTGGGAGACAATTTGAGCAGCCGTCTTAGGTTGTTTGCAGATGATAATGCTGTTTATCGACTAAAAATGTCATCAGAAGATCAAAACAAATTGCAAAAATATCTACACTACTGGCCATTAAAATTGCTACACCAAGAAGAAATGCAGTTGATGAATGGGTATTCATTGGACAAATATATTATACAAGAACTGACATGTGATTACATTTTCACGCAGTTTGGGTGCATAGATCCTGAGAAATCAGTACCCAGAACAACCACCTCTGGCCATAATAACGGCCTTGATACGCCTGTGCATTGACAGAGCTTGGATGGCGTGTAAGGGTACAGCTGCCAATGCAGCTTCAACACGATACCACAGTTCATCACGAGTAGTGACTGCCGTATTGTGACGAGTCAGTTGCTCGGCCACCATTGACCAGACGTTTTCAATTGGTGAGAGATCTGGAGAATGTGCTGGCCATGGCAGCCGTCGAACATTTTCTGTATCCATAAAGGCCCGTACAAGACCTGCAACATGCGGTCGTGCATTATCCTGCTGAAATGTAGGGTTTCGCAAAGATCGAAAGAAGGGTAGAGCCACGGGTCGTAACACATCTGAAATGTAACGTCCACTGTGCAAAGTGGCGTCAATGCGAACAAGAGGTAACCGAGACGTGTAACCAATGGCACCCCATACCATCACGCCGGGTGATACGCCAGTATGACGATGACGAATACACGCTTCCAATGTGCGTACACCGCGATGTCACCAAACACGGATGCGACCATCATTATGCTGTAAACAGAACTTGGATTTATCCTATAAAATGACGTTTTTCCATTCGCGCACCCAGGTTCGTCTTTGAGTACACCATCGCAGGCGCTCCTGTCTGTGATGCAGCGTCAAGGGTAACCGGAGCCATGGTCTCCGAGCTGATAGTCCATGCTGCTGCAAACGCTGTCGAACTGTTCGTGCAGATGGTTGTTCTCTTGCAAACGTCCCTATCTGTTAACTCAGGGATCGAAACGTGGCTGCACGATCCGTTACAGCCACGCGGATAAGATGTCTGTCATCTCGACTGCTAGTGATAAGAGGCCGTTGGGATCCAGCACGGCGTTCCGTATTACACTCCTGAACTCACCGATTCCATATTCTGCTAACAGTCATTGGATCTCGACCAACGCGAGCAGCAATGTCGCGATACGATAAACCGCAATCGCGATAGGCTACAATCCGACCATTATCAAAATCGGAAACGCGACGGTACGCATTTCTCCTCCTTACACCAGGCAGCACAACAACGTTTCACCAGGCAACGCCGGTCAGCTGCTGTTTGTGTATGAGAAATCGGTTGGAAACTTTACTCATGTCAGCACGTTGTAGGTGTCGCCACCGGCGCCAACCTTGTGTGAATCCTTTGAAAAGCTAATCATTTGCATATCACATCATCTTCTTCCTGTAGGTTAAATTTCGCATCTGTAGCACGTCATCTTCGTGGTGTAGCAATTTTAGTGGCCAGTAGTGTAGAAAAGATATCTGTATGGTGCTAAAATTGACAATTGATCTAAATAATGAAAAGTGTGAGGTCATCCACGTGAGTGCGAAAAGTAACTCGTTAAACTTCGGTTACACGAAAAATCAGTCAAATCTAAAGGCAATAAATTCAACTAAATACCTAGGAATTATAATTACGAACAACTTAAATTGTAAGGAACACACAGAAAATGTTGTGGGGGAGGATAACCAAAGACTGCGTTTTAAAGGAGACTGCCTACAGTACGCTTGTCCGTCCTCTTTTAGAATGCTGCTGCGCGGTGTGGGATCCTTACTAGACAGGACTGACGGAGCACATCGAAAAAGTTCAAAGAAGGGCAGCACGTTTTGTATTACCGCGAAATATGAGAGAGAGTGTCACTGAAATGATACAGGATTTGGGCTGGACATCATTAAAAGAAAGGCGTTTGTCCTTGCGACCTAATCTTCTTACGAAATCTCCTCCGAATGCGAAAATATTTTGTTGACACCGATCTACATAGGGAGAAACGATCACCATCATAAAATAAGGGAAATCAGAGCTCGTACGAAAAGATATAGGTGTTTGTTCTTTCCGCGCTGTACGAGATTGGAATAATAGAGAATTGTGAAGGTGATTCGATAAACCCTCTGCCAGGCACTTAAATGTGATTTGCAGAGTATCCATGTAAATGTAGATGCTGCTTCACATCACACACAGACTTCGCCAAATGGTTTTGAACGGCCCCTAGGGGTTCCAACCTGTATACCAGAAGAAAACTTATGTTTGTGCTACACGCCCCAGGGGTTAGATGACGTTCGGTGGGGCTGCAGCCTCACGACATCCTTAGAGGAGGGCTGAATCTTCGGGTGGTGTCAGCAGCATCGGACGTTTTCAAGAAAGTCGTCCTGTTGCACATCGCACTGCCGCGAATTGTGTGTAAATTAACGCCCCACGGTAAGGGGTGGTTTCATTGACGCCCTTTATGCAACTTCTTGAGGACTTTGCCTGTCGATTCTGAGCGGCGGTGTGTGTGAAACGTTTCCCTCGGCCACCCATAAGACTTCACCGCTGGGCGTTGCGGTTCTGACCTCCATCATTGAAGCATTAATAGAAAGGTGATATGTGGTTAAGAGGCGGTGTGTGACATTTGCATCCACAGCAGTAGCGTGGAAGGGGTAGGGGGGCACTGTGGGTCACTGCCCTACCTTAAATAATACCATCAATTAAGTTAATACGCTAAGTAAATTGTTGGTTCTAAGTATGATATGATGCAAAAAAGTTAATTTACTACTAGCTCAGCGACATCTGAATAATTCAGAATTAAGCACATTTTGTCACAATCACATATAACAATTCTTTATTCTGCCCATTGATGACATTTGAAGTATGTTTCAGCGCTGTGTCCGTATTGCAGTCTATGGTACCGACTGAGGTGTCTCCGTGGTTAGCACACTACACTCGCATTAGGGAGGACGACGGTTCAAACCCGCGTCCGGCCATTCTGCTTTAGGTTTTTTCGTGATTTCGTTGACTGTTGTCCAGGGAGCACGTATGCCAGTAACAGCTATTACGAGACCAGTTAAATAGTAGTAGTAGTAGAAGGGTTTTGTGGGCGCACGACAGCAAGGTCTTCAGCGCCCGTTCAGTATCATAGTGAGACGGGGGTCAAGAAAGAAACTCAGAACATTTACATCAAACGGAACAGAAAACACGGGGAACAATCGTGGAAAAATATGTGCTCACCCACACCGAAGCGTGGAATGAAGCAGGGCGTCAGCAGTAAAACATGGACAACACAGGAAGAAAAAGGTAGAGGGAGCTAAAACAATGGAGCAGATGAAGTGGCTGGCTGACCGCAAGGAAAAAAGGGAGGAGTCAGCCACTCTGCAATACACTAAAACCGCCAGCCTAAAAGTTTAGGCCAGAGTCCAGACACATCACAAAACTTAAAACCCTAGACACACACGTCTCATCGTTAGCTAAAACACAGGGCAGATCCCCATCAACTTGTGCTTCTGCCCTTGCATCACGGTATAAAACGCAGT
Organism: Schistocerca cancellata; assembly: GCF_023864275.1. Taxonomy (NCBI): domain Eukaryota; kingdom Metazoa; phylum Arthropoda; class Insecta; order Orthoptera; family Acrididae; genus Schistocerca; species Schistocerca cancellata. The sequence goes on from NC_064630.1 coordinate 626,436,988, forward strand.
CTGTTAAAATGTGCCGGACAGAGATGTGCACACCACAAGCATCACAAAACGGAGGATCCTCCCGCCGTAATAAATAGCTATGTGTCAGAGGACAGTGCCCGATCCGAAGACGTGTGAGCACCACCTCTTCCCGCCTGAGCAGCCGGCAGGAGGAACGCCACGGCCGAGTGGTCGACTTTACCGACCGCAGTTTATTGGCCGTCACCGCCAGCCATTCGTCCTCCCACAACTCCAGGCACTTCCTGTGGAGTGCAGCGATGACTGACTGCAAGGGGATAGGACACTAAAGGAACTGCTCTATTTGTAATAGGAAGGTTACTGGATTGGAGCAGTTTAGGCCTGAAGATGACGTAGTGTAACGTCGAAACCGGTTGCCTAGAAATAAACTTATACAACGACGATTGGTATTGTTTTTATTGAACACTGAACAGCCGTAGTCCCATACTCCACCAGAAGATGGAGTTACATTCGCTCTTTAATAGGTCTGTCGCAGTGCTATGACCGCAGCGGCCAGCCGCGTCATAGAAACCGTACCATGTACTTAATGTCTGCTAGCAGTATGTGGTCCGGTCATAAAGCTGGTCCGACTTTCCATTAGATCATACTTTGTTGCTGTGTGTAATCGGGTAATTGCATCGTATTTCCTCTGGAAAACAAGGAACACGGGAAAAACTTGGGCAATTAGTGCGACAGTGGGCTCGTGAGGCTAATGATGTGGATCTCCTGGTGTTAATCAGAGCTAAAGTTCGTGGTACATTTAATGTAAAAGAGGGAGTCAGAACATAAGACTCAACTAGCATCACTGAGTGTGGATTTTAACAAAGGTAGAAAAATATACCTGCTTCGCAAGTGGGACAAGAAAAAAAATAGATGATTATCTGAGCAGCTAATATGTCCTTCATTTCTAGGACTCGAAATGTTAAGGAACTGTAGCAAAATTTCAAGATATTGTATAACGCGCATGAGTATATTCATAACGAGGTAGTGCCTCTCAGATGTCACGAACCGCTTCTCGCGGAATCTACGTTGATTCCGACAGGACAAATTGAGATCTCCAAAAAGGCTATAATACGCGAACATAAAACATGTTCTATTACTCTCCGACAGATTGATATCTACGTTGGCCTGTAGGATGCTTGTTCTTGAAAATGAAAATAATTTACAACTTTTTCCAGTTGCTTAGAACTACTCGTTGCTCCAACGCTCTATGATAAAGATATAACAGAAGAGGAACGAATTCTTTAACATAACCCATGCAAACAAATCAAATAACTCACCAAGGCCAGAGGTCATGTGCGATTTTAGTCCATATTGCGTCTGACTCATTTCTTCAGTATTCGTTCTTGGATTGTACCACAGCTCAGTCGGTCTTCTTTAGTGAAACAGTATCAGAAAGTGAATTCAATATTTCAGCCTTTCATCTGTCATGGTTTGCTTCACATACAGCATGCTCAATGAGCGACTGAATAAGTCACGTTCATCCAATGGATAACCTAAGTTCTTCCAGTTTTTTGTCAGTTACAGAACTTCTACCAGCTTGAACAGTCCGTTGCTGACATGCAGGGTTCACGGCTTCACGAGTTGACTCCGTAGCCGTACACGCCCATCCTCTCGATACCATTTGAAACGAGACTCATCCGACCGGCAACATGTTTCTAGTCATCAACAGTCCAATGTCGGTCTTGATGCGCCCAGGCGAGGCGTAAAGCTTTGTGTCGCGCAGTCATCAAGGATACAAAAGTGGGCCTTCGGCTCCGAAAGCTCATGTCAATGATGTTTCTTGAATGGTTGGCACGGAGACACTTGTTGATGGCCCAGCATTGAAATCTGTAGCAATGTGCGGAAGGGTTGCACTTCTGCCACGTTGAACGATTCTCTTCAGTCGTCATTGTAGTAGCAGTAACCGATCTAATAAGTGCGCCAGACACTTGTCTTATATAGGCGTCGCCGACCGCAGCGCCGTATTCTGCCTGTTTACACATCTCTGTATGCATGCCTATACCAGCTTCTTTGGCGCTTCCTTGTTTATCATGAGATTTTGGCCTGTTAGTCACCACGAGATCTAAAAAGTTATCCTCAGGGATCCGATCTCGAACTAATTAAACAAAACAGTTTTCAGATAACAGTTTTAGCATAACCCTACACGAATATTTGCCTCTGCCGAATGCCTAAACGAACAAGCGTGCCAGACTGTAGTAGGATCCCCCGCCCAACTTTATCGTAGTATGATCGAGAAATTCATGCGCGTTTTCTTCAGATATTTTCTGAGGTTCCTCGCTGACTTCGGATAAAGGGAACCGACAGTTGTGTTTGAACCACCTTTAATGTTTATCTTCATCCACATTACATTCCGTTTTGGTTTAAAAAATGCGGAATTTGCTGGGACATCGTGGAACATCGTGCTTCAGCCCTTAAAGTTTCATGAAGTTCTGATAGGTAATGGAGCTGTTACTAGCCTTCAAAACGGCGTCTGTAACGGAGCTGCGTTCCAAGCAGAGAGCTGTCACGGAGTTTCTTTTGGCGGTAAACCGGAGTACCGCAGATATTCATAGGCGCTTGCGGAATGTCTATGGAGACCTGGTAGTGAACAAAAGCACAGTGAGTCGTTGGGCGAGGCGTCTGTCATTACCACAGCAAGGTGGCGACAAACTTACTGATCTACGTGCCGGCAGCAGCACACAGCTGTGACTTCTACAGTGTTGGGATGTGCAGACACTCTCATTCGAGGTGATCGACGGATCACTATCATACACCTCGCTGCTCAACTGGACGTCACTGTTTGTAGTGTTGATACACTCGTCCAACAGTTGGAGTACTCAAAGTTTTATGCCCCGTGGATGCCTCGCCGCCTAACGGAAGATCGTAAAGAGCAACGAAGGATCATCTGTATGGAACTGCTTGCGTGTTACGTCACTGACTGTGACAATTTTTTGTCCAACGTTGTCACAGGCGATGAATCATGGGTTCACCACTTCGAGCCGTACATAAAACAGCACTCCATTGAGTGGTGCCACACCACCTCTCCTCCGAAGAGAAAGTTCAAAGCCGAATCCTCAGCCGGGAAAGTCACGGTGACGGTCTTCTGGGACTCTGAAGGGGTTATTCTGTTTAACGACCTCCCTCATGGTACATCTCTGAAGCGTATTGTGCAACCCTCAGGAAACGGAAGAGACGACTGCAGCGTGTTCGTTGTCACAAAATTGCAAACGATCTTCTCCTTCTCCTTGACAACGCAAGGCCTCACACAAGTCTGCGCACTCGAGAGGAGCTCAGAAAACTTTCTTGGACTGTTCTTCCTCATCCACCCTACAGCCCAGATCAGGTGCCTCCCGACTTCCGTCTTTTTTGGCCCAATGAAGGATGCACTCCGCGGGAAGCAGTATATGGATGATGGGAAGGTTATTGATGCAGCAAGGCGTTGGCTCCGTCGTCGACCAGTAGAGTATTAGCTTGTGTGCATACAGGCCCTCCTAGTAAGGTGAGGAACGTCCGTCGCGTTGAACGGAGATTATGTTGAAAACTGGGATTTTGTATCCAAAGGATTGGACTACTGGGATCCTAAATAAAACCAACCTGTTTTCTTAAAAAAAGTGTTGCATTATTTATTGAAAAGCCCCTCGCATAACTTGCTTTTCACAATATATATATAAATGAACAAGTAGATAGTGTCGGAAGTTCCATGCGGCTTTTCGCGGATGATGCTGTAATATACAGAGAAGTTGCAGCATTAGAAAATTACAGCGAAATGCAGGAAGATCTGCTGCGGATAGGCACTTGGTGCAGGGAGTAGCAACTGACCCTTAACATAGACAAATGTAATGTATTGCGAATACATAGAAAGAAGGATCCTTTATTGTATGATTATATGATAGCGGAACAAACACTGGTAACAGTTACTTCTGTAAAATATCTGGGAGTATGCGTACGGAACGATTTGAAGTGGAACGATCATATAAAATTAATTGTTGGTAAGGCGGGTGCCAGATTGAGATTCATTGGGAGAGTCCTTAGAAAATGTAGTCCATCAACAAAGGAGGTGGCTTACAAAACACTCGTTCGACCTATACTTGCGTATTGCTCACCAGTGTGGGATCCGTACCAGGTCGGGTTGACAGAGGAGATAGAGAAGATCCAAAGAAGAGCGGCGCGTTTCGTCACAGGGTTATTTGGTAAGCGTGATAGCGTTACGGAGATGTTTAGCAAACTCAAGTGGCAGACTCTGCAAGAGAGGCGCTCTGCATCGCGGTGTAGCTTGCTGTCCAGGTTTCGAGAGGGTGCGTTTCTGGGTGAGGTATTGAATATATTGCTTCCCCCTACTTATACCTCCCGAGGAGATCACGAATGTAAAATTAGACAGATTAGAGCGCCCACGGAGGCTTTCCGGCAGTCGTTCTTCCCGCGAACCATACGCGACTGAAACAGAAAAGGGAGGTAATGACAGTGGCACGTAAAGTGCCCTACGCCACACACCGTTGGGCGGCTTGCGAAATATAAATGTAGATGTAGATAACTCATTCGGAAGTGATTGCAACCTCATGAGATACGATCCAGTTCCTCGCGGCAAAATAGGCACCACTGCTGTTGTTCTCCAGACTGTTCTTCCGACACATATTACATTCGAAACTTAAGATATTTACCTCTGGTTTAGGTCGCCTTCCTAGTCGTAACAGTACTTCAACGGCATTACCATAGCAAGTTTAATCAGCACTCGCACTTTACCCTGGGTACACCTCCAGTATATTAATATCATAGTAATATTCATCTCTTTGCGTCCTACAATTGTAACTTTTTCAATCTCTAGTATAGAGTAAGTGATCTACACATCTGTCCGAGTACCCCACGTAACGACCGTGTGTAGGCTACTCTTATCCGAGCAGCTGCTTCTTGTGTGTAGTGCATTTCCGGTCTATTGAAGCTGTAGCCAGCTCCTGTTCTCTTCGCACTTCATGTTGAAAAACATGTACCATCCAGTTTAGACTAAAAATAAACAAATACATAAAAGAGAAAGAGAGAGAAGTAATTTTTCCAGGAAAGTTACGTGCATGGAATTTATTTCAATTTTACAGGAAGCTAGACCTCCATAAATGTTTCTGATGCCCTTCAATGGGCAGCTAATCAAATTTTTACTGACATTAAGAAGCGGTTCATAGCCATTCACTGTCATTAAACTTTGAAAAGACCCACTATATGCAGTTCAGAACTTCCAAGAGATTTCCTTCAGGTGTGTGTATAAAATATGATGACATGGAAATAGGAGAAGTTGAGAGTGTAAAATTCTTGGGATAACAACTTGATAATAAATTCAGTTGGGAACAACATACTAACGAACTGGTAAAGCACCTAAACAAGTCTGTGTTTGCAATGCGAATGATGTCAGACATAGGAGATATAAACATAAAAAACTGGCATATTTTGCTTATTTTCACTCTATTATGTCATATGGTATCATATTTTGGGGTAACTCCACAAACAGAGAAAAAATTTTTAGAACACAGAAGCGTATAATAAGAGTAATGAGTTGTGTAAATCCAAGAACATCATGTCGGAACCTATTCAAAGAATTGGGCCTATTAACCACAGCTTCTCGGTCTATTTATTCCTTAATGAATTTTGTTGTAAATAATACATCTCTTTTTCCAACTAACTGCTTAGTACACAGTATCAATACTAGGAATACGAACAATATACATAAAGATTTAAAATCACTTACTCTTGCCCAGAAAGGAGTCCAGTAGTCAGCAACGCATGTTTTCAATAAGTTACCAGCAACCATTAAGGATTTAGTTTCAGACAAGGCACAACTTAAACATAATTTAAAAGAATTTTTGGTGGACAACTCCTTCTATTCCATCCATGAGTTTCTCAACAAGTGCAGTAGACCGTTTTAATGAAAATTTATTATACTTTAATTTTTGACAATACTTGGTTATAATAGCGAAGTAACTACCTACTGTGTGAATGATGGATGTATGGTAAGCAGATGTAATCTAAAGTCTGTAAATGGTGGAAGTTTAATTTTAAATCTTGTACATAATCTGACTGTTCTTAACTGAGGATCACTGAAATGAATAATTTACTTTTATTTTTGACAATACTTGGTTGTAATAGCCAAGAAACTAGCAAATGTCTGAATGATGGATTTAATTAAAGCAGATGTAAGTATTAAACCTGTAAATATTAGAAGTTTAAATTTAATTCATGTACATAATTTTACTGTTCACTGACTGAGGATCATTAAAATTAATGAAACTCAAGTTTTTCTAATTACGTTATTGTAATGTGTTTTCTGACGTGTTCCACAACCAGGAGGATTCCCTCTTTTATGGGTCTATGGAATGAATAATTAATCTAATCTAATATAATCTTTCAAGTCGAGAGGATGCCTGAAACTTGAAAAAACAATATACGGATTTGAAGCAAGAGTTACTGAAAGTGTTCGATAAGTGTTAGATAAAGTAAGAGTAAAGCGTCATCAGCGGCGTCATTGTTTTTGAAAATTGAGACCAGAAAGGAAATGAACGCTATTGTACTGAGAGTTACTCCGTGATGCAGCGTTCGACCCCCCCCCCCCCCCCTCGCCACCCCACCACACTTCAGCTCGCCGATCGATGGCTGGACAGGTGAAAAAGCATCCAGGCTACTGTAATTACCGCGGGGAGCTTCGCGCGCTGGGCGCTCTGCATCTGCCGCATGGATCAAACTCCCAGCACCGGCTTTCGGCCAGCACTCGTACAACGCGCAGCACGCGCCGTTTGAAGACTACGTCTGCACACATTCACAGCAGGCAATTATAATTTACTTCTGTACTTCACATCTACATAGTGTGATATACACTACTGGCCATTAAAATTGCTACACCACGAAGATGACGTGCTACAGACGCGAAATTTAACCGACAGGAAGAAGATGATGTGATATGCAAATGATTAGCTTTTCAGACCACTCACACAAGGTTGGCGCCGGTGACGACACCTACAACGTGCTGACATGAGGAAAGTTTCCAACCGATTTCTCATACACAAACAGCAGTTGACCGGTGTTGCCTGGTGAAACGTTGTTGTGATGCCTCGTGTAAGGAGGAGAAATGCGTAACATCACGTTTCCGACTTTGATACAGGTCTGATTATAGCCTATCGCGATTGCGGTTTATCGTATCGCGACACTGCTGCTCGCGTCGGTTGAGATCAAATGACTGTATGGAATCGGGGGGTTCAGGAGGGTAATACGGAACGCCGTGCTGGATACCAACGGCCTCGTGTCACTAGCAGTCGAGATGACAGGCATCTTATCCGCATGGCTGTAACGGATGGTACAGCCACGTCTCGATGCCTGAGTCAACAGATGGGGACGTTTGCAAGACAACAACCATCTGCACGAACAGTTTGACAACGTTTGCACCAGCATGGACTATCAGCTCGGAGACCATGGCTTTGGTTACCCTTGACGCTGCATCACAGACAGGAGCGCCTGCGATGGTGTACTCAACGACGAACCTGGGTGCACGAATGGCAAAACGTCATTTTATAGGATAAATCCACGTTCTGTTTACAGCATCATGATGGTCGCATCCGTGTTTGGCGACATCGCGGTGAACGCACATTGGAAGCGTGTATTAGTCATCGCCACACTGGCGTATCAACCGGCGTGATGGTATGGGGTGCCATTGGTTACACATCTCGGTCACCTCTTGTCCGCATTGACGGCACTTTGAACAGTGGACGTTACATTTCAGATGTGTTACGACCCGTGGCTCTACCCTGCGAAACCCTACATTTCAGCAGGATAACGCGCGACCACATGTTGCAGGTCCTGTACGGGCCTTTCTGGATACAGAAAATGTTCGACTGCTGCCCTCGCCAGCACATTCTCCAGATCTCTCACCAACTGAAAACGTCTGGTCAATGGTGGCCGAGCAACTGGCTCATCACAATACGCCAGTCACTACTCATGATGACGTGTGGTATCGTGTTGAACCTGCATGGGCAGCTGTACCTGTACACGCCATCAAAGCTATGTTTGATCAATGCCCAGGCGTATCAAGGCCGTTATTACGACCAGAGGTGGTTCTATGCACCCAAATTGCGTGGAAATGTAATCGCATGTCAGTTCTAGTATAATATATTTGTCCAATGAATACCCGTTTATCATCTGCATTTCTTCTTGGTGTAGCAATTTTAATGGCCAGTAGTGTAGTATCACTATACCTACATCAGTACTCCGCAACTACATAGCATGCTATAGTATCACTATATCACTACACCTACATCCTGTTCCACTCGTGAAGGCTGCGCAAGGATAGCCTCAATTTCATTTCTCTAATTTTATCGTAATCGGTATTACGCGATATGTCTGAGGAACTAACACATGCAGTCCCATCTCTTTCCAAAAGCATCTCTAAATGGAATTTGTTATTTAAGTCTGATTTATATATTTGTCTAATTTTGGGAAAAATATCTGGTTACGGATCCAGGAAACCGCACACGTATTTGTCTTGTGAATTCACTGCGTCTGATCGGAGTTAACCATGATGCTTACGTTTTGACGCTCTAGTTCTGAAAGCGTCGCATTTCGTTCGTCTTTTGTGGACAACCTTCGTTGTCGTTTTGAACGAAGTACTGTAAGTTTGATTTACGTTCAGACTTACACGAAGATGGATAAATGTAAGAAATGTCTGTCCCTGTCATTTGCAAACCTCATTCATCTAAGTAAAGTGTGACACTGTTGATTTGAACCAAGTTTTTCCTCCAGTTCACGGCTTCATTCTTTATATTGCCATAGAGAATAATAACAGAAATGGACTCATCATACAAACGTTTCTCTAAATTGCGCCACTTAACCCTCTGCCAACGAGGTGAGATGGGAAACCACTCACCCACCCTATGTGCCTTAGCACACATGTGTGGTGTATCTCAGGTCTTATCCCCAGCTAGTGTAGCCTTCTAGCCCGTCATCCTCACAGCATTGGATGGGTAATCTGCTCCATGGTATGTACTACCACTCTTCGTACGGTCCTCGAGTGGGATTCCATGCAATCTTGTTATGCACTTGACAGTATCATGGGTGGATTTCCACCCAACTTTGTGAATTTTTGTTGTATTTTAGGTTATACCACAATGGCCCAGAAACAGTGTTCACCACCCTAGAAATTTCTTCTCACATTTTCGCTTGCTGCCAGATCTAGTCAACGGATGATTAATTACACTGAATCGCAGTTCCAATCCAATGGATGTGTTGTCCATGCTGGCAGAAGAAGAAGCGCCCACTCAGCAGGGTAAAAACCAATCGACCACACTACACAATAGGATGTCCGACACATTGAAGGATTTTCAGTCGTCAGGAGTGGATACTGCAGCATACGAGGATGAGCACTTTGGCTGGATAATGCAAGAGTTCCTGTCACTCACCAGCAAATTCACTACGAAGAGAAAATACAGATGCTCTATGAGGCACCACAATTGTACGACGGTGGGCCAGCCTGTTGCAGCTTGCCCGAGAAGACTGCCACTGGACAAACTATTGTGGCACAGGCTGAGTTTGAAGAGCTCCTGGAAGTCGGTATTGCAGACAGATCAGATAGCCAGTGGGCGTCCCCCTTACATACTGTGAGAAAAAAAGATGGATCGTGGCAATTATGTGGAGGCTATAGCGCACTCAATACTCGGACAATACTCGATGGTTATCCGGTGTCAAATGCAAGAAACTCTAACAGCGCTATCGCCCAATCTCATTTGTTTAGCATAGTTGACAGTGCAAAAGCCTATTTAGAAAGTCCCATAGCGGAGGAGGATGTACCAACTACCGTGGTAACAACGCCTTCCATGCCTTTTCAGTACAAATGTATTCCCTTTTGTTTGAGGAGCGCTGCATAGACGTGGCAGCATTTTATGCACGAGGTATTGCATGGTCTGCCCTTCTCTGCTGCTATATTCTAGTATTTTCGCCAACAGCCGAAGAACGGAAGTCCTATTTGCGGCAGCTTTTCTCATCATCTGCAAGAATTCAGAGTAATAGTTAATGTGGATAAGTGTTTGTTCAGCAAATGAGAAGTGCACTTCTTAGGGTATGTTGTCTCTTTGGCTGAGTTCGCACCGCTGCTAGGATGGCTCGAGGCAGTACAGAAGATGCCAATACTGACAACATACAAACGATTACATGTATATTTAGGTATGGTAAACTTTTACTGATGACACATTCCAGGACTGGCAAGGCAGCCAGAACCACTCATCGTATTGCTCGTGGGCAAACACACATCTGGCAATCGAAAAGTGACTTGGTTAGTGACGAACAGTCAAGCAGTGTTTGGTGCAAGCAGCAGAATTGGCCCATTCACAGATTAACGCTCCAGTGGCCGATATGGTAGACGCAAGTCAAAATGCCATAGGAGCAGAACTGCAACAAAAGGTAGATGGCAGTGGCAGATGCTTGCTTTCTATTCACATAACCTCACGTCCCAACGAAAGAAATGGAGCACCATTTGTCGAGAATTTTTGGCAATCTACACAGTCGTTAAAAATTTTCTGTCCTCGGTAGAGAGCAGACAGTCCACAATCTTCACAGATCACAAAGCACTAATGTCATTCTCTCAAGACACCACAGATCACAGCTCACCACGACAGCACAGACAGAGTATATAGTAATTTGTACGACTGATGTGCAGCACATTTCTGGCAATGAAACCATCATTGCAGATTGTCTGTCATGGAACTGCACTGGTCTACAAGCAGTTCCATGAGCAGAGATAGTAGTAAAGTAGTGAGATGATACAGTAGTAAATGATTTTCTCACAAGTGAACATACAGCCCTACAGCTACTACGCATTCCTACATCTTGGTGATACAAGTATTTATGCAATACTGGTACATTGTGAGGAGCTGAGCACCCTTACATTCCCACAGAATTTTGACGTAGCATTTCCCAAGCACTAAATAATTTAGCATCACTCAGGAATATGTGCATGGCAAAATTAGTAGCAAGCAAAGTGCTGTGGCACAAGGACTGCAGATCTTGGGTACGCTCGTGTCTTGAGTGCCAACACAGCAAATTTACTTGTCATGTTTTTACACCAGTTACTCAGTTTCCAACACCCATGGTCAGATTTTCTCACATGTACATGGACATTGTGGGACCATTACCATATTCAGATGGCAACTGTTATCTGATTATAGCCACAGATTAGTTCATGAGATGGCCAGAAGCGAAGTCACTAGTGAGTGCATGGTTAATGAGATTTGTTATTTGTCACTCAATGACAACGAATCACAGATGACAGTTTGAATCACAGCTTTCTGTGGAAATCCTACAGCTATGTGGCTGCAATCATCTGTGCATTATCAGCCAACACCCTGAGAGTAACAGGATAATGGAAAGCCTGCATCATGCAGTAAAGGCTGCACTGATAGGGGTGTTCTTCATCTCCAATTATGGAAGTGCTATCACTCTTATTGCTGGGCCTGTGCACACCAGTCAAGTAGGATTTACAATGCTCGCTAGCTCAAATTGTCTATGGAGAACAGTTGAGGGTGCCAGGGGGGCTCATAAGCCCAACAAGAGTTCAGATCTTAACACCAGGAGTTTGTACGACAGCCCAGCATGTACATGAGATTTTTTTTGGGTGAGCCCTCCAGTCAGACACGTAGAAAGATGGATTTTCATTCACAAGGACACATGTACTGCATCACACATCTGGCTCTGAGACAATTCAGTGTGCCCACCATTATGCCAGCCATATAATGTGCCATACAAGATACTTTCAAGGCCCACAAACACCTTCAAAATTGACATGTACAGTAGATACAAAACAATCTCCATAGACCAGTTAAAGCCTGCCTACCTGGATATGGAGGAACTGGCACAACAGAGATCCATGAATTCTACACCAAGACAAGATGATCCAACAGCAGCAGGTGACATGGAAGGTTTTATGGTGCCTCCAGAAGACATTCCTGCAACACTCACTGCTACTATGCCAGAACCTCCAAGATCCATTGTTGCAAGAACCAGACATCAAGTCAAACACCAGTACTCAAATATCTCAGGGCACCGGGCTTTAAGGAGGAGTGGGGAGATTGTAGTGACATTAATATTTTACTGCCAAGTAGCAGCCAAAGACATGAGGGTAGTGCGTTACAGCATCAAGGAATTTGTAAATTTGATGAACAGTTTTTGCTGCTTAATCCTTGTTTGTGTTTAGTTGTTGCTCATGTGTCAAATAAAGCAGCACACTAGATTATCTTGTGTCTAATTATTCTGGCTTATTGTAATCAGAAGACAGTAACCACCAAAAATGAATTCTTGTTGTGAGCACTGGGCAATTCCACCCCAGTTTTCTGAAGGGGTTGCCCACCTAAGTTAACTGTCACTTGCCAACCTGCACACTACAGGTAATCTCATGGCTACCTCTTTACTACACAGCATAGTAATAAAATCTTTGCATACTGTAGGTGCAGGAAAAGTTCTTCATAATCAGGCATGTGCATGATACGCAATTTCATTAAATGTTGGGCAGAAGAAGCAAACAAGGAAGCAAAAATCTCAATAAAAGCTCTACTTGTGACAGCTGCAGAAACCACTAGATATTCTAGTCACATGATAAAGAGGATAAAGAAGGAGTAGGACAACATAAAACAAGTACCACACTTCCAAAGGCTTCACTACTTTGGAATGTTGCAGATGAAGGAGGAGAAAATTTTATTTTTTGGTAAATTGTCAGACAGATGATCAGGGGACTGAGCATAATTTCCATGTACATTTACTTTATCATACATTGCCAGTATCACATTGAGCAACGTTTTCCACTATAGGATATTTTTACCCTTTTCTGTTTTAGGATATTTCCTTCTTGCCAAACGTGGTTGGACTTGTTTCACTTAGCTTGACCCTTGTAGAATACTTTCCACTGATTGAACAGCTTGGTTAGATAACCCTTTTACATTAGTACTTCTTTCTGCTACCTATAATTTCACTAGTTCCAACCCAACTCACAGAAAAAAAAGTTTCTGTTTGTTGTGTTCCTTCTCATTCCATCTTGTATATACCTGAATGAATTATGGTGGTTGCATTATTAGCAAAGACATCAATGAGAGAATAAAATACTGACAGAGGTCATATTTTTGTTCTCCTCTTGTAGGTGTACGTATGAGCCATTTGATCAATGGATTAGATTAGATTATATTAGATTAATGGTATGTATTTATGTGGGTTTATTCTTCTCTCTTCCTTCAGTGCCTTTATCTTGGTATATTGTTGGTAACATCAGCAAGATTTTACTACGTAGGTTGCCCAAGTAACTGGTGGTCTACCTGTTGTTGGGTCTGTGAACAAGAACATTGATGAATATAGCTCTCAATCTGATGTGTTCTTCTTTGCATCTGGAATATGCTTCCTGTGTGATAGGAGAGTTCCCAATGTAGTAACTTTGTAGTTACCAAATCAAATGGTCTGTAGTAATATTTCAACCAGTATTTTTCACAGGAACTGCCATACATTCAATGACAGCTAGTGAACCTGATTCTTCCTTGAACAAACTGTATACTTTACCTGCATGAGTTTGCATATTCATTATGGCATCTGACATAATGCATATAAGGATGCCATACTTTTCTGTTTTGTCCATCATAAATATTTTGAAGGGGTGGTGTGTCTATACAAACTAAGCATCTCTTCAATAGTAATGGGCACTCCAGGTTTACAGAGTAGTGGAAACCTATCTTTACTTTGTTGAAAGCTTCATTGATTGTTGTGAACTTGTCTGCTTCCTTTCTTTGCTGGTGGGTAGTTTTAGTTTATGTCAGCTTTTAAGGAACTTTTTCTGTTTCATACTGACAAAATAAAATAATAGTATGAACACAACAACTACTTGCTGATATTGCTGCATATGGAAGCATTAAATTTCAACCTCTGTATTTTCCTGTAAAATACAGGATATGCCTAAAGTCTTTGTATAATTATCAACATTTATTTTACAATAACTGTAGAACTTACAAGTTTGTGATTAGTCACAAATGAAAGGATAAATCACCAAGTTTGTTTGCATATCTTTGTTGAAGATAGAAGCTGAGTAGAGAAGAAGGTGCAAAAGAAGAGAAGAAGACAAAATCTCCATTTACTGTGCAATGAAATTTTTGAAGACAACACAGAAGAGAAGCATCTGACAGGAGTATTGTTGCATGATACTTGAAGTTTAAACAGATTGGCAGCATGTTGGATATTTTGTGAACAGACTGGCCTTCAGCCAATGAACAACATGTCAGAGCTGTGCAACAAGCATTCTATAAAGCCCTTCCAAATCTACTCGACATGTATATTGTGAATTAGGGATCCCTAGCAGCACATTGTGAAGAATTCTAAACAACAAACTGCATCTGCATGCATACAATTATAAGGTTCAAATAAGACATGCATTACAACCCAGTTATGGAGCTTGTTGAGCATCTTTTTTGACTGAAATATTAGCACAAATTGGAATGAATATCTTCAACAAATTTGTTTTCCAAATGAGGCTACTTTCCACATACAAGGTAAAGTTAAAATTCACAATGTGAGAATGTGGGGTTCAGAAATTCCACATGTTGCCTTGGATCACATTAGGGAATCCCCTAAAATGAATGTGTGGTGGAGTTTAGTGCACAAGAGAGTCATTAACCCTTGCATTTATGGACATGAACAGATGCTGAGTGTTTGCTCCATCCCATCATGTCCACAAATTAAATGCTGTCCCACAAGATGAAAGGTAATTTGCACATTCGGCTGAACTAGTGTCCATTGTCTCTCTGCAGCCACAAGACCTTATTACACACTCGATCAATGAGTATGCACCCTTATTGGTCATATTTATCACAGTCATGCAATCATGGCATGTGAATATTTATGATAGTGCCTCTGCAAGGTTTTTCACTGTAACAACAATTGTCAATAAATGTATTATTATCTAGTCAAGTGTTTGATCAATTACTGTTGCCGAGTCTAGACCCTGAACTTAAGTGCATGGGTCCAGCAGTAAAAGCTGGCTCACCGCACAATGGACTTGAAAGCACTTCACTTCATGGAAAACTGAAAAAACCCCTATTTGAATTATTCAGTCTCCTTTTCTCTGCTTCTGACTCATTGACTGCTCTGTATGACACCTATTAGATTAGATTAGATTAGATTAGATTAATACTAGTTCCATGGATCATGAATACGATATTTCGTAATGATGTGGAACGAGTCGAATTTTCCAATACATGACATAATTAGGTTAATTTAACAACATACTTAAGTTAATATAACAACTTTATTTTTTGTGTGCGTTTTTTTATTTTTTTATTTATTTTTTTTTTTAATAATTTTTTTTCTTAATTTATATCTAAAAATTCCTCTATGGAGTAGAAGGAGTTGTCATTCAGAAATTCTTTTAATTTCTTCTTAAATACTTGTTGGTTATCTGTCAGACTTTTGATACTATTTGGTAAGTGACCAAAGACTTTAGTGCCAGTATAATTCACCCCTTTCTGTGCCAAAGTTAGATTTAATCTTGAATAGTGAAGATCGTCCTTTCTCCTAGTATTGTAGTTATGCACACTGCTATTACTTTTGAATTGGGTTTGGTTGTTGATAACAAATTTCATAAGAGAGTATATATACTGAGCAGCTACTGTGACTATCCCTAGATCCTTAAATAAATGTCTGCAGGATGATCTTGGGTGGACTCCAGCTATTATTCTGATTACACGCTTTTGTGCAATAAATACTTTATTCCTCAGTGATGAATTACCCCAAAATATGATGCCATATGAAAGCAATGAGTGAAAATAGGCGTAGTAAGCTAATTTACTAAGATGTTTATCACCAAAATTTGCAATGACCCTTATTGCATAAGTAGCTGAACTCAAACGTTTCAGCAGATCATCAATGTGTTTCTTCCAATTTAATCTCTCATCAATGGACATACCTAAAAATTTGGAATATTCTACCTTAGCTATATGCTTCTGATTAAGGTCTATATTTATTAATGGCGTCATACCATTCACTGTACGGAACTGTATGTACTGTGTCTTATCAAAATTCAGTGAGAGTCCATTTACAAGGAACCACTTAGTAATTTTCTGAAAGACAGTATTGACAATTTCATCAGATAATTCTTGTTTCTCAGGTGTGATTACTATACTTGTATCATCAGCAAAGAGAACTAACTTTGCCTCTTCATGAATATAGAATGGCAAGTCATTAATATATAATAAGAACAACAAAGGACCCAAGACTGACCCTTGTGGAACCCCATTCTTGATAGTTCCCCAGTTTGAGGAATGTGCTGATCTTTGCATGTTACGAGAACCACTTATTTCAACTTTCTGCACTCTTCCAGTTAGGTACGAATTAAACCATTTGTGCACTGTCCCACTCATGCCACAATACTTGAGCTTGTCTAGCAGAATTTCATGATTTACACAATCAAAAGCCTTTGAGAGATCACAAAAAATCCCAATGGGTGGTTTTCGGTTATTCAGATCATTCAAAATTTGACTGGTGAAAGCATATATGGCATTTTCTGTTGAAAAACCTTTCTGGAAACCAAACTGACATTTTGTTAGTACTTCATTTTTACAGATATGTGAAGCTACTCTTGAATACATTACTTTCTCAAAAATTTTGGATAAAGCTGTTAGAAGGGAGATTGGACGGTAATTGTTGACATCAGATCTATCCCCCTTTTTATGCAAAGGTATAACAATAGCATATTTCAGTCTATCAGGGAAAATGCCCTGTTCCAGAGAGCTATTACACAGGTGGCTGAGAATCTTACTTATCTGTTGAGAACAAGCTTTTAGTATTTTGCTGGAAATGCCATCAATTCCATGTGAGTTTTTGCTTTTAAGCAAGTTTATTATTTTCTTAATTTCAGAGGGAGAAGTGGGTGAGATTTCAATTGTATCAAATTGCATAGGTATGGCCTCTTCCATTAACAGCCTAGCATCTTCTAATGAACACCTGGATCCTACTATATCCACAACATTTAGAAAATGATTATTAAAAATATTTTCAACTTCTGACTTTTTGTTCGTAAAGCTTTCATTCAATTTGATGGTAATGCTGTCTTCCTCTGCTCTTGGTTGACCTGTTTCTCTTTTAATAATATTCCAAATTGTTTTAATTTTATTATCAGAGTTGCTGATTTCAGACATGATACACATACTCCTGGATTTTTTAATAACTTTTCTTAATATAACACAGTAGTTTTTATAATTTTTGATAGTTTCTGGGTCACTACTCTTTCTTGCTGTCAGATACATTTCCCTTTTCCGGTTACAAGATATTTTTATACCCTTAGTAAGCCATGGTTTGTTACAAGGTTTCTTACGAGTATATTTAACTATTTTCTTGGGGAAGCAGTTTTCAAATGCATTTACAAAAATGTCATGAAATAAATTATATTTTAAATTGGCATCAGGTTCACGATACACCTCATCCCAGTCTAACTGCTGTAGGCTTTCCCTGAAATTTGCAATTGTTAAATCGTTGACTGAACGTACTACTTTGGAGGACTGTTTAGTATTGCTGAATGGAGCTATGTCATATATTGTAACCAGCTGTGCACCATGATCAGAAAGACCATTCTCAACAGGCTGAGCATTTATCTGGTTAAACTTATCTTGGTCTACAAAGAAGTTATCTATCAGTGAGCTGCTATCCTTTACCACCCGAGTAGGAAAATCAATAACGGGTGTCAAATTGAAAGAACCGAGTAATACTTCAAGGTCATTTTTCCTATTACCCTCTTTCAGAGAATCTACATTGAAGTCCCCACAAATAATAATTTGCTTCCCCCTGTCTGACAGATAGCACAACAAGGAGTCCAAATTTTTCAGAAATAGATGAAAATTTCCTGATGGGGACCTATATACAGTTACAATTATAAATGTGCCTTTATTTAATTTAAGCTCACAGGCACATGCTTCTATATGTTTCTCTACACAAAACTTTTTTGTTTCTATACTTTTTGCACAGTGATAACTTTTGACATATATGGCAACTCCTCCTTTCTCCATATTTTCTCTCATTACATGTGCAGAGAGCTTATAACCACTTACATTTACCTTATCCATATCAGTAACAATGTGATGCTCAGACAGGCATAGTATATCTATTTCATTCTCAGCTTCTAAATCTTCTAAACAAACCAGAAGCTCATCTACTTTATTCTTTAAACTCCCAATATTTTGATGAAATATACTTACATTATTTTTAATTATACTTTTATGAGAACCTTTCCTTATTCTAACATTTGCAGTACTCTCCTGTCTGAGTTTCTCATTGTGCTTAGGCCTAGTTCCTATACCAGTGGTCACATGGTGTTCAGAGAGGCAGATTATGTCAACTGGGTTGGGTGACTTTAATTCATCAATGCAATTACCTAGGACTGAGATACAACTTGGTGGAGATAAAATTTCTGGTGATTGGTGAAAATTTATAATTGGTAGCTGTGATTGGTGATCTAATGTGCTGGAATTGTGCTGTTTAATTTCTTTCCTAAATTGAAGATTTGTTTCAATCCTGACCTCTCGTAGAACTTGACATCTTTCTGTCTTACCTATCCTAAAAAAGATGCTGCTCCAACACCTGTAACCACTGGTATTTTACCATTCATGGCAGTGCCTCCCCCCCTTAAATTTCCTGCTATTACCCCAGCCAGTTTCCCCTTCCCTTTCCTGTTGAGATGTAGGCCATGCCTGGTATAGTCCCACCTACTGAGATAATCAACAGGAACCACACCAATATGAGCCCCCGCACCTGACCCAAGCAGCCGTTCCAACTCCAAATTAACTCTCCCAACAGAAGAGTCCAATTGAGGCCGGTCATGGCGTCTCAGGACAGATACAAACTCAACATTGGTGTGTCTCGATGCCGACGCAATCCATAGTTTTCAAACCATATGTGTTACTGTTACTGCACAATTTATGTTGCTCTCATCATGGCCTAAAGACTTTCCCTCAATATTTGGTCCCAAGCAACATCTCCCACATCCTTTAACCCTTTTGTAGGCACATATCTGCAGTGACTAAGCAAAGTTAATTTTTGTTTACATCATTCTTTTTTGTTGTGCCTGTCTCTGACCAACATCTCCAATACGTGTTGAGTAGCAATTTCCCATTTTTGTAATACTGTCTTTGTTCATATTATTCCAGAATAGAAATTTTTGATAATTTCATTTTTGAGACTTAGGACTAGAACTACTGTGGTAATTATTCTTACCACTGCCTGGTGTGAGCTGTTAAGTGGTTGCCATAACACAGTTTCAAAATTCCTTTAATGACATTAAACATCTGTAGAAGCCCCTCGCCATATTCCGGATTTAAAAGTTTGCCAATTTCTGTTAGTTTCTTCCATTATATCAATGTGCAGCAAGTCACGACAGTATTTGCTCAATATTACTAAAGAGGTTTGTATGGTAGAAACAAAGCAATGTGTTCCTACTTCATAAGTGATAACACTAGAGATATCACAAAGAACAGGAAATGATGGTTGTAGCAGTTTTTACACACTTGGTACAATGTTCTTTTCAAGATGGCAGGCAGTAAGACATATTTTCATGACTACATTAAAAGAATTAAGCTAATGGTAAGCATGCTTCCTGCAGTCCACAAAAAGAAATATTAATTTTGTGGTAAATATACTTCCCATGTCTCACGCAAAAATTCCTTTGGTGATAAGCATACAGCCCAACAGCCTTTAAAACAATGTTATTTGGTGGTATGTACACTTAACACAGCCTATGAAAGACACAAGAGACATTTCTTGGCAGTTAAAAGCTACCTTTCACTGTCAACTGCAGATGTTGCAGCAAACTTCAACCAGGTGCTAGGAGCGCACAGAAGACATTACTATGTACACAGTCAAGAAACACGATTGGTGGTAATTATACTTTCTGGCACCTACCAAAGGTTTACCAAGCAGGTCCTGAAATCTATAACATTACATATATTTATCACATGTTATCGTCTACCAAGTAGTCTACTTTCTCTCATCCTAACAACTTTTTAGGCCACTATTTCCTTTTTAGAATAAGTAAGATGAAACATGTCTGGATAAATGAATCAGAAAAATGAAAACCATTAGACCCACAGTAATGTTTCGACAGTTTCTGAAGAGAAATACCTGTGTACAAGAATAACAATGAATTAATAAATGGAACAATATCAGAGCACAAAACTCATACAGGGTGGTGCAAAAAGAAAACATGGATTTGTCTTGCTATAGTATCAGTGGTGGGAGTGGAATGGCAGGATGAGGGACCTATTGTTTTGTAGGCTAGAGCATCCAGTTTAAGTTGCAATGGTGCAGCGGACTGTGTATCATCGCATTTTTGCTGTTAGACATTTCTCCAAAAGTAATGACTCTGTGATCACAGTCCAATGGCTTTTCCGTACAAACTTCAATGTTCTGTGAAATGGTTCACTATCTGATTGCAACTCAATACTGCATTGGGTTGCCTCCTTTCACACAACTGGGTCAGTCGTGAAGCAGATATTGCGTGGTCATTCTCACACAGTCTGAACAAAGGCAAATATCAATAGAGTAAGAGCATCTGTTCTTCAAAGTCCTCACTGCTCCACTGGTAACGTACTTCACTTATGGCTTGTCTTGTCGCTCGCTGCAGCACTTCCTAAAGGATGTGTTACATTTTCATCCTCACAAAATTATGATTGTGCAGAAGATTCACATCTGTGATTCTAGTGAATGGGCACAGTTTCTTGAGATAATGCTTGATGTTCTTGCTGCTGATGATGTTGTATTGATGATGAACGATGAGACACATTTTAACTTAGATGGTTATATAAACAAACAAAACTGTTGCTATTGGGCAGTAGACAACCCACAATAAATGCATAAAAAACCACTGCACAGTGCAAAAGTGACAGTGTGGTGTGGTGAATCCAAAGTGGGAATTGTCGGGCCTTATTTTTTTGAAGAAGGCGGTGTTAGTGTAACAGTGAATGATGCGCATTATGCTGCACTGCTATGCAATTTTGTGCAGCCACAACTGGACACTATAGGGATAAACATAGAAGACATGTGGTTCTAATAAGATGGAGCCACACCTCACACAGCTAATGATTCGATGGCAGTTGTTCGATAAATGTTTCCCCAACATGTGATTTCGCATTTTGGCAATGTCCACTGCCCAGCACGCTCACCAGATTTGTCTGTTTGTGACTTCTTCTTATGGGGTTACCTAAAAAGTAAAGTGTACTGCAACAAACCTCATACACTCAATGACCTGAAGGTTTCAATGTGTCAAGAAACTGCTGCTGTTTCACATGACATATTGACGAAAGTAACTGGAAACTTCAAAGAAAGGCTTTTAATGTGTATTCACAAAGAAGGCTGCTATCTGCCTCACATTATCTTTAAAACATGAAGAACGTAGCACTACATAGATTGGATACATTACCAAATATAGTGATGTGAACACATTTTGTATGTGATCAAAATAGAGCCAGTTATACTAGCTTGAAATCCATGCATTCTTTTTGTGTCACCCTGTATTTATCTCCTTAAAATAGGATAGCAGTCTTAGTCAAGAGTTATGCAGAGTACTCTACACTGAAGTATTTCAGTTGCAATATAACAACTGTGCTGGTTTATTTCTTCTGTTTTAGCACTGTCTGTACGCTTCATCACCAGACGTTACATAGGAGAATATGATCACCAAACAGGTGAGTGTTACTCTTTTTTTCATTTTGTTACTAATTATTGCAACATAAATCTCTCTTTTCCTTTAATGAACTCTCTGCCAAAAGCATATTCAAACTCTGTCCTTCAGTTCCTGTTTTGAAATTAGTTTTTCAAAAATATTTCAAGTAGAAATTTCAGTGGCATAAACAAGTGTCATCTCTACAGCGACATCTACACCTACTTTCACAATTTGGTAAACACTATGAAGTGCAGAAGGTACTCTCCATTTTTATAGTTTCTTCCTCTTTCATTCACTCATGCAGTATAGAGGAGAGTGACTACTTTAAAGCCTCCATCAGCACTGTAATTAGTCTAATCTTGTTTTCGCGGTTCCCAAGGGAGTGACATGTGGGATACCATAGTACATTCCCAGATTCCTTACTTAATGCTCATTCTTTAACTTAGAAAGTAGGGTTTTGTGAGGTACTTGACTTCTATCTAACAGTTTTGCCAGTTCTGGTTTTCCAGAATACCTGTGACACTCTCCTGAGACTCAAACTTGTGACCAGTCATGCAATACTTCTTTGTATACATTCAATATCCCCCATCAGCTCCATTTCATAAGAGTCACACACTTGAGCAATATTCTAGAAAGAACCATCTGTTTTATATGGAATTGCCTTTGTAGACAGGTTGCTGTTCCCTAGTGTCCTACAAGGGTATCAAAGTCTGGCACTTGATTTACCTACAACTGAGCTTATGTGATCATTCCATTACAAATCTCCACAAATCGTTAGCACTCAGATTTTGAAACTCATACTTCAGATGGTGTTGGGAGTAGGTCACAAGTAGGGTAGTTCCAGAAATAAATGTGAAGGTAATGATGAAAGAGTATTTGAAATGTGACAGTTTCAGTGCATTGTGATGAACTGTGTTGGTCCTGATTTATTACTGTAAAAGTGACAGAAAAAGAAATGGAGTCACAGGAGAATGTGGTAATGATTTTGCATATGTAGCAACTATTTCATACTACAACAAATCACAGTAAATGTTTTGACCAGAGATGTACACTGTTGAAAATTGTGTGCTTTTAGGGGTACAGCATGCATTAAATGCAAAACTATATATTATTTTAAATTTCTTACCTTCATTCCAATGCAGAGGTTATGGTGTAATTAACAAAGATACATGTTTTGATTGTAGCTATGAAATGACTTAAACAGTTAAAACAGACATTCCCAAAATGGAAAATGCAGTGACCAATTGTTAAGCACATGTACCCTTCATGAATAACTCAGGTCACAGAATAAACAGTATGAAAATGAGACAGAGTGAGGTTACGTTAGATATGGTGCGTAGCATAGCTTCAACTGATTATCCATGTAGATTCAGGAAAATAGCAAAATTGGTGCTTTGGTGCTAACAGTACAATAAAGTTTCACCATTAATATGCAAAAGTGGACCCTTCACTGACAGACAGTGACAAATCTATGGAAGTGTGGATACGTGAGCACTTTAAAAATACTTAAGTTGTTACTGCATAACTGTATTCTGCCACATAAGATGACTTTTCAATGCATATGGAAATATTCCCTAATGAAAGAACAGATAATTTAAGGGCAAAAATTCTTCTTAGATTTTTTTTCTATATTGTTAATGGCTTAGTAATTTTTAACATCTGAATTTTCTCTTTATAGTAATGGTGTTTCCTAACTGAGGATAAAATTAGGTGTGTTTAGGGTCACAAGATTTAAGATATATCTGATGTGTGTGAGTTGTTGAACTAGTTGCTTAAGACACTTTTCACAGAAAGCATTCAGAACTGCTTTGCAATAATGCCTATGCACTCCACTGGGAATGAGAGCACAGTTGTTCCAATCAATACTGTCATTAAAGTCTCCCCTACTCCTGTTTCAAGGAGTAGTCGGAAAGTTTTAGTTACAACCTAGAAAATCTCCAGTTGAAACCTGAAATTTGGTGAGGCATTACTCCCTCTACATATATGAGGTCTGTTCAAAAATTCAGGAACATTCATAATTTCACACCAATTGTACATTGGAGCAAAATGCAGAGTGCATCTCTGCACACACCTTTGATTAATAAGTAACAGCCGGAAGTTTCATTGTTGCATGTCTGTTAGTTACTTTTCAGTGATGTATTGAATAGAACATTGTATCACACAGCTGCAAATTTCGAGATGGCAGAGTTAGAGGAGCAATGTGTCTGTATTAAATTTTGCGTGAAACTCAAGAACATCTTTACAGAGCCACACCAAATGATTCAGAATGCCTACGGTGCTTATGCCATACTCAGTGTTATGAGTGGTTCACACGGTTTAAAAATGGCTAGATGGAAGTTAAAGATGACCCTTGTTCATGATGCCCTTTGTCATATACTGATGTCACCCACATCAGGAACATCAACAAAATTGTGACATCAATCGAAGACTGATCACCTGAGAGATTGCAGAAGACTGTAACATTTCAGTTTTATGAAATCCTGACACAGCATCTCGGAATGCATCATGTTGCTGCCAGGTTCATCCCATGGCTCATGAGCCAAGACCAGAAAGACCTTCGCCTTGCAATCTATGAAGAGCTTCTGGATTGCACAAATGAGAATAAGATGTTTCTTAAAAGAATCATAACTAGTGATGAGACATGGATCTATGGTTATAACCATAGCATGTAAGCTTTCACGGCCGACATCTTCATTAATTAAAACTTCTGGGCTGAATTGCCATGGTCCATATATAAAACTTCTTCTCCTTCCTGACGTTTCGTTGCCGACTGCGAGCAACATCTTCTGAGGTGAGTCGGCGACTGGCTGCTAGGTGCTGGTGGTCCCACTTACATAGAGCGCTTAGATGGTGCCACCACTCGTCACGAGCTTTCGACTTTAAAACTATCTCTCGCTAGTGCCATCTCTCTCGATTACAGGTAATTGATTGTCACTTCGTTGGTACAAAGTCGAATGCCATATCTTGTCTAGTTTCAATCATTCTTCTTTTTTATTAAAATTATTTCCGTGCTTGTGAATCTCTATAGCTTCTCTATACATGCGAGTATAATAATGTGAGGTCCTAGCTATCACATTTGTCTCACTAAATTTTATTTCGTGATCACCGTCTTTGAAAACGTGGTCCGCTACAGCTGATTTCTCAATCTGTCCCAATCTACAGTTCCTTTTGTGTTCCGTAAGGTGGGTATTAACACTCCTTTTAGTTGTTCCAATATAAACCATGCTACAGCTACACAGAATTTTATACACATATGGGGTAGCTAAAGGGTGTCGTGCGTCTTTCACCGATCTTAAACTTTCACTAATTTTCTTGGTAGGTCGAAAGATTGTCTCCACTTGAAACTTGGCCAAAACTTTACCAATACAGTCCGTGATGTTATGAATAAATGGAAGAAAAACTTTTCCAGCCGACGGTTGTTGTTGTCGTGTATTTTTGGACACTTTTCTTCTAGGGTGGAGTGCTCGATCTATTTCCTTGTCCGTGTACCCATTTCTCTTGAAAGCTGTTCGCAAATGGCTTAATTAATCTTGCAAGTAAATTGGCTCACAGATGTTATTAGCTCTGTCCACTAAAGTTTTTATGACTCCTCTCTTCTGCCTAGGACGATGATTGGAATTCTTATGTAGGTAACAATCGGTGTGTGTGTCTTCTCTATATACCTTGTGCCCTAAAGTCCCATTTGCCCGTTTAATAACCAATACATCCAAAACATTTACTTGTCCATTACTCTCTTTCCCCATGGTGAATTATATCCTTGGATAGAAACTGTTTATCTGCACCAAAAACTCACTCAGTTCCTCTTCAGCATGATTCCATATCACAAAGGTGTCATCCACGTATCATTACCATTTAAAAGGGCTTTTTTTGGCCGACTGCAGCACCTGTTGTTCGAAAAATTCCATAAATAGATTAGCAATATCAGGGCTTAGAGGGCTACCCATGGCCACCCCATCAATTTGTTCATAAAACTCGTTGTTATACTGAAAATAAGTCGAGGACAGATAATGTCAAAACAAAGCTATTATATCAATAGGATACATATCAGCTATGTAAGCAAGAGCTTCATCAACAGGAACCATGGTGAACAGGGATACTACATTGAAACTGACAAGGATGTCACTTGGACTAACTGTGATCTCCCTCAGTTTTTCAATAAAAATGCATGGAATTTTTAGTATGAGTGTGAGTTTTACCTATATACGGTTGCAACAAAGAAGCAAGATATCTAGCTAGCTCTTGAGTAGGAGTCCCAATTGCACTTACTATCGGTCTCAATGGGACATTGGGCTTGTGTATCTTAGGTAACCCATACAGTCTAGGAGGGTAAGCTTCAGTTTGGCAAAGGTATCTTTTATCTCCTGTAGGAATGGAAGAGCTATTTATTAATTGCTGGGTAGCACTTAACACTTTTGTTGTAGGGTCCTTTTTCAGTTTTTTATAGATGGTAGGATCCAAGAAAGTTTTGGCCTCTTTGCCTTCACAAATGTCTGCTTGTGTCTGTGTATATGCGGATGGATATGTGTGTGTGTGCGAGTGTATACCTGTACTTTTTTCCCCCTAAGGTAAGTCTCCCTTAGAAGCCACATCCTTTCGTCTTTCCCTCTTTCCTGACGAAGCAATCGTTTGTTGCGAAAGCTTGAATTTTGTGTGTATGTTTGTGTTTGTTTGTGTGTCTATCGACCTGCCAGCACTTTTGTTTGGTAAGTCTCATCATCTTTGTTTTTAGATATATTTTCCCATATGTGTTTGTTTTGACAAGTTTCTTAGGAAAACACATTTCAAAATTCAACATAAACAGGGAAGAAAAAACATTATATACAGTGTTTGTGCTAGTTTGTAACAGTACTTCTGCCCATGATTGGTTAGTTAGTGTATTTATGAAGTGACTGCAACTATTTGTGGAGAAGGTTCTTTTGTACATTTGGTATGAACTATTTTTGGTCACAGGGGCTATGGGAAATTTAAGGATAAGTGCATTGTGATCAGATATTCCTAGGTCATCATTTATTACATCTATATCTATGGCATCTATAGTTGTGAAGATATTATCTATGAGACTTTTTGAAGAGTTTGTTATTCTTGTAGGGTTAGTTATATGTGGATACAAATTTAAGCTATGTAAAACATTCAGGAACTGATATTTGGATGCATCTTCAGTCAATAAGTTGACATTAAAATCTCCACTTATAATTATTGTTGATTTTTTATAATGTAATATTTTGAGCAATGCCTCTAACTTATTTCTAAAAATTTCAGGATCGCCACATGGTGATCTGTACACTGACATTATTATTAATTTACTCTTTTGCATATTCAACTGTATTGCTGCAGCCTCAAAATGTTTTTCTTCATTCAAGGATTCAGTTACAGTCATATTTTTAACCTTTACTCCAGGTTTTACATAAATGCAAACACCACCATGTCTTGTTTCCTTCCTGCAAAAATGGCTTACTAATTTGTATGGGGAAATGCAAATATTTTCTAGTTCATAACTCATGCACCAATGTTCTTGAATGCAAATACAATCTATACTAGCTTCACTGGCTGCAATCTCAAGTTCTAATATTTTATTTTTAATGCATTGCATGTTAAGGCTCATTATTTTTAAATTATTGAAATTAGATTGAGAGGAGTTTGTACTCATGTTTCTCAATGTTACTGGCTGTTCCCTGCTGAGGCTGGGTACCAAAAATCCTTAAGAATTACACGTTTCTTGCTCCTTGTATTTCTTACCCCTGGACGTGCCACCATACTTGTTGTATCTGTAGTTGTAGCTGCTGTTTCAGTGGATGCTGGAGGTGTTTCTGAAGCTGATGATTCAGTGGATGTTGGAGAAGCTGCCAGTTTTGATGCTGAGTCTGGTTTTGTAAGTGATGTTCCAATTGATACTGGAACTTTTGCTGAAACTGTATTTTCGTTTAGATCTTGAACTACAGTTGGCACTGACGTTACTGTGGGCATTGAAGCTGCGTATGAGGCTGATAAATGAAGCTCCAATGGTGTTGATTTTTCTTCTGTTGATGATATCTGAGTGGCATTTTGTACCACTGTTCTTGCCTCTGTTCTTCTGATTGATGGGCTAGTCACAGATTCTGGACTAGATTTTGAACCTGCTGGGGAGGGTGGTACATCTGCTGCTGATGATAATGGTTCAGCTGTTTTTGATGATTTCGACACTACTGACAATTTGGCTGATGTGGCTGCTGTACTGGACGAAACTTCAGATTTTTTTACTTCTTCTAACGTCAAAGAATCTTCTGTTGCTACCAATGATTGTGGGACATCAGCTCTTCCTATTTCCGCTAATGTTGATACTTTAATAAGCCCATTTTCAGACAGTGTAATAGTGTTTTGTTCTACTTTAGAGTCTTTAATAGCATTCGATATTTAACTGACATGCTGATGTACATTTCGTGTGTCCCTTTGGACAAGCTAGCAGTGTTATAACAGTGGTTATAGGCTTCCACATAAGCACTGGGTCAGAACCCATACATACATGACATAAAATATACACGGTCGCTTACTGTAAAACATAGCACCCACCATTTGGCGTGGAAAGTTAGAAGTATATCGTTCTTGATCTATGTAAATATTACGTTAATAGTACGAAAATGCCACTAAGTAACAATTCAAATGCCATTAAACAATATTCACTACAACAAAAAAAAAAAGGTTTGAGGGTGTAGAGCAACAATTTTGTTATCATATTTAACGACGTGATAATGTACATATCATTCGTCCCATCACTGGTTGTACGCTTCCGCATAAGCACTCGGTACATACATTCACGTGGTGCACAGGACACTCCATGGAGTTGCCCATCAATAATCGATTACCTGTAATCGAGAGAGATGGCACTAGCCAGAGATAGTTTTAAAGTCGAAAACACGTGACGAGTGGTGGCGCCATCTAAGCACTCTATATAAGTGGGACCTACCAGCGCCTAGCAGCCAGTCGGCGACTCACCCAAGAAGATGTTGCACGCAGCCGGCAACGAAACGTCAGGAAGGAGAAGTAGTTTTATATATGGACCATAGCAATTCAGCCCGGAAGTTTTAATTAATGTATGGTTATAATGTTGAGACCAATCATTGTATCACAATGGATTGGGAAAAGTTCCCCAAGACCAAAAAAAGCTCGTCAGGTCAAATGTCAAGGCCATGCTGTTAGCTTTCTTGGACTTTGAAGGGTTAGTTCACCAAGAATTCATGCCACAGGGGCAAACTGTTAATTGATGGTACTACTGGAACATGTTGTGATCCCTGCAAGAAAATGTGAGATGGAAACGACCTAAAATGTGTCGAGACAATTCACAGCTCTTGTATCACAATAATACACCCACACATTCATCCCTGTTGGTGCACGACTATTGCACAAAAACCGAAATCATTGGGTTGCCCCATCCATCATACTCTCCAGACTTGACCCCTGCAGACTTTTTTTGTTTCCAAAGTTGAAACCCCTGTTTAAAGGAAGAAGATTTGCAATGATAGACGAGATAAAAGAAAATGCATGGAGCATGATCCAGCAAGAGGCAATTGTGGAGGAGAGTATGTCAAAGGAGACCATGCACAATAACTAAAAGATAAGCATAGAAAAATTTGTGGACAAAGTTCTGGAATTTTTTGAACTGACCTCGTACACCCACCCTTTTATGTGACACATTTTTCCCAATCATAGATGAGTAGTAACTTTTGAAAACATTACTGGAAAATATCAATGATGTATAGATAATTAAAATGTTAATCAGTCTTAGTCAAAAGAATTTATGAAGTTTAATAGTTACATGTAACCAGATTTGATTTTATCAAAAATCATCTTCAGACCATATCTCATCAGATGGTGAATGGAGACGATGGCTGAAGGATTGGTAAGTGTTGGGCACCACTGGCAAATTGCCCAATAACACTATACAACAACAAAAAAAACTTTTTTTCAGGTACAGAGATAAAACATGGTGGACCTAACAAATTTTGACTTGCTGAATCTGAAAATGCAGTTATATTTTCGCCATCACCCTCCATTTCTTTGTTACAGAGGTTTTTAAATGCCTATATCTAAAAACAGAGACTAGAGTGGTCCACGCTAAGTTTAGACAATATCTAACATACTTAATGGCATAAAACTATCTTACTCTAGTGTCCTGGGCCTAATGTACATTTTTACAAGAAAAATTGCAACATTCATTTGCTTCGTGATGATGTTGATGGTGGAGGGTTGAGTCCTTTTGATGATAACTTCCTTCTGTGGGAGATTTATATATATATATATATATATATATATATATATATATATATATATTTCACGCTTCAAAAACCGACAGTAGTCACTTAACTTTGAAGGGTTCCATCTACCTTTACAGTGGCTTTTCATTCACAAAATGCCCTGATGTAACCTTTCTCTGTGTTCGTACTAATCACTCCGAAATTGGTAAGGAAGAAATCTAAATGAGAATGAAGGAAGTGCTTTTTTAGTGACATTAAGCATCCAAGATTTTTATAGTTCTCTAAAAGAGTTCCCACTAATATGTCACTGTTTTCTGCTCTTGTATTCCCTAGGAAATCTTCAGCGACATCCTTAAAAGAACACCAGGCTGCAAGTTGTAAGTGACTTAATTTTTCTTCAAAGTTCTTATTGTGCATTAACTTCCTAATTTGTGGCCCAATAAAAATCCCCTCTTTCAATTTGGTATCACTTAATTCAGGGAACACTTCATGTAGATACATGAAACCATTAACATTTCTGTCCATTCCCTAGATAAAATTCTTCACAAGGCCGAGCTTAATACGCAGTGGGGGAAAGAAAACATTTTGAGACTCCACCAAAGGTAAGTATTTCACATTTTCTCCACCTGGAGCCAATTTCTCTCATGGTGGCCACTGTTTACCTATATAATGTTTATCTGTTGCACAGCTGTCCCAAAGACAAAGGAAACAGAAATACTTTGTGAAACCACTTTGGAGACCAGTTAGTAAACCAATCACCTTAAGATCACCACATATTTTCCAATTTTCTTCCTTATACTTCATAGCTTCAAGCGTCCATGACAAATTTATGTAGTTCTCTTTCAAAGTAACAGAGTACCCTACAGGTACAGATGGAAACATATTACCATTATGCAATAGTATAGCCTTCAGACTTGTCTTGGAAGTGTCAATACACAAGTGCCACTCGGCAGCATCATCTGGTATGTTTAACTGTTTCATTAATCCTACTACATCACTACAAGCATAAACATTGCTCACCATATGGTAATACGTCATCAGATCTTTATTACGTTGCCTACCGTATTTACTCGAATCTAAGCCGCACTCGAATCTAAGCCGCACCTGAAAAATGAGACTCGAAATAAAGGAAAAAAAATTTCCCGAATCTAAGCCGCACCTGAAATTTGAGACTCGAAATTCAAGGGGAGAGAGAAGTTTTAGGCCGCACCTCGAAATCGAAACAAAGTTTGTCCATTGTAATATGAGACACAATTTAGGTCGAATGAATGACGATACAGCTACAGTAGTTTGGTTCGAGTCTAAGCTTAGCAGTTAAGCTTTACCACGTAGCCATTGCTATGCGTCAGGCGCTCCGTCCGTATTTATACGGGTGCCCTTCCTTTTTCACGTGCTTCGTCTGGTTTGAATCGATTGCTTATTTTGCTTTGATCTGATAATTGCCGTTTTCTTTGTTATAGGTGTTTGCGTCACTCTTAAGCTGAAAATGCATTACTGCACTGTGTCATGCATTGTTTGTCGCATTCTGATAGTGCGTGGTTACGGCCTGTCGCGGCTCGCGGCACGACTTGCTTTTGTGCGCGCTACCGCCGCGTACAATTAAAAAAAAGAGGAATCGTCTCATTAGCGAAACAATGGCAAGAGACCGCAATTTGTTGTTACTTACACTGCTGCTTTCTTTGATAATGATCAACAAGAATCAAATAATAGACTGCGTATGACAGAACATGTTCTGAACGAAAGTTAGGCAAAAAATTTTCTCCGTTTGAAAATCTTTGCGGTCGCTTCTTTATTACATCAAATTCTGCACAGAAATTAGTCATTTTAGATTTAAAAATCTAGTCACTTGCCGTGCTTCATTTCTGACTGTATCACTATTAGGCATAAGAATAATACGAATGACACGATACATGACACGATACGTATATTCTTCCGCGTTTGCTGTTGTCTCACTCTAGTTTCGTAGTTTATTAGGCAGACAGGATTTAAATGAGATAGCAGCAAACACGAAAGAATACATGGCAAAATGTTTATATTCGTATAATTCTTATGGTGAAGAGAATACTGTATATGATTCAAATTTCATCAGGTTCCTATTAGCAACCATCTCTTCTCACAGATAGAAAAGAATTCAGAACGTAGAGTTGGCCATATTGACAAACATCCCAAACAGTCTTGCCAGTCGGATTTTCGTAGTACACTGAAATTGTGCTACATTCGAAGATGAACAATACGGAATTTGTATTTACTTCGTTGGATAATGTATGAAAATGCAGTGGTCGAAACTCGCGGCGGAGAAAAAAAAGCTCGTCTTCCACTTTTTTTTTAAATTTATTTACTGACGCTGAGATTTTGGCGCCAGTATTTATCCTTGTGCCTACAAAACATGCCTGCGTAGCGCTACATATATTCGGCGGCAGAAGTTAGTTGTGGCGGCATGTACCGACATTTTTCATAACTTCTGCTTGCTTTGCACTCGATTCTAAGCCGCAGGCGGTTTTTTGGATTACGAAAACCGGAAAAAAGTGCGGCTTAGATTCGAGTAAATACGGTAAAGTGAGTAATTCTTGTTTCTTCATTAAGTAAGTTCCATTCCTTAAAACGTGAAGATAAAATTTCTGCATGCTCCTTGGATAAGTATAAATCACAAACTAGGTCATTCAAGTCTGCTTGTGTAATTAAATGTGGTCTTTGTTCTGGAAAGTGCTCCTCTTCACTTGATTGACTGTGCTTCCTCAGTGTTTGTAGATTCATGATCAGAATTAGGAACTTCTTCCCACACTAGTGGAGGAGTCGGAACTGGCAGGTCTTCATCATGGGGAACGGGTCTAATTGCTGAGGGCACATTAGGGTACTTAACATTCTTCTTATTCTTTGATGAAGAGCCAGTTACATTAGTCAAACAGAAGTAGCAATCATCAACATGATTTTGAGGCACTTGCCAGATCTTTGGTATGCCAAATGGTAAGGGCCCTTTTCTTCCTTAGTTTAGAATTGCACCTAGTGCAGGTTAAGTGAGGTGCCCAACCTTTACCCTGATCTCCCAGTATTTGAAGTATAAACAATAAGATGTCTTCAGTAAGTTAGAAATTAGTCATCTTTGTTTCCTTGTCGTGAATTCACCACATATATAACAAAATGAATCAGGATGGTTTGTACATCCCTGTTTTGCTTTGTTCATGTTGTATTTTCAATGTCTACAAAACACTTTTCTGTTGAATGAACTTAGCCTGATCAATTCCTGAAAAAGAAAAGAAAAATTCAAAGACTTGAGATAATATAGAAAGAAGAGTAAGGAAATGTATGAGACTGGAGAGTTTAAATATACAACATAAAATACACAAATGTTACATATTACATTTAAAAAGTAGTCCACATTCAAGTTAAGAACAAAAAAGTTCACTGCACTAACTTTTATCACATCCCTTTCAAACACAAAGCACTTAAAAATTATACAGTAAATTCAACTACGTTATATAAGTTGCAGGTCCTAACTTTTAATCCTGATGTGATGGACACTTTCTGATTTCACATTTTATGTCACATTACAAGATAGAATTAAGTTTTATATGTACTTTGTCAATACCAAAACCACTGTTGACTAGTGTAATTTGTTGGCACTAGTGAATCTATGTTTCTACTCCCTGCTTCACTTTTTTTTGTCTTGGATACACAGCAACACATCCAATACTCATCTACAGTGGTTAGGCAGTTAAAGAAGTCACCTGCCTTGGTCAGACACAGCTGCAACATTTCCACTGCTGCCTCAGTTTGGCACATATTTTGAATGGGTGAGAGCAGTCAAGTTCAAAAAAAAAAATCATGCAACGAGTTGGAAACGGATTCATGAATGTCTTTCACTTTTGTCACTAACAGCTCAAACATGATACATCAGTCTTTGAAAACCAGTGCCTCCACTTCTCTTTCTATTCCCAGTTCTTCACAGAGAGAGGGTCTGTCTCTTTGTTGCCATACACTCCCAGCAACTCAGCATGACTTGTGGCAGTGTTGTCCCCCTAATTACTGCACAAGACTCCATTTTATCAATGGTCAAGGCCAGTTTGTTTTTGTTCCTCTATTGGTGTGCTATGGTAGTGTGGCACGAGGATATCAATGCCTACATGAGCTGCATACGTTAACCTGCACTCAAATAAAAAAATTGATTATGTAACTTCCGTTTTTTGAGTTGATGATTATAACTTCACAAGTACATCTTGTACATAATCATGGTATTTCTACATAATGGAGCTTAGACTTTCTCTGAACAACTGTGCAACTTTTGTAGAATCAGAAGCATGTTAAAAGCATCTTATGACTAATCTGAATGCATCTAGGTCAGTTTCTTTTGTGCAGCAAAGTTCACAGTCACACCGAACTTCAAGCTCGGTAGACATAACATTCTTATTTATTACAATGAACATATCCCCTACTAGATAATCTAATCTATCTTTTCAATATATGTTCCATGTCTCATTAAATATTCCAGAACTTTCCACTCTGGCTTTCATTTAGCTCTCAGTTCAGAGTATAATTAGACACAACATATTTCCTGCAGTGTGAATTCTGGTAGTTTGTTAGGAGTGCTCCATCACTTAACTATTAGAATCTTGATATTGGTACTGTCTGCACTTTGCTGGCATTGTCATTTTACTCACTGCATATTGGCTGGTGAATATTTTTCAGAAGACTCTGAAATTTCAGCTAGCCTGCCATTACACTACACACACACCGCAAGCACTCTCCTACCTGAGTAGCTGCTTTCAGGCTGTAGTGCCCCCTGACCTCTCAAGGGAAGTCCTACTATTCACCATCCCCACAGAAACGGTACAAAAAACTGCACTACACCACTTTCAAAAATATCCCATATTTTCACAGCAGACTAAAATCAGGGCAGCCACAGTCTGGTTATATCATTCTGAAAAGATAAGACTGATTTAGTCATGAGGCATGAGTGGTTTCACAGTGCCTTAGATGCATCATCGGGTGCAGTACAATCAAGTCCTGTTCAGGCTGAAAAAAGAGTGTGGTATAACTCAGCATTCATAATCATCAAACTTGTAGGAGCTGCATTCTGACACACTGCCTAATTAATGGTGGTGTACTGATTTGATAGTTTAACAAGCTTAAGCTAAACATATTATGGTGTGTACTTGTGGATTAGTAAATCTTCTCTGTGTGTAACTAAAAATACACGATCTGTTGAAAGAACAGTGACATATTGTGTTTTGTTACTAACTCGTACACAATGGCCGCGACCAGTTCCGAAAATTTGAATACTATTTATGAAATAAATGAGGAAGCGTGGAATAAACTGTGTTCCTGTAACAAAACAACAAGAAAAGGTATGTTGTGCAAAGTGTAAGAGGAAATTCCATTACTCATGTGTAAATGCAACAAATAGAGTCAAAATCTGGAAAGGTAGTGATTGTTTTCGTTCTGAATGTGACGATATGGACAAAATCAAAACAAACCTGTTAAAAACGTGTGTGTGCAAAATGTTAAAGAATGAACTCACAATAGTAAGAAAGGAACTTAGGTGTTCAAAAACAATTATACATGTACTAAAAAACAAACTACAGAAGTGAGAATCAGCCAAGAAAGAAATGTGTAAAAACTACAGATTTGAGGCATCCAACATAAAACACGATTCACAACACAGCGTGCATACCACAACACAGAACATAGTCCAAAAAAGAAAGCAATCTAAGGGTGCAGCAATGAAAATGCAAGTCTTTGCTCCTGAGAGTGAGTCAGTGAGTAGGAGACCCAAAATATTCATTGCCTCTGATGGTCATGGCAGAGACTGTGCAAGAAACATTTTAAACTTTGCTTCAAATAAAAATGATGCTAAAGGGAAGGTGATACCAGGTGCTCCTACTAGTGTAATATTAAAAAAAAATACAATGATCTGCATAAGCTGACAAAGGAAGATTTTGCAGTTATTTGGGCAGGGGCTAATGATGTAGCAAAAAATGAAGCCAACCTGGCAATTCGTTCACTACATAAAGCCTTGTCAGAATTACAAAATACAAATGTGTTGTAGTTGATGTACCACACAGGCATGACCTGCCTGAATGGTCTTGTGTAAACCAAGAAATTCAAACCACGAAAAGAAGAAAAAAAATAGTGAAAGGCTTTCATAACACTTGTTTTGTTAATACTCCTAGTAACAATGAGTTATATACAGCACATGGACAGACCTAAAAGCAAATGGTAAATAACTAATCACCACAAGGATTTATGAATCAGTGGAAACAAACAGGGAAGTGTACAAAACAGCAATAGAACTTAAATGGAAGGATACCGCAGTCTCAGATAAAGTATCAGTGAGAATTGTTACTGACACAACTCCAGCACAAATAACAGCAGAATCCTTAAAAGTGAATTCTATATGTGTGGAGAGGACAATTACTCAAGAAATAAATATATCCAAGAGATCAGTGCAAAACTTAGAAGAAGCAACAAATGATGTGGCAGGAAAGAAGACAACATATGAGAAGAGAGAACTATTTGCAAAAAGAAGAATAGTAACTCAAGCTCAAGGAATGAGAATACCAACAGGTGGAATACGGAAGTCAACCCGAAGAAAGAAACCACAACCAAGGGACCAGGATTTTTGGTGGGATCAGCAGTGGTTCCACAGAAGAAAGCAGTTAACAAAGTGAGTCATCAAGTGGATGAACAGGTATGTGACTATCATAACACAGATGATCACAGTGCCCCAAGATTAAAGACATTAACTGAACCTACAACTTCACATATAGAGTCAAATTGCTCTCAGAGGAATACAGACAGAGACAAACTACTTACTTTTTACAAGTTAACATCCATAGTATTAGAAATAAGATATTAGAATTAGAACATTTATGTAACACTGAGCATGTAGATGTTATGTGTGCATCTGAGCACTGGTTAACCCAAGAACAAGTAAATATGTTTGTTCCCCAAGGGTATGTTGTGGGAGACATGATATGTAGAAAACAGAGAAAGAATGGTGGTGCTGGAATTTTTGTCAAAGAAGGAATAAAGTTTTCCATTATTGATGTATCAATATACTCCTCAGAACTAGATGGGGAGTTTAGTTGTGTAAAATTAATGAATGAAAATATAGTGGTAGTTAGTCTATATAGGTTGCCAGATGGTGACGTAAATTTGTCTATTGAAAAATGTGAATTGATAGTTAAAAAGATACTGAAGAGTAAAACAAGAATTGCTATAAGTAGTGATTTCAACATAGAAATAGTAAACACACAGAGGCCAGTTGCTAGGACATTTTTGAATATGCTAAGATCATTATATCTATTGTACAAATAACCGGGCCACACGTAAGAATGCCTGCATAGACAATATTGTTGTGATTTTCCATAGGGAAGATTTTACAGCTAGACTTGCAGGAAGTGGACTTGCAGATCATGAGCCACTACTCCTTACACTCTGTAAGAGGCAGACAGTTAAAACAGAAGAACCTAAAGTAGAAATGGTATGAGGACACAAGGAAGAATGCATAAGTATATTTGTTGATAGATTAGGAAGTGCAGATTGGGACTTTATATATAATTGTCAATCTGGAAAAAGGGAAGCTGAAATTACATTTGATAACTTCTTTAAAAAGTATGCAGATTTATGGTATTCGTGTTCAACAGTAAAAAACTTAGATATCCAAGTGAAATGAAAAAGAAAAGTCTGAACTGGTTTACAGAAGAGCTAGCAGAAATTAGAGGAAACATGCATATGCTGTACCAGATGAATAAGCAAGACATTAACCAAGAAGCAGAACAGAGTGTGAACATTCATAGGTCATATCTGAAATGAAAAAAATACTACAAAGCTAAACTTCTTCTGGCAAAAAAGCAAGCAGTGGAAAATTATATAAAAAGGACTCCCAATAAATACAAGGCAGCATGGCAGATAGTAAAACAACAGGATACACCAAAATGTACAGAAACAGCTCTGCTTGAACCTGAGGAATTAAATCAATACTTTTTAAACTTAGTTAAAGAAATAAGTACCAGTATTAAAGCAACAAATTCATCTGCAATGGACCTTGTTGGAACATCACTGTCTGTTAACCCGGTATTTCAGTGGAGGGCTGTCACACTTGCTGATGTTATAAAAGCTGTATCCAAATTTTCAGGTTCTAAATCAAATAACATAATTAAAAAGACAATACACTCAATCATTAAACCATAAGCTTTTATTTTTAATAAATTTGTAGAATTTGGAGTTTTTCCAGATGCACTTCAGGTATCAAAAGTTGTCCCAGTTTTTAAAAAAGGGGACAAACATCTTTCCAAAAGCTGCAGACCAGTCTCCATTGTTCCAATATTTTCAAAGATATTTGAGGCACTGATACATGCACAAACAAGCAGCTTCTATGAAAAACACAAAATCCTATGTAGCAATCAGTTTGATTTTCACAAAGGGAAAAACACAACAGGGGCCATCTTGGAAATCATTGACCAAACCTTAACTGCTTTTGAAAACAATAAAATGGTATCACTGGTATTATGTGATCAAAGCAAAGCTTTCGGTTGCATTCCTGTTGACGTACTACTGGGGAAACTAGAGTTTTATGGGGTGAGAGGGAGCATTTGAGCTGTGATAAAGTCTTATTTAAGTAACTGAAAATAATTCGTTTCAGTCAGAAATGTAAATTCTTGTGTAATGGAAATCAGCACAATTGTACCACAAGGGTCTATCCTTGGACCCTTCTTCTTCATTGTAGCTATTAATTCTTTACCTAAAAACATAGCCCACCCTGTCGTGTTATGCTGACGATACAACACTATTTACCACACATCAGAACATTTCAGATCTGAATAAACTAACAAAAGAAACACTTAATAAGGCCCTGGACTGGTTTGCAGCCAATAAGCTCCTGTGCAATCCTGATAAAGCCCAACAACTTTTAATGGGAACAACAAATGAAATAGGAAGTAAGTCGGTAAAACTCAGGTATTCACATTGACTCTAAACTCTATTGGGAGGCACATGTCAATCACGTATGTGAAAAAATATCTCAGGTGGCATACCTTATCTTGAAACTAAGGGAGGTAGTGAGCTTAGAGTACCTTAGGGTGACATACTTTGGGCTATTCCAGTTACATATTTCATATGGTCTGATTATATGGGAGCACTCCCCTCACGTCACATCTTGAAATTACAAAAAAAGTTTTACACATAATATGTAAAAGAAGTCATAGGGAGCACTGTTGTCCTCTTTTTTCCAGACTCAGAATACTCACAATTATAAATTTATACATCTACGTGTCTGTACTCTACATTAAAAATAACATTTCAGAATTTATTGCCAGAGGGTAAATACATGAACACGACACCAGGGCTAAGGGCAATTTAGACATACCGTGCCACAGATTAGCAAGAACAGGAAATTCCCACAAAGATAACCCAATCAAAATGTTCAATAAACTGCCAATTTGTGTTCAGTCTATGGATATAATTTTTTTTAAATTAAGTGGTACAGCTGGCTTACAGATCATCCATTCTATGACATTAAAGAATTCTTTGAGATGCCTGAGGAGGATATTAGCATTTAAAAGTTGTCTCTAGTTAAACTTATTATTGTGTGCTGTGGTTTATCATGTGTAATTACATAGTGTATACAATAAACAGTGCAATAGTATATTATATTAGATTATAATATAGCTTATTGCATTAACTTTTAGAAGCTACCCTGATGTAATTTGGTACACTGCCATGCTTGAAATGTATTCTATAATGTGCTGACACTTGTTTATTTTATTGTTCTGTATGTACTAGTACATCCTGTATGATGAAGCCAATATCATTGTAAAATGATCTATGGCGAATAAAATTCTTGATTCTTGATTAATACATAATCCCATCTAGGCACTTGCTGCTGGCGAGTGGGCCACTGTTAGCTTTTCAATTTTACATTATTCTCCAGATGATCATATGTGGTCTGTGCTTTGATCACCAGTTCAGTAAATGGAGACTCTGTTAGCTCACCATATATACTGTTACTCATTGTTTCACAGATGTTTTCTATGTTATTTAATTTTTGACATCCACTACTCAGAGAAAATTTGCAAATCATGAATGTTGGGTAGCCCATTCTCTTTCTTCGATCTGAACATGACTTGATTTTATTGCACTTAATGATGCAGCTAAAATGCTGTAAAACTGGTCATGTCTATAAGTAAAGGAATTACAGCTACAGTAGTCTTCTCTCTTCAAAATGGAATTCCTTATTTTATATGGTTTCGTTCCTGGAAAGCAAAACAAAGACCAGATCCTTACAATTCAAGAAGTAACATTCAGTTTTGGCATGATGATACTGCAAAAGACTGTGAAATATTCTCTTCCATCACTTAGTTTTTTATGCTGTACTGATCATGTACATACAGTAGAACCTCACTAGTCTGCCCCCTATGGTACCCGGAGCTAGGTCAGAATATAAAAAAAAAGGTCGGATTATCAGAAGAACACTTTTATTGACCCATAACTTCACAATACAATGCAGCACAACCTTGTTGTTCAACTGTAAATGCACTCTCAAAAACTGTTCCATGTTAAAACAGTAACAGAACGAAAAGGAAACATCCACAAACTAAAAAAAATCTTGCATGATAGAGTAATCTGCAGTAGTGCCTGTACTGTAAAATACACCTGTATTGTGCAGTAATATACTGTTACTGTGAGTGTAAGTTTAACATCTGTTTATACCTTATTACAATAATGGTAAAAATGTGTCTTCTCCTAAGCAGGATGTAAAAAATCTGTAAATGGTAGCAGAATTAACTGACGACTAACTCACTGACGCTGTAACTCGAACAGCTGATGAGAACAAGAACGATGATGACAACAACGAAGATAATAAACCTATGGCTCAAGTACCACATGCAGACGTCCATGCTAATTTTCATTGTTGTCATCATCGTTCTCATTCTCATCAGCTGTTCGAGTTACAGCATCAGTGAGTTAGTCAGTTAATTCTGCTACCTTTGTGCAGTCAACATGTTGTAATGATCCACTTGCTTATGGCACTGGGCTCAACGTCCGGTTGTAAAGACAGCATTTAGATAGTTTCCTAATTTAGTTTTATGCACCTTAATATATAAGAAGAACACCTTCACTACTTTATAAAACAAATGCATGCACAACAACATTTATAGATCGAGTTAGCAACAAGTTATTTCATACAAAAAGTGATCCAACTATCACACCTAGCATCGGTCAACTGTCTACTGATCCATATCACAGACAGTCTTGACTGTAGCAGCGGCTGATGCAGATAAACAAACACCTGAAATGGGATGGTCGGACTAAGCGGTGAGTTAGACCATCTAAGGTCGGCTTAGGGAGGTTCTACTGTAAGTGTAAATTA
Source organism: Schistocerca cancellata (assembly GCF_023864275.1). NCBI lineage: Eukaryota > Metazoa > Arthropoda > Insecta > Orthoptera > Acrididae > Schistocerca > Schistocerca cancellata. The sequence continues at coordinate 626,478,254 of NC_064630.1, forward strand.
TTTTACTTAACTTTAACTAATCACGGATATAGGACTACACATCATAAGTGTAGTTCTCAAGAACTCTCCCACATTCACCTAGGTGAATGGTAGTATCATTTCCATTCCTATTCACACGAAAGTATAAGGCAAATGAGTTATAGCAAAAATTACATTCTCATCAACAGGTACTTCAGAGCAGAAAGTTAAGTCCTATGAATCTACAGCTAGGTGAATGACCTGAAATGTTTGGATATACATGCATTTTTTAACCTACAACACTTATTTGTAATATATTTTAATTATGCACATGACCCATTATGTTCTGATAATGTGTGTCAGGAAACCTTCCTGACAGATTAAGATTAGGTGCTGGAGTGAGATTTGAACCAAATATTTGCTTTCATCTACATCTACAGTTACATGACTACTCTACCATTCACACGTAAGTGCACGGCAGAGGCTTCATCAAACCACTTTCAGACTACTACTCTGCTGTTCCACCCCTCAAACACCACTTGGGAAAAATGAACACTTAGATCTTTGCATACAAGCTCTGATTTCTCTTATTTTATTATGATGATCATTTATCCCTATGTAGTTTGGCATTAACAAAATATTTTTGCATCCAGAGGAGAATGTTGGCGACTGAAATTTTATGAAAAGGTCTCACTGCAAATTAAAATGTCTTAGTTTTAATGAGTGACACCCCTAGTCACTTATCATGTCCATGATGCTTGCTCCACTATTTCCCAATAACACAATATGAGATACCCTTCTTTGCACTTCTTCAATGTCCTCCATCTGGTAAGGATATAAGACTCTAGCAGTGTAGGCACTGCCTTTAGTAGATGTGTTGCATCTTCTAAGTGTTCTGCCAGTAAAATGCACTCTTTGGTTTGCCTTCCCCAAAACATTATGTATGTTATCATTAGTTTGTAATTGTAATTCCTAGATATTTAGCTGAGCAGTGTTTGGAAAATTGAGACTTTGCAATGAATCTCATTGCCTGACTCAAAATTTCAGTATGCCTCAACTTCTCTGTGCCAAACTTGTCAGAAACAAATACAAAAAACTTGGACCTGCACTTGGCCCCTGTGTAGTGACTGAATCCAGAAGAAAGAATGCTTTACTCTGCAGAAGTATGTATAAAAGGCAGTCAAATGAAAATAAGACAGATGGGAAAAAGTAAGTAAACTATTTACTATTTCAAAGTAATCACCGTAATTGCTAGTACATTTGTCCCACTGAGATGCAAGATGGCAAGATGGTAAGTGCCTTCATGGAAAAATGTTTGCAGTTTCCTGTGGAACCTCGATAGCACACAGGTGTGTATATCTCTTCATCTGAAGTGAATTGATGGCCATGAACATCTTTCTTCAGGATTCCAAAAGTACTAAAATTGGAAGAGATTGGGACTGTATGAAGGATGTGTAAGGGACTTCCAGAAAACTTCTGCGGCATACTTGAAACAGTCTGCCAACAAAATGCCTGTCCACAAGTTGCAGAGGCTGTTTCTGAGTATGCGGCAGAGGGCTGGCTGGGAAGCCCGTACACATCCTCCATACAGTCCCAGCCTCTACTGATGCAATTTCTGTATTTATGGAGCCCTGAAGAGAGACATTTGTGTGTGCTGACATGCTTCGGACAAAGAGGTGCATGCCTGGGTACAATCATGGTTCTATTAGTGACCATAAACATGTTTCAACGAAAGCATTGACCATATTGTCTCACAGTGGGACAAATGTATTAACAGTTATGGTGATTACTTCTGAAATGATAAACAGTTTACTTACTTTTTCCCATCTGTTTCATTCTTATTTGACTTCCCACCATACAATGAAATAAAGCAGCTCTGGTGGATTAAACTTATGCCAAACAAAGACTGAAATCCAACCACTTGCCATTTGTGAGCAAGGACACTAGTGTTTGTTGACAAAGAAACTGCACCACCATTGAGAAATGAGAGACTGCAAGTATATATTGTTTCACAATACTATTGACATTAGCATAATCAAGCAAACATTTATTATGCAAAAAAGTTATAAGAATAATTTTTTTCTACTTATTGCTTCACTTTTTTGTTTTGGAGTCAACAATACACCCTACACTCATCTACAGGGATTAGGCAGCTAAAGAAGAAACGTATTATTTATTGATTATACTACTTATTGAGTAGTGTAAGCAGTCAAATTCTGTAATTAAAGTGTCAAAACTGTAGTTTTATCAGTTATATCAGTAGACTCTGTAGGTATATCAGTACAGCGTCCTTTCTATTTCCCAGATATAACAATATCAGTGTCTTGGTCACTTTCATCAATAATTTCAAGTACAAACAGTACCAGCTGAAAAATGCTCCTATCAGAGCACAAAAGAGGCAAATATGATCCCCTTTAAAACACTCTGACAGGAAAATGTGGCACTGTCTGCCTAAATCCTCACTCCTCCTTCCTCATCAAAAATTTTGGTATGCAGACATGTTCACACTTTTTTAACAGAGAACATTCTAAATCCTTTATATTCAGGATCTCCCACTCATTGCCAGTGTTTATATATGTCTATCTCTCATTGTCTTCACCCCTTTCTCTCACTCTTCCTTACCAATGTCTCCTTCTCTGCCACATTCACTGTCTCTCTGTCCCATTGCCATTATCTTTGTGCCATTCCTTTTCTCTCCCATTTCCAATGTTTCTTTCTTTCTCACTTACAGCCTTTCTCTTCAGTCACCATTGTCTCCTCTCCACACATGTCCTCGGGAATGATATTGATATCGTCAGGGTTTTGGCCCCTAGACTAAGAAACCTTAGCACGCAGGTATAAGGGATGGGGGAAAGTGTGTAAATGTTTTCATTAATCAGTTCACCATTCACCATTAGAGGGGGGAGGGGGGGTCAAGATGCACCTAATCTATATATGGTCTTCCACTCATCTCTCTTTTTCATTTCTCCTGCCTCCTCTCTCTTTCATTCCCAGTTTTACTATCTCCACTCATCTCTCTTTCTCTTTCATTGCCACTGTCTCTCATCGACCATCACTATCTCCTGTTTCCTTGGTCCCACTGCTATTATCTTCTTCTTCCTTTCTCTTTCACTGCCAGTTTCTCTCTCTCTCCTTCATCACTGTTTCCTCTCTTTTTCTCTCCCATTGACACAGTATCCTCTCTCTTCCACCATCACTGTCTCTGTGCTATCTCTTTCAGCCCAAAAAAGTGTGATGTAGTGTTTTGTTCATACCTGGCTGATATAAAAGTGAGACATATACATAACAAATACTGAATATCTCAAAAAAGGAGTGCAGCAATCATGTGATTTACAGACAGTAAGTATGGTGCAAACATTTTAACTCAGTTGATTTGAAATGGCATTGCAGTGTGCAGGTTGAGCAAGTGCTATAATGGACAGGAGTGATGTGTGGGAAGTATATTTTGTAATAAGTATCTATCCTCACTGTGGATAGTTAGGTTTCTTCACTGAGAAGGAGTTGTGAGCAGCACTTTCAATGCACCACAAATTCCTTCTTCATTCATTTTAACACACACACACACACACACACAAACTAAATATCACTCATCTTTCATTATTTTTTTAAAATAAAAGCATTCCAAGAAAAAGTCTTTTATTCTACAGTTTAGCTACGAGGCAACAGATGGTGGGGGATGGGTGGGGTAGTACTAGCTGATGTCTAATTGCACTGCACTCAGGGGCACTGGCCTAAGAGAGGTTCGGAACCATTGTTCTAAAGGTATAACACACTGAACTGAGCTTCTTAATTATTTTATATACATGCTGATTCCACTTTACCTTGTCATCCACCTGGACCCCATGGAATTTTACACACAGTCTCACATAGTGTATGACAATTAATGTTAACAGTTCATTATTGCTTGTCTGAAACTGCATAGTGTGACTCATTCAAGAAAACAAAACACAACAATGCTGAATTAAATAAAACTAAACATAACTGTATTCAAAAGAATATGAGAATATATATGAAACTTAATTTATTAGGGATATTTAAAAAATAATACAAGTATGAAGAAAACAAAATAGAAACTCATAGTGAACAGACATTACATTTCATCAATTAAGATGCCATACGACATAGTAATTACCAATAGATAGATAAATGTACAAGCACTCCAAGATTTCTGTTGGTGATTGTTTAGTTCAAAAGATGAAACAGAAACAATTTTTTAAGCACTGGAAACTCTAGAAAGAAATAACAATGTATGGAAAGGATAGACTGTCACTCATCTTACAGAGGAGGCCTTAGCATCCTTAGCTGGTGACCATGTGTGTGTGAGTTGTGCTCGGCTGAACTTCTATTGCAGAAGGGCTTTGTCCAAAAGCTTTAATATTTTAGCAAACTATTTTTTAATTATTAATTTCAGCCTCATGTTATGAAAATAGTATCCTTACCAGTTTTGACTTCTTATCAAGTCATGATCAAAATTATTTATCAAATTTTTCAAAAAGATGATTACTTCCAAAAACTGGAAGAATGCAACTACTGCTTGTGATAGCAACCAATGGTTTATACTGACATGCAGTTCGGTGCCAGTATCAAAGCATTGTGTAGTGAGCCGATCTTCATTGCTGGGAAGAGGTGGTAGCCATTTGGCACCAAATCTGGGATTTATGGTGGATGATCACACACCTCTCATCCAACACCCTGCACAAGCCCTCGGGTACTGTTAGCTGTGTGTGGATGTGTGTTGTCGTGAAAAAACAAAACTTCTGCACTAAGTTTTCCCTGACGCTTGCTTTGTATCACCTGCCTTAACTTTGTCAGTATTTGACAATATCTCTCTGAGTTAATTGTAGTGCCACATTCATGGAAATCAACAAGAATCACTCCCTTGGAGTCCCAAAACACAGTAGCCATGATCTTTCTTGCTGACAGCATTCGCAAACACTTCCTTTGTTCCTTGAGAGAATTTGTATCTCCTCGTTCCATCAACTGCCTTTCTGTTTCACAACTGACATGCTTCACCCAAGTCTCATCCGCAGTTACAATAGGATCGATAACTTTAAAAAAATTTCTCATAATCTTCGATGAAGGTCAGTGGTGCAACCTTCCGCCCCCAGTAGCTGAGTGGTCAGCACGACAGAATGTCAATCCTAAGGGCCCGGGTTTGATTCCCGGCTGGGTCGTAGATTTTCTCCACTCAGAGACTGGGTGTTGTGTTGTCCTAATCATCATCATTTCACCCCACTGATGTGCAAGTCGCCGAAGTGTCGTCAAATCAAAAGACTTGCACCCAGTGAATGGTCTACCTGATGGGAGGCCCTAGTCACATGACATTTTATTTTTTTTAGTGGTGCAACCAGTCTCTGTTTTGTGGTCTTCCATTAGGAGGGGTTTGGGAACCAACCCAGCACAAAATTTGTGGTAACCAAGCTTCTCTGCCACATTTCATGCACAAAACTCAATGAAATTTGGGGAAAATGTTGCAAAAGTTTCATAATTGTGAAATAATGATTTTTATGAATTTTGTCATTGATTTCTGTATGGCTAGGCACACCACTGCATTCCTCATCATGAAGATTGTTATGGCCATTTCTAAATTCAATGAACTGTTGCTTCACTCGGCTTTCACTCATTATTCCTTTCTTGTACACATCACAAAGGTCACAATAAACTTCAATTAGTTTGCAGTTTTTTGCCAACAAAAACCTAAACACAGAATGCACCTCACGAGTGGTGGGAGTTTCTATTGCAGCATACATTTTAAAGCGTTACAGAAACCAGAGACACAAGCCACATACTACTCCTGCTGGATGTATACTGAGTGTAGCAATATTATGGCACCAAGATGGTGGCTTTAGCCTTGCAACCTGCAATGGACCAAAATGTCTGTTAGTTTCTGTATAGCCCTTGTACGATACAATATGTGAATTTCTGGACATACCATGCCATTATGCATCTGTGAAGAAGATCTTGACATCTGCTAAACTAATGTTAAGTAAGCTTTGTAACACACTTCATAAACGTCACATAAATGTATGACCAAGTACTAATGATTTATAATATCCCAAATTTTGTAGGCTTCTGAAGACAGTTTAATCTGTTGAAGCCACTAAAGCAAAATAAAAATAACTGTGCAACTGATTACTAAATATTATTCTAAAATACATATTACAGTTGCTGAGAAAATAACAGCTATGAATAAAATCATTTAATCTAAGCCATCATTAAACAATAACCACAGAGAAATACTACATTCATACCCCTGGACAGCAATACAGCAATGTATGGGACATCAGTGCACATACGAATAAGATTAACAAAAGTACTGACCATTGCTGTTTTATATATTCTAATATTGAAACTAAAAGTTTACCAGTAATCCTTTTTAGATCCTTCAATACTACTACTACTACTTTCTGCAATATAAAAATAAAACAATGCAAGAAAAATTTGTCATTTTATTGCTTTCTGTTTTACAATGTCCTGTAGAATATTAAGTATTATGTCTTTCATTTACTAAATCTTAATATTAAAATGTAATTAATGTACAAAACCATCTGTGGTCTAGCACTTGCATCTTTGACTAGTAATCAAAATGTCCTGGGCAGCTGGGTTCAAACCCTGCCACTGCTCAAATCTTGAATAAAGCTCAACAGCAAAGGTAGCCGAACATTTCCAGCATAAGAAGCCACCCTCATTCTGCCAACAGCCTTGCCCAAGAGGACAGAGGGGTGGACAGAGGTTTAGGGCACTCTCTTGTACTTGGGGTAGGAAGCTACCCCTAAAAGGTGGTAGAATCAGCAGTGATCAATGACAGCAGGATGCAAAAGGCAATGGAAACCACTGCATTAAACACACATAATGTGCATGCACATAACATGTAGCCTTTAACTGAAAAAGGTGTTACAACTTTGTTGTTATTTGGGTGGCTTGCATGCCCCAGTGATACAGATAGAGGTACTGCTGGTGCAACCACAACGGGAACATATCTGTTGAGAGGCCAGACAAATGTATGGTTCCTGAATAGGGTCACAGCCTTTGCAGTACTTGTAGGGTAACAGTCTGGATAACTGACTGATCTGGCCTTATAACGTCAACCAAAATAGCTTGCTGTGCTCGTACTGAAAGAAAGGGGGAACTACAGCCGTAATTTTTCCTGGTGTAATGCAGCTCTACTGTATGATTAAATGATGATGGCATCCTCTTGGGTAAAATATTTTGGATATAAAATAGTCTCCAATTTGGATCTCCAGGCAGGAACTACTTAGGAGAATATTGTCACCAGGAGAAACAAAGCTGGCATTCTACGGATCAGAGCTTGGGATGTTAGATCCCTTAATCACACAGGTAGGTTCGAAATTTAAAAAGGGAAATGGATAGGTTCAAGCTAGATAAGTTTGGTGGCAGGAGGAACACAACTTTTGGTCAGGTGAATACATGGTTATAAACAAACAATCAAATAGGGGTAATGCAGGAGCAGGTTTAGTAATGAATAAGAAACTTATCTCACTAGGGGTAAGATAGATACTGCCTACAGGAAAATTAAAGAGACCTTTGGAGAAAAGAGAACCACTTGTATGAATATCAAGAGCTCAGATGGAAACCCAGATCTAAGCAAAGAAGGGAAAGCAGAAAGGTGGAAGGAGTATATTGAGGGTCTATACAAGGGCAATGAACTTGAGGGCAATATTATGGAAATGGAAGAGGATGTAGATGAAGATTAAATGGGAGATATGATTCTGTGTGAAGAGTTTGACAGAGCACTGAAGGACCTAAGTCGAAACAAGGCCCCAGGAGTAGACAACAGTCCATTAGAACTACTGACAGCCTTGGGAGAGCCAGTCCTGGCAAAACTCTACCATCTGGTGAGCAAAATGTATGAGACAGGCAAAATACCCTCAGACTTCAAGAAGAATATAATAATTCCAATCCCAAAGGAAGCAAGTGTTGACAGATGTGAAAGTTACCGAACTATCAGTTTAATAAGTCATGGCTGCAAAACACTAACGCGAATTCTTCACAAACGAATGGAAAAATTGGTAGAAGCCAACCTCGTGGAAGATCAGTTTGGATTCTGTAGAAATGTTGGAGCACGTGAGGCAATACTGACCCTATGACTTATCTTAGAACTTACATTAAGAAAAGGCAAACCTCCGTTTCTAGCATTTGTAAACTTAGAGAAACCTTTTGGCAATGTTGACTGGAATACTCTCTTTCAAATTCTGAAGGTGGCAGGGGTAAAATACAGGGAGTGAAAGGCTATTGACAGTTTGTACAGAAACCAGATGGCAGTTATAAGAGTTGAGGGACATGAAAGGGAAGCAGTGGTTGGGAAGGGAGTGAGACAGGTTGTAGCCCCTCTCCGATGTTATTGAGTCTGTATATTGAGCAAGCAGTAAAGGAAACAAAAGAAAATTCAGAGTAGGTATTAAAATCCATGGAGAAGAAATAAAAACTTTAAGGTTCACTGATGACATTGTAATTCTGTTAGAGACAACAAAGGACTTGGAAGAGCAGTTGAATGGAATGGACAGTGTCTTGAAAGGAGGATATAAGATGAACATCAACAAAAGCAAAATGAGGATAACGGAATGTACTCGAGTTAACTCAGGTGATGCTGAGGGATTAGATTAGGAAATGAGATGCTTAAAGTAGTAAAGGAGTTTTGCTCTTTGGGGAGCAAAATAAATGATGGTGGTCAAAGTAGAGAGGCTATAAAATGTAGACTGGCAATGGCAAGGAAAGCATTTCTGAAGAAGAGAAATTTGTTAACATCTAATATAGATTTAAGTGTCAGGAAGTCGTTTCTGAAAGTATTTGTATGGAATGTAGCCATGTATGGAAGTGAAACATGGACGATAAACAGTTTGGACAAGAAGAGAATAGAAGCTTTCGAAATGTGGTGCTACAGAAGAATGCTGAAGATTAGATGGGTAGATCACATAACTAATGAGGAGGTATTGAACAGAATTGGAGAGAAGAAGAGTTTGTGGCACAACTTGACAAGAAGAAGGGACCGGTTGGTAGGACATGTTCTGAGGCATCAAGAGATCACCAATTTAGTATTGGAGAGCAGCGTGGAGAGTAAAAATCGTAGAGGAAGACCAAGAGATGAATACACTAAGCAGATTCAGAAGGATGTAGGCTGCAGTACGTACTGGGAGATGAAGCAGCTTGCATAGGATAGAGTAGCATGGAGAGCTGCCTCAAACCAGTCTCAAGACTGAAGACCACAACAACAACAAGAAACTAGGAATGCAGGTAAGCTGTTATGAACAGCATATTGACTGCATTATTGTAGCAAAGATAGACACAAAGCTAACACTCACGACAGTTTTACAAGTTTATATGCCAACTACCTGCACAGATGAAGAAGAGATTGAAGAAATGTACAACAAGATACAAGAAATTATTCAGGTAGTTATGTGAGACAAAAATTTCATTGTGATGGGGGACTGAAATTCGATAGTAGGAAAAGGCAGAGAACGAAAAATTTTCGGTGAATACAGACTGGGGGAAAGGAATGAAAGAGAAAGCTGCCTGATAGAATTTGGCACAGAGCATAATTTAATCATAGCAGACACTTGGTTTAAGAATCATGAAAGAAGGTTGCACCTGTATATGTGGAAGAGACCTGGGGACACCAGAAGGTTTCAGATTTTATTATATAATCATAAGACAGAGAGATTTTGGAAACAGATTTTAAATTGTAATCAAACAATGGAAAACCCTGGATGGAATGTAACAATATTATGAAAAGGGAAGTTGCTACTCGCCATATAGAAGAGATGCTGAGTCACAGATAGTCACAACAAAAAGATTGTCGCAATATAAGCTTTTGACCAAAAAGGCCTTTGTTGAAAACACATGAAAGACACACTCACACACACACACACACACACACACACACACACACACACACACACACACACACACACAAAACTGCAGCCTCTTGCATCTTAAGCCAGAAACGTTTGCATTTGTGTGTGTGTGTGTGTGTGTGTGTGTGTGTGTGTGTGTGTGTGTGCGTGCGTGCGCACACACATGTCATCTGTTTTTGACAAAGGCCTTGTTGACCGAAAGATTATATTGTGACAGTCTTTCTGTTGTGCCTATCTGCGACTCAGCATCTCTGCTACATGGTGAGTAGCAACTTTCATTTTCATATTATTATTTTAAACTGTAGGATATCTTCAGGGGCAGATGACCACAATTTATTGGTTATGAACAATAGAGCTAAATGAAATTACAAAAAGGTAGGAAATTAAGGAGATGGGACCTGGACATATTGAAAGAACCACAGGGTTTTGGGAGTTTCAGAGGAGCATTGGACAATGATTGACTAGAACAGGGGAAATATATACAGTAGAGGGGAAGGTGTGTGAGATGGCAGTGTGTGAAGGCTGCAGAGTATCAAATAGGTAAAAAGACAAGGCCCAATAGAACTCCTTTGGTAACAAAAAACACATTGAATTTAACTGATGAAAAGAGAAAACACAAAAATGCATCAAATAAAGCAGAGGAAAGGGAATAGAAACGTCTAAAAAATGAGACTGGCATGAAGTGCAAAACGGCTAAGCAGGAACAGCTAGAGGACAAATGTAAGGACTTTCACTAGCTAAAAGATGGATACCGCATACAGAAAAAGTAAAGGGGCCTTTGGAGGAAAAGAAGAGGATTTAGGAATATCAAGAGTTCAAGTGGAAAACCAGTCCTAAGGAATGAAGCAAAAGCTGAAAAATGGAAGAAGTATATAGAGAGTCTATACCAGAGAGATGAACTTGAAGACAATATTATAGAACTGGAAAAGGACATAGATAAAGATGAGATGGGACATATGATACTGCAAGAAGAATTTGACAGAGCAATGAAAGACTCAAGTCAAAACAAGGCCCTGGGAGTAGATAATATGTCATTAGAGCTACTGACAGCCTTGGAAGAGCCAGCCATGAAAAAACACTTCCATCAGGTGTGCAAGATGTATGAGACAGACAAAATACCCTCAGATGACAGGAGGAATGTAATATTTCCAATTCCAATGAAAACAAGGTCTCACAGGTGTGGATGTTACTGAACTGTTAGTTTAACAATCATGGTTGCAAAACAATAACACAAATTCTTTACAGGAGAACATAAAAACTGGTAGAAGCTAACCTCGGGGAAGTTCATTTTGGATTCCAGAGAAACATAGGAACACACGAGGCAATACTGACCCTACAACTTATCTTAGAAGTAGATTAAGGAAGAAGAAACCTAAATTTGTACAATTGGAGAAAACTTTTGACATTGTTGACTGGAATACTCTCTTTGAAATTCTGAAGGTAACAGGGGTGACATACAGGGAGCAGGACACTATTTACAACTAGTACAGTAACCAGACAACATTTATATGAGTTGAGAATGGATTGGAACAGAGTGTAGCCCCTTCACCAATGTTATTCAATCTGTACACTGAGCAAGCAGTAAAGGAAACCAAAGTAAAATCTGGGGTAGGAATTAAAGTCCCGGGAGTAGAAATAAAATCTTTGAGGTTTGCCAATGACATTGTAATTCTGTCAGAGACAGTGAATGACTTGAAAGAGCAGCTGAATTGAATGGACAGTGTCTTAAAAGGAGGATATAAGATGAACATCAACAAAAGCAAAACTTGGGTAACAGAATGTAGTTGAATTAAATCAGGTCATGCTGAAAGAATTAGATTAGGAAAGTAGTAGATGAGTTTTGTCAATCGTGCAGCTGAATAACTGATGATGGCTGAAGTGGAGAGAATATAAAACATAGACAGGCAACGGCAAGAAAAGGGTTTCTGAAGAAAAGAAATTTGTTAACATCGAATATAGATTTAATTATTAGGAAGTCTTTTTTGAAAGTATTTATATGGAGTGTAGCCATGTATGGAGGTGAAACATGAATGGTAAACAGTTTAGACTAGAAGAGAATAGAAGCTTTCAAAATGTGGTGCTACAGAAGAATGCTGAATATTAGGTGGGTAGATTATGTAACTAATTAGGAGGTACTGAAGAGAATTAGGAAGAAAATAAATTTCTGGCAGAGCCTGATTAGAGGAAGGTATCATTTGATAGGGCACACTGCGAGACATCAAGGGATCACCATTCTAATATTGGAGGGGAGTGTGGGGGATAAAAATTGTAATGGGAGACCAAGAGATGATACAGTAAGCAGATTCAGAAGGATGTAAGTTGCTGTAGCAGTTACTCAAGGGTGAAGAGGCTTGTACAGAATAGAGTAACATGGAGAGCTGCACCAAACCACTTTTTAGACTGAAGATTCAACAACCAAAGAAAGTCTACCATTCTATAAGTCACTGCATGGAATGTCAGGAATCTGAATGTGGTAAGGAAGCAAGAAAATCTGGAATGGATAACGCACAGGTTCAAATAGATATAATGGGGGCCAATGAACTGAAATGGAAATGATTTTTGGCCAGATGAAAATAGGGTAATATCAAAAGCAGCATAAAATGGCATAACAGGAGCAGGATTCATTACAAACAGAAAGGTAGGGTAGAAGAACAACTTCCTGTGAACAGATCAGTGATAGGGTTATCCTCATCAGAATCGACAGCAAACCAACGCAACATTAATAGTTCAAGTATACATGTCTAAATAGCAAGCAGAAGATGAAGAGAGAGAGAAAGTGTATCAGGATAGTGAGTAATAAAAGTAAGATTAAAATCTAATAGTCATGGTGGATTGAAATGTGGTTGTATAAGAAAAATTAGAAGACAGGGCTATGGGAGAACACAGGCTTCATCTACATTTACATCATACTTCATTGGATCTTCTCTATTTCTTCTATCAGTCCTACCTGATAGGAATCCCAGATAGATGAACGGTACTCAAGAATCGGGTGAACAAGTGCCTTATAAGCCACTTCCTTCGTGGATGAGTTACATTTCCTTAAGATTCTTCTGATGAATCTGAGTCTTGTGTCTACTTTTCCCACTATCTGTTTTATATGGTCATTCCACTTAAGGTCGCTCTGGATAGTTACGCCTAGATATTTTACAGCAGACACTGTCTCCAGCTGTTTGTCATCAATAGTGTAGCTGTACAGTAGTGGATTTCTTTTCCTATGTCTGCGCGATATGTTACATTTATTTATGTTCAGGGTCAACTGCCAGAGTCTGCATCATTCATAAATTCTCTGCAGGTCGTTCTGCCAATTCTTACCATATTCTGATGTTGTTACTTTGGTATAAACAACTGCATATCTGCGAATAGCCTTAGAGAGTGTCCAATGCTTTCTACTAGATCATTTATATACATTGTGAACAGCAACAGTCCTATCACACTTCCCTGTGGTACTCCGGATATTACCTTTACCTCTGTCAATTTATTTCTGTTAAGAGCGACATGTTGAGTTCTATCGGCAAGAAAGTCTTGAATCCAATCGCAGGTCTGCTCTGATACTCCATAAGCTTGTATTTTTTTCATTAAACGGCAATGCAGAACGATGTCAAATGCCTTACTGAAGCCGGCCACTGTGGCCGAGCGCTTCTAGGCACTTCAGTCCAGAATCGTGCTGCTGCTATGGTCGCAGGTTCGAATGCTGCCTCGGGAATGGATGTGTGTGACCTCTTTAGGTTAGTTAGGTTTAAGTAGTTTTAAGTCTAGGGGACTGATGATCTCAGATGTTAAGTCCCATAGTGCTTGGAGCCATTTGAACCTTACTGAAGTCAAGGAACACGGCATCAGCCTGAGTGCCCTTGTCCACTGCGCTGTGGATCTCATAGATCTCTGTTTGTGGAATCCATGTTGACTTTTATGGAGGAGTTGTTCATTTTCCAAAAATGTCATAATTCTTGAGCATAAAGCATGTTCCGTAATTCACAACAGATATTGGTAGTAGGAATGTTAGAGGGGAAAAGACTGATTGAGTTCTGCAATAAATTTCAGCTAGTGATTGCGAATACGCTGTTTGAGAATCACAAGAGTTGGAGGTATACTTGGAAAAGGCCAGGCAATATGGGACAATCTCATATACATCATGGTCAGGCAGATTTTCTGATATGGGATACTGGATCATAAGGCATACCCAGGGGCAGATATGGACTCTGATCACAATTTAGTAATTATGAAGAGTGCACTAAAGTTTAAGAGATTAGGAAGAATCAGTGCATAAGAAATGGGATATGGAAGCACTAGGGAATGAGGAACACACTTGAAGTTCTCTGAGGTTATAGATACTGTAAAGATGAATACTTTAGTAGGCAGTTCAGATGAAGAGAAATTAACATCTCTACTAAGGACAATAACATGTGTTGGAAAGAAAAAAATAGGTACCAGGTAGATAATGGTGAAGAAACTATGGGTATCAGAAGAAATACTCCATGTGATCAACGAAAGAAGGAAGTATGAAAACGTTCATGGAAATTCAGAAATACAACTCACTTGGGGATGAAATAAATAGGAAGTGCAGGGAACCTAAGGCAAAATGGCTGTGTGAGAATTGTGCAGGAATCGAAAAATAAGTAATTGTTGGAAAGACTGACATGGGATACAGGAAAGACAAAACAACCTTTCGTGAAATGAAAAGCAAAGGCCTTAAGGGTTCTATGGGAATTCTACTTTTAAATACAGCTGAGAGCATATAATGAAGGGCTCTACGAAGGGGAGAGACCACGCAGCTAGCTGGGCAGGCTGTTTAGATGTTACATTTTTACTTAATTCTATGTCTTTTGTAAGTATTAGGTACTGAGTCACTTGGTAATGAGCATAACTTGAAACTGGTAGTGAAATGAAGAAATATTCATACCAGCTGAGTTGATGATAACATTATAATACTACCATTGCACACAGTTGTAATTATAATGTGGAGAAATTGGACAAATGCTGTTACTGTAGTGTGATCCCTGACCAGTGACAATCTGTGCAGGTTGAGGCAGTGTAGCCAGTTACAAGTGACAGTTGTGATACGTGCATAGTAGGGCTTTGTCTTGAAGAATGCATGTATCCAAAAATTTATGTCTCTCTCTTACTTACATAGAATTTAATGCTTACTGCCCTCATCAACCATGACAACTCACAAGAAATGGAGTGATAATTCACTAAATAACTCACTATGATAATGTTTAAGGCTTGCACTGGCTATGATGTTCACAGCAGAGTGCTCAGAACACTACTGAATGCTCTTTGGCTACTAAGAGACTGTGTGACATCATGTGCTCAGAATGAGCCTTAATTTGACCATGGTTGTTTGTGACTATTCAATGTATTTTAATTATAAAATTTCTTGATTGAGGAAATCTGCTTGGGTTATCAGCTGAGTTGTGAAATCTTGTTGCAACATTTTGATGAGTTTTATACTTGTCATCTTCAGGCAATGTGTTGCATTCATGTCCTGTTTGTTCGTTTATGGACACTGGACCATAGACTCGGATGTTGCAGGTGGCCTTCTGGTAGAACGGAAAAGGGTGTCGGGGGGTGGGGGGGAGAATCCAGGCCTGGAGCTGTGTGCCTTTTCCACCCATTGCCTGTACCACATTCACAT
Source organism: Schistocerca cancellata (assembly GCF_023864275.1). Lineage (NCBI taxonomy): Eukaryota > Metazoa > Arthropoda > Insecta > Orthoptera > Acrididae > Schistocerca > Schistocerca cancellata. The sequence continues at coordinate 626,493,716 of NC_064630.1, forward strand.
CAGAGCATTCCTGATGTATTTTTGCTGCTTCCTGAGTGGATTAGTGTTGAGGTCTGTGTGCTGCCCTGCCTGTGGATGGTTTTTAAGGTGGTTTTCCATCTGCCTTGGCAAATGTGGGCTGGTTCCCCTTATTCCACCTCAGTTACACAATGTCGACAATTGCTGCGCAAACACTGTCTCCATGCTCACGTACACCATCATTACTCTACCATGCAAACATTTGGGGTTTGTTATGAGACATTGCCGGGAGGTGGGAGGGGGAAGGGGGAGGAGGGGGGCACTGTTGGCTGAAATGCACAATAACCCTGGGTTCAGTGTGGGGCAGCAGTGACGTGGGTGGACTGCTGTGGCCGTGTGGTTGTGAGCCACTGAGGGCTATGGCAGGGCGAAGCCTCCCCTTCGTTTCTAGGTCCCCGGTTTAATACACACAGTACAACATCTATATAACACAATTCCTTTAACTGCAACTGAAAAATGCACTTTATAGCTGTGTGCTCTTCACATATATACCATTACTGTTCTTTTGTCAATGATGCAAAGTGATAGTATAATTTATGTTAGCTATTCAGTACATAATCTGACAATACACAAATTCATCGAGCTAAAAGTCAATGTCCTTGGAATCAAAGAAGCTAAATAAAAGATACAGAATTCCAATCAACCAAACAATTTGTTTTTTCTTTTTTTCAGAAAATAGATACAAACATGAGGCAATGGTTGATGGAGAACCAGTGCTGTTTGAAATCCTAGACATGTGTTCAAAGGTAAGCAGTATAATTGTAATATCTTTCTTGAAATAACATATCACGACAATGATCCAGAAACCTGGGTCATGAATGAAACAGAAAAAAAGCAAGAAGTGAGCAAATGAGATGAAGGTTTCGATAAGTCAGATAGGTTTAGCAAAAATGGAAAGAATGATAAATGACAAGGTTAGGGGAGATAACATGAGGAGCCACTGGAAAAGAAGACTGAGGAAATTAAAATGGGATAGGTTTTTGAAGAGAATGGTGGAGGCAAGGACACCTATGAAGATGCACAAGATGAAGATGAAGGATAGGAGGCCAAAGGACAAGAATGCATCTGGGGCAAAGTAGCAACAAAGAGATGGTCGAAAGAGGTGAGAACACCGAGAGGCTCATGTTGCAAGCAGATCCTCCCAGTGGCAAAAAACTGTATAAGATTATGATCATGACGCTGACGCTGGTGATATGGAGGTTCAACAATTTTATTGCCAAACAAATATATTATCTTAAATCTTAAAATAATATATAGTTACTGACAAATATTTGATACTGAATCTTGAAATTATATGTAATGAAAGAGCTTGCATAGCTATACATAAAAATATCCAAAGAAACTTTTTACAAAGCCATTCAAAAATACTAACACCAGGTCTCAGAGTTGTAAAGTGCATATTGTTTTTTTTTTAGTGTAAAGCAGAGGGGGGGAGGGGGGGGGGGAATAGGTGGATTTTAGGAAAAAGAAGAAATCAATGGGATGGTTATTTGATAAGTATGAAGCAAAGTAGTACAAATCAAAATCAGAGAAGATACACCTACAACATTTATTAAATTCTGTGATGACAAAAGATAATTATACACATGTGATTAAAATGAATTTCGGATAAAAATATTCAGGATGGAAGATTAGAGCTCAACATATCAACAGTGAGACCATTCAAGATGGAGTACTTATTCAGAGTGATCTAGGAGACGGAAGGCCTTGTTTAAGGCACTATGCAGGTATTTGAGAAATATGAAAAAACTGTTATTGGGAGGAGCAGCAGGATGTGTTGAAATAAGCCCTTATGTTCATGGTATGAAATTGAAAAATAAAAATTTGTAACTCAGGGTTACCCATCATTAGCCTTGTTCTTTCAAGGTTCAAAAAGTATTGTGATACTCTTGTCAACACACAATGCTAAATAATTCCACACATAAGATGATTAGATTAGATTAGATTAATACTTGTTCCATAGATCATGAATACGACACTTCGTAATGATGTAGAATGTGTCAGGTTAATAAAATTTGTCTGACAAGATATTACATTACACAAAATATTGCATGACACTAATGTTTAAGTTTTTTTCCCCTCCCTTAATTTACATCTAAAAATTCAGCCAATGAGTAGAAGGAGTTGTCATCTAGAAATTCTTTTAATTTATTTTTAAATGTTGGTTGGCTATCTGTCAGGCATTTGATGCTGTTTGGTAGGTGACCAAAGACTTTTGTGGCAGCATAATTTACCCCTTTCTGTGCCAAAGTCAGATTTAACCCTGCATAGTGAAGATCATCCTTTCTCCTGGTGTTATAGCTATGCACACTGCTATTACTTTTGAACTGGGTTGGATTATTAACAACAAATTTCATAAGTGAATATATATACTGTGAGGTTACTGTGAGGATCCCTAGATCCTTAAATAGATGTCTGCAGGATGACCATGGGTGGGCTCCAGCAATTATTCTGATTACACGTTTTTGAGCAATGAATACTTTTCTACTCAACAATGAATTACCCCAGAATATGATGCCATATGAAAGCAGTGAATGAAAGTAGGCATAGTAAGCTAGTTTACTGAGATTCTTATCACCAAAATTTGCAATAACCCTAATAGCATACGTAGCTGGACTCAGACGTTTCAGCAGACCATCAATGTGTTGCTTCCAGTTTAACCTCTCATCAATGGACACACCTAAAAATTTTGAAAATTCTACCTTAGCTACAGACTTCTGTTCAAAGTCTATATTTATTACTGGAGTTGTGCCATTTACTGTACGGAACTGTATATACTGCATTTTATCAAAATTTAAAGACTGTCCGTTTGCTGAGAACCACTTAATAATTTTGTGAAAAACATCATTTACAATTACACCACTTAGTTCTTGGTTTTTGGCTGTTATTACTATACTTGTATCATCAGCAAAAAGAACTAACTTTGCGTCTTCATCAATGTCGAATGGTAAGTCATTAATGTATATCAAGAACAGTAAAGGACCTAAGACCGAACCCTGTGGGACCACGTACTTGATAGGCCCCCAGTTTGAGGAATCAGCTGTTGCTTTAACATTACATGAACCACTTATTTCAACTTTCTGCATTCTTCCAGTTAAGTATGAATTAAACCATTTGTGCACTGCCCCCCTCAAACCATAATGATTTAGCTTATCTAAAAGAATTCCAAGATTTACACAATCAAAGGCCTTTGAGAGATCACAAAAAATACCAATGGGCGATGTCCAGTTTTTCAGAGCATTTAATATTTGATCAGTGAAACCATATATAGCATTTTCTGTTGAAAAGCCTTTCTGAAAACCAAACTGACATTTTGTTAGTACTTTATTTTTACAAATATGGGAAGCTACTCTTGAATACATTACTTTCTCTAAAATTTTTGACAGAGCTGTCAGAAGAGAGATTGGGCGATAGTTGTTGACATCCGACGTATCCCCCTTTTTATGCAATGGTTTTCAGTCTATCGGGGAAAATACCCTGCTCCAAAGAACTATTACATACGTGGCTGAGAATCCTACTTATCTGTGGGGAACAAGCTTTAAGTACCTTGCTGGAAATGCCATCAATTCCGTAAGAGCTTTTACTTTTCAGTGAGTTTATTATTTTACTGATTTCAGAGGGAGAGGTTGGTGGAAATACAGTTGTTTCAAACTGCACAGGTATGGCCTCTTCTATTAGTAGCCTTGCCTCTTCTAGTGAAGATCTAGATCCTATTTTCTCCACAACATTTAAAAAATGATTATTGAAAATATTTTCAATTTCTGATTGTTTGTTAGTACACTTGTCATTCAGTTTTATGGCACTAAAGTCTTCCTGTGCTCTTGGTTGCCCTGAGCATAAGGAACGTCTTTCTGTGGCTATCTATATTAAGTGAAGTGTGTCTCCACTGATACAGCTGCAACAGCTTCTAAAAGAAGGCTGTGGAGGCCAATTTATTTCTGATTTCCTCATTTATCATTTATTAGTCATCTCCTGAAGTAAATGTACAGTTTTGGCCAAGTTTCCAAGCATGCCTGTGATTTAAAATGCATTTAGTAACACTTCATGTGAGAAGCTGCTGTTACTTTATACCAGTCTCCAGATGTAACAGAAAATGGTTTCAAACACAAGTGAGATATTGATGATGCAAACAAAAGCTAAAACTGAGTATCACATATCACTCAAAATTAATTTTTATTGTTAGCCACACAGATCATTAAAGACTAAATGCACTGAAGATGTAAAACTAAATAGGTACCTGAAAAAGGTGTTGCATGGTGTGCTGTTTACTGGTTTCACTCAATATGGTCTCTATCTCTATTAGTAGGTGAAGAATTCATTAATTCTAGATTAGAATTGTTAGCTGGATGAGAAATAATGAAAATGCACAATGTAATAAAAATTTTGTAGATATGCAAAACCAATGGAAGATAATAACATGCACAAAACACTTACAAAGAAATGAACATTCAAAATGAAGTTATTGCGTCAGATAGTAAGGAACTGACACAATTCAACAAAAATAAGTGAAGGAGTACTTTTTGGAATCACCAATCCCTCCATTCAGCAAAGAGATGAAATTGTTCAAGGATATAGCATAATTTGATGCTTACACAGGAAAGTCATTCATTAAGGAAAGTCATTCATTAACAAGAAGAGAGACACAGATATCATCTGTCAGGCTGTACGTATTTTGATCCATTGTTCTGGGGAAATTTCCAAGCTAATCCTTCAGTTATCCAATTCCTCTTCTTTTTTGCCATATGAAGAAACCAACGATGAAAAGCTCTTAGTTTCCTAGATGAGTGTCAGTGGTGAGACAGAGTGATGTTTTTTAATGATTATCATTCTCATCACCTTCTCACCAATACATTGCTGTATATTAATTCTGTCACTTGGCTGGAAATCTGAGAGCTTTTCATCAGTAGCATATGCTGAAAAAGTCCATAGTCACAAGTGAAGAATCCATTGTTCACAAAGGAAATATATATAAATATTTTCTTTGTATTAGCTTGTTACCACCTATCAAGTATAAGTGTTTCATATTTTTCTTAGAATGTAAGTCCCAAACAAGCTGAGTGCAATCACCTGAGTGTCTTCCACTTCAGTTTACCATCTATAAGAATTCTAACAACTGATAATAGACATCAAATTATGTATCATTTTATTTAACTTTAATTATAACCACATCTGAGTGCCATGCCCATAACATAATGTTGTCTGCAGTTTTGCAATGTAGATGGGAACATGTTATTTCAAAGCATCTGGTTTTGAAAGGCCATATGCTCCACTGAGTGAAGTAATGAACCTACAAAAATTAACTGATGAAGTTAGTTTGAATAAAGACAATTTTGTTGTGTTAAAAGGAGTATCAAACAATGTCTATAGAAATGAGATGTAAAGGCTACTACAGAAATGAGGTAAAGTTTAAACAATTTAATTCCACATCGTCATGATTTACCACCCTGGTCATATGTGTACTGCAAAATTAGTGCTGCAAACAAGTGTATCACTGAAGCACGTACTCACTTTAAGGATGTCTATACTGTAGACATAAGCAGCTTAGAGCGAGGATTCCATACAGTCCATGGACTTCATTTAAATGTGCAAGGGAAGGAATTACTAGCTGAAAAAATATGTATTCACTTTTCGAGGAAGACGGAGGAAAAAATTATAGATGGCAAACAAATGAAGATTACAAAGTGTTTTAGAAGAGTTACAAACAATAATGTCATCAGCCAAATGTAAATTACCAAATGATTTAAACCAAATAGGCCAGAAGCAAATAATCAAGTCATCAGTCAAACACAAATTATGAAATGCTTTAAACTGAAGAGGACAGAAATGAATGAAACAAAACTTGTACAAGCTCCAGAAGTTAAATCACCTATTGATTGTCACCAGCAAGCAGAAGCAACACACAAGAAACACTCAAAATTTCTTTAGAATACCTGTTTTAGTAAAAATGCCGTTAGATAAGGAACCAGAATCTTTTTCAACTAAGGTTTCTAAATAGCCAGATTTTGCTGTATTACACTATAACATTCGGTCACTTACAAAAAAATTACCATGTTGGAAGCACTATTCCAGTATAAAATAAATGTAAACATAATTAGCATTACTGAACACTGGCTACAAAATGACGAAGTAAAATTAGTCTCAATCTTAGGATATGCATCAGCAAGTAATTTTAACCATGAGTTCTCCAAACATGCTGATGCTGCTCTCTTTGTGAAAGGGCAAATAAATTTCTGTGATGTCAATAAAAGTTGTATTGACCCAATTGAAAAAGACTTCACACTATTACTAAGCTACCAGAGCTTAATTTCATAATTATTAACATATACAGAGCATCAAGTGGAAATGTGTCAGCCTTCATGAGCAAACTTTTAAGTTCTACTGAACAGGATCAGAGCATTAACTATGAAGACAGTGCTTTGTGGTAATTTCAATATTTATTTTTCAAAAGACAGCAATAGCAGAGACACTTTGATAAATACAACCAACACGTTCAATATGATCCCACAATACACTGCCCAACAAGATTAACAGAATTTACAAACTCCATCATTGACCAAATATTCATCTCAGACACAAGTTACAAATTCACAAGTAGACTACTGAGCAAGAGTTATAGTAATCATGAGCCACATCTTTTGTGTATAGAAATGCCAACAGGGAGTAGCAAGTGCAAAAAAAGTAATTGAAGAAAGAACTTTTTATGAAGATAACATTAGAGTTTTTAATTTTGTACTAGGTAAGTAAAGTTTGGAAAGCAAAATTATGTGGAATGACAATCTGGTAAGAAACTCATCTAACAAAATGAGATCTATCCGTGTGGGGAGTTATAGAGAAAGAAACTTGGAGATCAGTACCAAAAAAACAGAATGTATAATAAACACTAGAGGGCTGAAAAATCACAGTCATGACAAAATTCAATGAATACTTCATATCAGTAACTGAAGACCTCATTCAAGTACACTGTAGAGGACCAGTGCAAGTTCCCCTGGATGCCTCTACATATATTTATGAAACAAATCCCGATGAAATTATAATTAACTCATTAAGCAATATAGTGTCAGGTGGCTTTGATGAAGTACCTGATTTCATATTAAAAGTATATACTTACAACATAGCAAAACCACTGGAAAACATTTTCAACCTCTCCAGAACTGGCATCTATCCAGATATTCTCAAAATAGTAAAAGTTTCGCCACTGCTCAAAAAAAGGTTTTTCTCATAAAATATCAAACTACCAATGTGTGTCACAGTTAAGTTCCTTCTCAAAAGCTCTAGAAAAACTCTTTTATGACAAGATTTTAAGTTTCATAAATAAGTATTCTCCTCTTACCACACGAAAAACAAAGTTTTAGAAATTCTAATACCAAGAGACAGCAACTTTTGAATTCTTAGACAGTGCTTTGAAATCCTTTGACCAATATAAATTAGCTGCAGGTATTTTTCTAGACCTGTCAAAAGCCTTAGACGTCCTGGACCATAATGTTCTGCTCAAAAATAAGGAGGACAAGAAGTAAGGGGTGTAGCACATAATTGGTATCTAAAAAACCACAGGCAGAAAGTATCACTCCAGTATGAATTCAACACCAAAAATAAAACAAGAAACAACTCATTCCTTTCGAGCATATTACCAATAAAATATGGAGTACCAAAGGGTTCAATCTTAGGTCCACTGCTCTTCTTGATTTATGTAAACGACGTTGTTGAATATATGATTTCCCAAAAAACTATCCTATTTGCCGATGACACAAGCATATTGCTTACTGGATCCAGCCCAGAAACTTTGCAGTCAACAGCAGAAAGTACTATGAAAAGACTATCTGTGTGGTTCAAAAACAAACTCATTGTAAATATTGAAAAACTGTGTGTGTGAGCTTCCAATTATTTCCTCCACCTAATCAAATGTCCATTCAAGCACGATTAAAAAAGTGATCCCTTAGAAAATGTAAATGGCACAAAATTTTTGGGTCTGTTGGTTCAGGAAGACTTCAGTTGGGACACATATATGAATAACTTGGCTAGAAAACTCTCATGCATGTGCTATGGTCTTAGAATTTTCAGTCAACAACAAGCAAAACAACAGTACTGAAGGCATACTTTGTGCAGTTCCACTCACTGCTTCGATATGGGATCATTTTCCAGGGACGCTCAACTCATAGTGTACAGGTTTTTAGAATCCAAAAAAAGAGCTCTGAGAATAATTTGTGGCCTTAGAAAGATGGAGTCCTGTAAATCTCATTTTACTGAGTTTGGTGTCCTGAATGTTCCAAGTTCATTCATTTATGATACAATACTGTTCACTAGGGACTACCTCTTGTAAACACACAAACTGCTACAGAACAAAACTGTACACTATAATTGTACCAGCAGGAAATCAAATGTGGATAAAAAATGTCACAGAACAACAGCCTATCAGAGGAGCATAATTAACATTGGTGTAACACTACACAATAAGACACTGGAGGAAAATAAATACGACATACTCAACATTTAAAATTAAACTAAAGGTATTTCTAATACAGCACTGTTTCTACTCTGTAAAAGAAATTCTGAATATGTAAGGAAAAAAAGTTACTTAAAAATTAAAGTGTAAGAAGAGGCATCTAATGTTATTTGCCTACTGTTTGCTAAGACTATGTATTATAGCAACTTTTCTTTGACCTGTCCAAAATCAATTCTACAATTTTTGCTGTATGTTAAAACTGGACCAATAAAAAATCTGTCAATCAGTCTTCGACAAATGCTATGCCCTTAATACTGCAGAAATGACGACTTAGTGAGAACTGCTATGCCCATAATGTTAAGGGCTTGGCAGTTCCACACTAATATTATTGGCATGGCATCCTTTCCAACATTGAGGACAATGAAATATTACGGGTATGGCACTCAAAGTGTTAAATGGCATAAGGTTTTTTTTTTTGTTTTTTTTCTTAGAAAAGTGTATTCATAATTATTTCCATTACTTAATATATCACTGAAAATTTTTGTTTTGGTAAAATTACTTTCATTTTGTTGTTATAGTTCTTTCATATCATAAAGGTTTCAAAGTGCATCACTTTTTCTAATTTTGTGTTAGGTACATACCTGCTTTCCTCTACATTGTTTCCGAGTGTAAAATAAGTTCCTATCATTATGTGTTCCCTCAAAACCTTTTCTTCCTGTTGTCCATTCTTACAAAATGAGAAGATTGTATTCACTGTGATGAAGCCTTTGACGCCTTCATAATCTGTATTCCCTCACATATGACACACCTTTTTACATGAATCTTTTTCTAACATACATGGAGACTAAGACACACACTGCTTTTGTCTTTCTCTTAACTAACAAGAAGCGTTACTATATTGTTAGTCTTGAGAAATCTGTTGTTTTGCACTTCAAATTTTGCAATCTTTAAACAAATTACGAATAGTTAAAATTTTTCATTATCAACATCAATATTGTGATATTGTAACTTGGATTATATACATTTTGAATGATATGTAACTGAACAGGTGGCAATGATACCTTTCTTTTAACAGAATGAAGATGACCTTCCCAGCAGTGAATCGTTACAGTGGGCAGATGGGTACCTATTGGTTTACTCTATCACTGACAGACATTCATTCAACTTTGTGCGGAAGGTTAGACAGCAACTGCCTGGTGATGCACCTATGGCTCTTGTTGGAAACAAAGCAGACATGGTACATCTGCGCCAAGTTAGCACAGATGAAGGTAACCTGAATTACTAAAAATTTTAGAAAAAAATATGTTGTCAAAAAAAGCCACAAAGCTATAAATCAGCACACTGTCACTAAGTATATAAATAATATGGGTAACAACATCAAATTGTTTGAGTAGCAATGCAATATATCCACACAGAACATTAATAAACAAGAATAATTGGGGTGAAAGGTATCGGATGGAAATGGGATGGATAAGAGATAGAAAGGGAATAACGAGGCCCAGCTGCACAGGGCATTGCAGCAATCCAACAGAGAGATCTGAAAATTTGTGGTGGATTAGGACTCATACCCAGATGCTCAACATCTCTAGAACCGTTGCCATAATTGCCTCAACCATCCAGACATGCTTTCCATAGGACCCAAATTCCCAGCTTCCCACCTGCCACACTGCAACGATACCCGACGATTAACCCTCTACTCACAGAGTTCTGATACCCATAGGATTTCGAACACTGGTTGCGCATCCACATTGAAACTTTTTCACCGAAAAGCCATTGTGTCCATATGTGTGTATGCACAACCAATATCTGAATTCCTACAGGACTCAGAAATCTGAGAGCAGGGGATTAATGGGTGGGGGTCATTGCATTGTAGCAAGTTTGAAGTTGGGAATTAGAGTCTGATGGAAGGCATGTCTGGCTGGCCTAAGTGGTTAAGGCAACCATTCTAGAGAAGCAGAGCATCCAGATTCGAGTACTGGCCCAGCAAAAATTTTCAACTCTCAATGTTGCATTGCTGCAGTGCTCTGTGCAGTTGGAAGTCATTATTCCCTTCCTATCTCTTTCCCATCGTGTTTCCTTTCTGTTCCTTGCTTTATTGCAAGTAGTGTCTGCTCTGTCAGACATGACTGACATAACAGACGCCACTCATATCTATTAATAAATAAAGCCATGAAAATTTTTCTATACCACCTACGGTACTGATTTTATCTTATTCACATGATTTTCTTAAGACACATTCAATAAAAATTTCAATTTCTATGAAGCAAAGATACTTTTTAAGTGACTCACATCTGTTCCTGTCAGTTTATATTCTCTCTTATAACAGCTGTTACGTGGCAATATTGATCTCAGCGATTCATGTTCATTTCTTGGAATCTCTTGCAAATAACAACCACTGACAACCAAGAGACTTTTCTTCTTATCTAGAATTAGTAAAAGTATAATTCATATTTTCTTTTGCACTATAATGTGCAAGGTTAGTTGCATAAGGCAAAACACTTCTTTTATTTTGTGAATGGCTCAAGAATCAGCCAAAGGTTTTTGATAAACGATAGTACACAGAAAGGCATGTAATTTTGTTGTTTGTTCAATCCTTCTAACTCTCATATTAATTGACACATTGAAGCCAGTGTTTTTTTAATTGGAATGATTTATCTTTTAGTAGCCTTTGAAAGCTCTTAAATCAGGAAGTGTAATTAGGTAGCACTTGTTTCTGAATCAACTAGCGAGACTCATGGATATTTTTAGTATGTGTCTGTTCTGGAATATGTGGATTTTTTTCATAGAAGTTACACCTAAATGACTTAGAATGCCTTTTGTAGTGAATTTGACAAGTTAACATTTTCCCATTCAGAAAGCAGGGCAACAGCTGCACTGTATTTTGTACATTCCACTATAATCTTTAATAAGATGGCATTTTTATAGCATTGTTCTTAGGTATGGTACATTTATCAGTGTGTGTTGTCTTTGGTGTATTATTTCTATTAAGCATATTGGTTGGCTTTCTATTGGGCAACTTGCCACTTGTTTTTGTTGAGGACCTTTTGTTTTAATGTAGAATATGTCTATCTGGCCCTGAACTGAATGCAGCATATTTGTGTGTGTGTGTGTGTGTGTGATATCTGTATTGTCATGTCAATGTAGGTTACTTCCCTGTACATATAAAAGTATTATTGCAACTGTTCATTACCAGCTGCATGATCTAGGAAATTTATGGAATGATTGGTTCCATATTCTATAGTGAACTCTATACTTACCTCTGAATCACAATACAGCAACTATTCTGCATGGCTTGGATTCAATGAGCCCTTAGTAGGCTTCTAGAGCTATGTGGCACCAGTTTTCTACATACAGGTCATGCAATTCCCATAAATTATGAGCCAGTGGTTTGTGGGGAGCTGGTGCCTAGCATCTGAGATGTGTTTCATGGAGTTCAGATCTGGCAGTCTAGTGGCGAAGACGTCAACATCATGCCCCCAGACCACTGTAGCCCGATTCTGGCTGTGTGACATACAGAGTTATCTCATTGGATGATGCCATCATTATTGGAGGAAACTTCAAGCATGAAAGAATGCAGGTGGCCTGCAATGAAGTTCATGTAGTCAACAGCTGTCGTGAAGACTATGACTAATCATAAATGATGATGATGTTGAGTCAAACATGGGAACACATAGGAGTCGTCTGCTGGGGAACCCTGAAGTTCAACAACATTCACTGAATAATGTGCTCCAAAATTTTTATGCATGTACCAACACTGTACTCAGTCATCATATTTGACACAGATCCCCTGCTTTACAGAGTGGACGAGCCTGCAACCTTCACTTTTTATGAAGAGGTATTGATGACCGATACATTGTCACCTATTTGTTGTTTCACCAACCTTCAATTACTTTCCACAGATGCTCACAACAGTGACATGCAAAATGTGAGATGGTCATTCCCTCGTGCCAGGCCATAACAACCTACCCTTTGTCAAAGTCACTTATGTCACTTGATTTTTCCTGTTTACGCTTTGTACTATCACTAGAATGATTCCTCCATTTCTCTCTTCTGTGTTTATATACTTTTCTGCTGCATCAAGTCTCGAAACTGTCATCATTCAATCTCACAGCAGCCAACGGTCATAATGTTTCAACTCATCAGTGTGTATTTGTGTGAAGTGAATTAAATATTTAAAAAAGTTCACTACGTTCCTCTTTGTGTCATTAAATAAATTTAAAATATCACCAATATACATCTTTTTTTTTTTTTAAAAAAAAAGCTTCCTTCTTTTACAGGAAAAATTATTTAAATTATTTTCAATGTCATTAATGAATATGATCACACTACCACTTCTTTCTCTTAGTAAATTTTATCATTAAATGAGAAACAATTATAAGACAATACCAGTTCCAGTAGCCCCATTAACTCCTAAATCTTGGGAAACAACAGTTTTGTGTATTTAATTAGGATATTCCTGACAGCTTCTGGTGTCAGTGACAGGTTCATGTATGAATAGATTAACAATACCAAATGAAGCAAAGCTATCTTATCTTGGAAACTTAAATTGTTATAAGGGTTTTTAATTTGTCAGTATTTTAACTGAATATGATGTTTCAAATTCATAAAATTTTCTCAGTTACCATTCATCAATACGAAACTGTATATGCTGGCATGTTGTTGGAGTTAGAAATAGATCTGACTGGGGGAGTCAGGTTTGTGGATTATTAGTTTGGGGACAATGGTATTCGTTACAATGCAATTCTCTGTTTGGTAATAGGAAGTGTCATTTGTTTAGCATTTTTTAAACTGTTTGTCCATGTTTCAGTTCAAGTAATGGTCACAGAAATTTCAGTTCTTTTTAGTAGTATATTAATTTTTGTTCCTTACAGGATAACTTGTTTAAAATTGTGTCTAAAACATTTTGTTCATTATGCCTAAGACTCACTGTGTTTGTAACTCTTTTGGTGCATACTATGAGATTTATCACGCTGTTTTGGTTTAGGGTGGTCTGGATGTTTTGACTCTTTTGTTTATTTATGTGCAATCTGCAGTAGGGATTCCATTTCAGTTCCTCTAATTTCTATTACAAATAGTGTTTATCATGCTTGTACAAAAATTGTAATGTATTCAAGAATAAAATTCATTTACAACAGATAGTTAACTCTAAATGTAGGTGCTAATGACCTCTCTTAATTTCATCCTTCTGTTTGTGCTATAGCTTAAGCTCAATTTTTAAATAAATTTTCCCAATTTGCTTTTGATTAACTTGATTTTTTAGGTGAAACTGCAGAGCATCTAACCATAATAAAATTTGTTTTACTACTTAGATTTACAATGGTTTTTTATGTGTTTTTTGCCTTACTTGCTACAAGTATTTGTAATGAGCACAAATCAATATGCTTCAAGCAAAAGAGAAACTGAGCAAACAGCCATGAGGAAGACAGGTGACGAGGGATGAGACTGACTGGCACTGAGGCAGGATCGTGGAATGAGTTGAGAACTCTTGAAAGAGTAGATGCAAGTGGAGAAAGGAATGAAGGAAGGGAGGAAGGAAGGATGGAAGGAAGATTTGGTAATGTCCTGTCGACAAAGGAGTTGCTATTCTCACAGCTTCATTGATACTTTAACCGAGAAATTTGATGTGAAGGTCGAGATTTTAACATTATCATGTTCCATGGAGTAACCATTTCTGATGCAGTCTGCAGCTACAGTAGATTCGCTAGGTTGTAAAAGGCAAACAATTCTTCTTACACATTACATCAGTCTTCTAGCTACAGCTGATCACTGTGCTGTAGTTAATCCATACTGATGTCTTCAATGCATTATTCTTGGCACATGCCCAATCTTGTGGATTAAATCTGAAGAACACAGAGAGATGAAAAATCTGATTCACAGAGTAAACATAATCCCAATCTATTCATGCAATTTGTTGTATCCATAATTGGAGAAACAACAAATAACGATTGGCATGAGTTCCAAATTCTGTTTATTGCCAACAGTTCCACAATACTAACACAACTTGGTGCTTGATCAAGAGCAGCAACTGGGCTGCAGAGTCCAAGTCTGGTATGTTAAACAGTCGTAGCACAGTGTAGCGTCATTCCTGGGTGCGACATTGACGTAGCAAATAGGTAGCTCAACACGAGACTGCCAGGCGTGGCGGCGTATGCGGCTATATAGAGCGAGTGGCGGAGGAATATGCCCACCGTAACAGAGTCCGCTTGTCGTGTCCTGTCATGATTGGTGGCGCGGCCTCACGTAACTATCTCTCGGGAGGACACCAGCCGAGGTTGCCATGACAGTGCAGAGGCACTCAGTGTCTGAGGCCCGTGCCTGCGCTGTACAGCTGCACATAAGCGGGGCGTGCCGGCCGTTGGCTGTATGACATAAAGACTGCGGCCACGCAGCTGCAGGCGCCACGATGTGGGGATTGACTATACTACACAATGCCGCTCACGGGCAGCCTACTTTTTTCACTGATTAGGTAGTTCTGTGCACTTTCAAGCTGTTAAATTATATATATAATGTTTTGTGCCACGTTATTAAATATTATGCCTTGCACTGTGGCACTTTTCATTCCTACTTCTAACATTTTTGTACAGTTATAAAAAAGGTCTAGAAAAAATATCACTTTATGACATAAATTAGACTATGACTACTGAAACATTAAGAGGTAGAATTACTATTCTGTGACATTTTTTTCTTGTTAATTTTCTTAAGTACCTATGAATATTTAAAGATATTATAGTTCACAATGCAGAAATATATCTGACGATTTCTTTATGTTGAAAACAGTCTCATACACATTCACAGTTGAACATTACATGCATATTTCAAAAATAAATGACAAAGGTGTGGTGTACAAACTAGTAACTCATACCAGATCTATAGGATTCATTTGAAGAGTGACAAAATTATTGTGAACATGCACCCACACTCAGTCTGCAATTTCAACTCTTCTCCAGTCCACATGTGATTATAATAGTTTTGAACAATATAATCAGAAACTGTTAATTAAACTCAACTCCACAGTCTTGCAGCACTCGAGAAAAAATTGTGTAACATTACATGAAAAGCCTAATCAGCAGGTCAAAGGAAATCTTACAGCACAATTTCAATACAACTGAAATTAGATCTATGTGATATTTCATTTCATATTACTGTACTTAGTTAATGCAAGGTATATGAACAGAGTTGCCGATACTCAACTTGACATCAACAATGTAGACAAATAAGAAGCTAAGCCTGAACTTACTTTGCAAAACTACGTTGCCGCATGGTAACCGCTGTTGCTCCAAGATTAAAGACAAATTCTTTTGAAGCTAATGCAATATCTCTGTACAGCGTACATAGATACTGATGGGACAACAAGTTATGATCACAGCCCACTGCGAGACTGAATGAAGCCTTGTAGTGTTTGCAGGTATATGACGAGGGATAGCAAGAACATAAATGGAGCAGAAATGCATAGTGAATCAGCCACATACGGAAAAATCAACTGATATAAGCAACTTTGACAACAGGAAATTTGTTGTGGTTCTGTGTTTGGGAATGAGCATTTTGAAATGGCAAAGCTGGTTGGCTGTTCACATGCCATTGTTATGTGCACGTATGAAAGGCAGTTGAAAGATAGTGAAACTAGAAGTAGGCAACATGCTGTTGGATATCCACACCTCATCACAGAATGTGTACATCAAAGGCTTGCCTGATCTGTACAGGAAGACAGGCCATGGCCTGTGGCATATCCGACAACAGATTACAATGCTGGTGCTGGCCCAAGCATTTCTGATCACACTATTAGGCGTACATCATTGAACATGGTGCTCTTCAGCAGATGACTGCCATGTGTTTCCCTGTTGCCTCAATGACATCATCAATTATAACTGCAATGAATAATCTTGATCATCTTGTGCTCCACAGAAGATTCATGTTAAAACTAGCAGCCACCAAAGCTGTGTTGAGGTAACATTTATTATGTCATGAGTGGTTTCATTCAGTCAACATCATAATATGGGCACAATTCTGTTATGAAGACTGTTGACATTGTCATGCGATGACGATCACTGAAAATGGAAATGCCATGTGGCTAGGGCCTCCCGTCGGATAGACCGGTCACCTGGTGCAAGTCTTTCGAGTTGATGCCACTTCGGCGACTTGCATGTTGATGGGGACAAAATGATGACAAGGACAACACAACACCCAGTCCCTGAGCGGAGAAAATTTCCAACCCACCAGAGAATCAAAACCGGACCGTTAGACACGACATTCCGTCGCACTGACCACTCAGCTACCAGGGGCGGACATGATCACTGAACAAAACAAGTCATGACTTCTACATATACTACTAAATTAAAGTCCCCCGCCACCAAATTTGCCTGATCTGAACCAAATGGAACACCTCCGAGATACCTCCAGAAACCTAGCAAGGTTATGACAAGTCCATGTCTCACAGAATCAGTGTTGTATTGTGATCCACAAGTGAACCCACACACTATTGAGCTAATGGTCACAATGTTCTGGGTCGTCAGTGTCTGTATCAAGTACACTAAAGCAGTACATGGTTTAGTCTACCAGCAACAACTTTTTTATTTTTTTGTATCGGAATCAGTAGCCAGAAAGCAAAATAAAAAAAATTTACTGAAGACTGAAATATATTATTTATAAAGTGTATTGGTTTCTGTTTCAAACAACGGTAGGTTGAGAGTATAAAGAAGTAAAGCATTCTCCATGAATTTAGCAGCTAACAACCACTATTAATACTGTCCAAAGAGAAGCAACATTCACTTTACCATCTCAGTGCTGTACTGCCCTGTACTGTCAGCACAACTGTGTTTCAAATTCTCTCTGACAGTCTTTCATTACAATTTTAACTACAATGGAGTTACGTGATTTATCATTTTCCATCTGAGAAGATGTAGTTAACAAAAAATTTCAAATTAAATGTAAATACATGTTCGGTCTGTTTACTGATCACCTTCAAATTTACAAAACTTCTCTCTCTCCTTTGCCTTTATGGTCTTCTGATGTCCCCAAATGAAAATTCATAAAAATCACATGTATTTACCTCAATTCACTTTTTCAGGCCAAGAACATAAGTTTCAGAGGACTTGATGCTTACCTTTTGTGTGCGTATGCTGATCACCAGCATACAAGCTCTACTCGTGTATGTTACAAAATATGTTATGTTTGGAACAAGCACTTTGTGTGTGACCTTCCATGCCACTACGTGCATTTTTCTACTCCTTAAATAGTTTGAAGTTATGACATCTTCTGGCAGATTTTGTAGTATAGGATACTACTGTACAGAATCTATGAAGAGTAATTGCAATCCTTTCACTATAGTTGTATACCCTGAACATTTTATGGGGCTGCTCAACCATTGGGTGCATCTGGTAACTCTGACTTTCTAATTTTCATATCCTGTCTAGGGATTTATAATTTATAGTAGTTTTTTTTTTTTTTTTTTTGAGAGGAGGAAGGGGGGTGGGATGAGAGAGAGAGATCTTAAAGGAAATTTATGTTTTTCATAGAAATTCATTTGCAGAAACTTAAAAAAATCACATTATTATTATTGTTATTATTAACATATTCCAATGCACACAGAACATATATAAATTTAAACCAAACAATAATTCCAGTTTCTTGAATTTATCAGTCTTTATCCAATACAGGTGAAATCCTGGCAAAGGACTTTGAATGCTGGTTTGGTGAAGTGACAGCAGCAGAGCAAGTAACCCAAGTAGCAGATGCATTCCATGAGGTGTGTCGTGAAGTCCTTGGTCTGCGTCGGCGCAGTAAGCAGTCACTACTGGACAGAGTCCTTGGTGGAAAAAGTACAGGTCTTGGACTACGTGCTTATTCTCGGGGAAAAAGTGACAGTGCTCTTCCCAAGGACTGAACTGTTGTGTTGTTTCCATGAGAAGTACTGTGCCAACTGCACTTCTTAACCTAAAAATGGAAAGTGCAATATACTGCTGAGTGGTAGGCAGAAACTTCAGTGAAGTTTCTGATATGATGAGTCACAGTAGGTTCTGTGGTGAGCTGTACTGTGGAATCTTTTAAAATACTCCTGTTGTTACTGAACAGAAATAAAGACATTAAGTACATTAAAATCACAACAATACCTAGGTGATACAGTTATGTACAAAAAATAATTATTCTTGAGTGATAAATGTACAAACCAGCAATAAAAGTGAACTTTTTTCTTCCAGCCTGGTGTACAGCAACATTAAAAATGCACAAAAGAAGCTTGTAATTTGCATATAAATATTTTGTGGGATCACCCTGAAATCACTACTATTAACAATCTGGTAACAGTTGCACATACTTAAAATATTTAATGTCTTAAAACCCATTTTTTTCTTTTAGAAAAACCTACTTTTTCTTTTAGAAACCTCTAAACAGTGAAATGTTTATTATTATACATGCCATCTAAGTTAAGGCAGAAAAGCCTATAGTAGCTGACAATGGGTGAGTGTGCCTTATTTTTATGTGGTAGTCAATGCAATGTGTTGGTGCAAATCTGCTACTGTGAGAAATTTGTGTGTACTACAATAAACAACCAAAACAATTTGCAACAGGCTTCAGCATTTGGGCTGTGATCAATCACTATGTAATGAATGTAACAGAAGACATGTTAGCCTACGTATTGAACTGAATTACAAGTGCCTACTCAGTCACAGAATGAAAACAAGATACACTACTGAGATAAGGATTGCAACATTTGGCGATGTGCCACTGATGCTTTACAATAGAAAGATTCACAACAATACAAATGAAATGGTATAATTAACATGTCTTCAGAGTAGTCTTCTAAGCTGCACATTTACAGGTGAAACCAAACATACGAGATGCATTCAACAAAGACTGAGACAAATTCTAAAAAGAAATACTCACTCAAACTCAATATTTTCCCATTCAATATAGCCACCATTAAGAGTGCTGCACTTGTTCCATCATCTCATTCACTTTTGGAAAACATCCTCCAATCCATTTCTTGATGACCACTTCAAAATCGCCTCTAAAGGCTTCAATACATGATTTTCAGAACTAAATCAAAATCCTTTGATATCCTTTTTCACAGCAGGATACAACAAAATGTCACTCGGGACAACCTCAGGACTATACAGGGGTGTGGGACTGTACAAATGCCCATTCTGGCTAAAAACATTGTAACAGCTGCTGCAAAATGAAGCCACTCATTGTAATGGTGCATTTTTCACTTCCCATGAAGTTCCCTCCATTTTTTGGGATATTGTCTTCCAACAATTACTGGCACATTCTTGCAGAATTCTGCATTTACTGTCCAAGCTCTGAAAACTTGAAGTGTGTATACCATGCTGTGATGATTTAAAAAATGCAATCAATAAAGCCTTATTTCCTGATTTCTCGATGTACACTTTTTCTTGGGAAAGGCTGTCCCTTTTGAACTGACTCTGTATTCTGTCTTTTCTATTCAGGGTCTTAAAAATTGACACAAGATTCATCAGCAGTGATGATGGTTTTCCACTAATTGTCCCCTTCATCTTGGGCACATTGTTTCCAATAGCTGTGATTGTCAACTGTGTTCTGTTTCTGAGCAGGAGTCAGAAGTCTGTCAATCCAGTGAGCACACAATAGTGACATGTTTAAAGAATCCTTCAAAATGGTGTTAGCATTTCCCATGGAAATTGCCAGCATATTTGTTAGTTGTCTACCAGTCACAAGAGATTCCTCGTGCACAACTGCTGCTGAACTGTAGATTGCAATGTCAGTAAGGACAGTGCTGGAGGGCCCTACCCTCTTTCAGCTTAAAACCCCCTCTCCCATATTTGAAAACTTTGTGCCATTGGAAACATGCAGCATGAGACACTGTAGATTCACCAGGAGCTCTATGATGATCTTGAAGTGTTTCCAAAGCAGTTTCTTCTGCAGAATACAAATCTTTGATTGCATAACATTCCTATCAACTTTCTGCCATTTAAACTTTAGATGCAGCTCTTGCTACAACCACATTCATTATGCTATTGCTGCAGAATGAATGAGATCAGACAGGGGTGGTGCCTGGTGGCAGTTAAGGATATTAGAAGACATGAAGCAGCCACTAAGTGGCAGTGCAATGGCCTTTTCAATACATTTGAAAACTGCTCTCTATCTTTGTTGGACAAACCCTCAAACAAAAGCACCATGCAGATATAGGCAAGTCATTTCCATAATGACACTGACAAGACTGCAATGCACATTTTCTGAATTCCTAAATTTTTTATGATGTGGCATTGAAGCCACTCAATCTGACATGAAAAAATGGCTTCCTTCTCAGCCAATGCTCAATTTAATTTAAAAATCCAGGGATTATTCCCATTACTGAATCTTTCTGATTCATGTAACCATGTGTTTAATTTGAGTGGAAGTTGTTTTTATTGCAGAGCTACATAACACGAGTGTCGCCTGTCATAAAGACTGCATTTACATTTCTTCGCAGTTGAAGTTCCTTTCCAAAACCACAAATTTGTTATCTGCGCCTCCATCTACAATCCACTTAACGTCTACTGTTATTAGAGAACATTTGGAATCATTTATCACAGTAAACAGAGCTGAATTTTACAGAGCAATGTGTCTCATTAAAAGTTGTCAATAACAACTATAAATGATAATAAATCTCCTCTACATATCAAGTATTTATATTATCAAATAATTATGTTAGTAGGCCAAGAAAGTGAATACTGTAATTTTCTGGTTCAATCTCAATATCAAAAGACATGAAATCACTATCAGAAAAAGTGACATGTGATGAACCAGAGTACTGACTCTCGACATCAAATGACTAGTATTCCCCTTTGTTACAAACTGATCTGCACTGGAAGACTGTAATTTCAGAAGCTATGTTTCAGTGAACATTAACGTGTGATTTCCAATGATTACACAACTTCTTGTGTATAAACCTCCAATTGAAATAAAAGAAAGAAAAAGCACTACATGTAACCAGTTGTGATGTTTTGTCAAAACATGAATGTGTGTATGAATCAAAATAATTCTGTGTACTACTTTTTTGTGAATAAATGAATATGTATTTTATTTGAAATGCAGATTATTTCCTACTGTGAACAAAATATGACTTTCAATTCAGACTGTGTGATACGGACAAAGGTGAGTACTGGGCAGCAATCTCTCTCTCTCTGTGCCTATAAATTTAACCAATTTTGGTATGGAATTTTCCTTTTTATGTAAAATACAAAACATGCACACTGCATCAAAGTAGCAGTTGATGACCTCCCCCACTTTTTTCCTTTCCTCAGCTCAAAAGAATTTCCCCATATATTTTAAATAAGTCTCCATTTTACTGAGTTAGTTGGCACAGTGGTTATCACATTGGACTTGCATTCAGGAGGATGACAGTTCAGATCTGTGTCCAACCATCCAGATTTAGGCTTTCCATAGTTTCCCTTAATCACTCTAGGCCCATGCTGCAACAATTCCTTTGAAAGGCCATAGCTGATATCCTTTCCCATCCTTGACACAATCCAAGCTTCTGCTATGTGTCTAATGACCACATTGCCAATTGGCATGTTAAACTTTAATTTTCCTTTAATCTTCCTTCCATTTAATATTTTCAGATTACACAACATGATTATAAAAATTTCAGTATTATCAAAAGACCAGATTGCCATTCATCATTGGGAGGAGATGCTGAGTTGTAGAGAGGCACAACAAAAAGACGGCTTACACTTAAGCTGTCAGCCAAAAGACATTTTTTGAAGTAGAAAAAAAAACACTTGAACACTGTCTCTGACTGCTGTGGCTGTGGTCATGCTCCACTTTCAGATGAATTTGATATACTAGTGTAAATCTGCACCCAATTTAGCTTATTTGTGCCTCTTACTTACAGCAATTTTGTCATTAACTTTCAGTGAGGACAAAACACTTATTTCTCGGTATATTTTACTTTTTTCCACATGTATATAAAATAGCTATTTGTGTAAATACAAAAATATGAACTGAAATACACTGAACCATAAATAATTACCAGTAGTTTCATTTATCTTCATAAGTTTCAAGAACATCCGCCAAATGTTCATTATCACGTGGCTTCTTGAAAACTTTCTTTCGCTGGTTTGGTTTCTTTCGTTTATGATGCAGTATTTTCTTTGGTCCATGATCTTGCATTGACCTGATACCCTGAAATAAAGAAAGAGAAATGTGTGAGAATAAACCTACAATTCTTATCCACTGGATAATTTACAAAATACACAGAACTATTCAGTGAAAGAAAACAAAACTTTCATGGTGTGAGATAGCTCCTACAGCACAATATTTGGATGTCATTTATGCACTGCATAATGACAGGGTGTCAATTCTAGATACATCTTCGATGAAATTAGAAGTGTCTTCGATGTGTGCGTATTACCATTATTTTCTAGGCAACTAACTTTGTACCCATTATTTCTGGGAATCTCTGAGACCAGGCTTAACACTTTGGAGACCAATCACTTAGAAGAATATTGGGCCCAGGAAACTGGCCATTTACACCATTATTTAAAGTGGTACTGGCACACATGCAACTGATGCATCTTCAGGAGTTATACATACTAAAAATGACCAAGCTTCAAGATTTATGCTTCATATTTACTTCAGTTCTTTGACAGATTACAAACATTAAAATAATGATGAGGAAGTATCATTATCCTCCGAAGAAAAAGTGAGAGGTGAGTTATTGAGTAATTTCTTCCTTCTTAGCTTTGGAAATTTCTTGCTCACTCAACAAATGTGATGTAATTTTAGCAGAAACAAAGCAAAACTGTGAAACCTAATGAATACACACAAGGAATTACATCAATGTGATCAAGTTTGCTCAGCCATTCATGACATCAGCTGTTATGTTTGCTGATGTTTCTTTTGAAATAATTGAGAAATTGACAACAGAAGGCAGCACCAGTCAAGGGGCAGCTCACAGATGTCTATACATTGCTCTTGTATGAAATAAGTCCAGTTTTTAAATGAGATGTGGCTCACATGTTGATAAAATTGCAGCATGAGCCATACTCGGTTGTGGTTTTTTTTTTTTTAACACAAAGTTGCAGCCTGAGCTATACTCAGGCTTGGTCTCCAAGATGGAGTGGGATGGCTTGTGTGCCAGATACCCATTAACAAAGGTGTAACCACATCAAAGGGGTATCTCTGCAGAGGCCATATTAACCTATGGTCCCTGAAGAGGGGTAGCAGCCTTTTCCATAGTTGTACGAGCAGCAGTGGATGATTTTATGTTCTACCTTGTAAAATTAGTCAACAGGCCTTTCTACGTTAGTACTGGAAGAGACTGAAAGGAATGGAAAACCTCACAGTTATTTCTCTTGAGGGCATGCAGCTCTACTATACTGCTCAAAGATAATGGTATCCTTTTGGGTAAAATATTCCAGTTCTAAGATAGTCCCTCACTCAGACCTCCAAGCAGGAGCTATTCAGGAGGCTGTTGTCATCAGAAAAAACAAAACTGCCATTCTACATGTAAAGAACATGGAACATTAGAGCACTTAATAGGGTAGGTAAGTTGAAGAATTTAAAAAGGCAAATGGATAAGTTGAAGTCATATACAGTGGGAACTAGTGAAGTGTGGTGGCAGGAAGAGCAGGGCTTCTTGTCAGGTCTGAACAGGGTTATAAATGCAGTCATGGGGAAAGAAGGAGCAGGTCTAATACTGAATAAGAAAACATGAATGCTAAAGTTTGTATGCCTACTAGCTCTGCATATGATGAAGAGATTGAAATAATGTATGATGAGATAAAATAATAATTTCAGATAGTTAACAGAGACAAAAATTTAAATGTGATGTGCGACTATATTTGTTAGTACTAAGGAAGAGAAGGCAAAGTAGTCAGGGAACATATACAGGGGGGTGGGAGGGATTAAAGAGGAGGATGCCTGGTAGAATTTGGCACAGGCCTTAATTAATTTAATCAGAGCTAATACTTGGTTTAAGAATCATGAAAGCATGTATATGTGGAGGAGATCTGCAGCCACTGGATGGTTTCAGATAGATTATGCAATGATAAATCAGATTTTAAACTTCAAAATATTTCCAGAGGAAGACGTGTACTCTGACCATAATTTACTGGTAATGAACTGCAGATTAAAACTGGGCCCTGACATAATCAAAAGAAGCAGGGGTTTATGAGAGTTTCAAAGGGAGCATTATGCAATGATTGACTGAAAAAGAGGAAAAGAATACAACAGAAAAAGAATGAGCTGCCTTGAGATGAAACAGCGAAGGCAGCAGGGAATGTTAATATGCAAAAGGACAAGTCCCTATAGAAATATGTGGATAACACTAGAGATATTAAATTTCATTGATGAAATCAGAAAATACATAAATGCACCAAATGAAGCAAGCAAAAGTGATTAGACACATCTACAAATGAGTGACAGAAAGTGCAAAATGATTTAGCAGGAATGGCAAAAGGACAAATGCAAGCTTACAGATGAAAGATGAAAGACAGATGCTACCTAGGAAAATCAAAGTGATATTTTGGATAAAAGAGAAGCAGCTGTATAAAGATGGAAAACTAGTGATAAGCAAAGAAGCAAAAACTAAAAGATGGGAAGAATACACAGAAGGGCTATATACAGGAAACAAACTTGAAGATAGTATTATAGAACAGTAAGATAAAGTAGATGAAGATAAGACAAAACACTGAAAGAGCAAATTTGAAAAAAGGACTCCGGAATGGAAGACTTCAGAATTATTGAGCTCTTTCCGGAGAGCCAGTGGTGCCAAAACTATTCCACCTGTTGCCCAAAATATATGAGGAAGACAAAATAACCTCAAATTTCACGAAACATGTAGCAATTTCAATTCCAAAGAAGGCAGGTGCTGACAAACATGAATATTACTGCACTGCCAGTTTCATATGACATTTATAAAATACTGACAAATTATTTACAGAAGAATGAGAAAACTGGTAAAAGCCAATCCCAGGGAGGATCACTTTGGGTTCTGATGAGATTTAGGACCACACAGGATCATACTGACCATACGACTTATCTTAGAAGTTAAGTTCAAGAAAGCCAAACCTATATTTATAGCATATGTAGACTTCGAGATAGCTTTTGACAATGCTGACTGGAATTCTACTCTTTGAAATATTGAAGGAAACACAGATAAAATACAGGAGAAAAAGAATATTCACAACTTGCATGAAAACCACACTGCAGTAATAAATACAGGAGAAAAAGATTATTCACAACTTGTATGGAAACCACACAGCAGTAATAAATAGTCAAAGATAATTAAAGGGAAGCAGTAGTTGAAGGGGGAGTAGGACAAGGTTGTAACCTGTCCCAATATTTTTCAATCAACACATTGAACAACCTGTGAAGGACACAAAGAAGACATCTGGAATGGGAATTCAAGTTCAGGGAGAAGAAATAAAAACTATGAATTTTGCCAATGACACTGCAATTGGACGACCAGTTGGACAGGATAGGTAGTGTCTCCATATAAGGTTAGGCTTGTACAATGAATATCAACAATAATAAAAGCAGGGTTGGAATATGGGTGTAAGGAATGAAAGAGGAAGCCGCCTGGTACAATTTTGTACAGAGCATAACTTAATCATAGTTAACACTTGGTTTAAGAATCATGAAAGAAGGATGTATACGTGGAGACACTGGAAGGTTTCAGATAGCTTACATAATCGTAAGATAGAGATTTAAGAACCAAGTTTTAAATTGTAAGACATTTCCAGGGGCAGATGTGGACTCTGACCACAAATCTATTGGTTATGAACTGTAGATTAAAACTGAAGAAACTGCAAAAATGTGGGAATTTAAGAATATGGATCTGAATAAACTGAAAGAACCAGATGTTGTAGAGAGTTTCAGAGAGAGCATTGGGGAATGATTGATGAGAATGAGAGAAAGAGATACAGTAGAAGAAAAATGGGTAGCTTTGAGAGTTGAAATAGTGATGGCAGCAGAGGATCAAGTAGGTAAAAAGATGAAGGCTAGTAGAAATCCTTGGGTAACAGAAGAGATATTGAATTTAATTGATAAAAGGAGAAAATATAAAAATGCAGTAAATGAAGCAGGCAAAAAGGAACACAAACATCTCAAAAATGAGATCGACAGGAAGTGCAAAATTGCTAAGCAGGGATGGCTAGAGCATATATGTAACGATGTAGAGGCATATATCACTAGTGTAAGATTGATACTGCCTACAGGAAAATTAAAGATACCTTTAGAGAAAAGAGAACCACTTGCATGATTATCAAGAGCTCAGATGGAAAACCTGTTCTAAGCAAAGAAGGGAAGACAGAAAGGTGGGAGAAGTATTATAGAGGGTCTATACAAGGGCAATGTTCTTGAGGACAATATTATGGAAACTGAAGAGGATGCAGATGAAGATGAAATGGGAGATATGATATTGCGAGAAGAATTTGGCAGAGCACTGAAAGACCTAAGCTGAAACAAGGACTCAGGAGTAGACAACATTCTCTCAGAACTACTGACAGCCTTGGGAGAGCCAGCCCTGACAAAACTCTACCATCTGGTGAGCAAGATGTATGAGACAGGTGAAATACCCTTAGACTTCAAGAAGAACATAATAATTCCAATCCCAAAGAAAGCAAGTGTTGACAGGTGTGAAAAATACCAAACTGTCAGTTTAACATCTTTCACAAAGATTGCCCAGATCAAACGTGTGTAACATCAATCTGCCTTCAAGCAGAAAGAAGAAACAGGAGAGAACAAACCACAGATGTTGGCATACATACCCTATACACAGGACTATCTCTGTGAAGATCAGCAGAATTCTAAATAAACTTGCCACTGGATCCAGTCACTAGACATGGCATGACCCGTCACCTGACAAGCAGTCTATTTACCAGTGCAAAGAACAACTTATGCTTTTGAAAGCCTGGACAATGTCTGGAATACAACAAACTATGACAAGATTCCAGGTTCTGGGATAGTATCATTAATAGGGGTAATTGAAAGCAAGTTGAGGCAAAAACTGGGTACCAACCCAGCAAGGTATGAGATACCATGCCCCAATAACTGAAAGAGTAACAACATCTGCAAGCAGTTAACAGAATCTGTGATCATGAATGTGCACCCTCAATACATCTTCCAGTGGCAGAGGAAACATTAAGACACCATTCATCAGGCCGTGACCGGATCTTGGATTAAGGAGTGGACAGAGGCATGCAGCTGGGGAATAGATGGCGTAACAAATCACTGCCACAGAGGATGAGGAGACAGAATCAAGGGAGGAGCATTTTCATGACAAATCAGTACACCAGCAGCACCTGATGATGATGGCAAGTTGTATCTACGAAATCTTGTGCCAGTCACGAGGTGGTCATCCAGCTGGAAACTCGGGATGACTGTAAGCAGCATGATCAGTGTCACAAGAAGATGAGAAGTTACATCAGTATTTTGTTAGTTCTACAATTTCATTACCTATTTAGTTACTGCAAATACTGCACATCTAATTACCTGTAACTTTATCTCCTTTGTATTTCCTTTATGTACAGTCCATAACATAGTCTTAAAATATTTTAAATCATCTACACATCTTTCTTAGCATTGGTCCCATATCAAAGTATCTCATTCTGGAGCAGAGGTGCTTTCTTTTCAGGGCACAACTCATAAACCATTTTCATGACAATTTTTGTGTATTAAAATTAAGTTAACAAATATACATTTAAAATTATGACAGCAGTTTTCTGGGAAGGAACTGACTAGGTTGGGGAAGGTTTAAAAAGTAAGAGTAGGTTGCTCAGATACCACAATGACAGGAACCACATGTGGGGACACAGGCAGATTAAGCTCTACACTGCTAAAGTGGCCACCACAACAAACTTACTAAGGCTGTAGTGTGTACTGATAACTAACATAAAAAAGCTATAAACAACCCAAGAAAAACAAGTAAGAAGAAACAAGGTATGAAAAAGTATAACGGACAAATGTCTGGCTGGCTGTTGACGAAAATTAAATGAACCATTCATTCTATTACAGACAAAACTCGTTCATTTATTGAAGAGTTCAAGCCATGCACTGTATTTATATGGGAGACATAATCATTCACAGCTTCTTGTCGGTTACTCTCTAACCACTTGGTGAGATTTACATCCACATCACCACCTACATTCATACTCTGCAAAATAATGTCAAGTGCCCGTAGAGGGTATTTCCCATTTTACCATAGTACCAGTTATTAGGGCTTCTTTTCATTCCATTCATACATGGAGGGCAAGAAGAATGATTGTTTAAATGCCTTTGCACATGCTGTAATTAATCTAATTTTTTCCTCATAATCCCTAAAGACAGTTCTTGAAACTTTATAAGTAGGCTTTGTCAGGATAATTTGCATCTCTCTTTACGTGTCTGCCAGTTCAGTTTCTTCAGCATCTCTCTGACATTGTCCCACATGTCAAACAAAACTGTGAACTAAAATAATACCCTTCTCTGAATATGTGCAATACCCCCTGCCAATCCCATTTGGTACATATCTGAGCAATATTCTAGGATGGGTCGCACAACTGATTAATAGGCAATCTCCTTTGTAAACTGACTGCACTTCCTTCATATTCAACTGATAACCTTGTTGTTTAGTTCCTTCAATCTACAAACCAACTAACGTTCATATTCCACTAGAGAACTGCAGTCGGCCACATGCTTCATCTATAAATCAGCTTATGTGACTGTTACATGAGTTACACCCAGGTATCTGCGTGAGTTGAATGATTCTAATTAATACTCTTTGATATTATATTCATAGGATATCATTATAATTATTTCATTTTGTAAAATGCAGTTTTACATTTATGTACATTTAAAATAAGTTGCCAATCTATGCAGCACTTCAAAATTTTATCAAGGCTCAACAGCATATTTCTACAACTTCTTTCAGACAGTACTTCATTACATGAGGTTATATTAGATTTGTCTACCAACACAATTGATCAGCCAAATATAGAGTAATATCAACGGCGACAGACAATGGTATAACAGGAGTACGATTGGTTATGAATACGAAAGTAGGGCAGAAAGTGAGTTAGTATGAACAGTTCAGTAATAATAGTCATTCTCATGAGACTTGACAGCGAATCAATGCCAAGAATGGTAGTTCAGATACACATGCCAATATCACAAACAGAAGATGGAAATATAGAAAAAGTATACGAAGAGATTGAAACGTTAACTCAGTATGTAAAGGCAGATGAAAATCTAATAACCATGGGGCATTGGAATGCAGTTGTATGGGAAGGAATACACGAATAGGTTACAGAAAGAATATGGGCTTGGAAGTAGGCATGAGACAGGAGAAAGACTAACTGAGTTCTGCAATAAATTTCAGATGGTAATAGCAAATACTCAGTTCAAGAATCACAAGAAAAGGAGGTATACTTGGAAAAGACCTGGAGATATGGGAAGATTCCAGCTGGATTACATCATGATCAAACAGAGATTTCGAAATCAGATACTGGATTTTAAAATATGCTCAGTTGCAGATATAAAATGAGATCACAATTTAGTAATTATGAACAACAGACTGAAGTTTAAGAGAATTGTCCAGAAGAATCAGAGTGGAAGGAAGTGGGATACTGAAGTACCGAGGCATGATGAAACACACTTGAAGTTCCTTGAGGATGTAGATACTGCAATCAGAAGTACAAGAGTAGATAGTTCAGTTGAAGAGGAGTCTACATCTGTAAAAAGGGCAATCACAGTTGCTGGACACACAAACACAGGTATAAGAAAGGTAACTGCAAGGAAACCTCGGGCAACAGAAGAAACACTTCAACTGATCAACAAAGAAAGGAAGTACAAAAATTCCACGATATATATCTCCTAGAATTGAAATAAATAGGAAGTGCAGGGCAGCCAATGCGAAACGGCTGCAGAAAGATGTGAAGAAATTGAAAAAGAAATGATAATCGGGAGGGTTGAATCAGCACATCAAGAAGTCAAAACACTCTTTGGTGAAATTAAAAGCAAGCTTGGGAACATTAAGAGTGCAACAGGAATTCCAATGTGTTAAATGCAGAGCAAAGAGTGAATACATGGAAGGAGGCATCTCTGAGGGGGAATACTTATACAAGATTGTGATACAGGTGGAAATTGGAGTTGATGTGCGAGACATAGGGGATCCAGTTTTAGAGTCAGAATTTAAAATACCTTTGGAAGACTTGATATCAAATAAGGCAGAAATAATAGATAACATTCCATCAGAATTTCTAAAACTATTGGGAGAAATGACAACCAAACAACTATTGAAGTTGGTGTGTAGAATCTATAGCTACATACCATCTAACTTCTGGAAAAATATCAACCACACAATTCCAAAGATAGTAAGGCCAGACAAGAATAATATTTGGAACAATGGAAAAAAAATTGAGGCTCTGTTAGATGACAATCAGTTTGTGTTTAGGAAAGATAAAGGCACCAGAGAGGCAGTTCTGACTCCGCACTTGATAATGGAAGCAAGACTAAAGAAAAATCAAGATGCAGTCATAAGATTTGTCAACCTAGAAAAATGTGTTTGGCATTGTCATATACTGCAGGATGTTCGAAATACTGAGAAAAAATGGAGCAAGCTGTCAGGAAAGGTTGGTAATATGCAATATGCACAAGAATCAAGAGGGAAAAATTAGACTGGAAGACCACGAATGAAGTGCTTGGATTAAAAATGGTGTACGACAATAATAATGCAGTCTTTCGCCCCTATTGTTCAAACTACACATTGAAGCAATGATGGAAATAAAAGAAAGGTTAAAGAGTGCGATTACAATTCAGAGTGGAGGGATATCAATGATAAGATTCGCTAATGACATTGCTGTCCTCAGCGAAAGTGAAGAAGAATTACAGAATCAAGAATGAACAGTCTAACGGGTGCAGATTGTGTATTAAGAGTAAACCAGAAAAAGACAAAAGTAATGAGAATCAGCAGAAATGAAAGTAACAAAAAACATAACATCAAAATTGCTGATAACAATGTCGATGAAGTTATGGAATTCTGCTACCCTAGAAAAGAAATTACCAATGACAGATGTAGCAAGGAGGACATAACAAGTAGACTAGCATGGGCAAAGAGGGCATTCCTGGCCAAGAAAAGTCTATTGGTATCAAACATTGGCCTTAATTTGAGGAAGAAATTTCAGAGAATGTATGTTTGTAGACCAGTATTGTATGGTAGTGAATCATGGACTGTGGGAAAACCAAAACAGAAGAGAATCAAAGTGTTTAGGATGTGGTGCTACAGAATAATGTTGAAAATTAGGTAGGCTGATAAGGTAAGGCGTAAGGAAGTTCTTTGCAGAACTGGCAAGGAACATATGAGAAACACTGGATGGTAGAACCTGGGTTAAGACATCAGGGAATGACTTAGGTGGTACTAGAGGGAGCTGTAAATGGTAAAAACTGTATGGAAAGACTGAGATTAGAATACATAATACAAATAACTGAGGACAAAGTGTGCAAAACAACAAGGTTCCCAGCACACTTCACAAGGGCACACCTGAAGTTATTGCTGC
Organism: Schistocerca cancellata; assembly: GCF_023864275.1. Taxonomy (NCBI): domain Eukaryota; kingdom Metazoa; phylum Arthropoda; class Insecta; order Orthoptera; family Acrididae; genus Schistocerca; species Schistocerca cancellata. The sequence goes on from NC_064630.1 coordinate 626,525,663, forward strand.
ATCCATCAATGACCCACCATCAAAGGTAACACGCTACATCCTACCTAGCAACAAATCTTCAATCCAGTTACTAATTTCACTTGATATGCTATACAAATGTACTTTTGATAATAAGCAAAGTTGTAGTATATAGTCAAATGCTTTTCTGAAATCAAAAAATATTGCATCTACCTGACCATTTTGATCCGTGGCTTTCAGGAAGTCATGTGAGGAAAGTGTGAACTGGGTTTTACATGACCAATGTTTTCTAAATCCGTGCTGGATGGCACGAAGGGTAATTCTGTTCGACATGCCTCATTAAAATTGAGTACAGAATATGTTATCAGATTCTATGACAAACAGATATCAAGGATATTGAACAGCAGTTTTGTGGTCACTTCCATTATCCTCTTGTCAACTGGAGTGACCTGGGCTTTCTTCCCAATATTGGGCACAGGTCTTTTGTTTGAGGGATCTATGGTAGACTATGGTTAAAAGAGGGGCTATTTCAGCCACAAATTTGGTACAGAATTAAGACAGGGATTCCACACTGAGCTCTGGGGATTTGTTCAATTCTAGGGATTTTGGCTGCTTCTCGATACCTACTAATTTCTAGATCACTCGTCTTTGGAGTGGTGTGAGAATATAGTTGGTAGCAATATCCCTGGATTGTCATTTGTAAAGGAACATGTGAAAAAGGAGTTCAGCACTTCTGCTTTTACTTTGTTATCCACAGTTTCAATCCTTATCTCATCCATGAGTCTATGGACACTTAACTTTGGTACCATTAAAGGTCTTTACATATGGCCAGAATTTCTTTGGTTTGTGAGAGATCTTTTGATAATATTCTGCTACAGTAATCATTGGAGGCTTCATGCACTGCCCTCTTAACAGGCCAACATACTTCCTTCAGCATCTCCCTGTCTATAGCCCTATGATTTGTTTTGTACTTATTATGCAGTAATCTATGTTTCTTTAAAAGTTTCTTTGAAGTAGCTGTATACCATGGAGAGCATGAACAGAATTATGAACTGTTCTAGTATGTACATACCTGTTAAGTGCACGGAGATGTAACTCTCCCAGAGATACCAAACTGGACTAACATGGGATATTGAATGTATACAAAAAAGGGCACTGTGAATGGTCAGAGGTTTGTCTGACTCATGGAAGAGCACTATGGAAATGGTGAAAAACCTAAATCAGCAGATTTTTAATACAAACAACTATCCCATGAAAGCCTAGTTACAAGGTTCCACAGTTCTACAGATATTCTTTAGTCTCCTACATATCGCTCCTGTATAAATCATGAATATCAGATTAGATTGATTTCAGCACATACAGAAGTATTTAATCAGTTGTCCTCCCCGCACCCCATAAGCAAATCGAATGGAAAGAAATCCTAACATGGTGCCGTGCTAACAAAGCTCCCAATGATCCTGAGAAGACATATTTACGATCTGCCTGTGCCACCAGGTTTGACTTACAGCAGTGAGGCATGAAATTTTAATCCAAAATGCTTGTTTATATGAGGGTAAGTCAATTATTATACGCAATTTAGTTTTCTCTTTGTGTATTTTGGTAGTACTGTCATTTTACATTGATGACACATGGTTTGTTTATTTGTTGTTATATCTTTGCAATTTTCAAGCTACCAGGTTAGCTGCTGTGCTGTTGATCATGGCTGCTCCGCTATCGATTGGCACCAAAGAAGAGCAACATTCAGTGATCCATTTTTTGTGTTTGGAAGGTGTATGAGGGGCCGAAATTCATCGAAGAGTTTCGGTACAGTACCGGAACAATGTTTTGCCACAATGCAGTGTCTACGAATGGATTGAAAAATTCCTAAATGGTCGCACAAGTGTTACGCACAATGAAGGAGCCGGACAACCATTTACCACCACAAATGAAGAGACCATTGAGCATTCATGTGAAATGATTCTCTTAGACAGTCGATTAACTATTGACAAAGTGGCACATTGTCTACAAATTATTCATGGTTCTGCTTACAACACAACTTACACAGTTGCATAAACAAACGCACTTGGACATCTGCGAAAAACATTTGGATCACTATGGTAACGAAGGGGGCAACTTCTTAGACAGGATCATTACTGGTGACGAAACATGGATCCATCATTAAGAGCTGGAGAGTAAATGGCAGAATATGGAATGGAAACATCAAAAATTGCCATGCAAGAAAAATTTCAAGACCCAAACATCCACAGGAAAACTGATGCTTATGGTTTTTTCGGACACCCAAGGTCCCTTACTGGAACATTACGGGGAAAAGGCAAAACAATAAACAGTGTACATTACAGTGAGATGCTTACTGCCAGGCTAAAGCCTACAATTCGAAGCAAACGCTGAGGATTGCTGTTAAAAAGTGTTGTGTTGTTGCACGACAATGCCCGTCCGCACACTGCTGCCCACACTGCTGAAACGCTCCAGAAACTCAAATTTAAAGAACTGGATCATCCTCCATATAGTCCCTATCTTGCCCCTTCTGACTATCACTTGTTTGGTCCACTCAAACAGGCATTAAGGGGCTGTTGATTTGCCTCGAACGAAGCAGTGAAAGGAACGGTGCATTCCTGGCTCGCAACTCAACCAAGAACCTTCTTTTATGAGGGCATCAGGAAGCTTGTACAACAATGGACCAAGTGCACTGAAACGCATGGAGACTACGTCGAAAAATGATGTTGTTGTAAGTTTCCTATTTGACTACAATAAAATTTTATAACTATTTTGCACATAATAATTGACTTACCTTTGTAACTAATCCATCCACTCATAATGTACTTGGCTATAAAACATCCATCTTAGTTACAATGGACTGTAAGCCTTCCAGTCAGATGAAATATAGTTTAAGATACTGAACCAAAATCTGTGTTTTTTTATTTGATTTATAGCGTTCATTGTTTTCATTTAGCTTTTAATCCAATAGAATGCTGGATTATGCCAGATTCTAATGAGAATTTAATGAAATTGTTCTGCATTCCAAAATTTTTTGTCAATTCGTACATTCATATATTTGTCTTAATTCTTACCTGTTTCTCCAAATATTCCTCAATTTTTTGGTCATCCATACTCTCAACAGCCACAGAGCGCCACAACTTCTGAAATTCCTCATCTACAGGTAGTGTGTCTGATTTATCATTAAAGAACACAATCTTTTTCTTGTCAATGGGCCGCGTAATATATATTATCTCATTCTGCAAACTCTAGAACATAAGGTGTAACATGAGAAACTACACAAAATAATATGATGTGCATACACAAAATACCATTGGTACAGTTGCACACATTTAGTATCTAAAGTGCTCCCATTGATAAGAAAACCAGTAAAGATTACAGGACAGAAATAAACATCATCTCATACATCAAAAAGAGAGTAATAATCCTACTGATATATTGACTTCAAATACTACATACTTCATTTCTATGTAACTGATCATGTTGTTGTTGTTGTTGTTGTCTTCAGTCCTGAGACTGGTTTGATGCAGCTCTCCATGCTACTCTATCCTGTGCAAGCTTCTTCATCTCCCAGTACTTACTACAACCTACATCCTTCTGAATCTGCTTAGTGTATTCATCTCTTGGTCTCCCTCTACGATTTTTACCCTCCACGCTGCCCTCCAATGCTAAATTTGTGATCCCTTGATGCCTCAGAACATGTCCTACCAACCAGTCCCTTCTTCTTGTCAAGTTGTGCCACAAACTCTTCTTCTCCCCAATTCTATTCAATATCTCCTCATTAGTTATGTGATCTACCCATCTAATCTTCAGCATTCTTCTGTAGCACCACATTTCGAAAGCTTCTATTCTCTTCTTGTCCAAACTATTTATTGTCCATGTTTCACTTCCATACATGGCTACACTCCATACAAATACTTTCAGAAACGACTTCCTGACACTTAAATCTATACTCGATGTTAACAACTCACCATAAGTGTCACAAAGAGCAACAGGAATTTTGTGAGGAAAGACAAGACTTTATGAGGATACTGAAAGAACATAATATTACGATTATAAAGGAAGAATTCAATGATAAAATCACTGCAGCCTAGATGTCTGTGATAAATTCTGTCTGCTCCAACACAAACACCCTCAGAACCTGTATTAACAATCTCTCCCAGTTTTACCTGTCCTGCTACTACCCCATTGACCTTGTACACAAACAAATCTCCCTGGCAACCTCCAACATTCCAACCAAAATAGCTGGCATATAAATCAAAAACAGTTCCCCTGAAATTAGATTATTTCTCTCTCATGTTCTCCTCACACCACCCTCTGTCCACTTTCCAGCAACCTCCCAACCTTCACTGACTCATTGCCAGACTGCACAACATTCACAGGCCAAAATCATTACTCCAAGGTTTCTACCCCAACTGAAAAACTTTCATCATGGACCTGATCACTGCCATTTTCTGTAGCATCATAAGTATTTTGTACAATATTAAAATCAGAGCAATATCTGAAATAGTTAATGTTGTTTAACAAGTGATGTGTTCAGTGCATGTCTTTTTATGTAGGAAAGACCATCATCAAACTGGCCACATTAATAGGTACACACTGACAAATAAAAATCACAACGCCAAGAAGGAGTTGTTGGACATAAATGAAAGTAGGTAGGCGTATCTCTACATCTGAAAGTGGATGTCTATTTGAATTTTGTGCCATTTGCCTATGAATGGGGCTAGTAACGCCACTATGAGGATGCAAATCAGGTTTGCTTTAAATATGACACTCATGTTTGGCATATGGCTCAGCTGCATCATACAGCACCTGTAGCAGCAATCTGAGCAGCAGCTGGCACTACAGTGACACAACGAACTGTTACAAACTGGATACTTCAAGGACAGCTCCAAGCCAGAAGCCCAGGAGTGTGCATTCCACAGACCCCAAACTACCACCATACGCAACTTCAGTGGTGTCAAATGAGAGCGCATTGGAGGGCAGGGTGGAGGTCTGTTGTGTTTCCTGGTGACAGCTGGTTCTGCCTTGGTGCTAGTGATGGCCATGTGTTGGTTAGAAGGAGGCCAGTTGAGGCCTGCAACCACCCTGTCTGCATGCAAGAAACACTGGACCTACACCTGGAGCTAGGTTATGGGACGTTATTTCATATGACAGCAGGAGCACTTCCATGGTTATCTCGTGTATCCTGACCGCAAATATGTAAGTCAATCTGGTGATTCGAACTGCTGAGTTGTCATTCATTAACAGCATTCCAGAGGGTGTTTCCAACAGTATAACACTCCCCCACATATTGCTATTTCACCCAGCATGCTGTACAGTGTTGACATGTTGCTGTGGCCTGCTTGATCACCAGATCCATCTCCAATTAGGCGTACATGGGGCATAACTGGATGACAACTCTAGTGTCATCCACAAACAACATTGAACATACCTGTATTGACCAACCAAGTGCAACAGCCATGGAACTCCATCTCACAAACTGACATCCAGCACCTGTACGACACAATGCACATGCATATGCATGCTTGCATTCAACATTCTGATGGTTACATCAGTTATTAATGTATCAGCATTTCACCTTTGCATTGGCTTGTCTTACACTTACATTGACCTGTGATCTCATACTTTCATTGCTCTACATTAATTATTTTGTGATGTTGCGATTTTTTTTTTTTTTTTTCCAGCAGTGTATTGTAACTATCTATGTTGAGCACATCCAGTACTCAGTTGCTGAATATGCTTTATGGCAAAACTCGAGAGACTCAAGTGTCTGCTATAATCCATGGGAAATTTGGATCCACCCATACAGCGACACATAAAGAAATTTGCAAGTGCATAAGTGTGTCATGATGACAGAGTACCTGACTTCTTCGGGAGGAGACCACAAACACTCTTAATACTAGAAGGATCATACCTGTCAATCTGACCACTGAGCATCGTTTAACATTTAATAAATAGTGTATGATTCAATTCAGGGGGCTTATGCTTCATAACTTTAAATGTGCTTTGATGTTTATAAAAATGTGGTGGTTACAAATATGTTCACTTTAAATGATCACAGCCGGTCATTTTGAGTGGTGCGAAATTTTGCATGTTTCACATCTCTAAACAAGCAATAATGGATTTTTACATCTACTTTGCTTATTTTATTTCATTACTGTGATCTCGTTCCTTCTTTTTCTTTCCATTTTAATTTATGTAGTGGAACGGTTCCTGTTAATGTGTTGTGCTCTACAGAAGTTCAGCATTCCTCATTATTATAGTGTGTCGGTGTTTTCATTCAAATGAGCATCTACAATTCCACAAAATTTGAAGCTGATATTCTGGACCAGATGTCTTGTCCATACACTGTCAAATTTGGCTGCTGCAAATGGTCTAGAGCCATTTTTTTCAACGTTCTAGATCTTACTGGAATCAACACCTGGATCCTTTACAAAGAGACACAGGAGAAAAGGTTACCTGGCAAATATTTCTCTTCGAATTAGCAGAAGACCTCTCTTCTGCATATATGCTACTGAGGAAAGGTCCTGTTCACACTTTCATTGTGACCACTGAAATATGTAATGTACTAGTACAGGAGGCCTGCTAGAGAGGAGGATCACAAGGTCAAACAAAACTAAAAATCTGTGTGTGCGTTGCATGAAATTCATATGTCGTTCATGTGCTGGAAGTGTTCAGTAAGTGTGTCCAAAGTGTTTTGATAAAGATGGTGGCTTCAATTGCAAACACGTCACACACAGAGGAAAACAATATTATCTTTTTGTAATTGCCATGGCAATTTATGTCCATTTTTCTTTCTATTTCCTAATAAATGTATATTTATGGCCTGTGTGGAGCTTTGACTGAGAACAAGTCATACAGATAAAAAACATTCTGTTATTATTACATGTTAATTTGTATTTGTAATGTTAGTACCTAAGTTTAGTTTCAATGAATATTGTACTTATGTTTGTGATGTATTCTTTACTTCAATCGTTTTTCTTTTAATTAAATATAGTGTCTATGGAAAAATTTAAGTGTAAGGCATTGGTATGGTAAACATAATACACTACCGATATTTAAAGAGCACACTGAATTAATTTAACAAGTAAACCTGAAATAAAGAAAGATAATCATCGCCAGTCAAACTGACCGGTAGCAGTCCTCCTAGATAGTTCACTAATGCCAGTCCTCCTCCTGTTAAATCCATAGCTGGTATCTCCCAGGGTCACAAATTCAGATGTGAATGGCAATGACATCGTGGAGTTGACTCTCGAGTGAGAATCCTGACTGGTGGGATACTTGCGGAATCAGTGCCTGGCCTAGGAAACTCATTCGGTGCGAACTGGTCTTATCTGGTCCGAATGCTGCACTAAGTAACACTCAGCACTAGAATACAACCGAGCCTATTTTCAATCAAATATCTTGTGGAAGAGAATAAATCCGTGCAACACAGGCTCTGGCAGCACTTGGGTTGCCTCCTGGGGGACTGTCACAGCATGGCCATCTTTCTTCTAGAAAATTGCCCTCTGTGTGTTAGGCATCTTTAAAGCACTGATGTGTGTTGCTTACTGACACTGCAGGTGTTCGTGTCCGCCATGGTTGCTGAACGCTCTGAAATACACACTACCTCTAACGGAACATGTTCTTCACCGTGATTTGCAATTGCAGTGCTCTCCAGTGGCAGTTCTCAACTGCATCTGGCATGCAAATCACACTATTTTCTTCCAAAAATGGACATGCATCAAATAGCTGCATTAATTTTTTCAGTGATTGTCAAAGAATAGCAGTAGCGAAATAGATTTTGAACTCGCTGATTGCTTGGATAGCAAATTTCTGGTTGAGGAACATCACATAATGCTGTACAATTATATGAGATACATACTAGTATAAGTTACTTGTTAACTCAATTGAATTATCATCTCAATTTCAGTTCTAAATTGAATATATTTAAGGTATAGTGTGTGCCATCAGTTAGCACATGCATAATATCAATATTTTCAAAGCTTTATTCACTGTCACCACTCAGAAGTAACATATTTCATCTCATGGGTCTCAAGATCAGGATTCATTTTGTAATTTCAGTCAAATAGAGGAGGACATTTTTTGAAGGTGCTCACCGTCATTGAAAAAGATATTTACTGGCAAGTTACAAATATGAGGCTCTGCATAAAGCCAAGAGATAGGTATATATATTTTACACAGTGTTGCATAATTAGCAAACCTTCCTGTGTTGCTTGTGTTAACTTTCTGAAACAGACTGGCAGTCACTGGGGAAACATTCCTGTTGTCGGCCTATTCAACGATAATTGCAGTAAATACATTATTTATAATAAATAACATCAACTACTGCAGGTAATCTCCTACTAAATTAATAAGAACCAAAATCTTTTAAAAAATGAAAGGTGAAAAAAAATACGATGTAGCTAGACACAAATATGCCACATTTCCCTTCAGATTTCACAACACGATCAACTATGCTACAACTTCAACATGGCACCTGTACTTTAGTTATATGAGAGACACTGTATACAGATTGAATGTACAAATCTTATTAGTTGATATTTAACTATGACAAACTCTACAAAAACCAACACACTTTTGATAGATCATCATTGTGCCATGCCAATGAAATGGTACACTTTCATAGCACACAAGTTATAACATTAACAACATCAAATGCAGAAAGGCTTTAATTAGCAGTATATAGTTTCCTGTTCTTTTTTTTTTTTTTAATAACATGCGTGAAAGAATCTGTGATCTAAATTCAATAGTAACAAAATAATCAGTCTTGATCACAAAAAGAGATGTTTTATTGCTAAAGATGGGTTTCAGTATACACAGATCATCTTCAGGCCATGAGGCAACTCCTTCAGTGATCTGCAAAACCGCTAAGTGGAACTGAAATATATGCTGGAAGCCACAGTTGTCAACTGCTCCTGTGTGTTATGCTTTATGCCCTGAAGATGATCTGTATAGATCAAAACCAGGCACCATTAATAAAACAGCATCTCTTTTTGCCTTCAAGACTGATTATTTTGTTACTAAGTAGTTTCCTGTCATTTTAATACAACTAATCATACCTAAAATGGCACATTTTCAAGAGACCCTCAGTGTGCCAGTGCTGTGATAGTTTATATATACAATTTTAAAAATCATCTAATACGTAATATAGCTCCATACAACATTGTGTCTCCTAAATTCTGCCTGTAACGTAAAACTGATGCCACATCTTACTAACCAGGTTTCTCTCCATGTGGCAAAAATCTGACATGCCAGATTCTTTATTCCATGCTCCACAATGTAGTGGAACCTGGAGTTCCACACTGTGATATCACAAGCTCCTCGTTCATGAGACGATGGCTTAAGTAGTACTCATAGCATTGACAAATATCTACAACTTATCTCTACCAGGTGACGAAATGCCAATCCTTTTGTCTTTTTTGACTGCCTTTCTCATCATACTTTAGTTTCTGCAGAGTTTTGGCCTGTCTGTAAACATCAAACTTTGAGCATCCAGCTATAGTGTCCAACTGGTGCCACTGTTTGCAGTACACCAAAACACAAGTGTGATCTATTTCTATTTTTTGTGTATTACTCTATGCCAATGAAATTTCCTTTGTGTTCTGTCACTTGCCTTGGTGGAAGAACTTGTAAATAAAATAATTTCATTTGTTCCTTAGGCACTTGTTGACACCCCTGAATTGTAAATTGGATGTATTCTGTTTTACGTGGAACTATAAGAAAAAACACTGACAACATTGCTAAACATGGTTGGTAGTAAAGAAAATATAGCAAACAAGTCACTATCTGACTCGCTTTTGTAATAGACTTGAATATATAGTTACTACGTGATTTACAACAGAAGCACAATATTATACTCTTGTTTGCATCCAAGAAAGATTACTGTATTATAGAACATACCTTTAAAGCTTTGTCACAGTGTGGTAGGGACTCTTGTACATCTTCCAGTAAAATTCCTCCAAGACCTTTGAGATCATTATTTCTCAGCAGCCTTAATAAACTTTTCTTGTCTTTAATTTTATATGGTGGCTTAAAAATAAACTTCCCCTCCTCTGTGACTTCAATTTTCGGATTGCTAATAAGAGCCTCCGAGAGCAACCACTATAACTGAACAAAAATTTAATTAAGAAAACCAAAAAAAAACACACGTAGATGTCAGTGCAATGAACAGAAGCTACCTTACTATATGGTAAAACAGTGGTCATTTAGAGTCAGTTACCACTGTTAAATTGTTGTGAGTACACTTTAAAAAAAAAAAAAAAAAAAAAAAAAGGTGACTATCACTCTAACTCCACAACAATTTCAGTTTAAAGCAATGTATTTGCAACAATCATATGATAATCAATTTAACAAGAAAATGAAGGCTGAGAATATTAGACTGACCTGTTTCACTTTTGACCCAACATCTAGCTGGTTTGTCTCATCTAAAATTTCATCAAGAGTTAATGGGTGATCATCACCTTCTTGATGTCTGGATTTCATATGCCTGACAATTTTTGCCAGTACGCCAAATTTGTACTGAGAACTACCAGTCATGGTTTTATAACTGTTGGAGTAATGCAGAAAGTATGAGAACTATCACAGCACTGCTAGTAATGATTACTGGTTTCAAAATCTTAGTATATGAAATAAAGTGGACATACATCTAATATGGAAACCAGCTTTATGTGTTTGACAATTGATGTAAAAAGCTAGACACATTTCTGTATCTAAATAATGTATAAACTGAGGTAAGGTTCATATGACCACTATTTCTAACATAAATGACAGCTGTCCATACAATTAGAATTAGAAACAACCTAGACAAGAGTTACACATAGTCACATTTGAAAAAAAAAAAAGAGATAAAGAGTGTTAACATAATATTTAAGAAAATATGCAATTATGAATCTCCACCACCATTTCATTCAAATATGGGCCATGGAGAAAATTATGGAGTACTAGATGTCAGGAATAAACCATTCAATAGTTAAGAAAAGGAGCCAATACAAATAGTTATAAAGGAACAACACTTTCATGCTAAAGATACAAAATTTTCTTCCACATTATTTACAACAGGTTTAAAAACTCACTCTTAGAACAGAAATTAGGAGAATTCTAAGGAGAATTTCTCCCATGCAGCAGATGTCCAGTTCAAATTCTCAATCAGAAACTATTAATGGAATATTGCAAGTAAAGAAATGAGCAGCTTTTTCACTCACTCATACTTTTTTCCAAAAAAAAGCATGCAACATTATCCAGTGTTCTAAATTTTAAAAATAGTCAAGAGTACATGGTCTTCATACCAAACTAACAAAAAACATTGAACTAACTTTAACCAGCGATGACTCCAAAGTACATTTCTGGGGAAGAGAATCAAAAGCATACACAATTCGGATCAACATCCGACAAGATGATAGATTATCCACACTGCTTTCCATGATGTCCTCTAATTTCATCCCGAATATCTCACAAAAGGAAAGTCACCCTAAAGTTGGAACAAAACTCTAAATAGAAACAACATGCCTGTAGTTTCCAGACAATTTCTTTTCCTTAGCCTTTGGTATGGAAGTAGTACAAGTAGTTCATATTTCTAAAACAGTCTACATTAAGAAGCCTCAGAGTGAGAAGTAACAGGTATTATTACATTACAGAAGCATTGCATGAAGGAGCAAAGCGAATAGTTGGTAACAATGACTGAGAAGACAGTCTGATTACAAGACCAGTGGGAAAGCAGTAATCAAATGTGCCATGATTCATAACCGTGTTTGCACATGTGCTGTATTTCAATGTCAAATCCAACAATCCAATAGTAACTTTAGGCATGTTGAAGAAAAGTAATAGGCAGAAAGTGCAGAATACAGATAAATCTGTTTCGTTTCTGGAAAGGGTGTCAGCACATTTTACCTGTGGAGGAAGATGGCACTCAGAATGGTCTGCAGGTAGCGAATTAGGATGTAAAAAAGAAACAACTTTACAGGAAAAATGGTTTCATTTAATGAAGACTACTAGGCAATTTATTGAAATATTGTGCATAAAGGGTCTGTATGTAATGTAACATTATAAAATTGTCTTGGGTCTAAGGCCATGCAATTCTTCAAATGTTGTCTGCCTAAATAATTCAGTTCTAGTTGAAGTATAATGTGGTCTGTAAATGAAGGAATCAGTAGCAAGTCAAGAATATTAACAGGGATCCAACATCTACTGACATAACCACTCCTCGACTTCTCTGGGTAACCACACAACATCATGAAGCATTTGAAACACAGGCACCAGTGCCACCCAGTCTACATGGTCTACAAAAGACACACAAGGGGGGTGTGCCATTGAAGCAATTGTGTGTTAGGTCACTGACATATGCACTGACAAAACGTCTTGCCACAGTGCTAGATGCCCACATACGCCACTGCAATGATCACAATAGAAGGTATTCCATATCAGCAACCTCAGTAGTCATTAGACATCGGGAGAGAGCAGACTGGGACACTCCGAGGAACTCATGGACTTCGAATGTGGTCAGGTGATTGGGTGTCATTTGTGTCATACATCTGTACATAAGATTTCCACACTCCTAAACATTCCTAGGTCAACTGCGTCCAATGTGACAGTGAAATGAAAACGTGAAGGGACACGTTCAGTACAAAAGCATATCCAAGTTAGCTTCCAAACCTGTGAAAGAAGAATATACCGCTGACTAACAGAATTTGGCAGTTCCTAAACAAGCTGATGAAATATGTACATCAATTACCCTGTAACAAATCTACATATGGGAATACATCATCAAACGAAGCTAATCTCGGAAGGAGGTATTATTAAATGTCCCAAATACAAAACTACTGCCCAGAAATTTATTCAGTGATTTCATATATAAATCTGAAGCTAAATATTTCGGTATGACAAATGATTAGCTGGAATGCTTAATACAGCAAAAAAGTATCTGCTTCTCCATGTTAGTGATCTTTGTGTTTATCTTAATGAGTTACCTGATGCTTTAATTAAAAGCCTACCCAATTACATACACATCTTTTTCAGAAAGAAGCGACATAAGATAGAACCTGTATAGCATTTGCTAGTTTATGGTCAAAGTTAGCACATAATATGGAGAATCTATAACAATTTCCTTTAATGTATTATGAAGCATTTTGATTGTTGAAGTCGGATTTCTATGCCAACTAACTGACATGTGTATAAGGCAAAGCACACAGGGACCCACAAGAATGGCTTGAACTTATCACATACTTTTTGTAAAATACTGGTGAAAATGGGGGCTTTTGATTCTGTATGACACCTCCAAAGTGCAGAACCTGTTCCTAATGAGGAATTTTTAAGATTTCCCACATGTTTGAAGAAATAAGCTGCTTTATAATTTTTATTAATTCTTCCAATTTGTTGTTTCTTTTTATCCACTACTCTACATAACAATGATATGGTTATATGCTCTGTGTATCTACACACTCTAAAAACTATTGATATTGTCAGGCCAAATGAGGTCTGTAGTTCCTACTGATTTCCCACCTAACCTAGCAGAAACTGTCTACCTTCACCCAGCTCCTAAGTTAGAAACAAATTTTTTACTACAATCAACTAATAACATGGAAGAAATAAAGAATGTTGTTTAAATAGTATAAAAACAGAAGTCACTGTGCATCAACTGAAACAGTCTACCATCTTACAAATTCAGTACTTTGTGATAAGAACAATATTAACACAGATAATTCCATTTATATGATACTCCTCAGAATATCTAAAGAAAAAACCTGTCTCATAATATCCAAAAGTAAAAAACACTTACTTGACAACATCCAGCTTTGGCGCTGCTGAGACATTAGATGGTGCTTTTGCTTTCTTTTTAGAGTCATCTCTGGGTGCTGAAGAATTTTCGTCTTTCTTTTTCTTCTCAACCCTGAAAAAGAAATTAATCTTCTTGATATTACTATAGCTCACAACACAAGACTGTAAATCATATGTGGTAGGATGGTATGTAAACTGATAGCATTACTTAGGGATAATGATCATGAGATGGTATACCGTCATCTTCAGCTAGCCTGTGCACCAGCTACTGAGAAAGCTACGTATCAATATGGAATCTGTGCACATTAATGATGCTTAAAACTTTTCATATACATGGAGCACAGCCAGAAATCATCTTAAGGGCCAGGAAACAAAGTCCTACACCCAGCCATGTGACAACTGAACCTCAAATCTTTGGATTGCTATTCTGATACCTGCTGCAACAGTACATTATCCATTCATGCTGAATGGCATGAAAGCGAGTGCAAAGTTTAAGCAAAACCACTTTTCACAGTTAATCAGTGGAAAACCACAGAACCATTCTTCAAGTCAATGTAGATGGTCTAGAAAGGATAAATTTGAATCTCTAAACAAATTATTCATTGACCATATACAAGATTTACAAGAAAAAATTTCCTAAGATATATATTCTGTTTATTAAAAAAATCTTTGTTGGCTCAACACTATAATCTGTCAGCAGGTTCACAACACAGAACTATTCACGGCTGAACTAAATGGATCAATGATCACATTACTGCACAAACCACCTGAGATAACCCAGTCATCTCCATATTTACACCACTTCTGACATTTTATATGTACACACAGGCTTTCATAGCCATCACACTTTGATATTACGTATATACCACCAGATGTGCCTCGCTGGCATGTCAGAGACAGAGACTCCCACAGGTTGCTGGAGGCAGAGCTGTCAATGAGCCTGTTGAAGGAGTTGAGAGGCTGCCCCAAAGAGGTGAGTGAGGCCAACAAGAAGTTGCTGACTGTCATAATTCACATCTATAATGGTTAACTTGGTTGCGCAGCTGAAGATTGTGGAATGTCAGCACAAATGTTTATTGATGTGAAGAACAAACATTAAGCCAATAGCTGTATATGAAATTCAGACATACTTTCAGCAGGTAATTTTACACCAGAATTATGAGTGATAAGGCCCCTACTTTATCCAAAATATTTTTTGAAGTTCAATCAGGGGAAACCTGTACAAATAATGATAACTGTATGGAAATTAATAACTGCATATAAAATGGTGCTAACACCAGAATTCAACATGTAATTACTAAATTAAACATAGAAAACAATCAGCCACACCAACATATATATCAACAATATTTTGAAATGGATCGACTGCTATTCACTGTAAAGATGACATGCTGAATTGCAGACAGATATAATGAAAAGTCTTTTATACATTTAGCTTTCGGCCAAGGCCTTCTTCAGAAAAGAAAAGAAACTTACATTCACACAAGCAAGGACACCTCATGCACACATGACTGTTATCTCCGGTCACTGGACAGAATACAACTCTCACATTGAATGAAATCAGCAATCTGAATTGAGACATGGAAGGGGGAGGGATAGAAGGACATGGGTAGAGTGTGCGGGGCAGTAGGTTACATAGGTTAAGGCAAGGATAATATTGGGAGCAGAGAATGTATTGTAAGGACAACTTCCATCGGCGTAGTTCAGAAAAACTGGGGGTGGAGAGGAGGATCAAGATAGCCTGGGTTGTGAAGCAGCCACTGAAATCAAGCATATTATGTTCAGTTTGCATGTTGTGCCACCGAGTGGTCCACTTGGTTCTTGGCCATGGCTTGGTGGTGGTCATTCATCCAGGTAGATAGCTGGTTGGGAGTCATGCCAATACAAAAAGCTGTGCAATGAATGCAGCAGAGCTAGTACAAGACATGGCTGGCTTCCAGGGGGCCCGGCTTCTGATGGGGTAGGATAAGCCTGTGACAGGACTGGACTGGGAAGTGCTCGGTGGATGGTCTGGGCAGGGCTTGCACCTGAATCTTCTGCTATCCTTTGGACAGGCCTGCATGTCATTCAGTATAAATGGGAGATATACTGTTGCAGCCCTTATCAAAATACTAATTCAAAGATTAGAGGATCAATTATCACACAGCTGGTCATACGACTTTGTTTCTTGGTTTTTAATATGATTTCTGGCTGTGCTCTTTGTACATGTGTGGATGGAGCCATCAGTGACAGGTGGTCAATAGAGCAGATGGGAGAGAAGGTGTTGAAGTTGTGAAGGAATGAGGACAGAGTTTACCGTATTTACTCGAATCTAAGCCGCACTTTTTTTCCGGTTTTTGTAATCCAAAAAACCTCCTGCGGCTTAGAATCGAGTGCAAAGTAAGTGGAAGTTCTGAAAAATGTTGGTACCGCCACAACTAACTTCTGCCGTCGAATATATGTAGCGCTACACAGGCATGCTTTGCAGGCACAAAGATAAATACTGGCGCCAAAACCTCTGACTCAGTAAATAAATTTAAAAAAAGGGTCGAAGACGAGCTTTTTTCTCCGCCCCGAGTTTCGACCATTGCATTTTCGTACATTATCCAACGAAGTAAATACAAATTCCGTATTGTTCATCTTCGAATGTAGCAGCATTTCAATGTACTATGAAAATCCGACTGGCAAGACTGTTTGGGATGTTTGTCAATATGGCCAACTCTACGTTCTGAATTTTTTCCTACCTGTGAGAAGAGATGGTTGCTAATAGGAACTTTTATGAATTGTGAATCACATGCAGTACTCTCTTCACCATAAGAATAATACCATGCCATGTATTCTTTTGTGTTTGCTGCTATCTCATTTAAATCTCGTTTGCCTAATAAACGACGAAACTAGTGTGAGACAACGCGGAAGAATGAGACGCAAAAGAATATACATATCATGTCATGTTTATATTCGTATTATTCTTATGCTTAACAGTGATACAGTCAGAAATGAAGCACGGCAATTGACTAGATTTTTAAATCTGAGATGACTCTAATTTCTGTGCAGAATGTGATGTATAAAAGAGGCATCTGCAAAGATTTTCAAACGGCGAAAAATTTTAGCTAAACTCTTGTTCATAACATCTTCTATCATACGCAGTCTATTATTTGGTTCTTGTTGATCATTATCAAAGAAAGCAGCAGTGTAAGTAACAACAAATAGCAGTTTCTTGCCATTGTTTCGCTAATGAGACAATTCCTCTCTCTCTCTCTCTCTCTCTCTCTCTCTCTCTTTTTTTTTTTTTTTTTTTTTTAATTGTAAGCAGCGTTAGCGCGCACAAAAGCAAGCCATGCCGCGAGTGGCGACAGGTCGTACACACACATTATTAGAATACGACAAACAATGCAGGACACAGTACAAAAACGCATTTTCAGCGTAGAGTGACGTAAACACCTATAACAAAGAGAACAGCACTTATCAGATCAAAGAAAAATAAGCAATCGATTCAAACCAGACATAGCACGTGAAAAAGGAAGGGTACCCGTATAAATAAGGATGGAGCGCCTGACGCATAGCAATGGCTACCTGGTAAAGCTTAACTGCTAAGCTTACGACTCGAACCAAACTACTGTAGCTGTATCGTCATTCATTCGACCTAAATTGTGTCTCATATTACAATGGACCAACTGTGTTTCGATTTGGAGGTGCGGCCTAAAACTTTTCTATCCCTTGAATTTTGAGTCTCAAATTTCAGGTGCGGCTTAGATTCGGGAAATTTTTTTTTCCTTGATTTTGAGTATTATTTTCAGGTGCGTCTTAGATTCGAGTGCCGCTTAGATTCAAGTAAATACGGTATTGGCCGTGAGTCTGTATAAAGAAGATATTATCTCTAAACCTGAAACAGGCCAGGGATTTGGGGTTTTGGGAGGGTACAACCCCACTGTCTTCATCTGGTTCGGGTTTATTGATGACTTCTTCATGATCTGGACTCAGGTCCAAGGTACCCTATCCTCATTCTTTCAAAAACATCAACACCTTCTCGCCCACTCACTTAACTTGGTCCTCCCATTCACTTAACCTCCTCAACCCAGTGTGCCATCTTCCTGGACATTGACCACCTCTCTCTGATAGCTCCATCCACACCACTGTCCACATTAAACCTACCAGCCACAAACAGTACCTGCATTATGACAGCTGCCACCCCTTTCACACTACAAAGCCCCCCCATACAGCCTGGCCACCCAGAGATGGTGTTTCTAAGAGTGACAAGAACTGGTTTGCCCAGTATGCGGAGGATCCCACAAAAAAACTTCACAGACAGGCACTATCCCCCAGCCCTTTTCCTCAAATAGACTTCCTGTGCAATATCCCCACACACCACTAATCTTTCCACCAACCCCACAAGAGCAAGTTACAAAGGAGCACTCCCGTTGTTACCCAGTACCACCCAAGACTGAAAGAACTGACCACACAGTTCATCACAGCTTCGATCATCTATCACCATGCCTTGATACAAGGGATGTCCTACCTAAGATCCTCCCCAACCCCCTAAAACGGTGTTCCAACCTCCACATCCTAGTCTATCCCTATGCCACTCCCAACCCCAACCTCTTGCAACAGGAATCACATCTATCTGGAAACCTGAGTGTAAGATCTGTCCAATTCACCCACCCAGCACTTCCTATTCCAGTCCGGTCACAGGCTTATCCCATCCATTCACTACCTGTGAAAGCAGCCATGTCATGTACCAACTCTGCTGCAATCACTGTATAGATTTTTATACTGGTATTACTACCAACTAATGTCCACCAGGATGAATGGCCACCGACAAACTGTGACCAAAAACCAAGTGGACCAACTTATGGCATAACATGCAGATGAATATAATGTGTTTGATTTCAATGGCTGCTTCACAACCTAGGCCATCTGGATCCTCCCCTGCACCACCAGCTTCTCTGGACTGCAAAGATGGGAGTTTTAATTACAACACATTCTCTGCTCCCAAATTTATTGCAGGCTGTACCCACACAGCCCACCCAACAGGTTCCACCCCTCTGCCCTATCATCTCCTCCCATTTCATGTCCCCTCACACTTATTGTGCACTGCTCTCTAACAGCACACTCACTGATCTTTTCCCCTTCTCTATTCTTCTCCTTTTCTGCTTCCTATCACCCCCCCCCCCCCGCCCCCCTCCCACCTCCAACCCCTTCCTCACCAACAGCCTCCCGATGCTGGGACTGGCAGCCTTGCTCTGCTGTCATCTAGTACCTGCACACGCTGTCAGGTAGTTCTCTTCTCCCTCCTCGCCCATACCCTGGAATCTCTCCCGCCCCCCCTCCTCCCCTCCACTCCACTCAACTCCAGATTACACTTTCATTCACTATGAGAGTTGCATTCTGCCTGCAGCAGCCAGAGATAGTGGTTATGTGCTTGAGATGTGCCTGCTTGTGTGAATGTGTGTGTATTTTCTTTCCTGAAGAAGGCTTTGGCCAGAAGGTAAATGTGTAAAGGTCTTTTCGTTCTGCCCATCTGTAACTCAATGTGTCATTTTTATGGTGAGTAGCAACCTATTCTTTTCATAATATTGCTGACATTCCAGTCTGGGGTTTCCACTTTAGGCATACACCTCAGTGTGCCATATGATAACATGGAATTAATTAAGAAGCTTGGATGCAGATGCACACGCACACACACACACACACACACACACACACACACACACACACACACACACACACACACACACGCGCCACGAGTTTACATGCCAATTAGCTCTGCAAATGAGAGATTGAAGACCTGTACAACAAGATACAAGAAATAATTCAGATAGTCAACGGAGATGAAAATTTAATTGTGACGGGGGACTGGAATTCAACAGTAGCAAACAGAAGCAAAGAAAAAATTGTGAGTGAGTATGGACTGGGGTAAAGGAACGAAATAGGAAGCTGCCTGGTAGAATTTTGCACAGAACTTAATTTAATAATCACTAAAAGTTGGTTTCAGAAACACAAAAGACGGTTGTATACTGAACCAGATTTTAAACTGCAAACGTTTCCAGGGGCGGACATGGACTCTAATCATAATTTATTGGTTATGAACTGTAGGTTGAAACTAAACAAATTACAAAAAGGTAGGAAATGAATGGGATGGGACCTGGATAAGTTGAAAGAATCAGAGGTTGTTGAGGGTTTCACAGGGAGCATTAGGCAATGACTGACTAGAATAGGGGAAAGGAATACAGTAGAAGATGAGTGGGTAGCTTTGAGAGATGAAATAGTGAAGGCAGCAAAGGGCAAACAGATAAAAAGACAAGGCCTAGTAAAAATCCTCAAATAACTAAGGAAATATTGAAAAGGACGAAATTTAAAATGCAGCAAATAGAGCAGGTAAAAATGAAAACAAAGTCTAAAAAAATGAGATTGACAGGGAGTGCAAAATGGCTAAGCAGGAATGGATGGAGGGCAAATGTAAGGATTTAGAAGAATATTTCACTAGGGGAAAGATAGATACTGCTTACAGGAGCATCGAGGCCTTTGGAGTAAAGAGTTTAAATAAAAAACTAATCCTAAGCAAAGAAGGGAAAGCTGAAAGGTGGGAAGGTGGACGGAGTACATGCAAGCGAGATGAATCTGAAATGGAAGAGGACCTAGATAAAAGTGAGATGGGAATTATGATACTGCGAGAAGAATTTGACAGGCCACTGAAAGACCTAAGTCAAAACAAGGTCCCGGGAGTAAATAACATTCCGTCAGAACTACTGATAGCCTTGGGAGAGGAAGTCATGACAAAACTCATTTCGTGTGCAAGATGCAAAATATCCCCAGACTTCACAAAAAAATGTTATAATTACAATTCCAAGGAAATCACATTCTGACAAGTGTGAATATTACCAAACTATCAGTTTAATAAGTCATGGTTGAAAGATACTAACACAAATTCTTTACTGAAGAATGGAAAAACTATAGAAGCTGAATTGCAAAAATTTATGTTCGATTCTGGAGAAATGTAGAAACACACGAGGCACTACTGGTCCTACAACTTATCTTAGAAGATAGGTTAAGGAAAGGAAAAACTACATTTATAGCATTTGTAGACTTAGAGAAAGCTTTTGACAACACTGACTGCACTACTCTCTTCAAAATTCTGAAGGTAGCATGGGTAAAATACAGGGAGCGAAGGGCTTACAACTTGTACAGAAACCAGATGGCACGGCACTTACAAGATTTCGGGGTTGGGGGGGGGGGGGGGCATGAGAGGGAAGCCTCAACTGAGAAGGAAGAGAGACAGGGCTGTAGCCTATTCCAAGACCAAAGAAAAATTTGGAGTAGGAATTAAAAGTTAAGAAGATGAAATAAAAGATGTACATCAATGGAAGCGAAACAAGGATAACAGAATGCAGTCGAATTAAATTCGATGGTGCTGGGGGCATTAGATTAGGAAACAAGACATTTAAAGTAGTAGAAGAGTTTTGTTTTTTGGGCAGCAAAATAACTGATGATGGTCAAAATAGAGAGGATATAAATTGTAGACCGGCAATGGCAAGAAAAATATTTCATAAGAAAAGTAATTTATTAACACTGAAATCAGATTTAGGTGTTAGGAAGGCTTTTCTGAAAATATTTCTATGCAATGTAGCTGTGTATGGAAGTCAAACATGGGTGGTAAACAGTTTAGACTAGTATAGAATAGGAGCTTTTGAAAGGTGGTACTACAGAAGAATGCAGAAGATCAGATGGGTAGATCACATATTTAATGAGGAGGTACTGAACAGAACTGGGGACAAAAGAAATATGTGGCGCAAACTGACTAGCAGAAGGGATCGTTTAGTAGGACACATTTTGAGACACCATGGGAGACCAAGATATGAATCCAGTAAGCAGATTCTGAAGGATGTAGGTTGCAGTAGTTTCAATCTCTGTGGATAAATGCCTTGGGTTACTTATTTATTAAAAAGTTTAGATAGGACAGGGCTTATTATATGATTCAAATCTTTAGTACTCTGTTGGAAACACCATCAAATCCAGATGAGCTTTTATTTTTGGGAGAATATTTAATTTTCTTAAATCCAGGGGGAGAAGTCAGTGATACACGCATATGACTGAATTTTATGAGTTGCTTTTTTAACATACTTTGTGATTTTTCTATTGAACTGTTGGTCTCCGTATTTTCTACCATATTTAAGAAATAATTATCAAACACATTTGCTACCTGTGACTCATAATTTACAGCCCTTCCATTTAATTCAATGGTGATGTCATCCTGTTCTTTGACTGGTTGTCCAGCCTTTTGTTTCACTACATTCCATATAACCATAAGTCTTGTGCTGGTGTACACAGGTGCCAGCACACCACATGGCATAGAGGTTACGAGAGAATCAACAGAGGCCAACGACAAGAATCGCTGGAAACATGCCACCAACACCCTCTCAGCTGCCAGTATTTAGGATCGCTGCTGAGGACCAAAGGGCCAGTTTTAGCCAGTTACTTCAACCCTGTTTCCCCAGTTAGTTTGAGTCTGTATGCAGTGGAGTTTTAGCATGTCATTGAGACGGAGCCGCAGACTTAGCATCTAACACAGAAACAGGCAGAACATAGTAACCTTATAGTGAACAAAACGGACTTCTACTTCAACAGCATTGAGGTTACGTGGACTATACAGGAGATAGCTTGTACCGCAGCACATGGAAACTTAAAGCTAAGCAGCTATTTGTTTATGAATAAAGAATCCAGTTATTAATTGCACGCAGTTTGTGTTACAGGACGAGGATATTGGCCACCAACCAACATCCTCTCCTTGTTTTCCATGATTCAGCTCTACAGAGCCAATGAGAGCAGCTAAAGAGAATACAACTGTGTGATGAGAAAATTGGAGTCACAAAGAGTTTGCTTGGTTCTCTTGTGTTTCAGAGTGCAGGGGTGCACGTATTCACGTATTGCTAATTTGTTGTTGTGTTCTTGCATGTACTCCAGGAAAGGAGTTGCAAAACTAATCAAATTTCTCTTTTCAGATGCTTTGCTTGCTTGTTTTTTGCTATGTAAACCATGGCTATCCTGCCCCTGCGCCTCAGCCACAGATGGCCAATGTAATGGATCTAACACAAGCTTTTCAGAACCAACAAACTGCTGCCTTGCTGACGATGGTACAGCTTCTGAAAGCACAAGCAGTGGCGGCCGCACAACAGACCAACTGACACACACAAAAAGTGTCGCAGACCAGCAATTTAATGACACGGAAGGGTAGTGGCACGAATACCTGACACTGTTCCAAGCTCACTGAACAGTTCCATGTACTGTGAAGTTACAATACTTTCTTTTGATTGCGGGGTTCCCAGTGTTCAGGTTAATACATAAACTGTTCCCAACTACGTCTCCTGACAAACTCAGTTATGATGAAGTAATTGCTGCATTAACTAAGTACTATGATCAGCAAGTTCAAGTAGCTGCAGCCAGATACCAGTTTTTTCACTTGCGAAAAAAGCCAGTACAGATGTACCATCAGTGGTATACAGAATTAACAGGCATCACTAGGAAATGTAAATTTAGGTGTAGTTGTGGCAACTTTTACAGTGACCTCACGCTTCCAGACGCTATAACATTCAATGCAGAATATAACATTCATAGCAGAATATGGGAACAGATCCAAAGTACTCTGATCCTTCACTTCCTCACATGTTGCAAATCTTAGAGCAATATGGTTCGGGTGCCTTAGCATCTGATAAGTTTGACCAGGCACCGATATGTCAGGTCGAGTCGCCCCTTGCTCGCGATCTCCCCATTGAGCCACAACAGGAAGCGAGTACACAGCAACACGGACAGCCATGTCAACAACAACTTGGTGAAATCTTGCTCTAGATGTTTTGCTCACCATAAATGATAACACTGCCCCTCACCCGCCATTTTTCAATGTTACTTGGAACAGCTGCCCGCAAAAGTACCATTTTGTTCAAACTACCTTGACAATATTTTTGTCACTAGAGGAACACATTGCCAATTTGCGAGCTCTGTTTCAAGTGTTTGTCAGAAGCAGGACTTGAGTGTCGTCTCAAAAAGTGTGACCTTTTTTTTTTTTTTCAAAGTTGAACTACAGTACTTATATCATGTGATAAACAGTCAGGGTGTGCACCCTCTCCAATCTCGTTTGCTTGCAATCTGTGACCTGCCTGTTCCTCGCAATGTGTCTGAACTGCAGTCAGTACTAAGTGAGATGACTTACGAGGGTGAGTCAAATGAAAATCTTAAATATTTTTTTAAATATTATTTATTGTGCAGAAGTGGTACAAAGCTGTATCGCTTTTCAACATAATCTCCCCTACACTCAATGAAAGTCCTCCAGCGCGTACAAAGTGCAAAAATTCCTTTAGAAAAAAATTCTTTTGGTAGTCCATGCAACCACTCGTGCACCGCGCGGCATACCTCTCCATCAGAACGGAACTTCTTTCCTCCCATTGCGTCTTTGAGTGGTCCAAACATATGGAAATCACTTGGGGCAAGGTCTGGTGAGTATGGTGGATGAGGAAGACACTCAAAATGCAGGTCTGTGATTATTGCAAACGTTGTATGGGCAGTGTAGGGCATTGCATTGTCATGTTGCACAAGGACACCTGCTGCCAGCAATCCACGTCGCTTTGATTTGATTGCAGGCCACAGATGATTTTTTAGATCTGTGTATGATTCACTGGTGATAGTCGTCTCTCTAGGCATGTAATGCTCCAAAATGGCGCCTTTTTCATCCCAAAAGAGAGTCAGCACAACCTTCCCTGCTGATGGTTCTGTTCGAAACTTCTTTGGTTTTGGTGATGAGGAATGGCGCCATTCCTTGCTCGCTCTCTGCATGTCCGGTTGGTGGAAGTGAACCCAGGTTTCATCCCCAGTAACGATTCTTGCAAGGAAGCCATCACCTTCTCGTTCAAAGCGCCAAAGAAGTTGTTCACAAGCATCAACACATTGTTCTCTCATTTCAGGAGTCAGCTGCCGTGACACCCATCTTGCAGACACTTTGTGAAACTGGAGCACATCATGCACAATGTGGTGCGCTGACCCATGACTAATCTGTAAACCTGCTGCAATGTCATTCAGTGTCACTAGCCGGTTTTCCTTCACTATGGCTTCAACTGCTGCAGTGTTCTGTGGAGTCACAACTCATTGTGCCTGACCTGGATGAGGGGCATCTTCCACTGAACTCACACCATTTGCGAACTTCCTAATCCATTCATAGACTTGCTGCTGTGACAAACATCACCGTACTGAACCTTCATTCATTGACAAATTTCAATAGGTATCACACCTTCACTACGCAAAAACTGGATAACAGAATGCTGTTCTTCCCTGGTGCAAGTCACACCTACAGGCCATTCTGCACGCTGTTTGTAGCACACTTACCAACTTAGAGGATAACGGCGCGAAATTTCGATCTGTTATTACAAATTTAAGGTTTTCATTTGACTCACCCTCATATTAAATTCGATTCATATCGAATGCTGCTCAGATTGCGGCTTCATTGCATTGCTTGCATCACAAAAATATACTTTTCATGTGGGCTAAAGACTGTCAAGATGCATTTCAGAAACTCAAAAATGCTATTCTTAGTGACGGATGTTTACTGCATTTTGACATTGCCAATCCAGTAGTTTTGCAAGTCGACACTTCTTCTTAGGGACCTGGCATTGTGCTTTCACACAGAATTGGTGCAAAAGACAGACCTATTGTTTTTGCCTCAAAGTTGTTAACTCAACTCAGTGAAATTACTCTTAAACTGAAAAAGAAGCTCTTGCTATTGTGTACTGTGTGATGAAATTCCATCACTATTTGCATGGTCACAAGTTCTATTTTGTAACAAATCACAAGCCTTTGTGATCCTTGTTTCGTCCCTCAAAGAAGGTTCCTACACACATTGCTCAAAAATTGCAATGCTGGGCTTTGCTGCTTTCGCAGTATCATTATGAAATTGTGTACAGACCTACAGCAAAGCATGGCAATGCAGACACCCTATTTTGCCTTCGGATTGGCCCAGACTCTGATTTTAATGCATCTGCTGCATCTTGTTGTCAAATCGACACACAGGACTTAGAATTGCTGGAATATTTTCCCTTGCACTACAGAAAAATACCACAGGCTTCGGAAGCAGACCCAGATCTCAAGATTTTGTTGCACTATAGTCACGTCTTGGCCTTGCTCACTGAACAGTATCCAGAGCTCAGCTATGCGCCGATATTTTGCACATCACCAAAGCCTTTCAGTTCAACAGGGTGTGCTTCTAGTTCAAAATAACAGTGGAGAATCCCATGTGCTTATTCCCAAAGTGTTGCAAAAGGATGTGTTGGAATTGCTCCATCAAGGACATTGAGGGATTGTTCGCACTAAACAGCTAGCACGCTGGCACTGTACTTGGCAGTGCATGGATGCCTACATTGAATGGATGACGTCACAGTGTCGCGCACGTGCGGAGAACCAATCTGCTCCATCACAGACATTTGCAGCTTGGCCTAAGACTCATTTGCCATGGCAATTGGTGCACAAAGACTTTGCAGGACCATTTTCGAACAGTTGTTGACTCATAACGGTAGACTCTTCTACTAAGTCGCCACTTGTGTTGCCTATGGCTTCTACCACACCACCCATGAGACGGACCATCATGGGCAGAATTTCTACATTGCTGCCGCCATCAGTCGCTACTACACTTGCTACACCCACTGCAGCATCCAGTGCTGCCAATGGTCCACAAGTATCACTTTGGGCTGCGCGATCTTGTTCTTTTCAGGATTTATGCCAACCATGGGCACTGGGAAAGAGGTGTAATCCAGGAACACATTGACCTTATTGAAGGTCCCAATGGTTCGCAGTACCGCCACCAGAGCCAAATTCGTGCATGTCCTTTGCCCCGTGATTCTGCTGCTTTTCTTTCCCAAGATTCACAGCTTCATGGGACCACATGGCCTTCGCAGCCACCCACTGGTGCCACCAGGGCACCCCAGGAGGAGTGGATGGACGATGCACCCTCACCCCACCGTCCCTGCTTGCTGACCCCATGGACCTTGACCCACAACGGCTGTCGCCGTCATCGCCCTCATGCCTGGACTTGTGCCCTGACAGCAGCTTTCCAGAGGATGTTTCTGTTGTCTTGCAAGCCAGGTGGCAGGGTATGGATGGCAGTACACCTTCCTATACAGCTCCAAAGTAACGGCTCCTGGCCCATCACAACATCCAGCTTCCGGCCTCCCTCCCCGTTGTTGTTCGTAGCCTCATTATGCGACAATAGCGCAGCATTTCAGGGGGGAAGGAATGTGCTGGCATACGCTGGTGCCAGCACACCATATGGAATACAGATTACGAGAGAATCAATAGAGGCCAACAACAAGACTCGCTGGAAACGCGCCCCCAACACCCTCTCAGTTGCCAGCATTTAGGATCACTGCCGCAGACTGGAGGGCCGGCTTTAGCCAGTTAGTTTGAGCCTGTTACACCAGTTAGTTTGAGCCTGGATGCCGTGGAGTTCCAGCATGTTACTGAGACAGCGCTGCAGACTTAGCCTCTAGCACAGAAACAGACAGCACATAGTAGCCCTATAGTAAATATAGCGAACTTCTACTTCAAAAGCATTGAGGCTATGTGATCTATACAGAAGAGAGCTTGTACCACAGCACATGGAAACTTAAACATAGCTCTTTATTTATGAATAAAGAACCCAGTTATTAACTGTATGCAGTTTGTGTTCTAGAACAAGGATACCAGGCACTAAGCAACATCCTCTCCTTGATACAATGAGGTGACATAAAAGTGGCTAAAGAGAATACGACAAGTCTGTTATCCGAATTACTGATTTCTGACATTATATGCATGTTCCTTGATTTTATAACTTTTCTTAGCAATTTTGTGTAGTTTTTGTAGTGTGCAACTACTGCAGGATCTCTACTTGTTCTTGACAACAGCTTTCCCTTTTTCTTTCACAAAATACCTTAATGCCTCTAGTGGTCCATCTTTTTTACAAGGCTGTTTATTGAAGTCCTTTCTGATTAGCTTATACAGAAAGCTGTTTTCAAATAATTATACAAATTTATCATAGAAGAAACTAAATTTTATGCAAGAATTTGCTTTGTTATAAATTTCATACCAGGTCATCTCGATTGTAAACTATTCTTAAAAGCATTAGTTCTGAAGTCATTAATTATTCTGACTGACTTCCGCTGAGGAGTATCAGTACTGTAAGGCACTATCTTATACATCCCAGCTAACTGTGTATCATGATCAGAGAGAGTATTTTTTACTGGATGTAGAGTCACTTTCTTGTTTTGAGCTCCACAAAAAAAAAAAAAAAACATTATCAATTAACATCATACTGTCTTTATCCACTTGGGAAGTTAATTACTGAGATCAAATTGTAGGAGCCAAAATTTGTTTCCAGATAATTTTTCCTATCAAAGTCCTTTAGAAAAACTATATTGAATTCACCAGACTATTAACTGCTTGCTGCTGTCTGGAAGACAGCACAGTAAGGAATCCAAATTCCTCATAAACAGTTCAAAATGCAAAGTGTGTATATACAATTATAACTGAAGCTTAACAATTTTTTGGCATTAATTCACAAGCACAACTTGTATGTGCTGATCATTACAAAATCCACTTGTCTCAATGTCTTTGAATTTACGTTCAGTCTTGATTCTTGTAGCAACTCAACCTCTTCCCATATTAGCTGTGCATGAGTGAGATACTATAGACTGTGTTATTTTATATGTAATTTATTTAACCCTATGGTTCTGTGGTGCTTAGATAGGCACAGGATGTCTATCTTTCCAGAGCTCTCTAAATTCTCCAAACAGACAGGAAGCTCTTCTACCTTATTAACCAATCCTCTAACATTCTGGTGAAATAATTTAACACTAAACTTTTCTGTGTATTATTAAGCCTTTTTTTGGGACTCTCCTGTTATTTCAACTTCTTTCAAAACAGGGTGCCTGAATCCTGATTCGAACATAAAATGACACCTTAAAATGGCACCTCTCTTGACATCAGTAACCACAGGGATTTTGCTTTCTGTGATGGTGTCCCCCTGTATATTTTCTGCAAGAAATTAACCCAAGAAATTAACCAATCTATCTTTCCCTCTCCTATTCAGGCGTAGGCCATGTTTACAAATCCTCATCTCCCACTTCTAACAACAGTGCTGCACCCATAACTTATGAGATTTCATTTCAGTTTGCAGTATCCTGCTCAACTCAGTGTTCACATGGTTCACAACAGTGTGAACCCAAGGCTCGTCATGGTGCTGTAGGACCTCCACAAAACTCACAATTGCACGTTTAGTTGCTAGTCCTATCTCAATCAGGCCATCCCTAATGCTGTTACTTCTGTTGTTAACCACACTGTTCCCTGCTTCACCTACTATAACAACTTGAGCCCCTTTTTTTAAAATCCTCACACAAATGTCACAGATAACTCAATATGTTACTAAACTCAGGTGCACACTCTTTAATTAACTTTGTTGGCATTTTATTACAATCACTAGACTTTTTTTCATTTTAAAGATTTTATGGGGAACATAACTGGTGTAATGAGGGTGATATTCATATTCTTCTTCTTCTTCTTCTCCTCAACGACCACAAGCCCTGTAGACCATGTGCTGCATCAACTATCTACCGCCTTCTATCTCTCGCAGTCTCTCTCCACCCTGCAGAAATTTTTAATTCTGCAATGTCCATCTCAATGTCATCTTTCCACCTTGTACGAGGTCAGCCCAATGGTCTTGTTGCCTGGGGAGTTCCTTCAAATGCTTTTTTGTTGATTCTATTTTCCATTCTAGCCACATGTCCAGCCCATTGCAGACTCCTACTTTTTAATTTCTGGATGGTAGTTGGTTGCTTCATTAGCTGATAAATTTCATTGTTCTTTCGAATTCTCCATACGCCATTCTCCGACACAGGTCCCCAAATTTTTCTCATTACTTTTCTATCAGTTTTTCTCTTTCATTGTTTGTAAGTGTCCAGCTTTCTGAACCATACAGTACTATGGGGCAGATCATAGTGTTGTATATCTTCATCTTTGTGGTGATTGAAAAAGCTTTACTTTTGAGTGGGTTGCTTAGTGAGTACAGACACCTTGACCCTGGGGCTATTCTATGTTTTATGACATTTTTACTGTTGAAATGTGACCCACGGTATTTAAACTGAAGAACTTTTCTGAATTCAGAATGTTGGTCAATTTCAAAGTAAGGATTTGGGTTTATGACTCGACCTATTTCCATATAATCTGTTTTCTCTTGGTTAATCAAAAGCCCCATTTTGCTGGCACTGTGCTTGAGAGATCTGTACATGTCTTTCAGTTCTTCTTCAGTTTCACTCAGCAACACTATATCATTTGCATAAGCCAGGAGTTTTACTTCACTGTGTTCGAATCGGAGACCATTGTATGGATGTAAATTACTCTCCCAAACCACTTTCTCTAATGCCAGGTTGACGAGGACACACGAAAGAGCGTCTCCTTGTCGTAAGCCTATTTTAACTGGAAAGGCAGGGGATATGGATCCTCTGAACTTCACTACTGCCTGGGAGCCATCCATGCACAGTTGTATCATCCTAATGATTTTATTGGGTATACTAAATTCTCGTAACGTGTTGTGGAGGCTACTTCTGTGGATGCTGTCATAGGCTCACTGGAAGTCAATGAATAGACAGTGGATGTTTTTGTTGAATTCCCAGTATAGTAAATAAATTATCAGTTGTGGAACAGTTTGTTCGAAATCCAGCTTGGTAACCTTGAATAATATTTTCTGCATGAGGTTTAAGTTTTTCCAGAATGATCATTGACAGGATTTTGTATGTTATGTTCAGCAAACTGATTCCTCTGTAATTTCCACATTCCATTCTGTTTCCTTTCTTGTGTGTGGGACAAATTATTGCAGTTTTCCAATGTTCAGGCAGTGATCCAGTTTTCCATATCATTGTGATAAGGTTAGAAAATTTCTTTGTGTAGTTTGCTTCTGCCTTCTTTTAACATCTCTGCTAATATCTGGTCCTTGCCTGCTGCCTTGTTGTTTTTTGGCTTTGGATGGTGTGAATCACTTCCTGTTCTGTGGTTCTACATTCTTCATTATTAATGCTGTCACTCTCAGACACTGCGTAATTGAAGGTTATGTGCGGATCAGTGGAATTTAACATTTCTGAGAAATACTCTTTCCATCTTCGAGGATATCTTCCAGCTGTGTTAGGATATTTTGATTTTTATCTTTTATGAATAGGTTTTCACTTTGATAACCTCTCTCACTTTTCTTTGTATACTGAAACAACTTCTTTGAGTTTCCATTCCTTGTTTTCCACTTCTATAGACTCTAGCGTTCCAGTTAGATACTTCCTTTTCTCTGTTCATAGAACTCTTGCTGTTTCTCTTCTACCCGTCTTGTAGGTCTCTCTCCTGTCCTCACTCTCCTTATTATGCAATCACATCATCCTGGCTTCTTTCCTCTTTTCCACTGCTCTCTGACACTTTTCACTGAACCATTTCTGTTTCTTAGTTTTGTTTTTTCTGCCCAATATTTTTTCTGCTTCATCTGTTACTACAGTCTTTATTCTTTCCCAAGCCTTCTCGACACAATTTACCTCCTCATTTTCTTGCAATGCTGTAAATCGGTTATTTATTTCAATCACACAGGTTTCTTTAACAGACAGTTCCTTCAGTCATTTGATGTCTAAATTAGTTTTTGGTGTGGCTTTTGGTTGTTGATTCCAAATCATCTTTCCTACCAACCTACCTGAGCCAATTTCAGCTCCTCTGTACATTCTGACATCTCTTATAAATGAAGTGAAATGTTGATCTGTCATAACATGGTCAATCTGATTAACTGTTTTGCCACCTGGAGAGCACCATGTACCTTTGTGTATTTCTTTGTGAGGGAACATAATCAAGCAAATTCTCATATTATTTGACAGTGCAAAATTGATCATTTTTAATCCATTTTCGTTTGTGGTCAGGTGCATGCTATGTTTTCCATTGTGGGGATGACCATATCCTCTTTACCTGTATTTCCATTAAAGTCCCCTAGGATAATTCTCATATTTCTTGTTGGAATACTTTCGACTACTCTCTCTAATTCTTCATAGTACCCACCTTTCTCATCCTCAACTGAGTCTTCAGTTGGTGCATGGCCATTTATGAATGTTATATTGTACCACTGGTGCTTGTTGTTATGTACGACATTCTTTTGTTAAGGGGATGTAATTCCTTAACCCAATTAACAATCCTGTTCTTAACAGCAAAACCAGTACCAAAATCACAATGTTTTTCATCTCCACCCATAAAAAATGTCAGAATTATCCTCTGTGTGTACCCCTTCTCCAAGCCACCTAACTTCCTGTAGAGCTACAATGTCTGTCTTGTATGTATTTACTTCAGATATCAAAGTCGCTGCTGCAGCTGGTTTATTAAGACTACAAACATTCCATGTCTCAAATGTGAAGCAGCATTTCTTGTTTCTATCTCGCGAATTCCTGTTCCATAACCTATGTCCGTTTCCTTTGAATCCATTATAAGAGGCAAATCGTTGATGTGAGCCAGCAGGTATAGGATCCCCTGGCCGCGTTACGAGCACTGTGCAAGTTAAGCTTGGTGATGGGGCTGCCATCTCACAGCTTCCAAGCTCACTGAGTAATATTTTGGATTATCATTTCCTAGGCAAATTGCCTTTCCCAGGCTCTGAGCTCTGCCTGCCCTGCAAAGATTCCTTCTGCCTCTTCTACCGTTGGAATGCTATAAAACATTCTCTTCCGGCATCCGAGCCACTGGCTTCCTCTTCACTAGTTTTGGTCCAACCCGGGTATTTTACTTCCCCGGTACCCACCATATCTGGTGAGCATTCCCCTATCCGCCACCTGAGGAAGCGTCCGATGGGGGACCAGAAACCCCTCATTCATATTACTGAAGTTATTTTTAATGACTGGTCTGAGACATAAAAGAAAGCTAGCACACACTGTCAACTCCCACTGTGATGGTCTTAATGTATGCTTACTTGTAGACAAAAATGTCCACATTAGTCAGAAAAATATTGTGACCAAAAGTGAAACACCCAACCTGACTGGACATACAGAAAAATGTCTTCTAATTTGAAGTGTTTAGCAGTCTTTCAGAAGATGCAATACATTGCACACATGCAGCAAAATCTTCTTATGGGTCAAAAAACAACAATACCAATATCTGCTTCAAGCTGCTACAGCTTATCTGATTGCCTCATCAGTTATGTTCATGGTTTGCGAATACTCTTTACAGAAGTGTGAAAATGAGAGAGAAGAGTAAGCTTCTTACATCAACTGATCACCTGGCATGATGACATTTCTTGCTGATGTGATGTTCATATTTAAAAAACAATGATCCATTCCTTTCCAAATATAAACTAATTCCACAATTAATATTTGTCTTTAGTATTTGAGAGGTTACTTCATGTGCTAATGCGTTCATCCATTCTGATGTCACCTAGTCAATACGTATTTTAAATGGTTCTCATCACTGGTGTTGCAAAATATTTCTTAGCCTCTCTCATGCGTCACTTTAGAATGGCTTAAAAGCCTGCCAAACAGTTTCGATATGAATAACCCAAAGTTCCACATGATCAGGTATTTAAAAAAAAAAAAAAAAAAAAAAAAAAGGAATATTAAATTTAAACAGCAAATTATTACAATTTTCCTTGAAGAAAAAAGTAATGTGGTAAGCAGAGGTACCTAATAAATAGTTATGTATAATGACTGTAACATGATTTAGAGGTGCCCTCATCGAAATCCATCCTGAGCAAGAATATCTCAAACTGTGGCAACTTACTATCGGCAGGGTGCAATTTTTCAAGTAGACCACGTATTCAGACTCTTTAAATAGACAAAAGTCTTATCCAGTACATTTACTGACTCTGTGCACGACGATCTATAAAATGAATTCCTGGAACTTAAAAATGATAACAGTTGTGTGGTAAGTCCTGTATATCTACCAGAATTTGAATATTTCCCAGCCCTAACTAGTATGTGATATTACCACAACTGAAGGTCACGAATGTTTACAGAAAAATGTTATATTCAAAAATGATGGTGCGGATTTGTAATAAAATGTAACCATTAAATTGAATGAACAGTGGAAACATAATTTAAAGAAAGAAAGAGAGAGAGAGAGAGAGAGAGAGAGAGAGAGAGAGAGAGAGGTAAATTCTTTGAAGTCTCCAACAGCAGAACACACTTATTGAATTACAAATTTACAATAGTTCCAAATCCGTAAATTCAAATAGAGTGTCCGTAATCTATATTTACTTCCACATACAAAGTGAGAGATTTTGTGCTAAGCAGATGGTATTGCAAAATTTAATTTTGTTGGGAACATTCTACTGTGACGGCACTTCAGTGTGAAATTGGACAATCATTAATCCATTCCATATATAACTTGGGAGATGAAAAAATAAAATGCCCATAGCCTGCACATATTTCACTGTGGAGTAGTTGAGATCCTTATACCCTTACCAGGAATCACACAAAGCAGATTTGTCCTTATGGTCACCTAACTTTCAAAAGAGGAGGAGAGTTCTTTGAATAATATTTACTGTGGAGATCCTTCCATCAAATTTACTGCAAAGACCTGTCAAATGAATTTTCAGAGATGTTCTCTGGTTATGTTTCCATTCGAATTTGAGTCACCGTTTAATGTTGGTGTTAAATTTTCTTCAATTACCTATGAATTGTTGTGAAGACAGACTGATAACAGTCAGCTACAGGTTTTGTCACATTTTTAACAGTCACTAATTAGCCAATGTCTCAGGGACATTATTCTAAATATCTTCACGACAATCATTGGACATACAATTTAAAAGCTAGTGTGCCACTACAGGGTGTACCATAAATATCGACTGAAAATTCCACTTCTGTTATCTCTAGACTGATAAAACTTAAAAATAACATATTCTTCTAAAACACCTCTGAGACATAAAAGACAGTATGAAGAAAGGCAGGTTGTCGACAGTGCACCGAAATCTCTGGGATTCACACTGAGAGCGGCTAAAGAGTTTCCTGGTCTCTGACAACCAGACAGACAATCTACACAGCTCATTAAGGTGATAATCCGATAACTACTGGGACATATTCGGTCCTTTCCTGGCTGGAAGAGAGGTACCAAAAGTGGCTCCCCTCCATGACTTGAGAATTTACCTGTCAGCCAAATGAGATTAAAGCGTTCGAGAAGAATCTCCTTTGATGCTATTGGCAAATGTCAAAGCATGCAGTACTGAATTTGGTCAAGACCAGGTGAAGTATCACGAATCTCAGATAGAGCCGATTCTAACTCCCACATGGAGAAAGGGTTGTGGTAAGTATCAGAACTGTTGGATCAAAAGGCCAATTTTCCCCTCTCTACAGTCAAACAGTAGCGATGCAACACTGGATCCTGGCTGGCATTGGGAATAGTTTTAGAAAAATGCTCAACCAACATTTGAGCAATGTCTCTGGAGTTGTCTGGAGACACCCCTGTTTCAGTACTGCTCCTATTGGAAAATGACTCTGTTTATGGGAAATCCTCTGGATGCCTTCCCATACTTTTGTAGAAGAAGTGGAACAGTTGATGGAGTCCAGGAATGCTTGGCCTGACCTTTTCTTACTTTCCCTAAAGATGCACTGAGCCTTGGTCCTCACGACTAGAAAGTCCCTGCAGTTGTCTGCTGTTGGTCGGCATTTTAAATGTCAAATGCCTGTCCCAGATTGGCGAATGGCACTCATCCGTCCACCAAGGTACATGTCACCTCCTAAGATTACCAGAAGACTTGGGGATGGATAAGTCAGCAGCATGATGGATCACTCGTGTAATGTGGCACACCCATCCTTGGACGCTGTTGCAATGTTCGAACACAGCCAGCTGGCTGAACAGCGTCCATTTAGCCTTGCTGACCATCCATTTTGGAGGCATCTCTTCAGGTAGTGAACCATCCAATAAGTGAATGTGAAGTGGGAAATGGTCACTGGAGTGAAGGTTATCAATGGCTTCCCACTGAACAGAGTCTGCAAGGGCTGGAGAGCAGAGAGAGAGGGGTCAATGGCCGAGAATGACCCACTGCAGCAAGAAATGAGTGAGAGTATCAGTGTTTAGAATGCACAGCTCTTGGGATGTCATGAGGCCCCAAGGGCAAGTGGAGGTTGAGCCCCACAAGACATGCTGAGCATTACAGTCCCCCAAGAGGAGAAATGGGCAAGGCAGTTGTTCCTGATGATCTGTGAGAGCCTCAGAGTGTACTGCACCAGGAGGAGGTAAATACAGCAAGAAAACAGTGGTCCTCCGACATGAGTGAATTTTAACTGCAACTGCTTGCAGGTCAGTAGTCAGGGGAGAGAACCAAAGTGGTGTGCGCGATTTACAAACACAGCAACACCTCCCTTGGCCTTTTTGCCACTCAGGTCATCCTTGCAATAGGTATAGCCCCCATAGGACATAGGCATCAGATGCTTTAAAATTTGTTTCCTGCAAACAGATACATACTGGGCATTCCTGTGCTAGGGGCTTCATTTCCTCCACATGGGTCCTGAACCCATTAACATTCCACTGGAGAATGGGAACCATTCATCACAGGGATTGCACTTTCACCCTGTCTTTCCACTTGGGAGGCTGCTGAGCTTTGGGGTGAGATGATTGCCTCACGAGGGGACCTTCCGGGAGGTAAATCGAGTTATGAGCTCCCACTTCGCCTGCTTATAGTGTGGATAGGCACCTATCACACCCTAAAATTGTAGGTGCCAATGCGGCCACATTTTTGAAGTATTGCCTGTTAAAGTTTGGGCAGCTCTTTATATACAGAAAGGGTTCACTATTGTGTCAAGTGAGCGAGTAGTTGAGTGGCAAGCGAGCGAGACTCCCATCCAGGGGACCCTGGTTCAAGACTCGTCTATGCTACTTTTGCTTTCTTTTTCTTTTTGTTTCAAATGCCTGTTTTAATTTATAATTAATCATGAAAATTCCACAAGGAATTGATTAAAAAGAATTACAAGCCTCTATAAATCAAAATTACAAAATATATTTTATTATTGTTCATTTTTTCGTTGTATTTTTAATTTTGTTCCGCTGAGGTAGGGAATATTAAAAAAAAATACCAATGAATGAGGGATTAAAAATATGTTTCATTTAATAGAAAGTTAATCGATATTTCCTATATTTTGAAGAGTACATTCCAACGGATGATACTTGTTATAAAAACAATCAAAAAATTTGTACTTTTGACACCACGAACATTATACGAATGCATATTCATTTTCGTCACAATCGCATCTGTATTTTCTCAAGTCCGCAGGAAACGCCACTGCATTGACGTTATGGAATACTTCTTTTTGCGATGGATCTAGCTTTGTGGCACGCTATGCATATCTGTAACAATATTAACGATGAACTTGTAGTATATCTGAAAATCCAAGCAAGCTATCTGAAAATTGAAAATAATGCTTTATTCACGTACCTTTTCATATTTTTATATATTGGAGCCTGCAGTTGGTCATGGACCAGTGAATGGATTTTTACCATGTCCTCCCAGGATGTGATTTCTACATTGTGTTGCAATAGGTACAGAGCATTTTGGAAGTGGTGAATGTAATTCTACACTTGACGATAAAAATATACATCACATGGCTGACAAAAGTGTGTACATCGCGGTGGTATCACTGATAAAAGTACAAGTTGGTAGGCCATCTTCATCGTTGAATTTCATTTTATGCAAGTCCGTGGAGGTTTGCCCACCCCACGAGTCAACGATGTAGAGGAATTCATTATTTTCCACGTACGGTTGAATTACTTCATCCAAAAACTCTTCGTACATTTGTTTATGCTGTTTATAGGACTTTGCTGATGTGATGTGAACATTCTGGTATGTCTCCATATACCCGTCAACGTCTTTTCGGACTCGGGAGCCAAACGTTCCAGTCACTTCTTGCAGGTGAACAAATACTTTAGGCAGCAGTTTTCCAGACAATGTGATTGTGTATTGCGCAGTAGATGAGTGCGCCAATTTAGTTATTTGTCCCACAGCAATTTCGGTGACTTTTTCACCTTTGTGGGACAAAGTACGCCTGCTGCTTATTTTATATTCACATCCTGTTTGATCAATATTTATGATATAATCAGGGTTGAATCTCGTGATTATATTGCTTGTTTATGCTGATATTCCGTAGTGATTTCCAGAAGCTCGTCCAAAGTTCTCTTGTCTTTCTTGCTGACATATTTTGTTACATGCTGTTGAGATATCTGATGCATTGATTTGAAGCGATAAACCCAAGATTCCGACGCTTTGAAGTCAAAATTTCCATCCAGAAATTGAAAAGCAGCTGCAATTGCCCACTGTTGGAGCATCCATGTTGTTACGAGGCCTGCTCTCTGGCCTCTCGCCTCGATAAACTGGTTGTAAACATACGAATTGATTACTTCCAGTTTATCATTTCGCGTCCCTCCTACTGCAATTTGGAATATCCACTTTGACAACTGGGTTTAGCTTTTCAATAATCTCGCTGAATGTTTTTGTAACGTTTTCAATGACCACGTTGGATGAAGTTCTGCCATCTCCAAGGTCTTGACTTTCACTGCATATGGGATTCTGGTCCACTCATCTCCATCATCTGCTTCATTAGAATCCGAAGAAATAGGTGTTATTTCTTTTTTTTGTTTTCTCCATGCATCACTTTCATCGTGGCTTGCTTTGGAAAATTGTCGGAAAAAACACTTCTTGGTCCGTGAATGTCACAGTCCCATACACGTCTAGAAATCGTTTGAACATTTCTCTGCCAATTAATGAAATAGTTTGCTAATGTTGGAGATCACTGAGTCCAGTGTAAAGTTGTTTTTGATATGTAACTGTCATAGACAATGCACTGGGTCTGTTTAAACTCCTGCCGTTCTTCACTGTTCGGTGGAGCCCACAAAAGACCTCCTTGGTCTTGCACTAAATGTTCAATATTGTCAAAATTGCACTCACTGAGAACTCGTGAACAACTTGCACTTTGCTCTATTTTAAAGGATAAACGTCTGCACACTTCAAAGCCAAGCTTTCAACTTTTCGAAGAAATATTTTAACAACTTCTCTCAATTTTCAGGTAAATAGGCAAATTTATGTATTCCAACGTTTTAATTACAGTTAATTTCCTGTTAAAATAAAAAACGCAAAAGATTGAAACAAAATGTTACATTCAATTTATAATTTTGATTTATAGAGGCTTGTAATTCTTTTTAATTAATGCCTTGCAAAATTTTCATGAGTAATTATAAATTAAAACATGCATATGAAAAAACAAAAAGAAAACAAAAGTTGCATAGACGGAGCTGGAACCAGGGTCGCCTGGACGGGAGTCTCTCTCGCTTGCCACTCGGCTACTCGCTCACTTGCTGCAATAGAGTAACTTTTCTGTATATAAAGATCTGCCCTAACTTTAACAGGCAATATTTCAAAAATGAGGCTGCATTGGCACCTACAATTTTAGGGTGTGATAGGTGCCTACCCACACTATAACTCGATGCACCTCCCAGAAGGTCCCCTCATCAGTCCAACATAAAGTTCCACTTGCTCTGATGAAGAATCGAGAGATATATCAAAGATGGCAACTTCGACATCATCAGACAGTTTACTTCCTGTCTGTGTTATAAGTTTACACTTTGACTTACATTTTTTGCCCTGAATGGGCTTTGGGGCCACAATGGTGTGGTGGCAGTGGATGGTGGACCAGGCTGAACCTTCAGAGGGCCAGGGAGCTCTGCAACAGCAGCAACTACAGCCTTGTCTGTAGTCTTGGGTGGAGGTATGGGCTTCAAAATAACTGGAGCAGAACAAGTGAACTGGTAAAATCAGGTACTAGCGCTGACACTGGCAATCTCCGTTTGTGTAGCATCATCAGTTTTAGGGACTGACTGTTTAATAACAGACACAAAGGAGGTAGCGGCTGTCGGGGACCGCATAGTCTTATAGATCCTTTTGTCCTCTCCATGCGAGATACATTTAGTTGTTTTTATTTCCTGTACCTTTCTTTCTTAAAGAAAGACACTGCAGTCCCTTCTCCAAACAGAGTGATCCCCAGAACAGCTGACGGACTTTACAGGAGATGAACAGCCAACTCCTTGGGTGGCCTTCCCACATTTACTACAAGTGGCATCTGACAGTAGTGTGCCCAAAGTGTTGGCCCTCAAAACACTGTATCAGGTTCTGGAAATAGGGCCGTACGCTAAGGTGAAGGAACCAGCCTTAATGTGCTATGGAAATTTTGTACAACTGAATGTCAGTAGAAAAAAGTCTGATTTCACTAGATTGCCATCTACTCTTTTCATAATGTTTTGAATGTCAACAACCCTTCCCAGGACCTTTCAGCTTTCAGTTCTTCTTGAGGAATGTCAACCAGATATCTGCATATCACAATACCTTTGCTGTAGTTCAAGGTGTTGTGCAGTTCAGTTTCAATTGCATACTCCCCAAGGCATTGAGCTTTTTGAAGGGTCTTCACTTGTTGGTAACGGACGTTGCCACCAACTGGGACCCATTTCGCAAGGACTTAGCAAATTTTATGCCCCAGCAATGCCCTCCAATCCTTTTTGCATATAAATGGTGAAATTTAGTAGAAACTGCCCTCTTTTTCTTTTCAGTATTGGAAACATATTCTGAGAAACAGCATGTGTTATGTTGCAAATGACTGAGTCAAGAGGACTAGCTACCCCAGCCCTCTTATTTGATTGGGTGTTGTTACCTACCAACGGCCCACCCATTCCACTGGGAGATGGAAGAGAAAACTTCGAAGGATCCATCTTGGTTCTACAAGCAGCTAGGAAAGTAAAAGTCCACCTAGACAGAGCTCTCCATGTCTAGGTAAGCCTTATACAACTGAGGTGTGCAGGTTCCCCAGAGGTTGCCCACTAACAACTGTTTCACCTCAACAGCTATGCGTCTCATAAGTGCACAGAACACTTTGAGATTGAGTTTTTTTATAGAGGTTTTTACCATCCTCATGATCTGGGCAGTCAAGCCAAGATCTCCATTCCCTGTGACACACAACATTTCAACTGTCGCACCATACAGTGGTCGCTGAAGCATGCCTAGAGCTTATGGTGACAGGGGACTGGCGGCGCTTACCAGTCCCCCAGCTCAGGAACCCTGGGGTCACCAAGTCTGTACTCAACAAACAGATGCTGAGTCCCTGAGGGCTCATAGTTTTGAGTGCTGAATGTTTGGATAACAATAATCATTGTTGTAGTTGAAGATAAGCACCAAAAAATATGTTTCGAGAGCCTAATTTGTATATTTTATATACAAACAAGGCTGAATTCATTAAAAGTAAATTACAAAAACTGTGAGAGTTTAAGTGAATGATTCACATGAAGCACTGAGTGTAACAGCATCTTATGTTATGCTCCAAACCAGCATATTCACGAGCTTTCAAAATTGGTTGTTGTAGGTTAATAAACTATTGTGTAAAATGAATGAAGAGACCCTTGTACCTTGCTACTTTGGCATATCAGATGGAGCTGGTTGTCGTGAGTCATCAGCATTCTATTGTGGCAAAAGTCAACTACAGCCTGTTAAGGAAATGTCACCAACGTACAACAACCTTCTATGACATAGGTCAGGGATTATTTTACTGAAGATGCTCAAATTTGCACAAATCATAATGCCTTGTTGATGAGAAAATTTAAATTCATGCAGAAGACTTGCTGCAACCCATTTGGTAAAGAAAAACACATAAC
Source organism: Schistocerca cancellata (assembly GCF_023864275.1). Lineage (NCBI taxonomy): Eukaryota > Metazoa > Arthropoda > Insecta > Orthoptera > Acrididae > Schistocerca > Schistocerca cancellata. The sequence goes on from NC_064630.1 coordinate 626,567,054, forward strand.
CAAGAAGGCTTTAACACCAGTAACCACTGCAGTGTCTGATCGGTTGAAGTCACTGACTAATGAAGTTATTAAACCTGCTCAGAAAATTTGTACCAAATATAGACATGAAGTGGCCCTGAAAGATTCACCCCACAGGGAGAGCAAAAATAACCATCTGCTGAAGACATGGATGTTGTTGATGCTTGCTTTACTGCTAACACTTCATTATCATCACTCGGACAGTCCCATTAAAGCTTCAACAGATAAACAAAAGGGATTCAGTTGGATACAAAAAGCATGAAGTTCTGAAAGCCAAAGGCAGCATTAGTAAGGTAATTGCCACAGCTGCTGGTGTGAGCGAAGTAGCTATTCCTCAAATACAAAGGGAAGTTGCGTTGATATGGACATCTTAATTGAAGTTCTCAAGATTAAGCTTCAGACTTCAAACAACTGCAGCCAAGTTCAAATTTGCTCTCACCCCAAATAGCTAGACTATAGAAAACACAGCTAAGGAATTTTCTATTTCAAATAAAATGGTGAAAAAGGCAGATGGAAGGTGCAATTTTGGAAATACCTGCTGCAAATCAAAAAGGGAAAACACTCAATAATGAAGCAAAACAAAATGTCATCACTTTTTTTTAAGATGAAGAGTTTTCTCATTTATGCCCAAGCAAAAAGGATTGTGTTATGGTACGAATAAATGAGGAAAAGATTCACAACCAGAAATGCCTGCTCCTTTGTAATCTGAAAGAAGTGTTCCACTGCTTGTTGTGAGCAATATAGAAAACAACCGAGCTTCTCAAAATTTTATGAGCTCAGGCCAAAATGGACCACATTCAGTATGTGTATGTGCAATTCATCAAAATGTCAAATTAATGTTGGCTTCAGAAACATCCATGCAAGATAATTACAAGGATTTGATGAAAGAAACTGTATGCAGTTTGGAATCAAAAGATTTTATGCTGCAATGTTGTGAGGAGTGTCCTAGAAAAATGCAACTAGAGGCTTTTCTTGAAGGCTCTTTTAAAGGCTGACCCTGAAGAAACAATGAAACACACTCATTGGGTCCATACTGACAGACATGCATTGGAGACATGTCATGGCACTGTTGAAGATTTAATGGAGGCACTGATTTTGAAAACTGCCAGTTTAAGAAACCATCACTTTGTGTCTGGGTCAACAGAAGCGTCCGACCCCACCCGTCGGCTTTGACCCGTGACGTAAGGCTGTTGTGGTGTGTGACGTCATGACAGCGCGGAGTTTGGTTTGTGAGTGTGGCGTGTTTGTAGGTGTCGTCGTGTTGCTGTTTGTGGTGCCCTCTGGTGGTGTGTTTAGGGGTTTCGTGTTGTGTGGTGTATTGGGTTCAGTTTGGTGTTACTGCTTCTTCTGGCTGGTTCTCGTTTTGGCTGTGTGTGGAGCGGAATTGGTTTCAGTGAGTTAACAATTTAGTGTTTCTGTGTGAAAGTTATTTTAGTGCTGTTTGCTGTAGGTCGTGTGTTAATTTGAGTAAATTAATTTGTTGCTGCTCTTGTTAGTTATGGATATGACGGATAAAATTAATAGTGTGCACTTGCATGCTATGATGGGGGCGAGTCCGTTGGAGTTGATAAAATTTCTGCAGCTCTTTGGGCTGTTGGCGGAGGTGGTGAAATGCGCTGTTTGTCGGCATGAAATGACATTGGCAAAAGTTCCGGCATCTCAGACCAGGGACAATTATATGTGGTGGTGCTGTAGGGACAACCTATGGCGCTCCATACATTGCGGTTCCTGGTTCGAGAAGTCTAGGTTGAGTATATGCGATATTGTGTTGTTGATGTATTACTTTTGTTATAAATCCTCTCACAGTTTTTGCATGCATGAGACTGGCGTGAGTGAGAGGAGTGTGTTTGACTGGTTTTCATTTTGTTTCAAAGTATGTTCTGAGTTTATTAAGTACAGGGGTAAGTAAGGTGGGCCTGAGGTTGTGGTGGAGGTGGACAAGTCACAGTTTGGGAAAATGAAGTATGCGAGGGGTAAGTCTGTGGTTGGTCTCTGGGTGTGGGGGGCTGTTGTACCGGCGAGTAAGTATTCTGAATGTGTTTTAGGGTTGTGGACGACCGATCTAAGAGGGAATTAGTGGGGTTAATTGAGGAGAACCAGGTTCTACTGTAGTTTCTGATACTTTTTCTTCTTATAGGGGGTACAATCGTTTAGTAAGGAACCACAGTTTAGAGTTTAAAAATTATGATATGGGGGCTTGTACGAATACCATAGATGTTTTTTTTTTTTTTTTTTTTTTTTTTTTTTTTTTTTTTTTTTTTTTTTTTTGGGGGGGGGGGGGGCGGACTTAGTTAAGTCAGTTCTTGGGAGGGGGAAGAGGCACTGTTCTAACCTTCAGTTTCATTTATATGAGTACTGTTGGTGGAAGAGCATCCCTGAGGGCTATTCTTTTTTCGGGTTTTTTAAGGGCTATCAGTAAGATGTGGTTTATGCGGGTGGGTGACTGTGGCTTGGGGGGGTGGGGGGAGAAGGGGGGGGAGTGTGTTGGTTTGTGATTTAGTTGTGGAGGGTCTATTTTGTTGCAGTTTTTGTTGAGGTGTAGTGTGTGATTAAGATTTTTTTATTTTGTGTTTGTTTTTTGTTTATGGGTATTTTCTTTTGGGGTGAGAGGGAGGTTGGGTTGAGGGTGTGGCTGGGTTGGGTCTTTCTTTTGGTTGTGTATTTTTTTGTTGGTGTGTGTAAGGGGGGGGGGTGTAGGTAAGTGTGTGTGTGTGTGTGTGTGTGTGTGTGTGTGTGTGTGTGTGTGTGTGTGTGTGTGTGTGTTTGTGGCTGGGTGTGATTGTGGTGGCTGACCTAGGTTGCGGCGCCAGAACGTTGTTGTGGTAAGTTTTTATTTTTCTTGTTTTTAGTGTATTTGTTGCATGTTATTGTGGCTGAACCCTGGAGATACTAAAAGGTATCAGATAGATTATATAATGGTAAGACAGAGATTTAGGAATCAGGTTTTAAATTGTAAGACATTTCCAGGGGCAGATGTGGACTCTGACCACAATCTATTGGTTATGACCTGTAGATTAAAACTGAAGAAACTGCAAAAAGGTGGGAATTTAAGGAGATGGGACCTGGATAAACTGACTAAACCAGAGGTTGTACAGAGTTTCAGGGAGACCATAAGGGAACAATTGACAGGAATGGGGGAAAGAAATACAGTAGAAGAAGAATGGGTAGCTTTGAGGGATGAAGTAGTGAAGACAGCAGAGGATCAAGTAGGTAAAAAGACGAGGGCTAGTAGAAATCCTTGGGTAAAAGAAGAAATATTGAATTTAATTGATGAAAGGAGAAAATATAAAAATGCAGTAAATGAAGCAGGCCTCAAGGAATACAAATGTCTCAAAAATGAGATTGACAGGAATTGCAAAATGGCTAAGCAGGGACGGCTAGAGGACAAATGTAAGGATGTAGAGGCTTATCTCACGAGGGGTAAGATAGATACTGCCTACAGGAAAATTAAAGAGACCTTTGGAGATAGGAGAACCACTTGTATGAACATCAAGAGCTCAGATGGAAACCCAGTTCTAAACAAAGAAGGGAAAGCAGAAAGGTGGAAGGAGTATATAGAGGGTCTATACAAGGGCGATGTACTTGAGGACAATATTATGGAAATGGAAGAGGATGTAGATGAAGATTAAATGGGAGATATGATTCTGTGTGAAGAGTTTGACAGAGCACTGAAGGACCTAAGTCGAAACAAGGCCCCAGGAGTAGACAACATTCCATTGAAACTACTGACAGCCTTGGGAGAGCCAGTCCTGGCAAAACTCTACCATCTGGTGAGCAAAATGTATGAGACAGGCGAAATACCCTCAGACTTCAAGAAGAATATATTAACTCCAATCCCAAAGGAAGCAGGTGTTGACAGATGTGAAAGTTACCGAACTATCAGTTTAATAAGTCATGGCTGCAAAACACTAACGCGAATTCTTCACAAACGAATGGAAAAATTGGTAGAAGCCAACCTCGTGGAAGATCAGTTTGGATTCTGTAGAAATGTTGGAGCACATGAGGCAATACTGACCCTATGACTTATCTTAGAACTTACATTAAGAAAAGGCAAACCTACGTTTCTAGCATTTGTAGACTTAGAGAAAGCTTTTGACAATGTTGACTGGAATACTCTCTTTCAAATTCTAAAGGTGGCAGGTGTAAAATACAGGGAGCGAAAAGCTATTTACAATTTGTACAGAAACCAGATGGCAGTTATAAGAGTCGAGGGACATGAAAGGGAAGCAGTGGTTGGCAAGGGAGTGAGACAGGGTTGTAGCCTCTCCCCGATGTTATTCAATCTGTATATTGAGCAAGCAGTAAAGGAAACAAAAGAAAAATTCGGAGTAGGTATTAAAATCCATGGAGAAGAAATAAAAACTTTGAGGTTCGCCGATGACATTGTAATTCTGTCAGAGACAGCAAAGGACTTGGAAGAGCAGTTGAACGGAATGGATGGTGTTTTGAAGGGAGGATATAAGATGAACATTAACAAAAGCAAAACGAGGATAATGGAATGTAGTTGAATTAAGTCGGGTGACGTTGAGGGTATTAGATTAGGAAATGAGACACTTAAAGTAGTAAAGGAGTTTTGCTATTTGGGGAGCAAAATAACTGATGATGGTCGAAGTAGAGAGGATATAAAATGTAGACTGGCAATGGCAAGGAAAGCATTTCTGAAGAGGAGAAATTTGTTAATATCGAGTATAGATTTAAGTGGAAGGAAGTCATTTCTGAAAGTATTTGTATGGAGCATAGCCATGTATGGAAGTGAAACATGGACGGTAAATAGTTTGGACAAGAAGAGAATAGAAGCTTTCGAAATGTGGTGCTACAGAAGAATGCTGAAGATTAGATGGGTAGATCACATAACTAATGAGGAAGTATTGAATAGGATTGGGGAGAAGAGGAGTTTGTGGCACAACTTGACCAGAAGAAGGGATCGGTTGGTAGGACATGTTCTGAGGCATCAAGGGATCACCAATTTAGTATTGGAGGGTAGCGTGGAGGGTAAAAATCGTAGGGGGAGACCAAGAGATGAATACACTAAGCAGATTCAGCAGGATGTAGGTTGCAGTAGGTACTGGGAGATGAAGAAGCTTGCACAGGATAGAGTAGCATGGAGAGCTGCATCAAACCAGTCTCGGGACTGAAGACCACAACAACAACAACAACAATGTGGCTGATGGGGTGGTTCTGAGTTGTGTGGTTTGTTGTATTGGTGATTTGGTATCGTGTGTTGGTTTGTGGGTATGTAGTTGAAGGGAAGTTTTAGATTCCAATTTGTGGTCGTATCTGTGGGTTTTTTGGTATTGGGAGTCGTTGTTGACCTATGTGAGTGAAGGGAACTGTTTGATCCCAATGGGTGGATTGTGGCTGTGGGTGTTCCGGTATCGGGAGTTGTTGCTGAGCTACATAGGTCAAGGGAAGTGTTCGATGACACTGTGTGGTTGTGGCTGTTCCGGTATCGGCAGTTGCTGTTGAGCTATATAGGTCAAGGGTAGTGTCGGATTCTGGAGGATGTGGTGTTTGGTGGACTTTTGGGGAGTTTTGTGTTGTCGGTTTTTTTCATCATTTTATGTGGTTAGGTACAGCGATGTGTGTCTAAATTTGTTGACGTTTACTTTGTCCCCATCCAAAATCCAGCAATTTCCCACACTTGTCCCGTTAGTTTCATTATGTTTTTTGTGGAACGTGTGTGTGTGTGTGTGTTGGTTTTTCAATGTTTTTTGTGTTTGTTGTTATGTTTATGTAATAACGTCATAGGCGCCATATTGGAGTCGTAGTGTATGGTCGTTTTCGCCATATCTGTGAGTCAAAGCAGACGGGTGGAATTGGACGCTTCTGTATTTCCTTTTGTCAAAACATCAAAGTCTATACCTTAAGCAGCTAAAAGGAAATCTTAGGCACAGAAAATGAATTAATTATATTGATGGATTTTGCTAAGAATTATTCATTTGTTGTTCAAGATGCAGTGCAAGGATTTCGTTGGGAGAATAGTCAGGCCACATTAGATCCACCTGTCGTCTATTTTGGTGGCAAAGAATGTCAAAGCATTAGCATTTGTATGATCAGAAACTGTCTGTAAGTCATAATGCCACTGTTGTCCATGTCTTTCAAATAAAGTCAATAGCATATTTAAAAACAAAGATTAAAAACATTAAGATCATTTATTACTTTAGTGATGGTTCAGCAGCTCAATATAAGGATCTTACAAACTTCATCAATTTCTGTCTGCATGAAAAGGATTTTGGCATCACTGTCAAATGGAATCTTTTTATTTAACAATCCAAGGTAGACTGCCTTGTGATAGCATTGGGGGAACAGCAACAATACTAGCAGCCTGTGCTAGTCTACAGAGGCCCTCCACTAACCTAATATTGAATGTATACGACATTTTCAAATTCTGTGATTTTTTATGTACCAAAAGGAGGAACTGGGGGAAAAAATCTGCCTGATCAAGATACAAGGTTTGCCAGGAGACATACAATAGCTGCAACAAGAGAAAATCATCCATTTAAGCCAAATAACTGTAATCAGCTACAGTAGGCGGAATTTCCAGTGATGCTACAGCAGACATAATTAATACCTTCAAAGCAGATGAAGGAATTCCAGCAATCTCAATTACAAGCTTATAACCAGGACTGTATGTTGCAAGTACAGTGAAACCTGTTTTACATTTTCAAGCGGTCCAGACTTAAAACCGCAAAACTGAGGAAAATGCAGAATCAAAGAGAATGTTAACCCCCCCCTCCCCAAAACAAAAGCAAAAACACATATAACTGGCATATATAATTAAAAATCGCAATCTTCTACAACACTTTGTATAAAATCTGTCAAAGTAAAGGAAGTAAAATGTACAATACCATGTTTGTGCAATAATTTGTGGTAATGGATTTCATCAGTTATTAAAAAATCACATATGTGTAATAGCAAGTAAAAATTCAGTAAAAATTTAAACTGGTATCTGGGTACAAGGTTATCAAGCTATTTTCTGATGCTACGAGCACAAATTATGTGTTCAAAATGTGCTTTCTTAAGAGATCATCCTTTGCGCTCACCCAGAGAAAAGCAAAAATTGATGAACATGTTGAATTAAACCAAAAACATCACAGCAGCTGATTAAACCATTAGCATAAAAGTGGACATCTGCATAAATGACAAACTTTGTCAACATTGCTGTTACTGTGTAATGCTTTTCTTACGAGCTTCACTTCAGATGCTTACCACCATTAAAGTTTTATTTTAGACTTGATGAGGGGAAGAGAAAAAAAAAAGAGTTTACTTCACCGACCGATGTTACAAGCTTATTAGAAGTTGGCTCAGTGAATTTCTGTGCACTGTGCAAATGTAAATTTGACAGAAAGCTCAGCTACTACAGTTTCGCTTCATGCCCTCTATCACTACTGCCTATCTGTACTATCTACAGTGTGTGGTGCAAAGTATATATGTGAGTAGCGTATGTAGTTGTTGCAACTGTATCATGTCAGATTTGAACATGAAAGTGTTTCAAATGTGCTATCGCAAAACTGTTGTTCTATTTACCTGTGATGTCTCTGTCATAGCACATCATTTGCACAAAAAGTACTTCAAACACGCTTTCACCACTATCTGCACTCCTGTCATTGAAGGGTCACTCCTCCTCTCCACACATCCAGTACATAAGCACATTTTACATATGTTAGTGTGATGTGGTGGCTGTGCTGGCTACTGGGTGACTTAACTAGCCATTAGCCAATAAAAGTTCAATGGCCAGAAAAGGGCGAAGTTTCCTCGATTAGGACCAAAAATATTCTTCAAGACTCAGTGCTTTAATTTAAAAGGTTGACGACTGATATTGTAGCTGAATACAGTTCATCAGAAATACATGCGAAAGGATGAACCGAGTTACAAGTGGCACAAGACAAGGTAGTGGCTGGGCCCCTTCATCATATATTGGCTTGGTCCGGAACACTTTGCGTAGACTGTCTTGCTTTTCCATTACCTCTACAACCTAGCAGTAGTTGTACATTGATTGCACGGTAAAGCTAATGTTGCAAGTCATTTTGGCAAGACCGATTGTGGATTACATCAGCATTTCCTCTCTCATTTCTCTCCTCTCTGCAACTGCCAAAAATATTCCCTTAACTTTGCAACCACCCGTGGTGAGAACCTTTTGTGCCACTTATAACTCAATCAGTCACATCAAATATCAACAGGAAACCACCGGGACAAAGTCAAGCAAGATGTTGAGTAACAACTTTGAATCAAGGTAAACCTTACTAGGAAGAAATGTAAAATCAGGTTTTTTAGCATTATCTAATGTTTTTTTTACAGGAGCTACATATTTGTGATGTAGAATTGTCAAAAACATAAAATCAAAGAATGTAAAACTGAAGTTCCACTGTTTGTATGACAATTTTTGGTGGGTTGGAAATGTGTGTGAAGTATCACATGAACAACAAGAGGTCCTCATCAGCTTTATGCACTCACTTAATTATGCTTGTTCCTTCCACTGGCCAACTGCTAAAAACATCTGCTGGATTCTTGAGCAACGTATTTTCATAACTTTGGAAGTACCGTCACCATCTTCATCAGAATGAGTTGAAAAAAATTAGCCTGATCAAGGAACATGGTTTGCCAGTGGACATGCAATTGTTGGAACAAGAGAAAATCATCAATGTATGCCAGTTAATTGAAATCACCTCAGAGTAAGCAGAGTTTCCAGTGATGCTACTGCATCCATTATTACGGCCTTCAAAGAAGATGGACGAATTTCAGCAATCTCAACTGCAAGTTTACAACCAGCACAGTATGTTGCAGTATGTATGACAATTTTTGGAGGGTTGGAAATGTGTGTGCAGTTTCACAGGAACAACAAGATGTCCTCATCAGCTTTATGCAGCCACACAGTTCTGTTTGTCCCTTCCACTGCCCTACTTCTAAAGACAGCTGCCGAATTCCTGAGCAACATATTTGCTTAATTTTAGAAGCACCATCGTCATTATCATCAGGAAGGCAATACAGTTATCCACAAACTGTCCTTGACAAAATATAAGAGCTGTTTAACTAAAATAGGAGCTGACTTTTTAGTGTTTTTGTTTTGCTGTGTTCTTCATTATACTTGTTTTTATGGATGTGTTGAATTAATGTCCAAAACTGATCTATATACTCGAATAAAAAAAAATAATTACCAGTAGTATTATGAAGCTTAATGAGAAAAACTTCCTCTTTGCAATCTTCTCGAAGTGCTCAAGTAATAACTTTTGAAACATACTGATGACGTCTTGGATCAAAGCAGACAGGTGGTATCGGACACTTCTGTAATACCAAAATATGGCATATTGGTTCAAATGAAAAGTAGCGGTGGTCCGTCGAACACTGTATCTCAGAACTGCGCCACGAATTTTTTTGACACTGTTGAGCATTGTACCTATATTTAGGTGTGACAAAATCCCTAATTTTTTGCAACGGTGTGATTCAGTATTAAAACAAACAAGCAAACGTTTGCTAGAACTTTTAAAAAAAGCCTATCAAGCTTGGCACATTTGCACCTTCGTAACAGGTGCATAGGGGAGTACCCTTCTTTAAAAGCTCTTAAAAATTCAACCACTGAAGATACTGAACTAAAATTTGTGAACTTGTATAACAATCTAAGGCATTACATAACCCTCACGCCAAAATCCATTAGATTTAGAGATAGCCGAGTGAGGACCCCTTGATGTGGAATGACCCAAAACTAAACATTGGTGCCACATACACAGTAAATTTTTGTACTTAGAACACATTGTTCCATTGTGTCAAACGTCTAGCAGTAATGAAGAGTGCAGAACATTGCACGCCCTAAATACTGCATATAAGCAAACTATATGCTACACCTAAAATTGGGGCAATCTAGCGTACTCATTACAAAACTTATTTCTGACAAGGGGTAGTGTGATTGATAATTACAAAACTTGTCATAATTTAACGAAAGTAGTGCTGTTAAGGAAAATAAAAAGGTTTTTGTAATTGATATACATTGTCAAGTTTCATTAACCATATTTCTTCAATATTTGGACCAAAACTTTTTTTTTATTCACTTCCGACAAAATTTTCATTTGGGATTACTCTAACCCTACCGAACTAATAAAATTAAAGTTGTTGGCTAGAATAACGAAGCGTTAAAGTTGTCAATGTAGGTGGCTAATACATGACTATATCCCGTCATATAAATCAGCTGAACAACAAGTGAAAAGTTTGAGCATCATTGCCAGACTATGTGATTACTGTAAAATTTGAAGAAAAGTTTCGCAAGCGATACAAAACCAGGCATGTTCAATGAAACCTACTACTAACGCAACAGAAGATTTATTGATATGAGACGACTCAAAATGTACCAAAACATGATGCTACGCTAAATTAAATTAGGATTCGCACTGACACTGGTTGAAGTCCGACAAATGTAACCACTATTTGCTCATTCAGTTTTTGGCAAATGTGGTTTCTATTATAACAATACGTGTGTTTGTACCGCAATAAGATATAAATTCGTACTTGAAAGCGGCAATAATATCCCAGAAAAGTATCTCTAATCATACCGCCGAGAAAGACTTACGTAGGTGTTGATAACGCTCTTTTTTTGAACAATTCTCGTTCCCTCAGCAGCGCAGGATCCATCTTGATTGCAATTCTCTTCCAGTAATTTGGTTACAGATGCTTATCAACACAACAGAAAAACTAAACAACACACACCAAACACCCCTCAATCAAGTATGTCAACACCGTCAAAGATCCTGTTGTAGTATTCATGACTAACTTGACAGAACAAAGTATCGATAGTATGATGGTCAGCGGAAAAGCTGGGTTCACTCAGGCAACAAAAGTATCGCCACTGCCAATGGCGAACTGCAGTTGCTTTGTAGTTGCATGTGTGAACTCCTAGTTTTCGGTGGCGCCATTTAAGAAGCGCAACTTTTGTCACGCCACAAAAAGTTGAACTTGGTTCTACTTTGTTGCGCCATTTTGCCTTCTCCACAATCGAATAACGTCATTCGATTGCTACCTCGCGGCTGGATTCAAGCCTTTCTAGTGCGTACTCGCTCGCAGATAGTGCTTTTGTTTGTGCGTTTGCTATTAATATGTCGAAAAAGTGGTTAACAGCGACAATTATGAGATTCTTGGAGGTGTATCAAGAACGAGACTGCCTTTGGAACCACAAATGCGAATCATACAAAGACATAAATTTGAGAGATGCTGCATTAATTGAAATAGTAAACAGTATGCGTGAATATGTACCTGGAATTGATGTAGCTACAACAAAATTAAAAATTCGAATCATTCGAAATGCTTACATGAATGAACATAAAAAAGTACTGAAATCACTTGAGAGTGGTGCGTCTACAGACGGTATTTATAAACCCAGCCTTGCTTGGTTTGATGCTGCAGACCGGTTCTTAAAACATATAGTCAAGACAAGAGAAACGAGAAACACTTTGGTAAGTAATATTTTGCATTTATTATGTTCCCAAAACATCTTATTTAGTAATATGTACAGCCATTTTATCAGCTGATACAGGTGACGCCATTTTGCGAACTGCGCAATTACGAAGAATTTGTGGCGTCCTGTGTGAACGGTAACTCACAGCGCCACTCCAGAATGACTTGGCTTGTGGCGATACTTTCGTTGCGTGTCTGAACCCGGCTTAAAGACGAGTTCACAAACGCAACGAATGTGACGCCACAGCTTGTAGCCTTCAGTAGTGGCACCGTGAGCTTCGGCCGGGTTCACACACGCAATAAAAGTGTCGTCACAGTTAGTGGCATACTGCCGCTGCATCTGTTAAACTCCCAGTTTTTAGTGGCACAACTTTCGTCATTCCACAAAATGTTCAACTTGGTTTTACTTTGTTGCTGCCACTTTCCTTCCACCACTGCTCCCTGGTGACAGTCTTTGAAACACGAGCATTCTGTCGCAGTTATTGTAGAGTAATTACTGTGGCATATTTTACTACCGAAAAAAGTGAAAACAGTAGTCGGCAGTAACACTTTCGCAGCTTCTCTAACTGCAATAACAGCAACCTATGTTTGATTTTCTGCAATGTAGTGTATGGTGGTGGGGGGGGGGGGGGTGGAGGGGACGAAGAGAGGGAGGGCAATATTTCCAAATGAATGAAGAATCCCACTATCTTAAAAGAGTTTTGGATGAATAAATAAATAATCTTAATAAATGTAACGAAAAAAGCGTGTCCTATAAACTCCGTGATTTGTGAGATCAAGCATTGTAAAAGCTGTGAATTATCTACAGGAAATAGTTCCCATGGATGACGTGGCAGATGCCAGCTGGTGGTTAGTTTGCCATTGCAGACAGCATTTTTGTCTCCAAGTGCTATTTCTTTTATAAATGCGTTTGTGGTTCCTGATTTATCACTGTGCGAAATTTATTTTCGGATCCAACATATGCGTTTCGTCTTCCTTGTATTTAACTCTTTTGCAGCTCTAATGCTATAACCTGCACTACAACCTCCACACCCGCCCCTATGATTTCAACTGACACCACATTGAAGTCCGCAGCTCGTGGTCGTGCGGTAGCGTTCTTGCTTCCCACGCCCGGGTTCCCGGGTTCAATTCCCGGCGGGGTCAGGGATTTTCTCTGCCTCGTGATGACTGGGTGTTGTGTGATGTCCTTAGGTTAGTTAGGTTTAAGTAGTTCTAAGTTCTAGGGGACTGATGACCATAGATGTTAAGTCCCATAGTGCTCAGAGCCATTTTTGAACCACATTGAAAGCTATGCAACTATGTAAAATTTCTGGCATCCTGTGTGAACGGTAGCACACAAAGCCACTATGTAAAGCCACAAGTTATGGCGCTTTACTAGTTGCACATATGAAAACCAGCTTACTATTCACACAAGATGCCACAAATTCTCTATAGTTGTACTGTTTTCAATATAACGTCAGATGAATTGTATGGGTGAGTATCAAAGTTACAGTGCAGGTTATGACATTAAAGCTGTAAAAAGAGATCAATACAAGGAAGACAAAATTTCACACAGGTGTACATCAGAGGCTGTGAACACATTTGTAAAAGAAATAACACTCAGTGACAAAAATGCTGTCTGCTATGCCAAACCAACTAACAGCTGGCATGTAAACATAATCTGCAAATACTCTCCACTTCCAAGTTTTCAGAATTCGTTTAAGTGTGCATTTTGAATAACTATTTTTTAATTTAATAGTTGACACATCACACTCAGGGGCTATTTTTCACACATGATGCACAATTTATACAATGCCTGGTCTCACAAAGTTCAGATAGGAATTTTGTGTATGATAAATTTATTAAAAATGCATAACTCTGCTTCATTCAGACAGTGTATTAATTGTGTAAGTATTAGCTGTTCCAGTTTAATGTAATGTATTCACATATTTTAACAATCTCCAGACACATTACTGTGGAAGTGATAGTATTATATTCAGGTGTTCTATGCTTTTTATGTTGCACTTTCTGACATGTTCCATAGCTACGAGAATCATCTTATTTTTGGGTATATAGAACAAAAAATTAATCTGAGCTAGTATAATCTAATTAATATATGACTCGGTTTTTTTTATTGCACATTACGTTTATTTATAAATTCATCCAAAAATCTTTTAAGGTTATTGGGTACATCGTTGCTCTGCACACACACACACACACACACACACACACACACACACACACACACACACACACATGCATATATACACACTGCAACAGAATATCAAACACAGTCAATTGTTCTTGTAGCTCCAAAAGTTTCAGAAGTCCGTTTGCCAGCCACTGTTCTTACTTTTTTCAGTAACAAAATGAAAACACACTGAAATCGAATGTAGTGCAGCAGCAATTACTCCACAATAACTTAGGTGGTTATTTCCTAGACCTAAAGTCAGTGATCTCCATACTAAAGGTGGGTTTACACTAGCAACTCGCTTGTAGAAGCTATTGCTGCAAGTTATTGCTAGTGGCTTGCAGCTGTGTTTACACAGCAGCGCAAGAATTAAGCAAGATTCTCCCGCAAGTTCTTTGGCAAGAAACTTGCGTCAACAACTTGCTGAGACTGTTTACATATGCTTTCAGTACCCCTATAAGTGTCAGCCGAAGTGTAAAATGACAAGTAGGCGGGTGAGATATGCTGCAGCTCTTGTAATTATAATGCAAAACGTGAAAAAGAGAAAGAGAAGAATTTGGGTTAGAGAGTAGATAATGAGAAGATCGCAAAATGGTGCCTGTAATAACCTTTTGCAAGAACTTAGTATCGAGAGCATGATTACTTTTGAAAAATCTTTTGCAGAATTAAAAGCAGTGACTCGTTTTATTTTACAGGTTACTATACCTCTGTGTAGGGGCTGTAATTTTTGATATTCTTTTTTTTAAACCAGCAAGGTAAAACAGAGGCCACTACTTCCACCACATCAAGTGGATTTAGTGCTCACGTACTCACACTGAGCCATGAACACTCCCCACTTTATAAATGGGGGATAATTGAAAATTATTATTACTATTATCGGTACCATGCGTGCAATGGTGTGCCAGGCGCGCGATATTGAATCTTGATCCTATCATTAATGGCGCGAGACCTGCATGACCTTGTAGCAACCATTATACTTCTTCATTATTCTACTGTGACACTAAGGATGGTTTCATGCAATGAAAGGGAGAATGTACAGATTAAAGGACTCATTTATTTAACAGTTGAATACTGAACAATTATACAATCAAATGGGGGTGCGGAAGAAAGAATTGAGTTCAGCAGCTTGCCCCAACGCTCGTTCATAATAAGCCGCGATAGCAGGAGACAAGTAATTTTAGGGACGATCGCCATATTATCAAATGGGGTCCAATTTACTAAAGGAAGGGGTTGCAGGCATGCAACGACCACCACCATGAATCAGCCCAAGATTAAGAAAGATGCTACCGTGGGTGAATCGCTAGGTAGCCTCTTGTACTAAAGGAATACAACCAGCAAGACGTGAAACTATTCATATAACTTTGGCTCGCGGTCCGGCTACGTTAACGAAACATGAAGGGGCGCCAGACACTCACCACGTGGCGTAGGACAAAGGGCACAAGTTTACAAGCTAGGAAGACATAAATTCTGAGTCGAATTTTACACAGGAGAACTGAAAGAGCTACTGTCGGACGAAGTGGAAAAGTGAGCATGAATGTATGCACTTTAGTGCCGTACTGCAAGCTTCTGTGACTAACCAACACGTCTCGCACATTATGCCCGACTGTATAAGGAAAACCCTACAGTCTTATAACACGGAAAACATTGCATAAACCGTAATTCAAGGAGCGCACATCTGTACAATGACCTATAAGGTTCTCTCTGGGCCGCAGGGCGCGAAATTAAAGTGCACGTCGGCGCTCATGCTTACCGAATTTCATCTCCTGGAAGCAGCACCTCCGGCACGGTCACACTAGCACTGGGCTACTGCCCCCTTGTCCACTATCCATCCGCCGAGGGCGGTTGGCGCCCGCCTGCGAAAAACGGGCGCGCACCTGAACTGGCCAATCATAGGGCCGGAATTTCACAGGGAGGCGACCTCGCGACGTTAAAGTTGAGAAGAAATATCAGTTACAAGGTTGGTAAGGCAGGTTGGGGAACTGAGAACAGGAGAAACTTTGGCCACTACTGAACTTTCAAACGCCACCACGTGCTACCCTGGCGCTCGGAAAAACGATAGGAAACGGGGAGCCATCATGGTTGCTAGGAAGACTGCTGTCCTCCCCCATAAATAAAGAAAATTCCTGGCGCTAAGCTCCTCTCACAGTTCAGTGTGAGATAAGCTGTAAAAATCGTAAAATAAATCAGGCAACCCATAGAAATTAATAATATTACCTGAATTATTAGTTTACCGAATATCAGAATGCATGGATTAGAAATATGAAATGCGAGCACTGAATGGTGAATGAAGTGCACGTCTTTCAGAATGTCCTCAAATGACCATGAGTATTTGTTGATGTTAATAGCGCCCGTCATATCAAAACGAGACACAAACTTTGGTACTCCTCTTTTAGCAAAGGAACGTTTGCTAGTCACTCTATGATTTATAGCTACTGGTGAGCTACGAATAAAATAGGCATTTCATTTATTTATGTCAAACATACAACCAAAAACGTTTGAATTTTGAAATCTTTGCTTTGTAGGAGACTCATACAAGTCCCTAATGTACTTGTTACATATTCCCGTCAGCACGATTTCTCTGATCGTACCCGATGTATGTAGAGCCTTTTTTAATGTCTTGAAAAGGGAAAATTATTTGAAGGTACGTGAAAACACGACAATGAAATTATATTTTTGTTGAATTAACTGCATTTTACAGAATGATATGCTTATAAAAATGTTTTTTTTTTCTAATGCTCATAAAATGGAAAGTGACAAGCCAAGTAAATAGAACATGTAATAATTACACATCGTCTTTTTCTAGACTCCTAAAACAACAAGCGAGTGGATGCAGGTGGCAAAGGGGTTGTGCTACTTTCTATGTACTTCTTTTATAGATGTGTCGAATATCGACGAGATTTCATTTAATGCGCTCATCTTCTTCACTCTATCCTTAAAGTCTCGGTTATGCACGTTCCATATTTCAGGGTAGCTCTCCATGGCTTCAATAAAATGTTCTGTATCCTGCTTCATCCATTCCCGTTTCTCCTCCATTTCTGAAATTTGTTTCATATAACACGTAAGATGGTTGCATAAAATTAAGTCAGCATATTAAGTAAAGTGAGTGTTTTGCCGACGACATACTTACTATAACTTGCGCTTCCTACTTGCTGGAAATAGAAATAAATCCTAAAAGCTGCAAGTTACTTGCAGATACTTCTTGCGTGGTGTTCACACTGGAAGCGGAAAACGTGCAGCAAGTCACTTCTGCAATACACTGCTACAGTCGCAAGTCAACTTGGCGATATGTTTACACACGCAAATCGTGTGGCAAGTTCCTCCGCGCAAGTAAATTGCTGCAATAACTTGCTACTGTAAACCGAGCATAACTGGATGTACATCTTCTGTCTTTGACCATAGCGCTTATCTGTGCTGTCTCAAGAGTGTTTGTCTATATCGTCCGCCATCTTTTAGTTAGGCAAAAAGTTTCTCTTGGTGTTAACGAACCGTATGTTGTGAGTGTAAAATGGTTATTTCATGCTCTGCATACAACTGTACGAACTGGTGGGACAAGGAAAGTAATTTAACTTTCCACAGGTAATAATTGTATGTCAAGAAATGACAACAATCTGGTAAATACCTTGGTCGTTGCCTTGAATGATACAATGTATCTTCTGTTTTGGACAGTTTTCCTCTGCAAAAAGACGATTTGCTGAAACAGTGGGTCATTGCCACTAAACGCAAAGGTTTCACGCCTACAAGGGCTAGTTTCTTGTGTGGAGATCACTTCTTGGCAGAAGATTATTTAGTAAGGCCTGGTACTTCGGGAAGGCATCTCAAGCCTGATGCAGTGCCATCACAGTTTGCGTTTCCGACCCATTTAATGCCCAAGGAAAAGCAACCAAGGCGACAGATTAGAATAACAACTGAACAGCCAACTGTAGAAACTCATTATTATATTGAACTGGTTAGTCACTTCACATAAACATTGTTTCTGTTTTCAAACAAACATGTTTTCTCATAAGTACTTGCCAAACTTTGTTTCATGCCTGTACTACTTGTATTCTATTCTTGTTTCAGTTTTCTCAGAGTTGTGAAACATCTAAGGAATGTGGATCTCAAGCACAAATAGAAATGATTGACAAGGCCACTGACACACGCAGTTTTTTACCAGATGTTGTGGAGACACTGACAAGAAAAATCAAGAGCCTGCAGGAAAAAAATAGGAGAAGAGAGAAGAAAAACTATTCAATGAAAGACATCAGAAGTGCTCTGAAAAAGAAGGGCCATCTAACAGAGAAGCTGCATGAATTCCTGAACCAACAAACAGGGACTCAGGTGGAATTAGTGTGCAATTTGTTGAATAATAGTGTGTCATCCAAGGTAAACAGGTACAAAACAGACATTAAAATGTTTGCAACGACAGTGTATTTTTACTCTCCTAAGGTGTATGAATATTTACAGACATTAATGCCTCAGCCTCACAAATCACTGAGTTCTTGTGGGGCAGGGACTGTGAATTGTGATCCTGGCTTTTTAAGTGATGTGTTCAGGTACTTTGAATTTAACCATCAGGTGAGGACTGAATTTAAAGATTCTAGCCTCATAATAGACAGTATGGCAATTAGAAAACAAGTAGCATGGGACCAGGAAAGTAAGAGGTGTTCAGGTTTTGTAGATTTTGGAGGAGAAGTTGAACAATCAAAAGAAGTGAAAGAAGCTTCAGAGGCATTAGTTTTTATGCTTGTGTCCATAAAAGGTAAATTTAATTGTCCTGTAGCGTATTTTTTAGTGAATGGCTTTGATGGTAGTGTGCAGGCGAAGTTAATAAACTCTGCTCTGGAGAGGCTAAGTAATTCAGGCATCAGAATTTGGGCAGTCACTTGTGATGGCACAAGGACAAATGTAAGTACTCTTCGTTCATTGGGATGCAGTATTAATATTCATCAAAACGTTTTTTCTTCTCAGTTCCGTCACCCAGTTTCAAATCACAATGTTTACTGTGTTTTGGATATGTGTCATTTAGTGAAACTTGCTCGAAATGCATTAGCAGAAGTAGGTGTTATAGAGTCTACAAATGGCCATATTAAGTGGTGGTACTTAAAAGAACTAAATGAGTTGCAAATTGAGGAAGGCATGACATTTGCTAACAAGTTGTCAGGACAACATATTAATTATGTTAATAAAAAGATGAATGTCAGCTTAGCAGTGCAAACACTTAGTTCTAGTGCTGCAGATACTACAGATTTTTTGAGAAGAGCTGGCAATCCCAGATTCCATGGTAGTGAGGCAACAGTGGAGTTTTTTAGATTTATAGCCAGAATTTTTTATGTCTTTAACTCCAGAAATCCTCTAACTTCAGGATATAAAGCCACCCTGAAACTCAATAATTGGGCATAATGGCTTGATATTTTTCAGACAGAATCTTATATAAGAAGTTTAAAAGTAAATGGTGTTTCTCTCCTGTAGCACCCAAGAAACACTTTCGCCTTTGGCATAATTTCGAACATGCATTCGATTAAAGCCATTGTACTGGAAATAATGACTAGGGAAAATTCTCCTTTGCAATATTTATTGACATATAAGTTTTCCCAAGATCATATTGAACTCTACTTCTCATGTATGAGATCTAGAGGGGGTTCGAATAACAACCCAAATTCATATCAGTTGGAGTGTGCTATGCACAAGTTGCTTTTAGGCACTAATGTTAGCACTGTTGGGGGAAGCTTTACAAATTTTAAGATGTGTTCAATGGTACCTGTAGGACTGTATGATTTCTGATCACAAAAGTGTCCTCTTGTAGATGATTCTTGTATGTTTGTAGACGAAGTAGAAAAATGGTGCTCACTTATTGAAGAGGGTACTCTGTTTTCCACATACAAGCAGAACATTTTGTACTACATTGCAGGGTATGTTGCCCTCACTATTTCAAAACAAGTTACATGTAAAGACTGCCTCTACATTCTTAGGCCACCCGTTGTTTGTAATGAGGCAACATATCCACTTCTTAGTACTGCAGAAAAGACCTTATTCACAAAATTTGTAAGCCGAGGCAAGCTTATTGAAACAAGTAATGCTGTATACTCTGTGGTGGAGCACTCAGAAAAATTGTTTCAAATGTTTGTTGTCAATGGCGACATGAGGCAAAAGCATTTAATTAGTAAGATTGTCATGTGTGTTCTTAAAAAATTTGCGAACTATTCATTCCCTAAATGTGACCATGACTTCCATAATGAATGTGGAATTGAAGATTGGCATGAGACACAGCTTGTACATAAGATTGCATCCAGGTACATTCAGGTGCGGCTGAAAACATATGGGAAAAGGTTTTCACTTGAGAAAATAGGTCACAATACAACTAGTATAAGACAAAAACTCAGTAAGATTATTTTATTCAGTAATGTGTAGTGTTGTGCCTGTAACATTGGAGCAGTGGTTACAATGTATGGAAATGACAAAAATAAATTTTGTGTTTCAATGTGTTTTTGTGTTCTCATTTCAATACCCTTGCTCATGCTTAATGTTTACAGTATTCATCATTTTACAAATGATAAAAAAGTACATAGACATATGAAGGTGTTCCTTAGAACATTACAATCAGGGTAACTTTTAAATAATTTGTAATTTATTTGTGTGAAACATGTAATTACAGGCATAGCAATTGGTAGTACAATACAACAGTATACAATCTAATTTTACTTTATAATAGGAAATTAAGAATGTAGTCCAAATTATTTGACATGCTAGTACTTTACATTTTAGTTTCTACAGTAGGCTATAGAAGCACTCCTCAATGAGCCACAATTTTAGATGTTTTTTGAATGTCTCTCCAGTTATTACCTTCAGTTCATTTGCGAGTGCATTAAAGTCTTTTGCTCCATTAATATATGGACTGTTTGCAGCTTTTTCAGTCTTCTGTGTATCGTATGGTAATTTTGTACTTGTCTAGTATTGTGATCATGAATTTCTGCATTATGACAGGTATATTTCTTATCTTCTACAGTTAATACTATTGTTTCAATTATATACATTGAATAGATAGTCAGAATTTTAAAGTCTATAAACAATTCCTTACATGATGTTTGAGCATCTTTTTTGCCTAATATTATCAAAGTTCTTTTCTGGAGTTGAAATACTTGGTCTACATTAGTTTTGGAAGCCCTGCCCCACAGTGCAAGACCATATGATAGAAATGGATGTATTAAACCAAAATACATCATCTTCATTGTTTGGGTATTGACATATGGAGCTATTCTTCTTAAAACATGCAGGCTAGATGATAGCCTTGCACATACGTTGTCAATTTGTTGTGTCCGTAGTAGTTTGCTATCTATGCATATACCTAGGAATTTACACTCACTGCAGATTTTCCCTGCGATATTGCTATCTTGAGAATCACTACAAGTTTGCAAATCACCAACATTGAAGGGGATTATATTTGTTTTTTGTAAGTTGATTTTTAGATTGTCATTTTCAAACTTTTCCTTTGCAATATCTATAAATTTTTTTACCTCTATGCCGAGATTAAGAACATCAATTGTCCAACAAAGGCCTGAAGTGTCATCTGCATACATTGTAATGAAGGTATCGTTTTTTACTATCTTTGGGAAGCCATTGACGTAACATATAAAGAGGAAGGGACCAATTATCGATCCCTGAGGCACACCAAATTTAATACTCCTGACCCTTGATGTATAACTTTTTAATGTTTCTTCACTATTGTGTGAGATTGAGGTACACTGTCTTCTGTTTTTTTAAATATGATGTGATGAGGTGCTATAATTTTCCACTTACGCTATCTCTGCCCAGTTTTGACAAAAGTACCTTATGATCAACCCTATCAAAAGCCTTTGATAGGTCTAGGAAAACTCCAGCTACCTGCATGCCTTCATCAATTTTGTCAAGAGCTTTCAGTATAAATTGAAGTGTTGCAGTCATGGTGCTACGACCACTTCTGAAACTGTGCTGAAAAACACCAGCATGTTGTGCTTATTCTAATGCTCTAACATATATTTCAGAATTATTTTTTCAATTAACTTGGTAAAAATGGAAGTTAAGGAGAGTGGTCTGTAATTTTCTACTAGTTGTTTTTAACTTTTTTTGTAGAGAGGATTAACAATGGCAAATTTTAGTATGTCAAGGAACACTCCTTCTTTTAAGACACTATTTATTAGATGCACCAAGGGATACACTAGATTGTTTTCACACTGTGTAAGTAAAAATGCAGAAAGTTCATCCCATCCAGCGGATTTTTTGTTTTTACATTCTCTGATGAGCTGCAAAATATCCTTGATGTCAAGTTCATGGAGTTGATTAGCTTCCGAATTGTCCTCAGCAAGACTTCCAACAGATACTTTATCTGTGGTACAAAAGTCAGATTCTACGATATCTATGAAATAGTCATGAAAATATTACTGATCTCTTGAAGACTGGTGACATCAATATTGTTATTAGATATCTGTATGTTGATATTACCTTTTAGTTTTGTTTTACTGTCTCTTATTTTATTTACTATTGACCAGCAGGTCTTGGAGATACTATCTGAATGTTGTATTTTCGAGTTAATCTTTTCAGCCTTCAATCTTTTGACTTCTTTGCGAAACTGGTACTTGTATTGTATTTATCCCTGTGCTCATTGTTTTTGGTCTGTCTTTGTATCATATACATTTCTTCCATTTTTTCTTTCAGTTCTTTAGTAGTATTATCAAATTTCACAGGCCTTGACTGTCTTGCATTATTCACATTAATATTTATTTTTCTGATGGGAATAGTATTATTTAGATGATAAGATAATGTACCTAGAAAGGCATCCCATTTATTATTCACTCCTTTGGCTTGAAATACTAGATGCCAAGATTCATGACCAAGGCTCTCTCTCAGTTTGGCAATGTTGATAACAAAGAGATTCCTTTTGTATTCATAAATTTTCTTTGGTTTTATACAAGGATCTCCCTTTACCACTAATAGCTGGCCTAGATGGTCAGAGATGTGACCATTTACAACAGCAGCTGTGTCAATATTTTCACAATTAGTAATAACATGGTCTATAGAGCTTATACTAGTTGGAGTGATTCTAGTGGGTATGTCTCCCAACAGATCTTTTGCGCCATAAGAATAGATACAGTCTTTGACGCGTTTGCTTTCTTGGGAATCTTGTAACATGTTGACATTAATATCCCCTAATAATATAACATTTATATGCTCTTGCTTGTACATTAATTTATGTAATACTGTATCAAGGGAATTAACAAATAATTCAAAATTTCCATTTGGTGATCTATACAAAACTAAGATAAAGTATACAATAGACAAGAATTTTAACTTAATTGCTACAATTTCACAGTGCAAATCAGTGGAATACTCTTTTACCCAAGCGATATTTTCGTAAGATTCTACTAGATTATTTGTTCTCAGGTAGATAGCCACTACTCCACCTTTATGGTTAGAACGACAGTAAAAATCATAAATAATTTTGGATTTTAAACAGGTGTATGTTATCTGCAGATTTTTGGTGTTCACTGACAACTAGTATGTGGGGTGTAATATCTGAAAGATAGTGGTCGGAAACATCGATCTTACTGCCTAATACATCTACATTATAATGAAGGAAAGAAATATTGCTTTCTACAGTCACAGTTTGGGCATGATAATCCCCTCTTCTGCTTTTTAGTTTCCCTTATTATATATAATGTTGCAAATATTAGTAATTATATTAGTGAAGATCTTGGAGCCTAATCTGTTTAAGTGAGTACCATCTTTCCCCAGACATTTGTTGCTTAAAAATATATTTCGACCGATAAATATTACTTCTAGATTATTACAGATCTCACAAATAGTACAATTTATCCTATCTATGTAAGTATCACTGACACACCTTCTGCAGATTATTCCGCTGACTACAATTCTTGAAGATCTGTATAAGTTTCTAGCTGATTGGATTAAGTTTCTAGTTTCACTGACAATTTCTTCCTCGGTGGTGCTGCATAGTGAATTTGTTCCAACATGAATGTAAACACCTTTGTAGATTCTTGTGGTTTCACCTGAAGGTCTTGGATGTGAATTGATTAAATGATTATTTAATTGTTGGATCCTGATACCAGGGCAAACGTCGAGTCTCGATTTTGGCACATCAACATTTTTTAGTAGTGAGTCACCTATAATGAGAAAGTCTTCTTGATTTACCTTTTCAGTACTGTGATGACTAATTGATTTTTTTCTGTATGTGTTGTTGTTTGTAAATCTGGAAACTGAATCAACACTGTTTTTACTTCTTATTCCTTTTGTTGGGATGTAAATTTATTCAGAACATTAGATATGGGAAAATACTATGTTTTTTAAGACTGAAGTTACCCAGAATGACTGAGTAATTTTGTACCAGTATTAAAATTGAAATTTTACTCCAAGAGAGCGTCACTAGTGCATATTTCCTCATTGGCAAGCACACTTTAGCAATACGGGTGAAATTTTGGTGTCTGTTGTGATGTAGATTGTGTGTGCAGTACTTTAAAAAAGACGGAAAAAAGTGGTGCAAAGTTACCCAGATTGACTGAACTGTTTATATACGTTAGCTCTCAGTTCAATATGCACTTTAAACTAACTGATTTCATCGCAATTTCCTCGTTGGTACATGCGAATTAGTTCAGTAAAAGAAGAGAATAATTTTCGTGTCAGTGTCACATGTAATTTTGGTTGTTTCATATGGTGCCTCACAATAATTAGCATATCGTTGTAGATATCCAAACTCACGTTTAAATAAACCCCATTACGTTTTTTTGCAGACGCCAAAGATGACGTCGCCACTGATAAGTGCATTATATATATGAATAAAACTGTTCCTTACGCCTGGGAAAAATATTGTTTCGCTTTTAGGTACTTTATATTACGATATTACAGTAGACTTTTCTGTTCATGAGCGTAAAACGAAATTGGTAGTTTGTTGCTTTAATGTTAATCTAGTTAGTTTTATTATCGTCAAGAATGTAGACACTTCCGAAGGAAAATGAGTGCCACCTTTGTAACTAAAATATCACATACAGTTCCTTGCCTAACTGCAATATGGCGGCGCTAACAGACGAAGGCACGCTGTGACACCCGGAGTTCGCCATCCAGTTAGTATAGAGATCACTGCCTAAAATACATTCTGTTCCAAAGATGATTCTTGACAGTGCTGTCAACCAATGAGAAATAAGTTACCATCAATCAATGAAAAGTGAAAAAGTTCGGCGTGGATCGACTAGAACTTAATTCTGACGTTTATAAAACGTTCATGTGTCAGTTAATCATTACAGAAACATAAAGAACCTTTGCTTAGCAATGAAATAACCCTGTTTTTCAAATAGTTCTCAAGAATATTGAGAAAGATTGATTAATTGTTAACAGTTAAACTGTGTGCCTGCAGTGAAAAAAACTTCTCAACAAAGCAGGGAACGATACGAGATTAGTTGCCTTTGAGGCAGCAGTGCTGAGCAGTCACTTGTACGTCATGCGGCTGCTGGCACCATTTCCATTGGGTGTTATGTGGAATTATTATCAAGTGTTCTCAGTGAATCTGCTGGGTATATTACGGACAAATCTTTAGTAACAAATATTAAAACATCGTCGTTGGATGATTTCTCTCAGCAGCAATTTTTTAAACTGGAAAATGAAGACAAGATCCCAGTTGACAACGGTCAAGGTCGTTTATAGAGTTGCATATGTGTCACAACATTGAAACAGTATTGATATGCCCTTCTTCAACAGTGATAATTCCAGAACAGCATCAACTGGGTACCACTGAAATGTGCTTTCAAGATTTCTGTCCTCAGAACGACAGATAGAGCTGAATTAGCTTCATCATATTCAGATGTCTCATCACAGTGTCTGACAAACAACACTCAGCAACAAAAGACAAGACAATTATGACCATCATCCAAAGAGGAAACAGCTCCAGATGCAAATCCACCGAAGAAGGCGATGGTAAGGGATAAGCACAGCAGTAATGTTGTAGGGGTTGTAGATATGATAGATACTGATAATGTCACATACGCTGTGGATGTAGCTGTTGCAGACAGTAACATGAGGGTAAATGTAGGAGACAGGAATGGTAATGGGCAGCCTACCCAAAATTCTGTTAGTCGCAAAGACTGGGACAATTCAGTGACCGTAGTGGTTTGTCCTACGGGAAGTAACATATTTACTAGCAACCGAAAATATTCTAGTAAAGATAATAAATACCAACCAACAGACACGGGTGCCAAAATTGTATTTGCGCAGGTAGAAAATGACAGTGAGTGAAAGTTACATCCAGTGGCCCTTGGCAGGATATTTCTTACAGAAAGTAACATTTTAAGACATGAAATTGTTAATATCTCAGTTATTGGAATAAACAGATATGAAAATGAAACATAACGTATGAAAGTTCAGAAAGAAAGTAATAGAAAATGGAGAGATGAATGTACTCCTAACACCAAAATGTGTTGTAAGATTTACATCTTAGCAACATCCCTAGTATGCATATTTGTGAAGTATGCAATGCCCTGTTGAACTGTATGTCCAATCAGTTTTACACTATCACAGTTGTCTTAAATATTTCCATTTAAGTTCGAAATGTCATAGTAGTAACAAATGCGGCCTTTCAGTGCTCACATCCTGCATATCCCAAATGTTTAGAAGCACATGGAAGCAAAGCGCAACGAAGACTATAGTGCCTCTTATGCAAACACTGTCTCATCACTGCGACCATTATATGCTTAGAGTACTTCTGTTGTTTCTACAACACGAGCGCTCTCTCCTAGTGACTTACCTAAACTAAATGAGAAACCAGCAAGTCTGAACATGATGGACAAAAGGCTATAGCAGGGACCTAAACATATGTTGGTTACAGCTCCTAATTCTAACAAAAATAAATCATCTCCTCACAGTCTATAGAAGCAGTGTTATTCTGAAATGTTATACGAATTTTAGAGTCCATGGAATTCAATACAGAAAAACTCGTATCCTCCTCCTCATTTGGAAACATCTCATACAGATCGAGAAACTGCTATTAAGAGCCTTTGAGCTTCAATAATGCAGATCATTCTCTTTATTAAAAATGAAACATACATGGTAATGGTGCAGGCTCTTATACATAATGCTGTTGAAAACTTCAGAAAATGTGACAATGGGTTTTAAAGAATTCCAATGGAATGCATGATCCCCAGTCTTGAACAGAGAAAGTCTTTATCAGTAGATTACTAGTAACCACATATTGGATGCCCGTATTTGCAAAACTTGGTTTCAGGCAACCCAATGAATGCAATTGATAAGATATACAGTGCTTAGAAACGAAAGAGATATTGGAAAAGGAGGAGAATTGGCCATTTTAATTAGAGACACACTTAAGTTTTAAAAAATGAAAATTGATATTATGACAACAGACATCCAGACAGTGGCTGTTGTAATTTATTCTGCTAATCGTACATTCACCATTGTCACCATTTACAAACCAAAATATGAAATCTTTCACTGGAGTTAATTATTGCCCAGCTTCAATCACCATTTCTCTGTTGTGCAGACTTCAGTACCCACTACTCACCATGGAGTTGTGGAACAGAGACCAATGGCAGAAAACTTGTCACGCTTCTCGAAAATCTCAATTCAGTCCTTCTAAACGATGACTCTCCAAAAAGACGACTGTCGGCCATCGCTTGACATTGTGCTCTGTTGATTCCAGCCGTGTAATGGAGTGGACAGTCAAACAAGAGCCTTTTGGCTTGGATCATCTCGCTCTGGAAACCTACAAATACAGCATAAAATATCTACATAAACAGTAAGTGGAAAATCAAGGACACTGACTGGCCAAAGTACATTGCTACGGTCCAGGCAAAGTTTCAATCTTTCAGTAATTTGTTAGCTCCAAAAGTTGCCTACCAACAGTTAACTTCAATTTTCGAAGAAGCTGCAACAACTTCAACACCAAGACAAAAGGAAGTCATCGTTCTCAATTAACAGCCCCTGTTCTGTGGACACCAGAGTGTTCTAGAGCCATAGCACAGAGAAAAATTATGTACAGTAAGTTCTGTAGATAACAAAATGTAGAAAACTTCATTGTATATCGGAAAATAACAGCGAAAGTTCTAAGGTGGTTAAAAGACTGTAAAAAGAATGGAGGAAATGAAGGTTTTTTAAAAACAAGAATTCCATTATGTGTCAGCCATTAAGTGACGCATGGTTTTTAGACTTTGTAAATTTAATTTTACCAGCTTTGGCAGTCAAACCGTCATTTTGAACCTCCCCCCACCTCCCCTGAAGGAATGAGATAAAAAAAATGTCGTGTGGCGAGGGCCTCCCATCGGGTAGACTGTTCACCTGGTGTAAGTCTTTCGATTTGACGCCACTTCGGCGACTTGCGCGTCGATGGGGATGAAATGATAATGATTAGGACAGCACAACACCCAGTTCCTGAGCGGAGAAAATCTCCAACCCAACCGGGAATCGAACCTGGGCCACTTGGATTGACAGTCTGTCGCACTGACCACTCAGCTACCGGGGGCGGACAGGGAATGAGATAACCATCATCCATTTGTCGAACCATTTCCATATGAAGAACTGATGAACGACATTAAAAAGAGTTGACTTCCACACCTGGTAAGGGTACTAGATACTATAACATCATAGAAAATCTTCCGGAAGTAGCGCTCAGGAAACTGTCACAGATATTTAACCAAATATGGATGAACGAGAAAAGTAATAGAAGATTGGACAGCTCAAGTAGTGGTATCTGTACCAGATCGACATAAAGATTAAGAGGAGTCCAACTCATATAGACCTATTTCTCTATCCTCCTGTATCAGCGAAACCTTAGAGAGCCTGTTTAAAAATCTACATCTACATCTACATCTACATCTACATCTACATCCATACTCCGCAAGCCACCTGGTGGTGTGTGGCAGAGGGTACCTTGAGTACCTCTATCGGTTCTCCCTTCTATTCCAGTCTCGTATTGTTCGTGGAAAGAAGGATTGTCGGTATGCCTCTGTGTGGGCTCTAATCTCTCTGATTTTATCCTCATGGTCTCTTCGCGAGATATACGTAGGAGGGAGCAATATACTGCTTGACTCTTCGGTGAAGGTATGTTCTCGAAACTTTGACAAAAGCCTGTACCGAGCTACTGAGCGTCTCTCTTGCAGAGTCTTCCACTGGAGTTTATCTATCATCTCCGTAACGCTTTCGCGATTACTAAATGATCCTGTAACGAAGCACGCTGCTCTCCGTTGGATCTTCTCTATCTCTTCTATCAACCCTATCTGGTACGGATCCCACACTGCTGAGCAGTATTCAAGCAGTGGGCGAACAAGCGTACTGTAACCTACTTCCTTTGTTTTCGGATTGCTTTTCCTTAGGATTCTTCCAATGAATCTCAGTCTGGCATCTGCTTTACCGACGATCAACATTATATGATCATTCCATTTTAAATCACTCCTAATGCGTACCCCCAGATAATTTATGGTATTAACTGCTTCCAGTTGCTGACCTGCTATTTTGTAGCTAAATGATAAAGGATCTATATTTCTGTGTATTCGCAGCACTTTACACTTGTCTACATTGAGATTCAATTGCCATTCCCTGCACCATGCGTCAATTCGCTGCAGATCCTCCTGCATTTCAGTACAATTTTCCATTGTTACAACCTCTCGATACACCACAGCATCATCTGCAAAAAGCCTCAGTGAACTTCCGATGTCATCCACCAGGTCATTTATGTATATTGTGAATAGCAACGGTCCTATGACACTCCCCTGCGGCACACCTGAAATCACTCTTACTTCGGAAGACTTCTCTCCATTGAAAATGACATGCTGCGTCCTGTTATCTAGGAACTCCTCAATCCAATCACACAATTGGTCTGATAGCCCATATGCTCTTACTTTGTTCATTAAACGACTGTGGGGAACTGTATCGAACGCCTTGCGGAAGTCAAGAAACACGGCATCTACCTGGGAACCCGTGTCTATGGCCCTCTGAGTCTCGTGGACGAATAGCGCGAGCTGGGTTTCACATGACCGTCTTTTTCGAAACCCATGCTGATTCCTACAGAGTAGATTTCTAGTCTCCAGAAAAGTCATTATACTCGAACACAATACGTGTTCCAAAATTCTACAACTGATCGACGTTAGAGATATAGGTCTATAGTTCTGCACATCTGTTCGACGTCCCTTCTTAAAAACGGGGATGACCTGTGCGCTTTTCCAATCCTTTGGAACGCTTCGCTCTTCTAGAGACCTACGGTACACCGCTGCAAGAAGGGGGGAAGTTCCTTCGCGTACTCTGTTGAACTGGTATCCCATCAGGTCCAGAGGCCTTTCCTCTTTTGAGTGATTTTAATTGTTTCTCTATCCCTCTGTCGTCTATTTCGATATCTACCATTTTGTCATCTGTGTGACAATCTAGAGAAGGAACTACAGTGCAATCTTCCTCTGTGAAACAACTTTGGAAAAAGACATTTAGTATTTCGGCCTTTAGTCTGTCATCCTCTGTTTCAGTACCATTTTGGTCACAGAGTGTCTGGACATTTTGTTTTGATCCACCTACCGCTTTGACATAAGACCAAAATTTCTTAGGATTTTCTGCCAAGTCAGTACATAGAACTTTACTTTCGAATTCATTGAACGCCTCTCGCATAGCCCTCCTCACACTACATTTCGCTTCGCGTAATTTTTGTTTGTCTGCAAGGTTTTGGCTATGTTTATGTTTGCTGTGAAGTTCCCTTTGCTTCCGCAGCAGTTTTCCAACTCGGTTGTTGAACCACGGTGGCTCTTTTCCATCTCTTACGATCTTGCTTGGCACATACTCATCTAACGCATTATGTACGACGGTTTTGAACTTTGTCCACTGATCCTCAACGCTATCTGTACTTGAGACAAAACTTTTGTGTTGAACCAACAGGTACTCTGAAATCTGCTTTTTGTCACTTTTTCTAAACAGAAAAATCTTCCTACCCTTTTTAATATTCCTATTTACAGCTGAAATCATCGATGCCGTAACCGCTTTATGATGGCTGATTCCCTGTTCTGCGTTAACTTTTTCAAATAGTTTGGGTCTGTTTGTCACCAGAAGGTCTAATATGTTATCGCCACGAGTCGGTTCTCTGTTTAACTGCTCATGGTAGTTTTCAGATAAAGCACTTAAAAATTCACTGGATTCTTTGTCCCTGCCACCCGTTATAAACGTCTGAGTCTCCCAGTCTATATCCGGCAAATTAAAATCTCCACCCAGAACTATAACATGGTGGGGAAATCTACTCGAAATATTTTCCAAATTTTCCTTCAGGTGCTCAGCCACAACAGCTGCTGAGCCAGGGGGCCTATAGAGACATCCAATTACCATGTCTGAGCCTGCTTTAACCGTGACCTTCACCCAAATCATTTCACATTTCAGATCTCCATCAATTTCCTTCGATACTATTGCACTTCTTATCGCTATAAACACGCCTCCCCCTTCACTGTCCAGCCTGTCTCTGCGGTATACATTCCAATCTGAGTTTAGGATTTCATTACTGTTTACATCTGGTTTCAGCCAACTTTCTGTCCCTAGTACTATATGGGCGTTGTGACCGTTTATTAATGAGAGCAGTTCTGGGACCTTTCTATAGACGCTCCTGCAGTTTACTATTAGCACATTAATATTGTTATTCCCTGTTGCATTTTGCCTACTCCTATCTTGCCGCGTCTCAGGAGGCGGCTTGTCGGGCCTAGGGAGGGGATTCTCTAACCTAAAAAACCCCCATGTGCACTCCACACGTACTCCGCTACCCTTGTAGCCGCTTCCGGCGTGTAGTGCACGCCTGACCTATTCAGGGGGACCCTACATTTCTCCACCTGATAGCGGAGGTCGAGAAATTTGCACCCCAGATCTCCGCAGAATCGCCTGAGCCTCTGGTTTAAGCCTTCCACTCGGCTCCAAACCAGAGGACCGCGATCGGTTCTGGGAACGATACTACAAATAGTTAGCTCTGATTTCACCCTGCGAGCGAGGCTTTCCGCCTTCACCAATTCCGCCTACCGCCTGTACGAACTGAGGATGACCTCTGAACCCAGACGGCAGGAGTCATTGGTGCCTTGCAGTCGGGTGCACCCAGTGCTCTCTATCGCCGCCGGCAGGGCCTCCTCCACATCTCGAATGAGACCCCCCAGCAAGCAGACAGAGTGAACACTGGCCTTCTTCCCCGACCTTCCCGCTATTTCCCTAAGGGGCTCCATCACCCGCCTAACGTTGGAGCTCCCAATAACTAATAAACCCCTCCCCCCGTGTGCCTGCTCGGACCTTGCTGAAGGAGCAGCCGCATGTCCACTCACAGGCAGAGCGGGTGATGCCACACGGCCAGCCTCCACATTGACCCTCCGCCTCGTGCGCCGCGAACGCCGCTGAACCCGCCACTGCCCTTGGGGAGAGGGTGGCCCAACCGCGCCCAGTACCCGCGAAGATGTCTTGACAGCAGGGACAGTGGGTGAAGCATGTAACACCTGGGGTGTACCTTGCGACGTACCAGACTCCCCACTGCTGCTACACTCCGAGGCAGCAGCCTGAAGACGGCTGACCGCGGCCATCAACACGCTCAGCTGTTCGCGAACAGTTGCCAGCTCCTCCTGCGTCCGTACGCAGCAGTCACACATCCTATCCATCCTAAGGAATCAATTTACTGAAGAGAGTTAATCAACCTTTAACTAGACTGCTAATTTACTAAAGGCGGCTGTTTATACACTAAACTGTGGTTGCTAGCCACTTCTTGTAGAAAACAATGAAAATAACACTACCTGTCTCTGGACTGTATTGAAAACAAACACTAGCACTACTGGCACTATGGTTGACTAAAGGGACTCTCTCTGACTGTAATCAAAACAAACACGAAATCTATGGAGCACTATTAATAGCACCCGACAATTAAAGCTTCCTGAAAGCAAATACACACGGAAGAAGAAGTGACAAGTAAGAAAAATATAGTTAATACTTAAATTAAGGTAGCTCGCTGCACAGCAGACGTGAAGCAGACGGCAGTTACGACGACACTGACTCTACTGGCACTATGGCTGACTAAAGGGACTCTCTCTGACTGTATTCAAAACAAACACGAAATCTATGGAACACTATTAATAGCACCCGACAATTAAAGCTTCCTAAAAGCAAATACACACGGAAGAAGAAGTGACAAGTAAGAAAAATACAGTTAATACTTAAATTAAGGTAGCTCGCTGCACAGCAGACGTGAAGCAGACGGCAGTTACGACGACACTGATCGTTTGGAATGGTGGTTGGAATCAAATCAGATACTGTGATAGAATCATTATGGTTTTAGAAAAGGCAAGGGGACAATACATAGTTTAAATATCTTAACTTCAAATATTTATGACACAACAACAAGAAAAGAGAATGTAACAGCTATCTTTCTGAATATATACTGAAGCGCCAAAGAAACTGGTATAGGCATGTGGGAGCAGGTTGCTCTTCTATATAGTGTTTTGGCGTGTTAGTGAGTGTTCTGACATCGATAAGGTTGGCTTCACAGCTACATGTGATATCACAAGAGACAAAAGAAGATTGTATTGTGTTTGAGAGTTGTAAAACGTATCGTTGCCTAAGCAAACCGCTGATTCATGTCTTATAAAATTTTATAATAAAGAAGTTTTAAGTTCTTATTTGTGTGTGTGTTTACCTGTGTTAGACACCACCGACAAATTGGTGACCCTGACGTGATCGGCGAGACAGCAAAAGAAAGTCTGCAACGTAATTATCGGCAAATTGTCCAACACGGAATCTGCTAGAATTTGGCGCTGACAGTGTTCAATAAAATACTCGAAATGCAATCAGGAAGTAGACTTGACAGGGAAAATCCTGAGAGTACTCCGGAAATCAATAAGGTAATCGTAAAGCTTCCTCACGTTTGGGTAGAAAAGCCCAATATTTGGTTTTGCCAAGGCGAGACTCAGTTTACAATCCAACAGAAACAACTAAGTTCAATTATCTGCTGGCCCAAAAATGTTGAAATATCTGGGATCTGGCAACTAGTGATGAAAATAATAAATATTCACTAGCAAAAGAACGACTCGTAACAATTTTCAAGGAAAGTTAAGAGTGTAAAATCAAAAAACTTGGAACTTAGTAATATGAAACTTGGACAGTTACTGCGAAAAATGAGAAACTATGCTGGTACCAAATTGTCGGAGAAAGCATTAAAAACGTTGTGGCTCGATAATCTTCCTAGTAATAGTCGAAGTATATTAGTGATATTGGAAGAAGTGATGGACAAGATCGCGCAGATGGCCGATCGTATAGTGGAGATGCAATATGCTGAGGAGCTTCAAATTACCTCACCCCAGTCACTTCCTTCCACATCCTTATCAGTCCAAGATCTTCTTGTAAAAATTAAAGACTTAGATAATGATGTTAAGACGCTCCGAGAATCAAATAGATCCAGGTCGCGCAGCAGAAGTAGAAACAGAATACAGTTTAAAAAAAGGTAAAAATTGTTATTATCACTTCCAATTTGGCTCACAGTGTAAGCCTGAAAAGTGTGTACAACCTTGAAAATGGAAAAATAACGAAAACAAGGAAGGGTAGAGTCGAAAGCGGCTGAATGTTCTACCCTAGCTCCTACAGTAACCCGCCAATATCGATTATTTGTTAAAGACAGAACTTGTGGACGATCTTATCTGGTAGATAGCGGTGCAGATTTGTCTTTTATACCAGTGGCAAAAACTAAGAATCTGGAACCCTCTGACTTAAGTCCCTATGCTGCAAATGGTTCGAAAATAAAAACTTACAGGTACAAAGCTGTTAACCACTGATGTAGGTCTTAAACGTAAGTTTGAATGGCCATTTATAGTAGCAGATGTATCAAAAGGAATATTGGGAGCCCATTTTCTTCATCATTTTGGTTTACTCATAGATCCGAAAAATAAAAAGCTTATAGACAACATTACGAAAATAAAAATTTCTGCAGAGGTAAACACTGAAGATGCTAGCAATTAAGTAAGCTCACTCTATGCAAAATGTCAGTATTCAAAGCTGTTAGAGAAATTTCCTTATCTAACAAAACCATCTTTAATACCAAATTCGTTTAGCCAAAGAAGACAAACCAAAGTCAGCGGTTATTACTCCTTTTGGTCTGTATGAATTTAATAATATGCCCTTTGGACTTCGAAATAAAACCTAGCACATTTCAGAGGTTTATACATGAAGTTGTGAGAAAGTTGGAGTTCTGCTTTCCCTATCTGGGTGATATTGTAATAACATCAGAATCTCCCGAACAACATACTGAGCATCTAAATTCACTCTTTAAACAATCAGTATGATCTAGTAATAAATATTGCAAAATCCTTATTTGGAGGGCAAGAACTCACATTCTTAGGACAATTTATCACACCCCCAAGAACTAAGCTGGATCTGGAAAAAGTGTCTGTGCTAATGAACTACAAGCGACCTGAAACTGTTCGCGAACTTCGAAATTTTTTAGGAATAATCGATTTTTATCGTAGATATTTAGAACATGCTGCAGAAAACCACGCCTTCTTAAATGATTACCTAAAAGGAACTACTAAAAATGACCGAACACATATTGACTGAAGAGGCAATTGCTCAGTTCCAAAAATGTAAAGAAGAGCTCGCAAATGCAGCACTTGTAACATTTCTGGGTTTGCACAGCCAACTCGCATTATTTGTGGATGGATCCGATTTTGCAGCTGGTGCTGCGTTGCAACAGTGGCAAGATGAACAATGGAAACCTACTGGATTCTTTTCAAACAAGTTCATGAATGCACAGCAAAAGTATTCCACATATGACAGAGAACTACTTCGTATATAATGGCTGTCAAGTATTTCAAATATCTGTTAGAACATAGAGAGTTTGTTATGTATACTGATCATGCCCCTCTAACATATGCATTCAAGCAGAAGAATGAGAAAGCAATGTCAATCCAATTACGTTATCTCCAATATATTTCACAATTTACAACAGATTTGCGAAATATTTCTGGTAAAGCAAATGTTGTGGCTGACAGCTTTTCAAGGCTTGAAGAATTGGTTCCAATTAACTATGAAGAGATAGCCCAAGCACAAGAAAAGGATGAACAGCTTCATCAAGTGCAATCTGGCAATAATATTTCGCCTGAATTAAAATACTATTTGACTCAGATAGGAAAGCAATTGTGATGTGATGTCTCAACACAAAGTATTCGACCTTATAATCCTGAACAATTCTGTCATGCTATTTTTCAACATTACCGTAATTTGTCTCATCCATGTATCAAGACAACTGTAAAAATGATTACATCAAGATGTGTCTGGATGAATATTAAAAAGGACATTGAAAATTGGTCACGAGCATGTAATGCTTGTAAAAAAAAAAAAAAGTATCACGACCTGTGTATTCACGAATAGGACACTTTCCCAACACTGATGAACGTTTTAAAGTAATCCATCTGGATTTGATAGGGACAGTGCCTCCTTCAGATGAATATACGTATTGCTTAACTTGCTGTTTCTAAGAAAGTGTGTAACAATGTTAATGTAAGAATGGAAATAATCTTTGATGTGAGAATCAATAGCTTTTTTTTGTATGTTGTTATCCTACTTGTATATTTTTATGTTGATGTTCTTATAGTTCTATTAAAATTGTAATGTCTAAGTGACAAGTAAATTCAGTTATAAATTTTTATGTACATGTATTTTAAATTGTAATGTTTATTGACAACTCCTATGTCATGCTGGTGATGTACTACAAGGACACTAATAAACTGAATTGAATTGAATTGCATTGGTAGAGTTACGAATTGGAAAGAGGTAATACCAATTAGGGATAAACAAGCATAAGCTGTAGCTCAAGCTTTTTTCAGTTGTTGGATTACTAGATTTGGCACACCTTATCAAATAGTAACTGATAGTGGAAGACAATTTAATTCTGAGCTATTTCAAGCACTATCAAAAATATGTGGTTGTAATCAATCTCAAACTATGGCATATCATCCACAATCAAATGGACAAATAGAAAGATTTCATCGCACACTTGAAGCAGCAATCCATTCACTTTTAACTACAAAATGAACTCAAACAATACCTGTAATTATTCTTAGTCTTCGTTGCTCAATCAGAGAAAACACAAATGCTACGATAGCAGAAATGGTTTATGGTTCACTCATCAGGATACCTGGTGATTTTTTTCAAGAAGTCGGAACAAAAAGGGATTCAGACTTACCCCAATTTGTTTTACAATTAAAACAACATATGAACCAGCTGAAACATGTGTAAATAGCTCACAAAGTATACAAGGACCTCAGCACTTCAACACACGTATTTGTAAGGGTTGACAGAGTTAAAAAGTCGTCAGAACCTCCATATGAAGGCCAATACGAAGTCGTGGAAAGAACACCAAAATTTTTTGGACTCAAAATTAAAGACCAAGTAAAAAACTTTTCCATAGACCAATTGAAACCTGCATATTTGCTTAATGAAGACGTTAGATTGCCGGAAGATACTCCAGTTTCACCATCACCCCAGGACAAAAAACCTGAAGATAAAAAACCACGACAATCAAGGTAGGGTCGCGTAATTCGATTTCCTGCAAGACTAGAGGACGTTGTACAGTGAATTGTGACCGTCTTACTGAGAAGGGGGTGATGTGGGAACAGGCTGCTCTTCCATGTAGTGTTTTGGTGTGTTAGTGAGTGTTTTGACATCGATAAGGTTGGCTTCAG
This sequence comes from Schistocerca cancellata, assembly GCF_023864275.1. NCBI lineage: Eukaryota > Metazoa > Arthropoda > Insecta > Orthoptera > Acrididae > Schistocerca > Schistocerca cancellata. Next base: position 626,604,362 of record NC_064630.1, read on the forward strand.
AGCTATATGTTCTGTAATATCCCTAGAGACAGAAGAAGATAATATTGTTTTTGAGAGTTATAAAATGTATCATAGTCTAAGCAACACGCCGATTCACGTCTTATACAATGTTATAATAAACAAGTTTTAAGTTCTTATTTGTGTGTGTGTTTACCTGTGTTAGACACCACCAGCAGGCATGCCTATCGAAATAAGAAATATTTAAACAGGCAGAATACGGCGATGTGGTTGGCAACGCCTATATAAGACAACAAGCGTATGGTGCAGTTGTTAGACCCATTCTGCTCCTACAATGGTAGGTTATCAAGATTTTAGTGAGTTTGAACATGGTGTTATAGTCGGCGCACGAGTGATGAGAGAAAGCATTTCCGAGATAGCGATGAAGTGTGGATTTTCCTGTACGACCATTCCACGTGCCATGAATATCGGGAATCCAGTAAAACATCAAATCTCCGACATCATTGCAGCCGGAAAAAGATCTTGCAAGAATGGGAGCAATGATGAATGAAGAGAATCTTTCAATGCGACAGAAGTGCAACCCTTGTGGAAATTGCGGCATATTTCAATTCTCAGCCATCAACAAGTGTCAGTGTGTGAACCATTCAACGAAACATCATCGATATGGGCGTTCATAGCCGAAGGCTCACTCATGTGTCCTTGATGACTGCATGACACAAAGTTTAATACCTCGCCTGCGACCGTCAACACCGACATTGGGCTGTTGATGACAGGAAACATGTTGCCTGGTTGGACGAGTCCCGTTTCAAATTGTGTGGGGCAGATTGACGTGTACGGGTATGGAGACAACCTCATGAATCCATGGATCCTGCATATCAGCAGGGGACTGCTCAAGTTGATGGAGACTTTGTAATGGTGTGGGGCGTGTGCAGTTGGGGTGATATGGGACCCCTGATACAGTTAGATACGACTCCGACAGGTGACGTGTATGTTAGCATCCTGTCTGATAACCTTACACATTCATATCCATTGTGCATTCTGACGGACTCAGGCAATTCTAGTAGGATAATTCGACACCCCATACGTCCAAAACTGCTGCAGAGGGGCTCCAGGAATACTCTTCTGATTTTAAACACTTGCACTGCCCACCAAACTCTGTAGACATGAACATTACTGAGCATATATGGGATGCCTTGCAACATACTGTTCAGAAGAGAACTTCACCCCGTCATACTCTTACGGATTTATGGACAGTCCTGGAGGATTCATGGTGTCAATTCACTCCAGCACTACTTCAAACATTAGTCAAGCCAATGCCATGCTGTGTTGCGGCACTTCTGTATGCTCGTGGGTGTTCTACATTATATTAGGCAGGTGCAACAGTTTTTTTGGCTCTTCAGTGTAGTTGGAGCGTATGGTAATGTCCATATAGCCGTGTTGCTACAGAAGTTGGAAACCTTTGGAATTCCAGCACAAATGATTTATGGAATCAGCGTCTTCCCTGCCAAAAGACACATATGGGCTTGATTCTGCAGTGAATTAACTGGATCACGTCATCTTACAACAGCTCTTCCACAGGGAGCTACCCTCAGCTCCATACTCTTTGCGCTATATACTAACGAACTAGAGAAAATTGTCCCTTCTCAAGTTAAAATTCTCCAGACTGGCAGATGATATTTGTTTGTATGTGTTGACCAGTGGGACGGATCAGGCTGCATGTGAGCTATCAAAGGCGTGGGTTACAGATTTCACTAGAAAAATTGGTACTTGTTCCTTTCACAAATCAAATTATACCAAGATGTTTCAACAGTTAAGCTTTGGCAACTGCCATGGAGCTATGTGTTTTTCTCCCACTAATGCTTCTCTCCTGGAAGCTTCAGTAATACATTTATGTATTCGTAGAACAATGCTGTCTGATCGTTATATCTTACAGCTAAATGCAGACACTAAACATTCACTGATAAAGAAGTGTGGAGTGCACTCGCAAATTGGAAATAACAGAAATGTGAGAAAGCAGCAGTTTTATGTCTACAGTCAGTACAAACACTGGAAACATCTGCAAAATAAAATACACCGAAGTGAGGCTCTCCCAGTGTTTCTATATAACTACCATAGCATTTATCACAATATCTCTGTAACATACGCCGACTGTTCCTCAAAAGGCAAAGGATATGGGCAGTTCTCACCTCCATCACACCTGGCGGAAAAAATGGCAGGATATCTCTAACTCTAAACAGAAGGCTCAAAAATGGGGGCAGAATTTCACGCCAGATGCGCTTCTACTGTACAGAATCTACAGAAGAAAGAAAGTTTCAACTACCAGGCGATGCTTCCATATTTCTAGCTGGAACCTTTTCTATTATAGAGGCAATAAAATATGCAGTATCTCTCAAAATACTCAAGGCAGTAATAATAACCGATTCTCAAATCGTCCTGAAAGCAATTAGTTACAGGGATGGGGACAAAAGAACTAGTAAATACACTCTCGACATAATGGATCATTATCACCAAGCTAAGGAGATTGATCAAATTATACACACATCAAAAAACGTTTTGTATCACCTCAGTTCCGCAACCTGTACAGAAAATTGGAACAGAGATCAACATGAACATCATTCCCGATCTTTTTATTACTCATGAAAACCACACATTGCATATTGTACCACCATACAGCGAGACCTTCAGAGGTGGTGGTCAAGATTATTGTACACACCGGTACCTCTAATACCCAGTAGCACGTCGTCTTGCATTGATGCATACCTGTTCATCATGGCATACTATCCACAAGTTCATCAAGACACTGTTGGTCCAGATTGTCCCACTGCTCAACAGCGATTTGGCGAGGATCCCTCACAGTGGTTGGTGAGTCACGTTGTCCATAAACAGGCCTTTTCAATCTATCCCAGGCACGTTCGATAGGGTTAATATCTGGAAAACATAGTGGCCACTCTAGTCGAACGATGTCGTTATCCTGAAGGAAGTTATTCACAAGATGTGTATGATGGGGCCGCGAATTGTCGACCATGAAAACGAATGCTTCGCCAATGTGCTGCCGATATGGTTGCCCTATCGGTCGGAGGATGGCATTCAAGTATCGTACGGCCGTTACGGCGCCTTCCATGACCACCAGTGGCGTACATTGGCCCCACATAAAGCCACCCAAAAACAGTAGGAAATCTCCACCTTAATGCACTCGCTGGACAGTGTGTCTAAGGCGTTCCAGCCTGACCAGGTTGCCTCCAAACACGTCTCCGACGATTGTCTGGTTGAAGGCATATTCGACACTCATCGGTGAAGAAAACATCATCCCAATCATGAGTGGTCCATTCGGCGTGTTGTTAGGCCCATCTATACTCCGCTGTATGGTGTCATGGTTGCAAAGATGGACCTCGCCATGGACGTCGAGAGTGAAGTTGCGCATCATACAACCTATTTTGCACAGTTTGAGTCGTAACACGACGTCGTGCGGCTGCACAAAAAGCATTATTCAACATGGTGGCGTTGCTGTCAGGGTTCCTCCGAGCCATAATCCATAGGTAGCAGTCATCCACTGCAGTAGTAGCCCGTGGGCGGCCCGAGCGAAGCATGTCATCGACAGTTCCTGTCTGTCTGTATCTCCTCCATGTCCAAACAACATTGCTTTGGTTCACTCCGAGATGCTTGGACACTTCCCTTGTTGACAGCTCTTCCTGGCATAAAGTAACAATGCGGATGCGATCGAACTGCGGTATTGCCCGTCTAGGCATGGTTGAACTATAGAAAACACGAGCCATGTACCTCCTTCCTGGTGGAATGACTAGAACTGATCGGCTCCATCTAATAGGCGCTGCTCATGCATGGTTGTTTACATCTTCGGGAAGGTTTAGTGACATTTCTGAACAAAGGGACTATGTCTGTGATACAATATCCACAGTCAACGTATATCTTCAGGAGTTCTGGGAACTGGGGTGATGCAAACCTTTGTTTGATGTGTGTAGAATTTGTGTGGGTCGAATCACATTCTATACAATGACAAAGACGATCAACTAGCGATAGAATACCTCATCACAATAAAAGAACAAGCGCTTCTCTTGTGTCAGAAAGAATGGCATGAAAGTCAATAAAGAAGAGGTAGAAGCTATACAGACATTCATATGAAGACAGCCATAGTTTGCAAGGTCCAAACATTCAAGGAAAATTATAACATCCATTGTGAGAATGCGTCTCAATCATGGTTCCTTCCCTGTCCATTTACATAGAATCTGTGTATCAGAGACAACCTACTGTCGGTGTGAAGAAGAAACAATTGGTAATGTAAACCACTACTTATTTCACTGTAGACGCTGTGACAAAGATAGAGTCGGCTTCTTAAAGAGCTCTTAAAACTTGATCACTGGCGGCCGCTTCGCATATCCGCATCCTCGGACATACAACCAGGAGGACCTGTGACGCCATATCCAGATTATAGCTAATGAAGACATAACGGAATTGTGTATGCCTTCCAATACATTTAAATTGTGAGGACTATAAAGTATATATGTTAGAAGCTAATGAAATAAAATAAAAAAAGAGTGCAGATACAAAAAAATATTCGCCAATAATGGCAAAATCCACAACTCATTCCAGTTTGGCAAACTAGTAAGATTTGTATGTTGCCTCTTTTTATCCTCGCAAATGGTTTACTTCCACATTTAATATTTCGTGTTTGTTAAAGCTGTAATGCGGAATTCATCGAATCTGTGAATATAAAGTGTGTGGTAGCGTAAACACTGTGCAGAAGTAATATACGAAATGAATATTTACACCCTCTGCCCCCTGCAAAACCAAGATTCGCCATGAAATTTTATATTTTTTGTATGTAGGCGTGGTTTGATTTTGTGTTGTGAAAGTCATTAAGACCTTAGATATAGTGTGCCCTCAATTTGTGCCCTGTGCGTGTGTCTGATAACTATTCTGAATAGCTAACGATAAAAAAATCGCCGATTTATACTTGGTTAATTGCAATTGGTTGTGAAATGTGTGTTATTGTTAAAATGCTAGAGATTATCAGGTTTTTAGGTAAGTAATACCTATATATTACTTAACATAATTCCAACCATAGTACAACCATGACAATAAGATGCACGCAGAAGAATGAAAAAAAAAAAATAGAAAGTCACAAAGAGAAAATAAGTGAAAGCGTAATTATTAAGTTATCGTTGAAATGTCTAAATCAAATAAATGAGCAGCTAACATTTACCCGGTTCAGTAGTGCATCACTCATTGGAGGCACGATATCTGCAACCCTTGAATATTTCCATGTACTACTCTTAGGGTTCCCATATTCAGAAGCCCCAGAGTGTGAATACCCACAATAGGATTGATCACCTTGCTTCCAACCTGGCTCTCGAGAAAGAAGTATGCCTGCCATATCTCGTATCTGTAGCATACCCCAGGTAGTCGGTACAAAATAAGAAAGTGCTTCTTAAACAGTGCCTGCGATGTTCCTATCGATATCCGGAATAAATCTTGTAGGACTGCCGAATGAACATTGTAGTGGTAGTAGTAGTAGTAGTCTAACATGTTAGACTGTGGTGGTAGTAACTGTATTCATCCGTAGATCTCTTTTTACTAGGATATAGCACATAAATGGTTTTATGATGACATCATATGGCTGTATTAGAAATTGTAACAACCAAAATGAAAATGTTATCGCCTAAACTTCACGTGTAAAAAATTTACTGTAGAGTGCATATCCCTTGCGTATTTTTCATGGACTAAATCTTGTTTAAAAAATAACAAATAAAATAAACATATTAAATTTTAGACATTCACCTGTCAGTCTATTTCTCTCCTTTGCCCAGCTGTGTTAAGGAAAACAACTTCTCAAGAGATTCTAATTTAACACCCATAAACTGCAACTTTAAATCTGTATTGAAAGATAAATTCTGTATATTCCACCAATGACCAAAATATCATGAGCCTTAGAGGAAGATTGGAACTTTTGGGTCTCATGTTAAATGAAAGCCAACCACATATATTGTGCTTTACAGAACACCATGTAAAGTCTGTCATGCTGATGCCCCATCTGGAAGGTTATGTTTTAGCTGATAGTTACTGTGGATCAAAAAGAGAGAAAGGTGGATCTGTAATTTATATCAAAGAGGGCATACCTCATAAATCACTCAAATTATGTATGTATTGTGAAGATTTTAATTTTGAAGCATGTGAATCTGAAATTTTTGCTGATGATAAGTCTATTATAGTGATAACAATTTATATTTAAAAGAAACACATTTCTGGTGCTAATACTGGAAGGAACTGCTCTAGAATAGGGAGCCTGTTGTTAAAGGGGGAAAAACTGGCCAATGAGGAGGGTAGGAATGTGGTGGTATAAGGATGGAGGACTGCTGCATAGTATTGATGGGGTAGTTGTGGCTGTTGGGACAGAAGAGGAGGCAGAGTAGAGTAGAGTATTGTTGAGGCTAATAGTTGTTGGGTAAAGGGGAGTGGGTAAAGAAAGGCAGATAGGGAAATAGGAGGCTGTAATCGAAAGGTGGTGAGGGGAGGAAGAGGTAGCCCTGATGAGGTGGAATGGGTGGGGTGGACTTACAGCTGGTTGCATGAGTAAATGTCGGGATGGAGTTCATGATCTGTAAGGGAGGGGGGGGGGTTGAAGACTCTTTGGGAGAGTATGTGGAGGATGTGTAGGTTTAGGGTTGGTGAGATGTGTTAGTAAAGGTGAGGCAGCATACAAGGATTGGAAAGTAGTTGGGAAGCTATAGAATTATTGGAGTCAAGCTTGTGGATGGTGTGAGTTGTTCAGAGGTATTCAGTGTGAGCGAGGAGAGGTGGGAATTTAATGATAAAGGATCCTTGTGGGTGAAAGTAAACAGATGCAGAAAGTGAGGTGGATTGCATGGTGTTCCAGGATCTGGAGAGAATTACAAAACTTTTTTTTTGGGGGGGGGGGGGGGGTTGGAGATCCACAAAACATTTGCATAGCAAAAGATGTGTTGGATCAAGGTTTTATAGGGTTGTAGGACATGGAGGGGTACAATTCCCAAGTTCAACCAGTTAGTAGGTGTGGACTTTCTGTTGAATTGTTAATAGGTGAGGTTTCCACGTTAGTTGGTGGTTGATTGTTAGTCAAAGATATTTTAGTGTATTAGCTAGCTGGATAGGGCAGTCAGAAATGATAAGGTAGAAGTCATGGAGCTGGAAGGTGTGGGTGGTGTGTTTGTAATGATTGCATGGGTTTTGGAAGGGTTGGCCTGGAGGACCCATTGTTTACACCAGGAGGTAAACTGATTGATGTGAATTTGGAGGGGTCGTTGGGATTTCTGGAGTGTACGATAGAGAGCAAAGAAAATGATGTCATCAACAAACTGAAAGATGTACTGGTGGAGATGGTTTGGGCATATCAGCTGCGTAAAGGAGATAGAGGAGAGAAGACAGTACAAAGCCTTGCGACACACATCTGCAGTGGGATGGAAGTTGTGTGGACATTGGTGTTGTTGAGGGTGACAGCGGAAGAGCAGTTAGACAAGAAGGATGCAATAGGACAGATATAATTAATTGGAAATGTGTAAGTCTACAGTTTAAAAAGGAGACTGGAAATCCATACATGGCTGAAGACTTTCTGTAGGTCGAGGGAGACAAAAATAGCAGATTTACAGGTGTTGAGCTGGTGGAATAGGAGATGGGAGAAGTGCAGGAGCTGCTCATCAGAAGAGGAGGGGGGCTGGAAGGCACACTGGTTAATGGGAAGGAGGTAGTGTTTGTTCAGGTATTGATGGATGTGTTGGGAGAGGGTGGAGCTAAAGACCTTGCTAATCACTAATGTGAGGTATAGTATTTGTATGCTTATAAACAATAAATTGGTTGCCAAGATTGCAGGAGTTCTTTTTATTCCATGATTACCGGTTTCGGCAAAACTAAAGCTGCCATCATCGGATCTTAGGACACATACAGGTTACAATATAAGGCAAACGATGGTGATATTAATAGCTGCCTATAACACGCAGGCCTTCGTATGCAGCTCAACACTACATAATATGTCTTTGAAAGACAATTGCAGATCACTGCTGTAAGCTGCATGCACCTAATTATGGACATCTTTTGGCCTTCTTTACAATATGTGGAATAATCAGATAAAAATTACAAAATTTTCAAGTAATTAATTCTTTCAATATGCAAGCCTTAAACAAGACATTTTACTCCTATGAAAGCCATCACTAGTGTGTACTGTTGAATGAATGGTGTATTGTCTTATCTCATGCTACAGCCACTAAAAGTGATGTTTTCACAAAAATTAATCATTTGTAATTTATCCTTATTTAATGCCTTTTTTCCTTGATATCATTGGTTTTAAATAAATTTTGTTCTTATTTAAAAATGGATTTTGGTAATTTCCAAGAATTATTGCCAGTTGTACGTTGTACATGAGATGTGTGACTCTATTGTTAATAAAGAGTGATCAACCCATCTTCTCCCATGATTTAACTGAAAAACATTGATCCACTTAGTCAGTGTGGTTATGTAGATTGATCAGTGCGCAGCTCTCTGTTGCTACACAATCAGTCTGCACAGTCACACTGAATAAGTGGATCAATGTTTTTTAATTAGATCATGAGAGAAGGTAGATGGATCAGTGTTCATTAATAATAGAGTTGCACATTCAGTATATATCATTAGGGGCCTGTGCATTTGATAGGCAAACATTCTGGGAAATTACAGGGATCTTTCACCATTACAAAAATCACAGATCAGATTAACATTGCATGTATATATTGTTGGCATACATGAAAAAAGGAACAGGCAATCATGAAACACATGTAAATTACATATACAGCATATTAATTACCTGTTTTAATGGTACTATAAGTAGTCATTAGTTTAACTCTCCAAAGCCTGAGATTAAATTGATGAGTAACTGGAAATTATGAGCTTGCACAAAATTTCAAGTAATAGTGAAATAACTGGCTTGGTCTCACATTTTCATGACCATTGAAACTTTTGAATATCTCATGTGCATCAGTATTGTTTGCATGGGCAAACTGGACTTTGCAAAGTCTATAACAAGTGGGTTCTGAATAAGTACTACAGTCCGTGGCTATCTCAATCAGATGGCAAGAATGACAACCAAGCAAACTTTAACCAAGCTGGTTATTTCCATTCATCCAATATAAGACTCACCTGCCTTTTCACTAAAATACCTGTTAATAACATACAGAAGGTATCAGTATGAAATTTTAGTATTATACAAGATGTGAAATCAGTTTTGTTGTTATTATTGTTAAAACTCACTTACATGAACATTTATGTCTTGACAGTACAAAGCCAGGAGAAGGAAAGGTAAAGAAGTGAGATATGAAGAATATCAGACAAAAGACAAGTTTTAATTTACAGAGACAGTCCAGTCTTTCCACGCATTCCTCCAAAACTATAACTTTCCAGTTCTAGGATTTTGTGTTTTACATCTTATAATGTTCCTCTCAGATTGTTACATTTAACGTAACTTTCTATTGCCTGGAGTTCATTTGATGAAAGAATATATCAGTTTCCAACTTCACAAAATTTATTGACAACTGAACTGCATACTCTTCATGTTAACAAAAAACTGACTGACATACTTCACAGATCTCTTTGACTGACTAACAAAACAACAACTCAAAAACTAACTTGACCTCACTGCATCATTTTATATAGAATTTTAAAAATAAATTTCAAAATAACCTATTATTAATTTTGTACAATTTTGATGTTACAATTAAAATTTACAAAATGTAAAGAAACTCACGTTACAGACAAATGAGGTATAAAATACAATATTGTATTACATAAATTTTTTAGTATTATCTGTAGTTTTAAATATAAAAAATCAATCTGAACTTTAATTACAAAATGTCTCTTGTATTATTTTAGGTACATAATTAATTACAGTTTGGATTTGGTTACTAACATTCAATGACAGTACAAATCTTGTGCTTTGTCCGTAAAATTTACAAATAAGGCCTTAAATTCTGAAAATTGGAAAGTTGTGTGGTGTGAACAATTGGAGAGTTAATTAGAAATGTAATTACAAACGGTATTAAGTACAGAGGAGGACTTAAAAATAGATAACAGATGAAAATACATCACTTGGTAATAACTTTTCTGATTTTCATTATCATTCCTGCATTGATTCCTGCTCTGATTCCACCCCCCGGATGGTTGATTGCTAAATCTGCCATTATTTAACCTCTCATTTCTCTCAAAGGCTCTATCCAACTTATCTACATATCTCAAGAACTGATCTACAGAGTCATTTGGTCCATAAATCAACTCCCACTGTACTCTTTTTGGTAATCTCCTTTATTAGGCATCTATTTGTATTAGTTTGTCAAAAGATTTGTGTAAGTGTACTAATTTCCTCAATTGGCTTTCACAAAAACACTTCAAGCTCATCACCTTCCCTATACATTCGACCATTCAAAGACTCACTTTTAATCCTAGCTTACTCAGATTGTGACCAAGACTTATTTAAGAACTTTCTTTCAAATTCATCATATGACATGGTAGAATATACAGTCAAGTCAACAGAGGCGTCCGATTCCACCCGTTGGCTTTGACCCGTAACGTAAGGGTGTTGTGGTGTGTGATGTCATGACGGCACGAAGTTTAGTTTATGAGCGTGTTGTGTTTATAGATGTCATTTTGTTAAGGTCGGTGGTGCCCTCTAATGGTGTGTTTGTGGTTTGTGTGTTATGTGGTGTATTGGGTTCATTGTGGTGTTGTTGCTTGTTCTGCAAGGTATTGGTTTCGACTGTGCTGTGATAGGAATTGGTTTCAGTGAGTTAACACTTTAGTTTTTGTTGTGTCTAAGTTATTGTAGTGCTGTTTGCTGTACGTCGTGTGTTAATTTGTTTCATTTAATTCGTGGCTGCTTTTGTTAGGTATGGATATAATGGATAAATTTAACAGCACTCGTTTGCATGTGGAAATGGGGGACAATGCGTTGTCTCCTATAAAATTTTTGCAAATGTATGGGCTGCTGGCAGAAGTGGTTAGGTGCGGCATGTGTCGGCAGGAAATGCGGTTGGCAAAAGTTCTGCAATCTCGGATCAGGCACGGCTACATGTGGCAGTGCCATAGGGACAACCTATGGCGCTCCATAAGGTGTGGTACTTGGTTTGAGAGGTCTAGGTTGGACATGCGAGAGATTGTGTTGATGACTCATTATTTTTGTCATAGATCCTCTCACAGTTTTTGTGTGCATGAGACTGGTGTGAGTGAAAGGACGGTTCTTGACTGGTTTTCTTTTTGTAGGGAAGTGTGTTATGAGTATATTAAGTACAGGGGTAAGTTGGGTGGGCCTGGGGTGGTGGTGGAGGTTGACGAGTCGCAGTTTGGGAAGAAGTAGTATGGGATGGGTAAGTCTCTGGTTGGTTTATGGGTGTGGGGGGGCTGTTGGATCTGGGGGTGGTTTTGCAGAGTGTGTTTTTAGGATTTTGGAGAGGCAGACGAAAAGGGAATTGGTGGGATTAATTGAGGAGTTTATTGGAGACAGCAGCACAATAGTTTCCAATGCTTTTCCATCTTACAGGGGGTTGGGTGAGGGGGTATCATCATTTAGTAGTTAACCATGGTTCGGAATTAAAAAATTATGAGACTGGGGCATGTACAGATATGATAGAGGGGTTTTGGGGGGCAGTTAAGTCAGTTATTGGGAGGGGGAAGAGGTGCTCTTCTAATCTTCAGTCTCATTTAGATGAGTATTGTTGGCGGAAGAGCGTCCCTGAGGGCTACTGCATTTTTCTGGTTTTTTAAAGGGCAATTAGTAAAATGTATAGGCCGAAGGTGGTTGGTTAAGGAGGTGTTGACAGGGTGGGTGGCTGTTGCTCAGGGGGGCATGGGGGGGGGGGAGGGAGTGATTGTGGAGGATCTATTTTGTTGCAGTTGTTGTTGAGTTGTAGTGTGTGACTGAGATTTGTTTATTTTTTGGTTTTTATTTGTTGATGGGCCTTTGAGTTTGGGGGGAAGATCAAGGTTGGGGGGGGGGGGGGGGGTTGTGGATGGGTTGGAAGTTTCTTTTGGTTGTGTTTTATTTGTTGGTGTGTGTATGTGGCTGGAACTTTTTTGTGGTAAGTAGTTGTTCTTTTTGGTGTATTTTTCATGTGTTATGATGGTTGGTGTGCTACTTCTGTGTTGTTTAGTTGGTGATATCGGTGTTTTGGTATAGTGAGTTGCTGTTGACCTATATAGGTGAAGCGAAGTGTCTGATTCCAATGCTTATGGGGGTTTTCTATAGATTCACTGCCTACATGCTTCTCTTCATTCATTTTTGTAGTCTTGTTGTTGATCATACAAAAAATAAATAAATAAATCACACAACACTATTTAAAATTAGAAAATTAAAAGTATAGTTACTCATCTGAATTCCAGCAGCATAGTCCGAGAATTAGGTCCATTATCATCAGGTAATGATATTCAACAGATGATTTGCGATTCCCCACAGCAGGTGATGACTTTTTCCCCCTTCATTCTTACCATAGACTGTCACCACAAATAATTCTCTGGGCAAAAGTTGTTGTTGTTTATCTCTTGCATTGGTTGTTTTTTTTTATGTAGCCTGAAACAAGCACTCATTAAACACAGTTCCAATTTCAGTCATTAAATCCTTCCTCAACGCCACCAAATATAATGTTCCTCTCGGATCGTTACATTTAACTTACCTCTCTGTTGCCTGATGAAAGAATATATCAGTTTCCATCTTCACAAAATTTGTTGGCAACTGAACTACATCCTCGTCACGTTAGCAAAAAACTGACTGACATACTTCACAGCTCTCTTTGACTGACTGACAAAACAATACCTCAACAACTAACTTGCAGCCTCGCTGCATCGCTTTATATAGAATTTTAAAAATAAATTTCAAAATAATTCATTATTAATTTTGTACAATTTTGATTTTACAATTAAAATTTACAAAATGTAAAGAAACTCCTATTACAGCCAAATAAGGTATAAAATACAATATCGTATTATGTAAATTTTTTTAGTATTATCTGTAGTTTTAAATATAAAAAGTTAATCAGAACTTTAGTTACAATAATGTCTATTGCTTTATTTTAGTTATGTAATTAATTACAGTTTGGATTTGGTTACTAACATTCATGACAGTACAAATCTCGTGCTTTATCCATAAAATTTACAAATAAGGCCTTAAATTCTGAAAATCAGAAAGTTGTGTGGTATAAAAATTGGAGAGTTAATTAGAAATGTAATTACAAAGGATATTAAGTACAGAGGAGGACTTAACAATAGACAACAAATGAAAATACATCGCTAGGTAATAACTTTTCAGCCGTTTCTCAATATAATGATGTTCTCTGTATCAACCCACTAATCAGCTGCAATTAAGGTAATTAGAGGTACCAATCACTTATGCCAACATTTCCACAGTCTCTTAATATTTGCTGCCAGATATTTAACACTTCAATTTCTTGATGAAACATGTAACTCAGCACCTGTACATAATTTTGTTAATGACAACAATCCCCAGACAATCATGATAAAATATGTGCTTCCAGAACATTCTATATGCTTTCACAATGAATATCAAGTGTTTTAGCAAATTGGACAGAATGATATATATAAAGACACACATACAAGTCCCTAGGAAGCACTGACTGATCCGATAATTATCTGGATGCATATAAAAAAAAGGTGGTACCAGACATTTAATATGATTCTTGGGGGAGACTGTACTGTTATAGTCTGTAAGTCCTGTATTTCTTACTTGTCATTACAAATAATACATTTCATAGGCAGACTATTATATCTGCTCTAACAGATAAAAGAAAATAATTTCACTTAAACAAAAAATAAAAAATACTGTTGAGCGTCTACAGCATTTAAAGTAAATAATGTATATACATGGTTGAAGTGAGCAGTAAGAATATTGTATAAAGTAGATAACTTAATATCTTGCAGAGGTCTCCTTAAGGATCTTGAAATGTTTACACTTCTCAGTTTAATCCCATCTTAATGGTTTTTGTTGCTGATAAAAAAGTTCAGTTATGGCTGAATTTTGACCTGTGCAATAAAAGAAACAAAAATAATTTCCGTGTTGACTTTGCCTCCTTGTCTACAGTTCAATGTGGAGTTATTAATCTGATACAAACACATTACACAAGCTCCTGTGTATTATAAAGCAAAACAATTTTGACCCAACAGCAGTTGAAAAGAAAATAAAACACGCATAATTAGCCACTTCTGTTAATTATCTAGATTCAATGATTGAAAATCTATAGTAGTTACATAGAAAATAGCAGTGTTGATTGCAAAGCTAAATCTCACACAGCAGTTCACTGTAATCATGCTTTCTTTGAGGAATAGAAATGCAATGAAGCAAGTATTAATCTACCAGTAGAGAATAAGAGCAACTATTTTCTATAACTGAGGTTGCAGCAGCTTATTCCAGAGGAGTACTTTCCTTCTAATTTACTTGGTTGCATATGGCTAGTGTTAGAACAAATAGTGTTGAGCAGCATAGCGGCAGTGTGTCACCAATACAGTAATTTGCTTTACTGTATAACCTGACTTGTTCACTTCTCCTTGATGGATCTGCAGAACATGATGCATAACTGTGTGGGGACGTAGAACCACTGACTCTACCCCCATGCCCCCCCCCCCCCCCCCCAATAATGTTGCCACCCTACCACATCAAGAACAACTGTATCTTTGCCAGATCAGTTCTCTGTAATACACACTCTATGCTACATGCATTGTGAATATGTTGTGAGAGTAAAAGTATTCATAGTAAGTGATGGGAGTGTGAGTGATCTGGTTCTGTTATATTCATGATCTCTCCAAAATACTCAGTTGAGCAGCCTTTGTCTTGCATATAATAGCTTAAGGTACTATCATTCATTTCTGCCTCGAGTTGTCCTATCTGTTGTAAACAATTTCAGATACAGGAAAAGACATTACTCAAAAGAGAGCATTCTAAATCATAATTGGTATCCATACTAGATAAATTGTACAAACCTCTTCTGGAAAGTAGAAATGCATTGACATCACAATCTACCTCATTGTGTAATCCATTGCTAAGAACTTTTCACTCAAGAAGACAAATAATATACACAATAATGACAACAGAGATTATGAACATGACATGAACAATAATATTAAGAAACAGTGCAAAACTATTTTATATACTACAAGTTGTCTTGTGCAATTTGTGTATAATTAAAAGAACATTGTTTAATACAGAACTACCAAATAAGGCAATGCACTTTTGGGAGGAAGTAGCTTGCCCAGTCTGGCCATCCCGATTTAAGTTTTCCATAGTTTTCCCATATAATTTCAGCCAGATGTCAGAATAATCCTTTCATCAAGGCCATGGGTGAGCATCTGTCCTGTCCTCATATAAATATCCTTATATGTTTCATGTGTATGTATATTTATACTATTTACTTTCATTGTATTATGATGACAAATTTTATATCAGTGTGGAAGATCCCTGAATGAATAGATAAATAGACATTGTACCATTAATCTCACTGAATGATCTTGTGCAACATAAAATTTTATCCATTATTGTCAATAAGCAGCTGTGAAGCACATTTTAAGAATAGAAATAATCAGCTGTCAGCTGCATAGATTTGTTTATTAAATTAACTTCTTAAGAAGTTATTTTTTTATTAAATGAACTTCTTAAGAAGTTAATTTAATAAACATTTATGCAGATGACAACTGATTACTTCTATTCTTAAAACTTGTGTGACATAAGTAAAAACTTCTACGTTCAGTCGGAATACATGTCTTATTTAGTGTGCTTCATAAGATGTAATTCATACAGCCAAGTCAATGTATCTCATATTCTATTTTGTGAAGACTTGACACAGTATGTATTTTAGCAATTTAATTGCTAGCTGAGTCAGTGGAATGTAAATATACATGAGTACATATATATATAATTAAATATATCCTTCATTCACACACACACTGACTCACAAATGTACACAAAGATGAGATGTTCTTCTGTGCTCAGTGTAAAACTCACATATTTAGTGCTTCCTTCTCAAGACCAGCTGCACATGTCGTACTCTAGTGATAAAAGGAACAGTACCAAATTATAAATCTGCAATTTTCAGTTGTACATTAAGAGTATTTTCCTTGTCTCTCATCACAAGAAAGATCCTACAGAGATCTGAAATCAGTATAGAACTAGAGGAACACTATCATGCGGTTATTATAAACTGAACCCTTACATTAAAACAACAAATAAATCTCACTAATGCTAACTGACTCATTAATATAGATTGTCATATATATCCCTTCTTAAATAGCTGTACAGAAGTGTTCCAATCAACAAAGGAGATGCCATTTTGCAAAGCAGCTATTTTCTAATCTGTACTGTTTAGCTTGTTCTTGTACACCACTGGATGCTGATACTTTACATTTACATTGAAATAATGTTAAAAAAGAAATAAGTGTATAAATAAATGTCTGTCACATGGCTTTCAGTGTAGTACAAATCTTTTACTTTTACAGTATGTTTTATTCTAGCGTCTTCAAATTTGCCTCATAAAAGTGGTGGACCATATTATTTCCTTTCCCTTTCTGTGAAATCCAAGATGATCACTAGGAAACACTTCATATGCAGTCACGTATCTGTACTTATTGATGGGAAACAGTTTCCTACGTAACATAGGAATGAAGGCCTATATTTCAGTATTTAAATTATCTCGTACAGGTAACTAACATTTCCAAAATTTATATATTCTGATTAGTTTTAGGATAAGCCACATTTTTTGAATATCAGATTATCATAATTTAGTGTATCTTTTTGCAGGAGCTGTACTAAAGACTTTTGCATCATTACAGAGTCTAACTTGACAGATTTTTTTCTGAAATAGACGTGCATTATTGGTCACAAATCCTTTAAAATAGTAAAGACTCTGTAATGTGACTGTAAGATTTCCTAGAGAAAAGTGTCTATGAGGTACTATTTAGTTGTGAACTCCTTTGAATCTGTTTACAGTGTATCATTCATTTTAATGTTTCTTTCTGGTTGCTACCTTTCTGGTTGCTACCTTGCCATACATATTCATTCATCCACTCTTACATCATATTCTGTGAATATCATCACATAGGGAAACATTCAGGAATGTGAAATGGGGAATGATATTCATTATGCTGCTACGGTCGCAGGTTTAAATCCTGCCTCGGGCATGGATGTGTGTGATGTCCTTAGGTTAGTTAGGTTTAAGTAGTTCTAAGTCTAGGGGACTGATGACCTCAGATGTTAAGTCCCATAGTGCTTAGAGCCATTTTTGATATTTGTTAACAGAGATAGGTAGCAAGGATAAACTACCCCCGAAGACTGTATTAATGATTGTTTTCTTTACTCTAGGTGTGTCTTAAATAAATTACCAGAAATTCCACAACTCTGAAGAACTCTGCCACCTCTTTTTTTTTCTTACAGTTATACTACTCTGTTCATGATGAAAATTGGGATAGTTTTTGAAAGCTTGAGAATTTTAAAATAAGCTGTCATCCAAAACCAATTTTTGGTCTATGGCAGAATGTGTGCTGATATGAAACTTACTGGCAGATTAAAACTGTCTAACAGACCAGAACTCAAACCCAAATGCTTTGCCTTTAAAAAGAAAATAGTCACCAACTGAACTATTCAGTCATGACTCATGACCTGCCCTGACAGCTCTACTTCCACCAGTACCTGTCTCCTACATGCACTGTAGCTAGCAATGGAAAATCCAGGATGAAATGTAACAATATTATGAAAATAAAATTTGTTACTCACCATATAGCAGAGATGCTGAGTTGCAGATAGAGGACACTGTTCAGTGCTCATTGTTGTATGTATGTCTACATCTCTACCTCTTACATTGTTCAGCTGTTTTTATCTGATACTTCTACCTAAACATTTATGAAACTTTACACAGAACACTGTCAACTGTCTGTTTACTGGAAGAGAGAAAATCTGTTTTACATGAACATTACTGATTAAAAGAATAGGAATTAACATCCCAAAGTTAAAATTTTCTGTTAAATCCCAGAAGATGTGGCTAATAAGATTTTCTTTTACCTTCATTTTGAATATCTGGGCATTTCAAATTTATGCCTGATATATACCAGCAACCTGTTACAGGCTTTTTCACTGGAAGATAAAATTTCAAAGGGATGAGTAGTTTATATGGAAATAATTTTTAATTCTAGTATTGCTGTTGTGAATTTCACATTCACCAAAAATTCACTCTTATTATTAAAACCATAAATATGAGGATGAACCAAAATGTTATGGGCACTGCCTATCGCAAGAATGAATGCTGTCTGGTGGTGTTTTTGGCACATAATGTAGTAAGGGAAGTCTATATATGAAGAGCAGAGAGGAATGGGGAATCACTCTAATAACAATACAGGCAGCAAATGGGGAAATACTCTGACCCAAGCGATTTTAACAAGGGGCAGATTATTATGACCTGGCACCTGGATATAAGTGTCTCAGAAACAGTGAAGCTGGTTAGCAGTTTGAATGCTACTATAGTGAGCACGTATGGAAAGGGCACTGAAATACTGAATAGGTGACATTGTCTTAGATGTTCATTCCTAACCACGGAACACAGAGGTCAGAAATTTTCTCTCTCTGTAAAGCAGGATAGGCAGAGATCTGTGGCAGATCTGTTGACAGAGTGAAATGCTGGTTGAGGCACAAGCGTTTCAGAGCACACTGTTCAGTGCACATTGTTGAATGTGGGGCTCTGCAGCAAACAACCACTATGTGATCCTACATTGACCCAGAACATCATCAGTTATGATTGTAGTAAGTGCAGGGTCACTGTAATTCGGCTATGGATCAGTGGAAATGTGTTGCCTCGTCAGATGAATCACACTTCTTGTTATATAAGGTTGATGGTTGTGTCCGGATATCCAGGTGAACAGCTGCTCAAAACATGTACCACATCACAGACACATATCTATGAGTGAGTATTATGCTATGTTGGATCTACACTATGGGACCTACAGTAGTCGGGCTGTGTGAGCTTTGTTACAGATCAACATGTCGTCCTCAGTGACGATTGCGTCCTCCAGCAGAATAACTGTTGACGTCACAAGGCCATAATTGTGCTACAATTGTTTCAGGGGCATACTATTGAACTCACATTGATGTATTGACCATAAGATTTGCCTGATCTGAACCCAGTGGCACACATCCGACATGCTATCAGGCATCAACTCATGCACCCACAACCCATGGGCCCATAGTTTATGGGAATTTTGTGACCTGTGCATAGACATTAGGTGACACATACCACCAGAAACAATCCACAGATTTGTCAAATCCATGCCATGAAGAATCGTGTCTTTACTGCATTCCAAAGGTGGACCAAATTGCTATTAAGCAAGTTGTCATAATAGTTCTGTTCATCAGTCTATCATGTGAGCATAAGACCTCAAGTTCCTTGAAGAAGCTTTCCCAATACACTGAGTTATCAGGATTACATAATATTCTTGGTGAACACTTCTGTACACATAATACTTCTTTGACACTAACTGCATTGTTCCGAAAAATTATCCATTAGGATGGTACTGATTGAAAATATGTTGGCAAATTTGTCTTCTCATCATTACAATGAGATATATTACTAAGTGCAAAGCAGACAAAACGAAAGATTTTGTACTACAAATAACCTTATAAGTCGAGCAACCACAGCTAAAAAACTTGTACATAATGTGATGGAGAACCAAAAAAGATGTTGTGATCTTCAGCCTGTGATGACATGGTGCATCCTTGGTTTCACAATATGCACTGTGTGGCTAGTGCTTAACGTGTAGTTCTATTTTATGCCTGTCAATATGTTTTAGTATTTTGATGGCTCCCAAGGATTGTGTGTCTTTTAATTCGTTGTTTTCCCCATGGATTTTGATGATGGTAGGTTTCTCCTCTTTTATGCTCTACCGACACTGTGAGCAGTGTTTTAATTTACATTACATCCATTCTGCAATGTTTGTGCTCATAGGTTTTATCCCATCATACATCAATTGTCATGTGCTGTCTGGACTCGTCTTTGACAGTGTTTCAGAGCCATATTACTGAGCAGGTGTGGTTCAAATCAGATGCCCATCTGCCGTTTCATCCAAGGTTTTATATGTTTTTATGCACACTTGCACCTTGGAAGTCATGGCACATGAGGCATTAGTTTTGTGAGTGCATCACCTTATAATATACTTTGTTCAATAGTTTATGTTGACTATTAGCACTTTTACTTATGTGGTTTCATTCTATATGCAGATATGATCTGATACCTCCAGGGTAGGAAACCAGTCATCATTCAGTGAAAACACAATAAACAGCGATTGTGGATTTGGACATTCAGTACTAGAAGCAGAGAGCCAAAGGTACATTCTAAATGTGGCTCTGAGTATGAAAGTCATAGACATCATTCAGACAGCACATTGATGTGGCACCAGCAAGTGGACACGTTAAACCAAAAAGTTTCACATAGTGCGAAGGACAACCATAGTCCATATTTTTTACTATAGACTATTTTACCATCTCTAATTTGAAACTGTTTGGCTGTCCTTCACACTATGTGAAACTTTTTGGTTTAATGTGTCCACTTGCTGGTGCCACATCAATGTGCTGTCTGAATGATGTCTATGACTTTCATACTCAGAGTCACATTTAGAATGTACCTTTGGCTCTCTGCTTCTTGTACCTCTAAGTAATTTTTATTTGTTTGGACTTCCATAATGTGAGACTTTGTAAGATTAATAGTTAATGCTGCTTACTTTAAACTAATTATAATCATACTATTATAAGCCTGTCCACTATTGTCTGCTATAGGTATGATTGGATCTTTTATCATTATGCTTGTGTCAACAAGAAACGTTAGTAAACATCACAGAAGTCCTCCAGAATCATTGGTAAATTATTTGTTTAGTAAGGCTTGACATAGTGTCAGTTCAAAGCTATATGAACTACTTTCTCTTCAATAAAAAATTCTGTTTAGTCAGCATTGCTAATTGTTACAAAAAGGACAAATACTGGCTTTGGCAAACTTCTGCTATCAATAGAGGTGAGATTATTATTTAAAAAAGGTTTCTTTAGTTTTGAACAAAATATTTATGAGAATATTCGTATAACATCTGTCAACTGCAATGACTGACCATAACTGATTATGTGATCATTTTTGTAACAATTAATGACCCTGACCAAAGAAAAATTTTTACTCATAATTTGCATATCTCAAGAACTGATAAGAGCATACGCCAATCACTATGATACCTAGAATTTAATTTTCTCCACTTTGAATTAGTTTTTATTCTGTGGTATCATTTGTTAATGTGACCCTCTGTTTTCTGTTGTCAAGATATGACACCATACATGTAAGGTTTGGTGCTTTTAACACCATAATATCTGAATTTATGTAGTAAAATTTTATGATCTACACAATTTCCACCTTGGCAACACTACAGAAAATGCATGATGGCATATTTACTTATTTACCTGTAGCAAATTTATCATCAGGCACACAAAAAATAAGAAAACTGCCTGTCTTTCAAATGGATCGATTTCCTGTTCATGATCCTTCCCACCCCTCCTAAGGTGGTATTCCACTAACTACCAAACCTACACAACATCCTCATCCATTTCTATGCCACTCCCTCTGCCAGCTCTTTGCCACAGTTGTAATACACCAGCCGAAGACCAGGTGCAAGACTTGCCTGGTCACTAATCAACCACATCCTACTCTAATCCTTCCACAGGCTTATACTATCCCATCAGAGGGAGGGCCACCTGTGGAAACAGCAATATCATACACCAGCTCGACTGCAATTTCTGCACAGTAATTGATGTGGGCATGACCACTAACCAGCTGTACACTAGCATAAATGGCCACTACAAAACTGTGGCCAAGAAGAGAGTTTATCATCCAGTTGTGGAGTGCACTTCTGAGAGCAAAATGTTCATGTTCAGTGGCTGCTTCATAATCTATGCCATCTGGATCCTTCTCCTCAGCACCAGCTTTTCCAAACTATGAAGATGAAAGTTATCTGTGCAATACATCCTTTACTCCTCAATCCTGCTGAGTTCAATTCCAGATAACCTACTGCACCTACCTCCTCAACCCTACAGCTTTGCCTACTTCTGTCCTGTCACTCCAGTCCAATTCACACATTCAAGTCATTGTCATCATGCCTCATGTGAACTCACCTTTGCCCATGCTCCTGCTGCCTCTCCTTCCAGTGTTCTTGTTCCACTTATGAGCTACCTCCTGCCAAGCTACTACTTCAACCTCTTCAGTTCTTCCTTCTGCACTGCCTTGTTCTCTCTAAATTATTTGCATCCTGCCAGAACTTTCCTTACCATATTTATACAGCAGAATTGTGTTTATAATGTCATGTATTGATTTCTTTATAGAGAACCCTTTATTGAAGTCAAACTGAGCAGTTTTGGAGAGATATTGTCATTAGTGTGGTTCAATATTCTATTATAAACTATCTGCTCAAAAATTTTCGAAAGCACATGAAAGAGGGAGTTGAGTCTATAACAAGAGTTCACTCTGTTAATCTCTATATTTATACCTGTATATTATTACTACAAATTTGAGAATTTCAGGAAATATGCATTGTCTCATGGATTCATTACAGAAGCAAACAGTGCAAAATCCAGTGTGGAATAATGACAGTATTATGAAAAGGATAGATTGGTACTCACTATCTAGAGGAGACACTGGGTTGTAGACTGCTATACATTTAAGCTTTCAGCCAAAAGGCCTTCTTTTAAAGTAGAAGACACACACATAAACACATTGATTCAAGCCCAACTTGAGCAGTGTACACATGACCACTGTCTCTGGCCACTGAGACTGGACTGTGAGCAACTTTGCCTGGTGGCAGAAGCTAGCCATGAGTGGTGGCGCTAAGGAGGAGACTGGGGCAGGAAGGGGGAATGATAGCAGGGCAGAGGTGGGACAGGGGTAGAGCTGCTTGTGGGAGCAAGCAGGGCTGTGGTGGAAGCAATGCAGGGCGCTAGGTGCAATCAGGAGGTTTGAGGAAGGAGGGGAGAGAATGGATTTAGAAAAGGAGAGAGGGTGAGGAGGGGAAAAAGATAGTGAGTGAGGTGGTGGAATAGGCTGTGTAGTATTGGAGTTGGAGCAGGGAAACGGAAGATGGGTGAAGGACTGGGACTAGCAAAGGACTGGGACTATGGGAAAGTAAAGTGGTCATTCGTGCAGACAGAAAGCTTGTTGGTTGTCATGCATATGTAGAAAGCAGCACAGGGTTTGCAGCTTTGTTTGTAGATTACATGACTGCTTTCACAGGTAGCCCTGCCTTTGATGGGATAGGTGATGCCTATGACAGGACTGGAGTATGTGGTGGTGGGAGGTTGTATGGGATAGGTCTTGCATCTAGGTTTATTACAAGAATATGAGCTATGAGGCAAGGAGATGGGAGCAGTGTTGGAGTATGGATTGACAAGGATATTTCATAGGTTCAGTGGACAGTGGAATACCTCTGAAGGAGGGGTGAAAGAATAGTGAGTAGGATATTTCTCATTTTGGAGTACAACAAGAGGTAGTCAAAACCTTCATGAAGAATATGATTCAGTTGCTCTAGTTCTGAGTGGTACAGGGTCATGATGGGAGTGCTAATTTTTTGGTCAGATGGTGGGAATGTTGGAGGAGTATGTGACTGGAGCGGCAAGGCATGAACATCTGCTTCTGTACAAGGTTGGGAGGGTAATTTCAGTGTGTGCAGATCTCAGTCAGGCCATTTGTATATTTGGAGAGGGACTTCTTGTCACTAAAGATGTGACAGCCACATGACAGCCACAAGTGGCTAGTATTTATGGAGGGGACTTCTTGGAATTGAAATGGGTGGCAGCTGTCGAAGTGGAGGTATTGCTGGTGGGTTGTAGGTTTCATGTGGACGGAGGTACTCATGTACACATCTTTGAGGTAGAGGTCTACAGCCAAAAGAGTGGCTTTTTGAGTTGAGGACAACCAGGGGAAGCGAATGAGGGAGAAGATGTTGAGGTTCTGGAGGAATATGGATATGGTGTCCTCACCCTCAGTCCAGACTGCAAAGATGTCATAAATGACTCTGAATCAGGTGGAGGGTCTGGGACTGGGTAGTTAGAAAGATTCCTCTAGATGGCCCACAAATAGGTTGGCATTGGATGGTGCCGTGTGAGTGCCTAATTCTGTGTATTTGTCATGGATTTGTTTGTAGGCGAAGCCTTCAAAGGTGAAGTAATTATGGGTGAGGATATAGTTGGCTGTGGTGACCAGGAAGGAGATTATAGCTTTGGAGTTAGGCTTTGAGAAAAGTAGTATTCAATAGCAGTAAGGCCTTGGGAATTGTACATCTTAGTGTAGAGGGAGGTGGCATCAATAGTAACGAACAGGACCATTTGGTGGAGTAACACGAACTGTGGAGAGTCCGTGGAGGAAATGATTGGTATCTTTTATATAGGAAGGTAGGTTATGGGTAATAGGCTGAAGGTGTTGGTCCACGAGAGTACAGATTTTCTCAGTGGTGGCACAATAATTAGCCACAATGGGGTGTTGTAGGTAGCTGGGTTTATGGACTTTAGGAAGCAAGTAGAAGGCAGGAGTGCAGGGAATGGAAAGGGTGAGGAAAGAGACTGACTGAGGGGAAAGGTTCTAGGATGTGCCTAAGGATCTGAGCAGAGAGTTTCTGTTTCATATCTAATACTTCACCAAATTACATTAGCTTTGTTCTTGTAATGTTAAATTCAACTTTAAAGTTTGCTGAAAAATCAAAAGTGTTGTCTTACTGTAGGCACCTTGTTACTCAGTTTTAATCTGCAACAGTAAATTATTTTCTGAAATCTAGACAAGAACGAAAAGTCTATACGGAAATAATTGTTGATTTTAATGTCAGCAATAAATACCATTAAAGATATAGTGTTGTGGTAAGTAAGTGTAAGAACCCCAAGCACATTAGACAGGCCTCTACAAAACGTTCTGCAATTTAGTTTATACTCCATCTTTATGACACCCTTTTGCAAAATTTATTTTATTGGCGTTTATTGCTTATCTAAGAAAGCAATTTCATAGGATAGAATGAGAAAAAATAAGCAAAACAAGCTAGTGCAAATACTTTCAGGCCACACAATGAGGAACACTTTGTGGTAAAAGGTATGCATAAAGTTTATCAGTATATTGTGTAGCACCACAGCTATTTTGTGTGGAAATCTATGGGAATATCATGGTAAAACGTTGCAGCACTTACTGGCAGTTGGCAAGTATGTGGTGTTGGCATCCATTTACAGCAAAAGGGCTGTTTATCCAGTGTGAGGTGGACCAGCCTTGGCTCTGCAAAACCTGCCAGCACAGCAGTAAAATATGGTATGGTTCTTGCAGTACAGGTGAGGAGATTTCTCCATTTACATGCTTTAGTATTATTGTAAAGAACATGGCTGGAAGCATTGGCATTGCAGTTGTCCTGCTATCCTGTACAGATAACTGTCATTTTGTAACAGAATCATTTGCAGTCCATCAGCACTATAAGGACATGGAGGCTACACTTGATGAGGGGTTGAAATTGAGCTGCCAGCAGCAGTCAAGAGTTTGGGTCTCTGTCACCATACCTGCCTCCTGCATTAAGTCCACCTGTTGTGCTTCTCATCATCACCTATCACAATATAGCCATCCCTGAGGAGCTGGTTACCGCTGCAAAAATTCTGGCTGCTCACGAGTGCAACTGATGCCATGTGCTTGTAGCATGACTCACATAACATGTTGCTTACCATATACTGGTCACTGGCATCAACAGTCCTGAGTGCACTTCTCACAGCCAGCCTCGCTGACCATGCGACCTCACTATGTGCTGAAAAGGGCTCGGCCGCTACCCTGCACTGACAGAGTGCAAATGTCCAAGTAAAATAAAGTGCTTTTTTTGGTATCTTTGTTTGTTTGTCCCACCACTGACCTACAAACCCAACACAACTCTGTCACCTGCCATCCTGCACCAAACGTGCCCCACCACTCCCAGGGTCACTTTCACTTGGGGTCAGAAGTGGGATCTTTGACCCTATCACCATGTTGTTTGGTGACAGCAGATGGGGCAACAATGCCTACAACCACCATACATGGATGAAGAAGTTGACTCGACAACAGCAGGATTGCAATCACATCAAAATACAGAGGGGTGAGAATTTACGCAATTTACAGAATAATAATGTTGTTTAAAGTTGAGCAGAGTAAGGTAGAAGTATGAGCTGTGATATGACTTGGTATAGTCAAGTCCAGGGTACCAATGTGAATAAGTGTGTGGGTAGCAACATGTGTGATGTAAGTGCAGTAGTATTGACTCCATTGGGGTATAATGGATGTTGTTCAGAGCCCATTGAGCCTGGGTCAGCTGCACAGGGAAGTATATGTACCAATGATTTATTACATCATACAGAGTGGAACTGCAGACAATGTTTTTATTTGACTGTGAATATCACACAAGACAGTGGGCCCTTCGTTGGATGTGGGCAGGTAAACAAAGATGTGGAAATAAGAATGTTGGACTTTGCAAAGAGTGTTATCACGAGGAAGAGGTATGGTTCATTGTCTAGTATTATATAAGGTAGTAACCATGATTAATGATTCAAAAGGTGAAACCAAGTTTAGTCACTGTTACAATGTGAAAATAATAATTATGAGCAGC
This sequence comes from Schistocerca cancellata, assembly GCF_023864275.1. Classification (NCBI taxonomy): domain Eukaryota; kingdom Metazoa; phylum Arthropoda; class Insecta; order Orthoptera; family Acrididae; genus Schistocerca; species Schistocerca cancellata. Next base: position 626,630,981 of record NC_064630.1, read on the forward strand.
CACTCAGGCAAAAGTAATTAAGTTGCAGTAGGAAGTAACATGATAGTGTTACAGTTAATTGTCTCCATAACTTGATTTAGATTTGCTGTTTTGTTGTACTAATTGAATGGAGTTCTCAAGATGCTAGAATCTGAGAATCATAGGAAATGCATGGTAGATTGTGCTGTTTGGAACAGGCAAAAGTATGGAGGAAGGAATATGGCTCAGTATTTAAGTGTGTAAACTGGTGAGAAGTGTTGGACAATAGTACATGGAAATGTTCTTGTTTTTTCTATTTGCAATTGACAAAAGGTAATCATACAGGGAGCAAAATTTTCAATAAAGTGAGGGATTACCACAAAGGAGATATTAAAAAATTGTAACAGATTAGGTAGAAAGGCTACAAGGGGACATTGAAAAGCTGTCTAGGAAACTGAGAGCACTTTATATTAGGGAGGAGGAAAAAGCATTTGGAATACTCTGGAGTATGTGAATGAGAGGTAGAGATGGTTTGATGTCTGGTGGGTTAAAAACAGTCCTTGGTATTTGAGGAACAGGAAAATTCTGGAGAGGGAGGGAAGAAGGATAACAGAGAAAGTATGGAGAAGAGAGAAGGAGAAAATGGAAAGATAGACAGACATACCTATGAATAATTTACCTGTTCCTGCAGTACATCCAGCTGCCATTAATGGAGTTCAATGTGTCGGTCTTGTAAGTGGTTGGGCAGAATTTGACGACCGATGGGACATGTGGCTGAGTTAGGGTGTCCGTTTCATTTTCATTGAAAAATGGGACAGCTAAAATAAATTAGAGAAAAACCTGGGACAATGAAGAAAAAAACTGGGACATAAATATTGTATTGATCAAATTTAATACACATACAAATTTACCTTTACAACATGCACTCAGAAGATCTCAAATCACTTTTTACAATTATTCTGCCACACTATCACTATACTTTTCACTTTATGTACTTTATCAAGAAGTGCATTTTTGTTTGAAATTGTACCATAAAAGTCAGTACACAATACACCATTAAAGTGTGTTTTGACAATGAGCAAGGCCCTCACTGTTTAAACTTTCATTCTGTTTTTTTCATCCGACCACAAAGAGTTCACTAACGAAAACACACGTTCACAGCAGCATTTGACCCAGGAATTCCCAGACAAAACTCCACCAAATGAATCATGTTTTTCATGTTAATGTTTTTACTTTTGAAATAAGCAAATATTTTTGCACTAACACTTTCTTTGTCTCCTTATTCACTTTTTATGAAGTTCAGTGAACATGAAAATTCATCGCACAGTTCGTCTTCATCAACAGGAAAATTTGGTACAATACTTTTAACAAAAACACAACAGTCCTGAATATCCTTCCACTGTAGCTGCTCCTTTTCAGTATTAACCCAGTCAAATGTTTTAAAAGGTGTGAGAAATGGTAAACACCATTCTTTAATATACTCAATGCAAGAGTCATAGAAGAAGTCAGCGTGAATATGAAATTGTTCTACAGTAATTTCACCCTCTTCTTCCAGCTTTCTTAGAGTCTCATGTACAAAGGATGTGAGAAATCTTTCAGATTTTATACATTGTAATTTGCCCAATAATTTGTTTATTTCTTGATAAACTTCCGCTATTGTGATTTCTTGTTTCTCAATACTTTTAATTGTTGTGGAGAAAGGTTTTAGCCGGCTAACAAGAAAATGTAGAAGAACAATAGACACAGGGTTATCAAAGAATTGTTTAAGGATAACAGGACACTTATCAAGGGAAATGAAATATGATTTCAAAGCAGGAACTATCTCTACAATTCTTTCCAATGCTGGTAGCAGAGATAGCCACCTTGTCGTGCTGTGCCCAAGTACAGTTTTGTATTCAGTTTCAGTAAACTTACAGAATGACTTAAGAGATTCAACCCTTACTGTATATATGTGAAAATGCTGGAAGATTTTGTTTACAATTAATTGATAGTTGATGGGTAGGCAATCTGAGCCAGTTTGTAAGGAATTGTGCACCACATGTGCTGTACAGAAAACACCTACTATATTATTCACTGTGTCCTGTTGCAGTTTATAGAACAAATTGTTTTTTCCTTTCCTCTGCTTACCACGAAAATTGGTGTTAGTGTTGTCTACAAAAACTGCAATCACCTTTCCCTCAAGATCATATTTCTTCAAAACCTCCAGCACATAATTCTGAAGTAAATCTGAAGTTTCTCCAGCTAAATTAACCAATTTGAGCACTTTCACCGTGTTGCCATTTTCAGGGTGAAAATACCTGATAAGGAGAGGAACCAACTTCAAATCCAGATGATTCGATGTATCAATCATTACAGAAATGAATTGAGCACTTTTCAGTTCATTTAAAACCTGCTGAGCTGCATACGGTTCAACAACATTTGAAATGATTGCATTACATTTTGTGTGTCCACATGTGAATTTAGGATTGAAAAGATTTTTAACAACTGCTGTGGTACAGTCCATTGACTTAAAGCTATGGTTATACATTGCACTGTGTTATGCAAACATAGCTTCTTGTGCTGCCAACTACCTATCCATTTCTGTTACTGATTTTAAGTTTACATAGTAGTCACTCACGCCTTTATTTGCTCTTTTTGTTTGATCACTCATGCAATGTTTCTTCGTCTTAATGTGATTCACAATGTCAGACCTTCCACCATGACCAATAGCAAATTTTGATCTGCACAACGTACATTCTACGGTTCCTCCACTACCAGTGATAAAAGGAAACTCGCTTTTATATTGCTGTTAAAATTACACTTTTGTTTTGGCGTAATGAAACAGTGATTGTGCAGTGCAAAACATTAACAGTGTGGCGACGAAAGCCAGAGAGCAAGTATCAGTGGTGTAAAGTACCTCTGGACCAAAAGGACGGATTCAGTGGATTGATTTAGAAGAGAAGAATCTTTGTTGTTATTCATAACCTATAGTGCATTTAAAATTACTTGCGATATTTGACAGTTCGGTACATGTTTGGGGTATGCTGAAAGTCATCACACGCTTCCTAGCGTAAATAATTGCGCAGTTAATAGCAAGTCAAACAACCAGTTGCGTAAAATACTCTAGCCAAGTGGAATCATAAAAAAAACAGGACATTTGAGCGTTTCCAAAAAAACTTTCAGGACAGTGGGACATTTTGGTAAAGAATGGGACAGTCACGGGAAAAACGGGGCGAATGGACACCCTAGGCTGAGTGGAAAGATTAAAATAATTAGTAGAGAGAGTGGTGACACATTGGAATTTAGTCATTGCATGTTACAATAATGTTGTTAATATAGAGGACAATAATGTAGAGGTACCAGCTCTGATATGATGTCAGACGGAATTGTTGAGTTTGGGGTACCAGGAATGAGTGTGGGCTGTAACACAATGAATAAGTGTGGGGATAGCAACATGGGTGATGCTAGTGCAGTAGTATGATGGGAGTTATTTAGAGGCTGTGGAGCCCGGGACAGATGCACTAGGAAATGCATGCAGCAATGATTTTTGCGCCATATAGATAGAAAATGCAGACAATGTTGTTATGTTAGAAACTATGGGGAAGGCATAAGAAGTTGTTGATTGTTGTGTTGCAGGTGATGTGGCTGAAATGTTACAGATGTTTATATCTCTCCAGCAGCAGGGTGGGCATTGGAATAGGAAGAGGAGACATGTTCATAAAATTAATGATCGGGCAACAAGGCAGCATCCGCTCAGGAATGTATGCCCAGGGTGTGGAATGTAACAAGAGCACAAGGACTGCATCACAGACTTGTAGATCAAGCTGTTGGTGTGCAGTTTGAGCTGTTTGCAATGAAGAATGATGAGAGTAAAGTAGATGAAGGGTATGAGGAAAACCTGAGATTAAACTTCCTGGCTGAACTTCATACCAAAATTGACAATCTGCAATAGGATACTGTCAGCAGTGTAGGGCTGCCACGAGGTGTGTCTGTTGTATGGAACAAATTGGTTAAACTATGTACAAGTACATACAGAGCCAGTTTAAGGCACAAGAAGCACAAGCCACCACTTAGGGCGCCAAGCTGAGAGGGGCACCAGAGTTGTCACAAATGTTAGATTTCTATACAGGATGTATCATAATTACCGGTAGCCAAGCTGAGAGAGGCTTCCAAGTGCAAGATTTGCACACAGTGTGTATCAGAGTTATTAGTGAAACCTAACATGGGTAAAAGTGTATTGGAAAAAATGGGTGGGAAAGTGAAAATAGGTTATTGGAAAAATTTTCGTGAACCAGCCTTGGGTATGCTAAGGCTTAATTTGTATAATATAGTGCCACTAGGCACCAGGAAGTTGCTTTGAGGCAGCAAGTACCAGAAAGCCAAGCATTTTGGGGGGAATTGTCTGTGATGAAGACTACAGTGAGAGAGGTAAGTGAATCTAACTTCAGCGCATTGTGACTGGCAGTGCTGAATGTGGGTTTTATGTGAGGATAAGTATAAAGGGAACTGTTGTTGCAAGCACAAAGGTCCGAATGATGTTCCAAAATAACAGGTCGAAAAATCATTGGGCAGATACGTGAGATAAAAGCCTAGGAATTTAATAGAGCCAGATCATATATTGTTAAAGATGGTATTTTAAGTGTGATTTATAAAGAGAGAATGAGCTCTCCAGCATCATTTTAGTTTGTAAGAGTAGTGTGAAACATAGGCATTAATTTGAAGAAGAAATTTCTGAGAACTGTATGGTAGTGAAACATGGACCATGGGAAAACTGGAACAGGAGAGAATTGAAGCTTTTAAGAAGTGCTGCTACAGAAGAATGATGAAAATTAGGTGGACTGATAAGCTACATTGATGAGGTTCTCTGCAGAATTGACAATGAAAGGAATATATGATAAGCACTGACAAGAAGAAGGGACAGGATGAGAGGACACCTGTTAAGTCATCAGGGAATAACTTCCGGTACTTGAAGGAGCTGTAGAGGGTGAAATCTTTAGAGATAGAGACTGGAATATATCCAGCAAATAATTGAAGACATTGGCTGCAAGTGTTACTCTAAGGTGAAAAGTCTGGCATATATATCCATTGCGAGCTGGGCCAGGTCTGGCTCTGCAAAACCTGCCAGCACAGTAGTAAGATACTGATCTTGCAGCACAGGCAAGGGGATTTCTCCACCAGCAGGCTTCAGTGGTGTTATCAAGAACATGACTGAAAGTGGCACATTGGAATAAGAGGTGCACTACTATCCTACATAAATAGCTGTCATTTTGTTGTAGGATCATTCATAGCCTAGCAGTACTAATAGGACATCTAGGCTACACAGGGTGAGGTCATGACATGGAGGTGCCAGTGGCAATTAGGAGATTGGATCTTCAACACCGTACATTCCTCCTGCACTAAGCCCACCCTCCAGACTTGGTGCTGCCATGATACGACAGGTGGTCCTTTGCCCACTGTGTCAGTGAGCTTGACTCCTGACAATGGTGGCAGCAGGTTGAGTCACAGGCACAGCAGGTGCCTTCCACCACTGCCAAAGCAGGCTCCACTGCACTTCCTGCCATCACCTACAGGGATGCAGCCATCCACCGTGGAGCTGGTTACCGCTGCACTGATTCCACTGCCCCAAGTGCTGCTGATGTCATGTATTTGTTGAGTGACTCATGTAACAGGTTTGATTTCCATGTTCTGGGCAGTGGCATCAGCAATCCTGGATGGGTGTGTCACTGTCAGCTGGCTGAGCAATAGTTGTTAGCTCACCAGCCAAGAGGCTTCCACCACATACTGAGAGGGCCTGGTTGCTACCCCACAGTAGCATAATGCAAATTTCGAGTAAAATAAAGTATTTATTTTGATAACAATGTTTCTCTGGTCCACCAACAGCCTGCAGCCCTGCCACTGCCTACCATCCTACACTAAAGGCACCCCACTAGCTCCACTGTGAGCTTAACTTGATTCTTTTGAAATTTTTAACAAACTGAACATATTTTAAACCTATTTTGATTTAGAAAATAATTAGCAATGTTGCACTTCAGTATGTGTTACTGTGCACATATTTCAATAAACAGGATCAGACATTAAAAGTCAGACACCAATGAGTTAACACAGTGGGGCACAGTAATCATGCACATGTACAAACTTTTTTAGCAAATATGACTATTTTTTCTCTTTGGTATTGAGATAAACTTTCATGATGTAGTATTTCTATTTTTTACCTGCTAGTTGTGTCCTTGTAGCACAGTGAAGATTATGTTTACTTTTTTTGATAAACCTGGTCTGTCCCTATGGTTCAAAGAAATATGCACATTGCTTAGAGAGAGGTAAGTTAGCCTGAACTGACCAGGACCAGTCTGCTTGCATGTTTGCGACCCTGACAATAGTATCTCATCTCTGTGTGTAGATGCTGGTTTATTGACCTATTGTGACTTCATGTTAAGCAAATGATAAAATACCAAAATGTCCTTAGGTGTAGTAATCTAGACAGAATGTGTCATAATACACAGGATGTCTCAAAAGGAAGTTTATATTTGAAGAGCTCTCTGCACATGCACAAAAGATCGGAGTAGAGAGGGTGTACATTCATTGCTTGCTTGGCCTTAGGAATGCAATGAATATGAAGTGCTACTTGGGAGCAAATCATGCATTGTGTGTGAGAATTTTACTAAAACAGTGATTTTGTGACCATGGCATGCAAAAAGGCATTAAACTGTGCCCCTACAAAATCCAGTTGGTGCAAGAAGCCTTAGGATGCCAGACGTATTCTCCACCTTGTTAATGATGAGACAGAGTGCCCTTCATTTAACAACATCTTGTTTTCTGATGAGGCTCATTTTCACCTGAATAATCACATCAATAAGCAAAACTGCCGCTACTGGAGTGCAACTAATCCTAAACAGAAGCTTGAGAAACCCCTTCACTCATCAAAAGTTACTGTGTGGGCTGCGATGTCAGCTGCAGGAATAATTGGCCTGTAATTTTTGAGGACAAGAGTGGTCATACAATTACAGTGAATTTGGGAAATTATGTGACAATGTTAAATGACTTTTTGGTTCTTGAATTGCGAAACTTCCATTATTATATAAAAAGAACATGGTTTCAGTAAGACAAAGCCAAAGCACACATGTCCAATGCATCTACACTGAGAGTTTGAGAAATTTTCCCTGGCAGATTGGTCTCCAGCAGGGGTGACATAAAGTTGATGTCAATAATCTGACTTCTCTGGAGCAATTAAAAAAAAATATCCATAGCAGTGTGGCAGCCATTCCAGAGTCTCGATGCCGGCCACCATGCAAAATTCTGTTCATCGGATAAATGAGAGGTATAGGAGTGCTGGATTGCATTTAAATGACATTATTTTTAAGAAGTAAATTCCTAAACTATGTATTCAATAATAAATAAAGATTTTGTTGATAGACTTCAGTCGCTATTTTATTTTAACACATCATATATAAACTTTCTTTTGAGGCATCCTATACGACAAAATTAAGAGACAGAGTGCAGAATGGTATATAATATCACCTGAAATATAGTGTACAGTCTAGGAGATATGGTTTTCATCATGTCATGTATTTCTTCTTCTGCTACCATGACTGAAATTTTTTATTGGTTACAGCCAGTTTTGGCAATCCTTTACATTGGGAGTGATGATGTATCACATTATTATTTCTGAACCTGAGGAAAATACTCTTGCACAAATTATAATTAAGCACTGTATCCATAACATAAAGTTACTACACTTCTGTTCTTATTTATTATAGTGCATGTTTAATTTGCATCAGGGACGCAGCTAGTCTAACATACTCTTTCCACCAGTTAAAGTTGTGCAGTGGTCATGTTTTCACATTTTAGTGAAAAAATAGTGGGAAAATATGAATTCTGGAAGTGAAGAAAGTAAGCAGCAAAAACTGTGTTCTCATTGTTAGCTTTTATTGAAATAAAAATGACGAACAAATATTCATATGAAGTTTTCTACACATCATGATCATCTCCTCTTGTTTCTTTAGAATATTCAGTTAGTGAGCAATCTACATGCTCAAATTGAATTCGCACAAAATATACTGCACTTATTCAAAACAGTTTTACTTTACATATTTTTCTGCACTTTTTTATAAACACAACACTTGTTTCTTAATTAATCTCCACATACAAGCACTGATATCTACAGGAAATTAGTTCTAAAAGCTTTCTCAGTGTATAACAATATTCTCTCCTGTGTAAACATAGGAGGTTCCATTTGTAAGTCCTTTAGAATTAACGTGTAGCCTATATGCTGCAGATATTGACATGAACCTTCTTATGTTTTGATGGGTCTTTACTGCAATAAGAATTTTCTAATGAGGAACAATAGTATAAAGTGCTCCAAAAGCAGGAGTGCTAGATCTTTGGTATGTGGCTAGGTGATTTAATGATCTTTTTTGAACCAAAGGTGTTTGTATCTCCATACACATACAAGCTATAAATAATTGGCCTTGATGCCAGTGTATTGCTTATAGCAGCACTTTTCATGTTTGTCTACAGTTAAGAGAGAACAGTGTTTATAATAATTAATTTTTATTTTTGGAATGATTGAGCAATATAACTGTGGCCTTTGACCATTGAATTAATCTTCATACACACATAAACATTTTAAAATGAATACTCTTTTTCTTATGTACAGTCTGTGTCACTAGCACGCATCACAGAAGGTTTGCTACAGGTGCCACGAGTGAAATTTTCTTGAAAAAAAAGTTCATTAATTACTGAGTGTCACAAATTGATGTTGAATTTAACTTTACTTTAACATAACAAATCATAAATGATGAAGACCTGTAAAATTAGTAAATGTCAACTTGTAGAAAATCTTCAAAGATCAGACCAGCCTCACTTTTTGTCCTGTTGTTGCCCAGAACATCCTACAGCATTATGTCCTAACTGTACTTATTCTGTACTTTTTTCTTTGAGGTGAGCATTTGTTTAACAAAATAAAACTGAAAAAATAATGTTATGAAACATATTTTATGTGCATTTTCCAATATATTAGTGTGAAACATGTTTGTTTTATGACTAAAAAGTGTTGCTGTTAAACAGAAGTGTAAACGTTAAAATTAATTTAAAAAATGTTGACCCAGATATTTTATTGGTAATAAGTGAGATGAAGTTCCAAAAATATGTCAGGTGCTAATCCTTTTTATATATGTTATAAATATAATTGATTTGAAACTAAAACTATGCAATTGGTCAGCACATACTTTGTTGTAAATTTTAGTGTTTGCTGTCCATTGACTCATTGTCTATGTAAACTAAATATTCATGAGGGCATTGTGAGTGTAACAATGAATATTGCTTTTCATTCTTCCATTAACAGTCACTCATTGTCTAAGACTTCCTTTTCTAATGGCAATGTGAGTTAATATTAAGAGAAAGAAATAAGCCAAAAAGTGCATGTTTTTTTTCAATTTTGACCATTGCCACATTTTATACTTGGAGTTTTGCACCCATTTATCAAATTGACAAATCATATATATGTTTTAAAATTATTACTGTAATATTTTATTAACTGAATTATTTAAAACTGGTATTTGTTTCTCATTTATATTTTGTGTGTTATAAAATGGCAGTTATGTGTTGTGAGGATATTATATCCTAAGATTAAAGTGCACAAACCTTTCACTTTACATCATGGCATCAATTAATAAATATTTGTGCTTTCAGTAGAATGCATAAAATGAAATTAATTTGCAGAACTGTACATAAGTGCTAACGATTGTGTTTAAGTAAGGCTGTTATTAGTGTAGCATTGAAAATGCTGTTTGATGAAAAAGATTGCAATTTAATTTTAATAACCATTTCATTCAGTAAAGCAATGTTAAAACCACCACGTATGTCCGAACTTCTCAGATTATTTGCAATAATTGAATGAAAATTTTATGAAAAATCCATTCACTCACTCAAACTATGTGTTCATGTTTTAAATATATATCTGTGCCAGTTTCTTCAGTTTTGAATGAGACTTGAGAACTATCATTTAATGAATTTTCGCATTCCTTACAGACTAAAATATATATTAGTGTACTTTTTACATCTGATCAGATTATTTTTAATCTCCTTTTTGTATAAAAGTATTTTTACTCAGTGATCTGGGTCAGGTAATAGGGAAAAGCTACTTATCTCAAGGTCTAGTGGGCCCAGGAATTAAACTGTTTGTGTTTGCAATTAGTTAACATGAAATAAATTCATTTTCAACATTTACATACAAATATTAACCAATAAAAATAATATGATAGACAGGCAAGAGTGATTAAATGACGAATCAGTGATGGTAATTTGGCAAAGAGAGCTTCCTCTTTCATTACTTTATGTGTATTTGCACTGGCTTATATGTATATTTACAGGTGGTGTGTGCTTTCTGTTTTCATTGTGATGAATCAGTACGATGTGTATGGAAGTACGGACTTTCCACAGTGTAGGACCATTAGCACTAAACACTTGCTAAAATTTCACTGACTGACAGCAATGACCTACTCCATTTTACAAACATTTCTTTAAAAAGCCTAAATATCAAGAATAAATACTATGAATATCCTCAAGTACCAGTTATTATGTCCCAACAATTAAGAGAAGTGGTCTGCAGGTCTTTAATCAACTAATTGAAGAAGAATGTTACACTTATCTGATGTAAACATTTCTTCACGCCTTTGGAACAATGCCACTACAGCTTTGAACTTCGACACCTCCTGCCTGTCATGCATATTAAAACACTCACTTTAAAATTTTTACCAACAAATTTAACACATTTGATTGTAACATATCAACAGGTTTAGAATACTTAATTTATCATTACATAGTAACAGAAATATATATCAGAACCAGTCTGATTATTTTAGTGTGCCACAGAGAAAACAACATTCAGTGATAACGCTTTACAATATTTCGAAAGCACAGTGTCAAGCAGTCGAACACAGACGTCTCGCGTGCGAGTGGAAGGGCTGATGTGGAACACGATAACAATTCTCATAGAAAAAGGAGAAGGTTGGGTCGGGAAGGCTACGGGAGCTCTTCTCTTACGATACACTTGTATTAACTCATTTTAAAAAATTAATGAATCCTGTGTTCAGTTTATCATCTGGATTACAACTACCATTTTACTACATCAGATTTTAGAATGGCGAACTTCACACACGAGGTTCAGTTTTCAATACAAAGTATCTCCTGCTGCTCATTACATCCCTTTCTCGCTTCCAGGCATCCGTAAGTAACTAGAAGAATACATCAACATTTCTTTACTGATTTAAAGAGTTCGTTAGAATATTTGTATTCACTCTACATTACAGAAGTACTAATGTTCTTTCCACATTCCTATCACCACACTTTGTCATTCACAACCACGAATACTGACGTGTCCACACATTCTTAGCACCGCTATCGCAGTTACATACCTACAGTACGTGTGAATATATCATTTCTTTATCATCATCATTATTATTATTATAATAATATTATTATTATTTAGAATAACAGCACATGTGGCTACAGTACAGTGTCGAGAAGATGTAACAGGCTGTGCGTGAACTGATAGGCTGTGGGAGTGCTGGCGTACGTGTAGTGTACGGCGGAAATCATACACACGGCTGCACTGAAGAGTCCGTAATTCGATCCTTATCCCACTCCTGAGTAAACAAAAAAAAAAATTTTTTTAGTCGCCACTTGCCATTTCTCGCTATTGTACGCAGCACGCTCGACGGAGCGAAATACACGCCCCTCTAGTTCGTAGAAACTTTACAATCAGTGAGGAATGTAAAAAAAGAAATAGAAACAGAAAGGTGTGATGATGAGGAGAGGGAAAACAGGCAAAGAAATGGTGGACGCTCAGTCCTCCTCGAGCAGCACGAGGTCGTCCGCGACGACGTCGCTGATGTGCAGGTAGATGATCCAGTACATGAGGTTGAAGCACACGAAGCAGACGGGAAAAACGATGCGCGAGTACTTGTCGATGTCGCTGGGCGTGATGCCGTACAGCTTGTTGATATCCTTGGTGGGGTGGATGAGGTGCTGCGGCGCCGGACCGCCCGCTTCCTCGTCGGCGCGCCCGTTCACCGTGTTCTCCAGAGTGCCGCCCTTCGAGTGGGCCTTCGGATCGTGAACCTTGAAACGCACCTCCTGGAACAGAGGCACGGCGCCGACCACTTACAAGGGACACGTACAGGCGCTCTCTTCACACAGCTACACTTCACCTCATTCCGTTAGCTTGCAACCAAAGAAGTTACCAAGAGATCGCATAGTTAACATGCAGAACATAACATCCGTAAAGTTTGTTGTTATTTTATTTTGTTTCTATATACATTTTATTCTCCGTCATTCAAATTTAGAGCTGGCGGATCGAGTTCTGACCCATTGTACACTACTGCCCATTAAAATTGCTACACCAAGAAGAAATGCAGATGATAAACGGGTATTCATTGGACAAATATATTATACTAGAACTGACATGTGATTACATTTTCACGCAATTTGGGTGCATAGATCCTGAGGAATCAGTACCCAGAATAACCACCTCTGGTCGTAATAACGGCCTTGATACGCCTGGGCATTGAGTCAAACAGAGCTTGGATGGCGTGTACAGGTACAGCTGCTCATGCAGCTTCAACACGATACCACAGTTCATCAAGAGTAGTGACTGGCGTATTGTGACGAGCCAGTTGCTCGGTCACCATTGACCAGACGTTTTCAGTTGGTGAGAGATCTGGAGAATGTGCTGGGCAAGGCAGCAGTCGAACATTTTCTGTATCCAGAAAGGCCCGTACAGGACCTGCAACATGCGGTCGTGCATTATCCTGCCGAAATGTGGGGTTTCGCAGGGATAGAATGAAGGGTAGAGCCACGGGTCGTAACACATCTGCAATGTAACGTCCACTGTTCAAAGTGCCGTCAATGCGAACAAGAGGTGACCGAAATGTGTAACCAATGGCACCCCATACTATCACGCCGGGTGATACGCCAGTATGGCGATGACGAATACACGCTTCCAATGTGCGTTCACCGCGATGTCGCCAAACACGGATGCGACCATCATGATGCTGTAAACAGAACCTGGATTCATCTGAAAAAATGACGTTTCGCCATTCGTGCACCCAGGTTCGTCGCTGAGTACACCATCGCAGGCGCTCCTGTCTGTGATGCAGCATCAAGGGTAACCGCAGCAATGGTCTCCGAGCTGATAGTACATGCTGCTGTAAACGTCGTCGAACTGTTGGTGCAGATGGTTGTTGTCTTGCAAACGTCCCCAGGGAACGAGACGTGGCTGCACGATCCGTTACAGCCACGCGGATAAGATGCCTGTCATCTCGACTGCTAGTGATACGAGGCCGTTGGGATCCAGCACGGCGTTCCGTATTACCCCCCTGAACCCACCGATTCCATATTCTGCTAACAGTCATTGGATCTCGACCTTCGCGAGCAGCAATGTCGCGACACGATAAACCGCAATCGCGATAGGCTACAATCCGACCTTTATCAAAGTCGGAAACGTGATGGTACGCATTTCTCCTCCTTACACGAGGCATCACAACAACGTTTCACCAGGAAACACCGGTCAACTGCTGTTTGTGCGTGAGAAATCGGTTGGAAACTTTCCTCATGTCAGCACGTTGTAGGTGTCACCACCGGCGCCAACCTTGTGTGAATGCTCTGAAAAGCTAATCATTTGCATATCACAGCATCTTCTTCCTCTCGGTTAAATTTCGCGTCTGTAGCACGTCATCTTCGTGGTGTAGCAATTTTAATGGCCAGTAGTGTAGATATTGTTCTTTGCTGCCAAATACAGGCGAGCTGGTAGTGAAGCAGATGGAGTCTCAGTTGGGAATATTTGATAGGAGATTTCCTGTGCTAATATCTGCTTTGCATATACAGCTACGAGAGAGGGGAATTTACTGAAGTAAATCAGATCAGCATTTAAGTAGGCTGCGAACATTTTTTTAAAAAAGAAATTTCCCTCATTTGACTGTTAATTGTTCATTTATTTCATACAACCATGATTTTGGCTTTATAGCAGTTCTCAAGTACATGAAAGCGTAAATATCATACAGTGCGGGCTATAGAAGCAAAAAGTTATTATATAACTGGAAACAATGCTTATATTTAAAATATATTTGACCTGTCTGTGACACGTCATCGTCGAGGAATAGGCTAACCAGATTTCAAAGAGAAAAAACCTGGACACCTGTGTTTTTATAAGCAAAAAGTTATTACATAACTGGAAACAATACTTATATTTAAAATATATTTGACCTGTCTCTGACACGTCATCGTCGAGAAACAGGCTAACCGGATTTCAAAGAGAAAAAACCTGGACACCTGTGTTTTTATTTTATACTGACTTTATTACTACAGTTACACTTACCTATCTTGTCAGTTGTCGTGATACTTTGAAATCGATAATAGGCCTATGACGATGTAGCTGCTAAAACTCCATAGTAAAAATGTATCTTCATTTTGTGAATTGGAAAGGGATATGTGGATACATTACACATAAATAAAATTATTTTCTTCAGAAATAAAAAAAAGACTTTTTATACTCTTTTATTGTAATAGCCTGGATGTATTTTCTGCATTGTTTAGTCACTAGACAAGGCACAATTTGTTACTCCTAAAAACTGTGTAATATTACTAATCGTATACGAAATATACATTTCATACTAAAATTTAACATTCTGTTTGACTGCAGACTGTTAGTGCAAGTGTGCATACATGCCAAAAAAATATTCAATGAGCAGTGCCAATATACGCTTCGTCGCTCACATTCTTTACAAAATTAACTTCCACAAGGCTGCATCGCCTTAGGAGAAATGGTTCAAGTGATGCTCCTTTATACCTCCTTTGGTTTTGATTTCACGTGTCCCGAGGGCTATAAAGCGGAGTGTCGGTAAGTTACAGGCGGGGCAGTTAATACCTGATTTTCTTTTAAATATAGTTCTCACTCTTTCTTTAGGCATAAGACGAGTTAAACCAAATGCGGTAGATCTTTAAGAGGTACTACTTCTACAAAATTTGTTTTTGTATGAACAATTAATTAAATGATTAATATTATTGGCTGCATTTTGTTGACAATTAACAGTCAAATGGCGGAAATTTCTTTGAAAAAATTCTACATGGCTGTGGTCCTCCAAGAAGGAAAGATTCTTTACGATTATTTCGTTTTTCTTTACTTGGTATTCTACAGTGCTCTCGTTTTCTATTCGCTTAGTCTTCTACAGTGCTCTGCAGAGAGCCATGGCTTGTTCCTTCCCATTGTCGAAGACTCGTCTGACAAGAACAACAACATTTCTCTACCTGTGGCATGAATTTCCTAGTTCCAGACCTAAACCAGATTTCCATATTGCCCGAGCATCCATGTGCCAATCTGGTGGGAGGTATTCAGACTGGGCCATCCATACAATCTGCTGCGACGTCTGATCTTTCGATAAGAAAATGTTTTGGTCCATTGTAAACCATGTAGGCCTTCAATCTTTCGTAAGGAAGTTTCGCTGGACTTCAGTCTTGCCTGACCAGGCTTGTACCCATGTTATTGCGTGTACCTGCGCAGAAGCACGCTGAACCAAAAAAGTAGTCACCCCCTTCTCCTCCCCCCCACCCTTCCCCCAGCAGACATCACGCTAATATCGTGTCTCATCGCTTTTAATCTTCATAACTGACTCAGTTCGACGACGGAGAAAGTCGGAAAGTTTATTCAGGAGTGCTATAACAATCTGAAATCAGTTGATAAAATTCCGTAGAACAATGAACTGGCGGCTGCTGTTTGCTATGGCTTACCCACTTTTCTACATAGTCAGAGACATTTTCTGTGCATTAAGAGGAATTCGATGGATATCTGGTACCTAAATGTTCGCCAGACCAAGAACGTGTAAGGTTGTTGTCACATTGGAAGATGGAAGTGTCCACCACACGTTCAACATGAAGGTGTAGAAGATACTGAACAGGGAAACAGTTGGTCGCGGAGAATGTTGAACGTCATGATACGAAAAACACGGTCAAAACATAGCAAGACTGTGTCTGGCCTGAACTATACCTTCCACACATTGCAGGTTAAAAACATTATTGAGGCATCTGTGCACTCGGTGCCCACCGTCAAGAGTCAAAATCGCGACTCGTCGAATAAAACTACTCGCCTCCAGCCAGGTGCAGTCCAGTTCCTATGGTGTTTGGCCCAATGAAGGTTTCGTGTACCATTGTGAGCAATGGCCTTTTATGAGGCGTCCGATTCCAAATGTCCGTTTCTTGCAGTTCTCTTCCCAATGTTCGCTCGGAAACTGGCCAAGATGGACCTGCGCTTACTGACGTCAACAATTTGTGTTGGATTTGAAATAGACTGTCATTGACAGGCCGTGACATTCGTCTGCAGTTTCTATCAGTTTGCATCTTTTCAGGACAATAGTTTTTACGTCTCGTTACATGGTTGCTAGAGGCACACCATTCCCTGCAGACTCGTGGTACTGCCCGTGTTGAAGCAAACCGGATAACTTCATTCACCGTGTGGTCTTCAGCGGGGCTAAACACAGTACCTCCTTTCTGTCATGCTGCCACGTCTCCATGTGCACCGATTTCACTCCAGTGCCATGTTTTATATCAGCGGTGGTCACAAGACAGCCTGGTGCCAGTTGTCTCCCTGTACCGTGCTTCAAAGCGACCAGTGTGCTGTTTTCAGGAAGTAACTAATACTTTGTCTAGCGACCTTATCTGCATCAATTTCCTCGAGGTACATGTTATATTTCATCTAATAATTGAAGGTGCAATAACTGCTAGACAGTATCTCACAGATTCCAAATTGGGATTCCTTCTGCACCATTCTCAGCCTGTTGGAATATCTCGCTGAAAAGGACGAAGTCTCACGAGTTAAAAAAAAAAAAAAAAGCAATGTCCCATAAGACAATCAGTAATTAATGTACATGTTTCGTTTAGGGTTATGTACTATTTAGTACGGTACGACTTCTAGCAGACAGAGCAACCATATTGTGGTGCATAGTAGTGGTAGCAGTTTCTGAAGTTTGTTGGCTCAGATGGTATCACTAGTTCGAGAGGAATGCAGTTTCGCGCAGAAACTCTTGTTTAGTGTTTACAATAATGTTTTTAATATCTCGTAATGGGATGAAAAATTATTAACATGTTATAGCGTCACAGAAGTTGTGCAGTGTAATATTACACTCCACGAAGTCTGTCTGAATATGACTCAATTTCATTACTTCAAAAACATAAACAAACATTTAAAGAAAAAGAGTAAATGAAGAATATTACGACTTGAAGCTCAGATTGACTGTGGTTCTTTGAGTCTCTACCAAATTCTCGAAACATGAATTAAAGTTTCTGACAATACGTACTTGCCTTACCCATGACTTATGAGAAAAATATCCCCTTCTTGCAGAGTGCACTGCATTTTATCTCCTTACAAGTCACAATTCATCTTCTAGAAAGGTATTTTGCTAAATCGTCGATATGTTTGCAGAAATTCCAAAAGAAACTCTACGTGGAAAGAAAAAGAGCATGCAAATCACTAAAGTTGTCCAAACATAAGAAAAGAAAAATACAGCCATTACCTGTTTATCAGGAGAGCAGACTGCTGTCAAAGACTGCAAAGGGCATGAGGTGTGGGGGTAAGTACCAGCTGAGCCGCCGCCACTCTCAACCTCAAACCGATCAGAAACCCTCAAACGTAGCTGATCTGGAGATGAAGTACTAACCGTAGATCGACAAGAGTGCCACAGTGCTGTTCACTCATTTGGCTCAAACTCTAAAACTCTAGCCTCTCTGAGCGTACCTAAGTTTTATTCCAGTTCTGATTACATATCTCTCATAAGCAGAGTGATCCAAAAGTTCATTAACGTTTGAAAATTCAATTAATTCAGGTAATAATGTATGCAGAGAAGTAAAAATTAACACAGACGCCTGAAATGACATGGGATTTTATTGAAACAAAAAACGAGTTCAAAAACTGGTCAACAAATGGCGGTGGACACTAACACGTAAGTGACGCTGCATGAGAATCGTGTATAAAATGAGTTGTAGTAAGAGAGAGAGAGAGTCATCACGACTGGTAAACACCTGCTGGAAGGTACGACTTTTAAGCAGGATGGCGCTACACTTGTCAAAGTTATCTTCCTTACATGGTGGGGTGCGGATCGCGTACTGTTATTGGCTTCCCATTTCCCCAGACCTCAGTCCGTGTGACCGTTGGTTGTGAGGTTACCTGAAATCTGAAGTCTACCGCGATCGTCCGATGTCATTAGGGATGCTAAAAGGCAACATCCGACGATAATTTCTTACCAGACTTTGCTACTGGTATGCTGCACAGTGCTGTTCATAACAAGGTCCCTCGACTACAAGTTGTTTGTTGATGAACGACGGCCGAAATGTTGAGCATTTGTTATAAGCAATAACGTCTTTACTAATAATCAATTATCGTACTAATTATTGCTTTTGTATCATCTGAAGCGTCGTCGATTGTTCATTTTCTGTCACTTAAAGCATGTGCGTCAAGTTTTAGCTCTCTGCCTATATTATTCCGTGAAGTATGAATTTTCAAATGTTAACAGAGTTTTGGACCACCCTGTATATCAAACAAAACCACAATAACTCAAGGAATGTAATAGGGAACGCTCGTGCACCAGTGCCGAGAAAGTGACAAATAGATCCAAACATCTATAATAATCAGGTGCAGTATTCGGATCTACGACCGCTTCCCCATTTCACAATAAAAAACAACGGTACCTCGACGAAATCTTGTAACGAGCGTACCAATGAAAACAGCATTTTTGTGTACACAGAATAAATTAAAAATGATTTATTTCGAAACCGGTGACAATACTAAAGAAATAGCGCTATGGTGAAATATAATTCAATATATGCAACAACGGTGACGTTCAGCAACCATTATGTCATTGGTCAAAGTCGTCGGCTAATACCGCAGATTCCTCTTGACTCACACATGCTTGAGGCTCTGTAGCTACCACTATAGAGTAGGCGTATCTGTGTAGCCAGCATGAAGATGTCACAAATTGTTATGTTGTAGGAAGACAAGCGACAGCAACCGCTAATTTTTAGCGTTTATACGGCACTTGATCATACAGTCGAGTCTGTATTTTAATCAATTATGCCGCGCCGACACTGCGAAATGGCTTCCTAGTATACCAAAATGGAAGTGTCGCGAAAAACGTCGAATTTTAAGGTTTGCCACGCAGCAAATTAGCGATTTATCACTGGCTGAAATATTTATGGGGACGAAATTCTTCTCTTTTCCCCTTCTGGTGTCCCATATTAAACTTCCATTCATTTCTCGGAAATTAAATTACTAACTGTACGTACTCGATCTCAATGACAATTACTAATGCTACAGTTCCCTAATGAGGAAACTTAAAAACAAGAACAGTTATTTGGATATTTGTATAATCTGAGGTGATGACTCAGACTACCGTACACAAATTTTGTCTACAGATGAAAATTGCTTGAAATGTGTGCACACATTCAAAGGATTGACTGTCAGGATACGTCCACACTACCGAATTTATCTAACACTTGAAGTCACTGTCTATCACTATCTATCACTTGCAATCACATACTATATTGTGCCGCAAAACCTGCAACGCATAAGACGGCTCGTTCTGCTATGATGACTGGGTAGGATCTCTTTGGTGGATTTTCAATTGCATCCGTAGGAGTTGCAATTACTCAACTTACTGTTACTAATAACTGTATAAAGACAGGAAAAATAAGTACAACATTGAAGTTCCAGTGTTACAGTGAACATCTCCAACTCCATCTCATATTTTAAGGAGAAAAAAGTACACTGGCAAGATATCAAACCCAGCAATAGATCCTGCGTGACAATTCGGGCCATAATTCTGATAGTACGCAGTTATGACCTTCTGAACGTACAGCTTTTATATTTCGCGCGCCCTTATTGTTTGTCACTCGCTTCGTTCCACATTCCACATTCGTCGCGTAATACATGGAAGTACTGTTCCGCGTAGAGAAGACCAGAGGACTCGCGGGATGTTGAAGGCGAGGCATGACGCCGGGTGGGGGGGGGGGGGGGGGGAGGAGGGGGGGGGCAGGAGGCAGGCGGACTCATCTGTCAAACGCCTTCACGACTTGAAATCTTGTTCGAGAGCACATGCTAATCTACGCGGAAAATAGGTAAGTAATAAGAGTACAGTAAACAGTACGTCAATCTCGCGAACATATATGTCCAGTATTATTACCAATGTTCTAGTATTCATATTCTGTAGCTATACATATACCTCAAAAGCAAAATGAGTACACTGAAGCAACTGAACATTCTCTGATTTCGTGTGAATAAAACTAGAGATGTTTCTCACAAGCGGACAATATTCTCAGTTTTCTGAAGTGAGCTCTGTAGCATACTTCGAGCTGAGTAAGTTCTGTTGGGATTAAGTTTTACCACGTTTTTTTAATAAAAATGGCGGAATTTACGTTTCTCGGAAGGCAAAAAAACGATGTACATATCCCGAAGAAATGCTGATGAGAGAAACTGTTGTAGAAGTTTATACAGGTTTAACAATAAAATCATTCCAGAATGAGATTTTAACTCTGCAGCGGAGTGTGCGCTGATATGAAACTTCCTGGCAGATTAAAACTGTGTGCCCGACCGAGACTCGAACTCGGGACCTTTGCCTTTCGCGGGCAAGTGCTCTACCAACTGAGCTACCGAAGCACGACTCACGCCCGGTACTCACAGCTTTACTTCTGCCAGTACCTCGTCTCCTACCTTCCAAACTTTACAGAAGCTCTCCTGCGAACCTAGCAGAACTAGCACTCCTGAAAGAAAGGATATTGCGGAGACATGGCTTAGGTCCCGAGTTCGAGTCTCGGTCGGGCACACAGTTTTAATCTGCCAGGAAGTTTCATATCAGCGCACACTCCGCTGCAGAGTGAAAATCTCATTCTGGAAACATCCCCCAGGCTGTGGCTAAGCCATGTCTCCGCAATATCCTTTCTTTCAGGAGTGCTAGTTCTGCTAGGTTCGCAGGTGAGCTTCTGTAAAGTTTGGAAGGTAGGAGACGAGGTACTGGCAGAAGTAAAGCTGTGAGTACCGGGCGTGAGTCGTGCTTCGGTAGCTCAGTTGGTAGAGCACTTGCCCGCGAAAGGCAAAGGTCCCGAGTTCGATTCTCGGTCGGGCACACAGTTTTAATCTGCCAGGAAGTTTCATATCAGCGCACACTCCGCTGCAGAGTGAAAATCTCATTCTGGGAACATCCCCCAGGCTGTGGCTAAGCCATGTCTCCGCAGTATCCTTTCTTTCAGGAGTGCTAGTTCTGCTAGGTTCGCAGGAGAGCTTCTGTAAAGTTTGGAAGGTAGGAGACGAGGTACTGGCAGAAGTAAAGCTGTGAGTACCGGGCGTGAGTCGTGCTTCGGTAGCTCAGTTGGTAGAGCACTTGCCCGCGAAAGGCAAAGGTCCCGAGTTCGATTCTCGGTCGGGCACACAGTTTTAATCTGCCCGGAAGTTTCAATAAAATCATTATTTGGCTGGCGAATTTACTTCCCGAAAATTATGAATGGAGAGGGGGCGACCCTTCAAACGAAGTGAAAATGAGAACATTTTTGTCCCATATAGCAGACCCACGTAATCAGACAGGCGTACGAGAAGATTTAGGTGTACACCAGACAAATGTGTCACTGACATTTTCAGAAGTTCATCATCAAGCTTTCCCACAGCATAAATTTTGAATTTTCTTATGTTAGCAATAAGTAGAGGGATTAGAAAAAATAATAACTGGTTTATCACAAACATAGCATTCTGTTTCTCGCAAAGAAACCGCACGAGCGGTCGCTTAAGTACTGATTCGCGATTGGCCCATTATATGTCACATTTAACCAAAATTATCTCGTGTCAGAAAACTCTGGTCAGAGTTCCGGTTTGGAGTAGATGCGAATGTGACGCATTCTTAAGATTTCGTTCGCATATTGTGTTCACCTAACTTAAGTAACAAAAGAGTTGGCCACTTGTCAAAAATTCGGTAGCTCTGTCAGAAAGTGCATTTGCACATAAAACTAAATTCGAAAAGTAGCCCAGCTCTTCCAGAACACATTGACACTAGTTCCGTATTTGTACAATGAATATCTTCCTTGTTTGAGCGAGTTGAATGAAAAATGTGAGATTACGAATGTGTTCTGTGGCAGACTCGGTAGACGACACACACCGAGAAACTTCTCAAGAAGGGGGGGGGGGGGGCAGGGGAGATGGTAAGAAAGAACTCCTTCGTCAGAGAATGCGGTGATTCATACGAAATTGAGATATTTCGGAGCGAATGTTCTGTTGCTCTGAGAATCTTCTCCGGAGAATGTTCTCTATTTTAATCATAAAACTCATTACACTGCATTTGTGAAACGCAACAAACTGTTCAAAGCAAAGATATCTCTCGCATGAGCTACAGGTTAGAAATCGTTCACTTTGACGTGATGAACAAAGCGTGTTATCAATGTCGCAGCAGTATTTGACAAGCCTCTTACTCACGCCGCTTTACTTAGCCCTCGAACGTTAACTCTAGCTATATCAACAACTCGTAATACCAAGGGGGGGGGGGGGGGGGTGTATTTCGTGCCCACCACAAAAAAAGAAGAAAAAAAAGTTTCGTTAAACGTGTTTATCGTCTACTAACAACAAACTTTTTAGAAAGGTAATGACATATAAGTAGGGTACAGCAAGTGAAAATATCTTTTAGCACTATCTTAACCCTCTAACGGTATGGTTGGGGTTGGATCCGACTCCAGCGAGTCTGTTTTGTTTATAACTCCCCACTCCCTTTTCTGAGAGCGCTGTGGTTCCAGCTACCCTACCAGCCAGTCGTCCCGAGAACGCCGTGGAGGCCACGTCAGTCCGGTGAGTGACCTGCAGCTACCCTCTCTATCCGAAACCTGCATTACCCGCGCTCGGGTTGGATCCGACCCCACCTTACTGTTTACGTCACACTTATTAGTTTCTTTTGTGGGGAGGATTCAACCCCATATTGATGTTTATATTACATCTAAGTTTTGTTTTCTCTTCTAGTATCTTACTAAAATGGCGCATCAACACCTTAGAACTCCTGAGGAGATATACATCGAGTTTCTCCGACAGGAGGCTGAGTCAGATGATGGCGACAATATCGATGCAGAAAATTGTTCAGAAACCGAGGATGATGTATTATCTAATACTGATGACGAGGATGATGTATTTCATTGTGCGGCAGGAGCTCAAAATGGCTCTGAGCACTATGCGACTTAACTTCTGAGGTCATCAGTCGCCTAGAACTTAGAACTAATTAAACCTAACTAACCTAAGGACATCACATACATCCATGCCCGAGGCAGGATTCGAACCTGCGACCGTAGCGGCCGCTCGGTTCCAGACTGTAGCGCTTAGAACCGCACGGCCACTCCGGCCGGCGCGGCAGGAGCAGTCGAGTTTGATAATTCTCAGTCAGATGTAGATGATGAGAGAAATTTTGAGCTAGGTAAAGACATAGAGACAATGTGGACCAACAAACCCATCCATTCAAAATTTTCTACGACACCAGCGACAAATATTATTACTCATCTCCCTGGTCCACGTGGGGAAGCAAGGGGCGTCACTAGTGAATTAGAAATATTTTTATTATTTATAGATTCAAAAATTATAGAAAAAATTGTTTTGTACACAAATCTTGAAATCGAGAAATCTAGTCAAAAGTACGATACTGTCCAGTGGTTTCATTCACCAACAGAGAGCGTTGAAATAAAAGGGTTGATGGGCCTTCTCTTCATGAGTGGTGTCCTAAAAAATTCTATACTCAGTGTAGATGAGATGTTCTCAGCAACCTGTGGACCTCCGGTATTGATAATAAAACTTTTTCCCATTATTCACTTTTTATTTTACACCCACTTTACCGTTTATGTCAGGAAACTTCACCTTACCGTTAGAGGGTTAACAATAGCAACGCGTTTTCCTAACGTTGACATCCAGTGCAAGAGTATGAAGATTATAAATAACTTAAAAAATACAAATTTCAATTGTCATTGATCTTCATTCAGAACATATTTTTTAATGTTATGCAGATATGCAACAAGCGCACTGAAACTATAAATACAAATACAACTTTAGCTGCGAAAAGTCACATACATTAGTAAGACTTAAATTTTTGACTTCGGTTTTACTGAAATATTTAAAAAAAGGTTCGGAATCTAAAATAAGAAATCATTAAAAACAATACTCCTTGAGCTAGGTTGCAGTGGGGCGGAGCGAGCGACAAACAACCGTTGCACGCGAAATTTAAAAGCTGTACTTTCGGAAGGCTATAGGCGCGTATTATCAGATTTATTGCCCAAATTCTCGAGCGGAATCGAGTTATGAGGCTGATATCTTTCAAGAGGGCTTCCCCCCCCCCCCCCCCCCCTTCAAATACGAGATCGAGTTGGTGTGGTCCCCTGTTAGCGTAAAATGCAAACAGCGATATACGTAAGTGACGTGACATGTTCGGGCTAATGTTGCTGACAAGGGAACCTCCCCATCGCACCCCCGTCAGATTTAGTTATAAGTTGGCACAGTGGATAGGCCTTAAAAAACTGAACACAGATAAATTAAGAAGACAGGAAGAAGTTATGTGGAACTATGAAAAAAATAAGCAAAATATACAAACTGAGTAGTCTATATCCAACATATGTAACATCAAGGGTAATGTGAGCTCAGGAATGCCGTGGTCCCGTGGTTAGCGTGAGCAGCTGCGAAAAGCGCCGGCACGGTAGCTCAGAGGGTTAGCTGCCGTCTGTAATAAAAAAAACTGAGTGAATGGATCAATAACGAACTTCAACGGATGTCAGGGGACGTCCGCCACGAACAATTGCAACCAACCGAACAAAATGAACTAAAAAAAAAGAGGTCCTTGGTTCAACTCTTCCCTCGAGTAAAAAGTTTAATCTTTTACTTTCAGACAATTATTTTCTGTCTTTTTTGGGATTGATTATCACATCCACAAGAAAACCTAAATCGGGCAAGGTAGAAGAATCTTTTTACCCATCCGCCAAGTGTACAAGTTCGGTGGGTCGACAACATATTCCTGTCATGTGACGCACATGCCGTCACCAGTGTCGTATAGAATATATCAGACGTGTTTTCCTGTGGAGGAATCGGTTGACCTATGACCTTGCGATCAAATGTTTTCGATTCCCAGTGGAGAGGCACGTCCTTTCGTCTACTAATCGCACGGTTTTGCGGTGCGGTCGCAAAACACAGACACTAAACTTATTACAGTGAACAGAGACGTCAATGAACGAACAGACAGATCATAACTTTGCGAAAATAAAGAAATTAAACTTTTCACTCGAGGGGAGACTTGAACCAAGGACCTCTCATTCCGCAGCTGCTCACACTAACCATGGGACCACTGCACTTCTGAGCACACATTACCCTTGATGTTGCCTATCTTTCACATAGACTACTCAGTCGGTATATTTTGCTTATTTTTTTTTCGTAGTTCCACACAACTTCTTCCTGTTTTCTCGATTGATCTGTGTTCAGTTTTTCGAGGCCTATCTACTGTGCCAACTTATAACTAAATATGAGGGGGGTGCGATGGGGAGGTTCCCTTATGAGATCCGCTCGAGAGAAATTGCTGCCCCGTGGCTGTCGCTAGAGAAGAAGGCAGGGCAGGAGCGGTGCTTCGGCTGCGGCTGCGGCTGCGGCGTTGTGGCGCGCGACACTCACTGTTTGCTTGGGCGCGTGGTCGCCCTCCGGGGGCGGGCCGGGCGGCGGCGCGTGCGGAGCCTCGAGGCCGGCCTTCTTCTGCTCGGCCATCTTCTGGATGGCCAGGAAGCGGTTCTTGCGCATCTGGATGCGCTTCGCCATGTAGCCCACCGTCGCGTACTCTGCGGGCACAGGCGCTTCTGTCACATAACCTGCGCTACCAATCGGACAGAATAAATCGCAGCAGCGCCGGTGACCACTAAACTAAGGAATTATGCAGGATCATTCTATACCACTTGTGTGAACATCAAGAGCTCAGATGGAAACCCAGTCCTAAGCAAAGAAGGGAAAGCAGAAAGGTGGAAGGAGTATATAGAGGGTCTATACAAGGGCGATGCACTTGAGGACAATATTATGCAAATGGAAGAGGATGTAGATGAAGATGAAATGGGAGATACGATACTGTGTGAAGAGTTTGACAGAGCACTGAAAGACCTGAGTCGAAACATGGCCCCCGCAGTAGACAACATTCCATTGGAACTACTGACGGCCTTGGGAGAGCCAGTCCTGACAAAACTCTACCATCTGGTGAGCAAGATGTATGAAACAGGCGAAATACCCTCAGACTTCAAGAAGAATATAATAATTCCAATCCCAAAGAAAGCAGGTGTTGACAGATGTGAAAATTACCGAACAATCAGTTTAATAAGCCACAGCTGCAAAATACTAACACGAATTCTTTACAGACGAATGGAAAAACTAGTAGAACCCGACCTCGGGGAAGATCAGTTTGGATTCCGTAGAAATACTGGAACACGTGAGGCAATACTGACCTTACGACTTATCTTAGAAGAAAGATTAAGGAAAGGCAAACCTACGTTTCTAGCATTTGTAGACTTAGAGAAAGCTTTTGACAATGTTGACTGGAATACTCTCTTTCAAATTCTAAAGGTGGCAGGGGTAAAATACAGGGAGCGAAAGGTTATTTTCAATTTGTACAGAAACCAGATGGCAGTTATAAGAGTCGAGGGACATGAAAGGGAAGCAGTGGTTGGGAAGAGAGTAAGACAGGGTTGTAGCCTCTCCCCGATGCTATTCAATCTGTATATTGAGCAAGCAGTAAAGGAAACAAAAGAAAAATTCGGAGTAGGTATTAAAATCCATGGAGAAGAAATAAAAACTTTGAGGTTCGCCGATGACATTGTAATTCTGTCAGAGACAGCAAAGGACTTGGAAGAGCAGTTGAACGGAATGGATGGTGTCTTGAAGGGAGGATATAAGATGAACATCAACAAAAGCAAAACGAGGATAATGGAATGTACTCGAATTAAGTCGGGTGATGTTGAAGGAATTAGATTAGGAAATGAGACACTTAAAGTAGTAAAGGAGTTTTGCTATTTGGGGAGCAAAATAACTGATGATGGTCGAAGTAGAGAGGATATAAAATGTAGACTGGCAATGGCAAGGAAAGCGTTTCTGAAGAAGAGAAATTTGTTAACATCGAGTATAGATTTAAGTGTCAGGAAGTCATTTCTGAAAGTATTTGTATGGAGTGTAGCCATGTATGGAAGTGAAACATGGACGGTAAATAGTTTGGACAAGAAGAGAATAGAAGCTTTCGAAATGTGGTGCTACAGAAGAATGCTGAAGATTAGATGGGTAGATCACATAACTAATGAGGAAGTATTGAATAGGATTGGGGAGAAGAGAAGTTTGTGGCACAACTTGACCAGAAGAAGGGATCGGTTGGTAGGACATGTTCTGAGGCATCAAGGGATCACCAAATTAGTATTGAAGGGCAGCGTGAAGGGTAAAAATCGTAGGGGGAGACCAAGAGATGAATACACTAAGCAGGTTCAGAAGGATGTAGGCTGCAGTAAGTACTGGGAGATGAAGAAGCTTGCACGGGATAGAGTAGCATGGAGAGCTGCATCAAACCAGTCTCAGGGCTGAAGACCACAACAACAACAACAACAACATTCTATACCCTGCCAACACGTTTCCACAAGTTTATCGAGGTTATTGGCATGTGTAGGCCCAGTTTCTCTTCATAGAATAGTTCGTTCGGTTTGTTACCCTGGTTATCTTTATGGCTTGTGACGGTACGTCACATAAATGAGGAAACGTTAGCGACAGCCCCGGACATTTGCACAAGCACCGCCCATTTGCCCCCCCCCCCCCGCCCCCCACCACCACACCAACCAAGAGCGCATCAATATGATCTTTGGTAGTTCTCGTCGCAGTCGTGCTTTTGTTCCTCGTTTTTTGTTTCACCGCGGTTGTTCATACTAGCAGTGTTGTGCTGTTAGTACTTCTTAGCAGTTTGTGTAATACTGTCAAAATGAAACATAGATATGCACTCTCAATAAAGTTATCATACACAAGGTACCTAATCTTGACTGTTGTGGCCCACTGCTGTCAAAACTGTTATCTAACAGACATTAAAGTACGATAAGATGTGTTGCAATGACACTGACGAAATTATGTACAATTGTTTAACATTAGGCAGCTCTAAAGCTCTCCAACACTGAAGAAGAACTCAAAGTAATCTCGTGTCTGCTATAAGCAAGCAGTCAGAGTTCACAAGTAAAAATTCACCCATTACACAGGCAAATATTAATGAAGAATGTCACTGTATAAATATCTGACTGCTTGCATTACGCATTTCTACATTATCCCACTCTTATATTCTTTAGTCTTAATGAGGTAATCAGAAACAAACCAAGACATCGACTTTGCCATGTTTTTCCACAACATTGACTTTAGACAATCGAGATAATGGACAGCATCTTTGGCGATACTACCAATTACTATTTCCCAACAGAATTTCTTACACTACGCGAGGTGACGGAAATTTGCGCTCACTGTAGTTAACAAATATCAGATTTTTTGATATAGCGCAGATGAAAGCTCATGAAATAAAAAAGACAGTGTGGATACCATTTTTATTTTTCTTTCTTATTGATGATTTTTCAACTCGCATATTCAATGAACATAGTTCTAATTCTTTTCACAATGGTACCAGAAAAACTGTATTTCGTACTAACTACTGATTTTCTCCCTTGTTATGACTAGCATATCTGTGATACGAACAACTTTGATGTTGGAACATGCGGCAGACCATGGGAGGAGCTTCGGATATGGATTGGTGTGGAGGGGGGTGATTGGGCGGGACTTGTGCACCGTCCGGGGCTGTAGCTAACGTTACGTCATAAATGGACATTTGGAGAAAGGGAAAGGAAGTTTTTGTTATGCCGTGTGAATTATACATTATTTCAAGACTATGTACGTGTGCGCGATGTATAACAAATAGTAAAGAACGTAAGTTATTATTATCAGAACACAAATATTCATGTAATTAACAAAGCACAGTTTTTTTGGTATAATCTCTGTGTAACATAGGCCATGAAGATCAGAGACAATGCTTTGACTGAACGATCTCTCCTGTTTTTGTTTCGTCTAGCGGTAGGCCGCCATTGCAGTGCTGTCTGATAATTAACGTAAGTTTTTTCTGTATTTTGAAAAATATAATAGAAATTGTTATTAGAAAGTGTGTATTATTGACTTAGTTGTCACCTCTCATGATTGCAACCGTTAATTATAATTAACAAAGTTTTTACAGGACTTCGTAGTGCAGGGAGCTCATCTCCCCTAGAAGGATTTAGTCAGCCATTACGCTGACTGTATTATTTAATTAAAATTTCATATCATAATATTAAATGTAAATGCGAGAGACTTCTCAATTTTGATCTTTCATTAATTTCAAAGTTAAAAAGAGTCAAAATAGATTTCGTTTATTAATATTTAGAATACTGAGAGAGTTCAGTATGCTTCATTTTGGCCGCCTAACGGCAGACGAAATACTCTCTAGTTTTGCCTTGCAAATAATGAATATTTAATATTGAAAATCATTACATTCCGTAATATCTCAGTTAATCTTTATGTAATTTGGTACATAAATAACCAGTAGCCCCTGAGACCCATATTAATAATTACAGTTTGCGTAAGAATACGTATCTTTTCTTTTCTAAATAGCAGCGCTCACGCAAACTATTTATTAGAAGGCGGTGACTCGCGCGCTCTGTTTAAAAAATATTATATCGTACGTACTTCGGGGCAGCCGATGTCCGTACGGGTGTTATCGCGGTATAAGTTAATTAAAAGCCTCATGCTAGCCCACAATTTTTAAGGCCACCCCAACCAAAATCATAAAATATATAATTATAAAAGTAAAAATATACACTCTATACCGTGATAGGCTGCATTCCACTAAAAATATCTGAAATAAACTTGCCTCCGCAGCTGAGCTCGCTAACCCATGCTTGTGCTCGCGGCTCGGAAATAGCGGATTGGAAGTCTAGCATTTGGCCGGCAAGGCAGGAGAGACTGTGGCGTAAAATTATTTATTGTCAGACTTTGCGCCAAGGTCCTGGATTAAATTCCAAACGCAGTGTCTCATAAAGTGAGGCATATGACTGTTGATGGCGGTCCCAGTGTACTACTTATGAGGCATACGATATTGCAATGTCCACGTTGTTAAGAAGAACTAGCAATGTTCCTTCGGACATGTACGCATGTCTGAAGGAACTCACACTGCAGTCACTACAATGGTTATGAAATACATGAGAAGTATCCGCAGTTGCTTCGAAAATTTCTGCCGAACCGGGACTCGAACCCGGATTTCCCACCTTACGCGATCGGTCGCCTTAAGCTCAATACCAGACGCAAATTTCCATACATGGCCATTCCAACGTCATAACCTGTACTCGTACACTCCTTACGTAATTCCTATATACAGGAGGACATTTTAATTAAAGTCCGAAGGAATACTGCATCGTTCTTTTTAATAATACAGGCACTACAGTATTGTATTTATTCGCCGATACCAGGCAGCGACTTTCAGTTAAAATATCCACCGCTGTATGGGAATTATATTGTATTGTGTATTGAACCGGGGACCTAGAAACGACGGAGAGGCTTCGTCCCGCCGTAGCACTCAGTAGTTCACAATCCCACAACAGGCCACAGCAGTCCACCCACTCCACCGCTGCCCCACACCGAATCCAGGGCCGAGCGGTTCTAGGCGCTTCTGTTTGGAACCGCGCGACCGCTACGAATCCTGCCTCGGGCATGGATGTGTGTGATGTCCTTAGGTTAGTTAGGTTTAAGTCATTCTAAATTCTAGGGGACTGATGACCTCAGATGTTAAGTCCCATAGTGCCCAGAGCCATTGGAGCCGAATCCAGGGTTACTGTGCGGTTCGGACCCCAGTGGACCCCCCCCCCCCCTCCCCCCACCACCATGTCTCATACCAGACGAATGTAACCCCAAATGTTATGGGATTTATATAACGTGTACACAAGTTCAGGAAGTGACGCAGGAGCGACTATATAATTATGGAAGCTTTTGTCTGGCCGTGAGTCGTGCACGATAACCAAATTGATTAAGGCGACTGCTCGCGTAAAGCGGGAAATCCAGGTTCGAATCCTCGTTCGTGACAAGTTTTCACTGTCGTCATTCCCTTATACAGCTGATGGTTGTTTATATTCGCAACTGCGAATACATTTCATGTATTGTGAGGAGTAGGATATATGTTCCGGCACCAGGTTTCTCACTCTCTCCCTTTTCTCATCGTTTTACTACACAAACGTGACATCCCAGTGTACACACGCTCATTACAGTCACCTGCACTCAACAGGTACAGTTAACACACAAATTTCATACACCGCTTGGAAACGGGCATTGTGCTCGTAACAAGAAAATCCTTTGCGATTAGTAGGCTCAACAAATTCTTCTACCTAGACTCCAGTATAAACCGAATATGCGTTAGCTTAAAAGGGAAAGTTTCCCCTCTTTGGCGCATAGTGCTTCCTATTGACACATTTTAAGATCTCCTGTAATACAGCATTCAGTATTATATCATAGTATGTGCTGTACTACACAGTAACATTATGGTTGCATTCTGTTACATACGATAGAATTCTCGTCTTGTCAACGTCCAAACCTGAAGACGAACGAAATACGGCACTCATCCCCATATTACCTTTATGTGAAACTGTACGCAGATATTATGAGTAAAAGAGATTCACCGTGACAACCGGTGTAATAAACCAAACGAAATTCTGTGCATAGGTTCATTGGAAAACACTCGACAAACAGTTCTGACAAATCTGCAGAAGCGTTTCGGCAGGATTCGGGCTTATCCAGCATCGCAATTTCACCAGTCTTTACCCATCGTTCTGCTATTGCAGTTCTTAATACTTACTTATCAACGAAGCAATTTTCTGGCCACATAAAACCCTTTAAAAGCAACTGTTCAGTCAAGAGCATGTGAAAAAGAAATGCAGCAATGGCATATACAGCCATGCCTGTAATAAAAATGTGGATTGAAAATTTACTTCAATTGTGATGAACAATTTATGTGTCACGCTAGCAACAAAATGTAAATTATTTAGTAGATCTCTACAAAATGCCAGAGCATGTGAAAAAAAAAAATGCAGCAATGGCATATGCAGCCATGCCTGTAATAAAAATGTGGATTGAAAATTACTTCAGTTGTGATGAACAATTTCTGTGTCACGCTAACAACAAAATGTAAGTTATTTTGTAGATCTCTACAAAATGCTAGATACAGTGGACGCAAAAGATGAAATTTGTCTGCGTCAGGACCCGTTTCGTGATCGTAGAGGCGCCTCATCTTTCAAGTACCACCAGATAATGTCTCGAGTCTCTGTTTGTATAACTATGTGCGTAGCCATCATTCAAGTACCTCCAAACGGTGTCCAGAGGTGTAATACATTTTGTTTGTGTCACCATACAAGTAAACAGTGTCGAGTCTGCTGGCTAATAATAGACCAGAAAACTTCCTAGTACGTATTCCAGCGTCGACAAGTTCCTAAGGCTCATAGACGAAGAAATGTTGTGTAAAGGTAGTCTCTAAGTAACTCCAGACTGTGGTGAATTATAGAAGCTCATTGTATGACATAATAATGTTTCGTAAAAAGCCATGAAGAAATCGCTGGAAGTAGGGATACACACAAAGCTTTACATACCCCTGCGCCATCTCCATGCTTGCAAAGAATACGAGAGGGATTTGGGAACATTAACCGTCAGTCTTCCCAAACCGTAAGACCGTTGTCCTCAATGTACGGCATACTTCGTGGTGGCAAATCCTGAAGCGTTCATTACCAGCACGAAGGGTGAAGCGACAAATTTCAGAATGCAGCATACGTGATGCGTCGCCACTCCTGCCTCCAGCTACATTTCTTGGAGCAATTATAATGCGTCTCACAATGGTTGAGTGCTCAGTGGTGGACAGCGAAGCTGGTGGGGTGCATTAGGGGCAGCCTCCTGTAAAGGGACGCAGGTCATCTCTACTGTTTCTTGCACGACTTTGGACCGTACAGTGCCATATCGAGTAAGCTCTGCAGATCTGCTTCAGACAGTACTAAACAACACGGCAGTGAACACACCTGTGCAGTGTGCAGTTCCTCACATCCAGGGGAATCCAGGGAGAGCAGTCGTCGTACCTTATCCAAGAGGATCCCAAAACTTATCACTAACTAAACATATTTGGAATAAACTAGGATGACGTTGTGACGTCCCTCCTATTGTGGACAACATTTTATTTGGTAACCCTAACGTTGTTTTGAGACCCTGAAATTAATAGGAATAACTCCCTTCATGGAACAGCAATGTAGAATGCTACAGTGAGCGAAAAGCAGTTCCAAATCCTGGAATCCAGGCAGCGACCCTGGCCGTATCAAATGGTGGGGATGTACACCGGTGGAGTGAGAAACTACGAGTAAGATGTAAGAGTGGAACCTCCTCGACGTTTCTGGATAACAAGCATCCATCGACATTTAGGCGTGAAAGTAAATTAAGTAAGTGAAATATCAAATATTAACTGTGACAGTCCGCTTTTGGCATATCATATGCTAGAGGGATCCTAAGCATTATTAAAGTTTTGCTAGTACAGTGTAACTATGCAGTAACGTATTTTGTATCACGAAACAAATAACATTATTCTGCCAGTATTTTACAAATAATTATGATGTTGTCGGCCGGAGTGGCCGAGCGGTTCTAGGCGCTACAGTCTAGAAGCGCGCGACCGATACGGTCGCAGGTTCGAATCCTGCCTCGGGCATGGATGTGTTTGATGTCCTTAGGTTAGTTAGGTTTAAGTAGTTCTAAGTTCTAGGGGACTGATGACCTCAGATGTTAAGTCCCATAGTGCTCAGAGCCATTTGAACCAATTATGATGTTATACAAAGTGTACTAAAGATATCTGTTGCGTGCCAATCTCTTCAGCTGGCACTAGGATGCAATCCAGATCTGTTCTCTGTGTTGGCAATGTGCTCGATTGGTTACAATTTTTGAAGTTATGTGTTACAAACTGCGTCATTGTGAATTATTTTATGGTGTTTGTTAATAAATGCAACTTAATAGCACCCTGGAGTTTATTAAAAGTATTTTAGCTACCCACATGTCCATTTATAGCCATAAAGATATTCTGTCTGCATCTCCGAACGAATTCAGTATGCTGGGAGAACTACTCCGTAGAGAATAGGTAGGGAGGAGTTTGAATCATTCAATTCACTAACTTGATCCAAGAAAGGATTAACTTAACGTTTGGAGTCGCTTGTGGAAGTAATGATCAGTTATATTGTATGTCATCTGTACCACTTTTTACGGACTGAGAAATATCTGTCGAGGTTTAGGAACATAGGAGGATCTTGCAATATGGCCTTCCTTGTGGGGATAATTTTTTGAAAAACCTGTATTGAGGATAGAAGATGGAATTTGCGTCGCCTGCATCAGAACGGATAATTTGTTGAAAAAACTGTATTGAGGGTACAGATGCATTTTTGGAGTTCCTTTGCTGAAAATAAGGAATATGAACAGCGGCCCAAGTTTTTGGAGATTTAAAATAGTGCAGGAAGTGACTGTAACATGTGGCTTATGGGGAGCAACACAGAGTCATAAATGCACACATGACGGAACGTGAAAAGTGTGCATAACAGAAAGCAGTAAGTTCATGTCAAGAAAAAAATTAAGAACGTATCCAAGAATTACGAAAGTATTGCGAGTGAACAGCTATCACGAGGAAGTAGACGAAAGACAGCAGCAACAGATGTGACGAAGCCAGTCACGTATCCAGAGGAAAAATTGCTGCACGCAGGGAGCAGTCCGAGTCAGAGCATGACCTAAGATAGAGGTGTCCTTGGGGGTGCACAAGCAGAGTTCTGGAGATCGTGGGCGCCGTCACAACGCCGGCATATTCTACGATCAGTTACATCATCTGGTGAGCACGAGAACGTACAGAAAGTAAGTACAGGGTTATTACAAATGATTGAAGCGATTTCACAGCTCTACAATAACTTTATTATTTGAGATATTTTCACAATGCTTTGCACACACATACAAAAACTCAAAAAGTTTTTTTAGGCATTCACAAATGTTCGATATGTGCCCCTTTAGTGATTCGGCAGACATCAAGCCGGTAATCAAGTGCCCGCATCTCGTGGTCGTGCGGTAGCGTTCTCGCTTCCCACGCCCGGGTTCCCGGGTTCGATTCCAGGCGGGGTCAGGGATTTTCTCTGCCTCGTGATGGCTGGGTGTTGTGCGCTGTCCTTAGGTTAGTTAGGTTTAAGTAGTTCTAAGTTCTAGGGGACTTATGACCACAGCAGTTGAGTCCCATAGTGCTCAGAGCCATTTTTTAGTAATCAAGTTCCTCCCACACTCGACGCAGCATGTCCCCATCAATGAGTTCGAAAGCATCGTTGATGCGAGCTCGCAGTTCTGGCACGTTTCTTGGTAGAGGAGGTTTAAACACTGAATCTTTCACATAACCCCACAGAAAGAAATCGCATGGGGTTAAATCAGGAGAGCGTGGAGGCCATGACATGAATTGCTGATCATGATCTCCACCACGATCGATCCATCGGTTTTCCAATCTCCTGCTTAAGAAATGCCGAACATCATGATGGAAGTGCGGTGGAGCACCATCCTGTTGAAAGATGAAGTCGGCGCTGTCGGTCTCCAGTCTCCAGTTGTGGCATGAGCCAATTTTCCAGCATGTCCAGATACACGTGTCCTGTAACGTTTTTTTCGCAGATGAAAAAGGGGCCATAAACTTTAAACCGTGAGATTGCACAAAAGACGTTAACTTTTGGTGAATTGCGAATTTGCTACAAGAATGCGTGAGGATTCTCTACCGCCCAGATTTGCACATTGTGTCTGTTCACTTCACCATTAAGAAAAAATGTTGCTTCATCACTAAAAACAAGTTTCGCACTGAACGCATTCTCTTCCATGAGCTGTTGCAACCGCGTCGAAAATTCATAGCGTTTGACTTTGTCATCGGGTGTCAGGGCTTGTAGCAATTGTAAACGGTAAGGCTTCTGCTTTAGCCTTTTCCGTAAGATTTTCCAAACCGTCGGCTGTGGTACGTTTAGCTCCATGCTTGCTTTATTCGTCGACTTCCGCGGGCTACGCGTGAAACTTGCCCGCACGCGTTCAATCGTTTCTTCGCTCATTGCAGGCCGACCCGTTGATTTCCCCTTACAGAGGCATGCAGAAGCTTTAAACTGCGCATACCATCGCCGAATGGAGTTAGCAGTTGGTGGATCTTTGTTGAACTTCGTCCTGAAGTGTCGTTGCACTGTTATGACTGACTGATGTGAGTGCATTTCTAGCACGACATACGCTTTCTCGGCTCCTGTCGCCATTTTGTCTCACTGCGCTCTCGAGCGCTCTGGCGGCAGAAACCTGAAGTGCGGCTTCAGCCGAACAAAACTTTATGAGTTTTTCTACGTATCTGCAGTGTGTCGTGACCATATGTCAATGAATGGAGCTACAGTGAATTTATGAAATCGCTTCAATCATTTGTAATAGCCCTGTATAGGTTCACAATAGTGAAATATTAGTAATTAAATAACGTGATGCATGATCCCATTGGGGACAACTAAAATGGTGGAAAGCAAAATGAGCATTTTAGGAACATGTGAGGAACCAAAAAAGAATTGAAGGGACTGTAGAGTTAACAAAAAATAGTGCTGACAGTGATACCCACATTGTGAGTAATTGGAATGAAAGTAAAGGGAATGTAAAAATTAATTTCAAGCTTTGGAAAAAACTGCAAGAGACCAAATTTGATAGTGTGAATTAAATGATGGAGCATATCTCTGAAAGACTAGCAACAAATATTGCTAAAAAACTAGATACAGCTGTTAGGGATAATAACTAATATTTTTACTAAAAATAAAAAAAATAAAATTAGTAATAAAGAAGCCAATATTACTGAAAAATTAGAGGTATCTGCTAGAGAATCACCTCACCTGCTAAGGATGCTAACAACAAAACTGGTAAAGAATTTGAGAATGTAAGTGAAACCATAGAAGTATCTGTTACGAATACTAAATGTAAAATTGACAAAATAATAACTAATATCACTATATCATGGATGCTAATAAAGAAACAAAAGACTTCAAGGACATTTTTTCGATTTCAGAGAACAAATCAAATCAATAATAGATGTTTTATCCAACAGAGTAAAAGTAAATGAGGACCTTGATGTTGAACAAAGTAAAGATATCGAGGATACGAACTGTAAAACGAGTGAATTGGTCAATACTGAAGAGCAGCGAATGACTTTAGTAATGATGCATGTAGTACATACTACTACGAGCAAAATTGACAAAGCAGAAGTAAAATGAAGAAATATATCAAGGAGGTTAACAATGGAAAAGTAGAAGAATGCTTTAGGAGTATTGCCAAAAGTGTGGAATCTCATCGATGAAAATATCGAAGCTGTGGGATTTTACGGATACACAATTGGAAGCTTTGGAGGAAAATACAGAAAAACTCTTTAAGAATAATAACAAATCAGAGTGCTCATAAATAAAAGAATAGAGGAATGTGATAAAGAGATACGCAGTATAATGGACAATATTAACAAAGAACGTAAATACATAAATCAAGATGGCAATGAAACTGAGAATATCATTAGTACTTTGCAGACTACTCTTAGTGAAAAGACTGAGGAATGTAAAAGGATATTTTTTGATATAAATAATAAGCTAATTCCAGACGAGCAGGTTTGGTCCAAACTATCTTTCTAAAACTGACTCTGTTAAGAAATTTAATTGCAGTAATATCTAGAAGTACTGGTATTTGGCGTGAGGTCAGTGATTTTAGTAATGTACGCATTGAACTATCTGCTGAAAATGTAAATAAAATGTAAAATTCGAAATTGAAAAGGAGGGTTACAGTGAATAACGATAATGGAAAGATTACCAATAAAGACCACTATTTGAAAGCCGGTAATTTCCACAAATTTGTTACTAAAAGAGAAGTATGCCACATTGGGAATCGTAGAAATAAATTGGGGATATTTTGAAGATCCTGTATCAAGTGGTTATTTCGTCAGAAAAAAGCAATAAGCGGTATTGGTTGCAAGAGTGTGAGTTAGTAATCAAGCGATAATGGGAAGGGAACATTCTCACCAAGAAGAATGAGAGACTTAGCAACAGTTTTTCCAGGAAAGGAAACCCCGAATGTGAGAAACAAAATGGTTCACATTTTCGTGACACTAGACAAAACTGTGATTGTGATATGAAACAATTATTAAAGGTGTTCACGTTTTCATAGCAAGATACAATATAATGATTGTGATAGTGAGAACTTGTCAGGAGTTCAAAATTTGTTGATAATAGCGAATATGATAATCATAACAAAGGAAATGTGGATAGGAGAAAACAAGAAACGAACAAGAGTTGAGGAAACTATCAGATAACTGTGAGTGTTAAAAGTTGGTGGAACTGAAACAGTTACGATCATCGGATGTGGGAGTAGTTTATGCACCATTGGGGAAGGACATTAGAGGCAAATAATAAACAGAGAGCATCACAATTTCAAGTACCAACGTTTGAGGTGATAGATGCCATTTGAGGTAACAGCGAAACATTAAAAGAAATAAATGTTAATAGAAATGAAGAATCAAGGAACAGTGTTGAGAGTTACTGGCACATGATATCTAATCTGTGTATCAGTTTTACTATAGGAAAGGATCTGTTGGTAGACCATACTTACGTTATAGGTTCTGAGAAAGCAAATACGACTGTGAAGGCAAGTTGTACAAAGAATGAGATAAGATGTGCAAACATTATTAGTCCTTGCAAAAAAGTGCAGAGAAATTATGTTGGCTGAAGGGGATGAGTGAATGTATTTAATGGGAATGCAATAAAAATGAAATTAACTCACAGAAATGAAAGAGCGCTCAGAGCAATATTGAAAACAGTCAAATGAATATTGAAAGTAGAGAATCAAACAATGAAATAAGAACTGAAGTAAAGGAAATTAGAGCAATTAACAGAGTTGTAAAGGAAGAGTTAATGAATTTGTTTTTGAAATACCAAAATGTTTTTTCAAAGAAGGCGAGTTTAATGAAAGATGACGGAAAATTATTCAATACTAATGACGAGACACGATTTCTATGAGAGTTTTGAAAGATTGTATGTCGTGAGCAGCATGTCTCACCCAGACGCATTAGAAGTGTGACATACTAAGACCCAGTCAGTGAAAGGGGCGTATATCTTAGTAGATACCAAAAAATAGCGCGGTAATTAGTAGAAAGCCGCTTGGCTGTAATGATACAAATGTCATGTACTGCAAAAAGCACCTCCATTGTGGACAAATATAGAATAGTTAAAAGACAGAATACTGAGTGTGTACTGTTAAGTAATTGAAACTAAGACAACAAATGTAACGTAAGATGGTACCAAGATACTTATTATAATTAATGTTTGTTTTGTTAAATGTTTATGAATGTAGAAGGGGCTGCCACGAGTCAATGAAAAGCTTGTTAAGGATGAATGCAGCCGAGTGCAGGATAGTGTAACATTTAAAGGGCGGCGGACAGAGGTGTCTTGCTGCTAGCGACCCTGCAGAATGCAAGAGCAAGCTGTCAGTGTTGGAGCGAGCAGTGAAGTCAAAGTAACGTAAGCATGGACGTGTCATTGTAACAGGTGTTTGTAAACACAGTTTGTAAATATTGACATTATCGTCGGATGAGTTTATACCCTTGTAAGGTAACTAAAGAATATTATTTTATATATAAAAATAGCAAAATAATACTTTTCAATAGATTTTGGCAATTTAATAATAATTATCTGACACTTCGGTAAGAAAAGTTAATAATTCACAAGCATTATGAATACGTAAAAAATATTTTGTATGCTTTGTCCAAAATGTTTCTTTTATTACATTTAAGCTTAATATAAGCAGCGATGCCTGGAATCTTGGGAACAGTTGAACACATGAGGACCAGATGACTGACGCTGAAGCCAAAAATTGGAGCCCCAATTAGCAACGAAAAAGATGTAGTGGGAGACTGCGTGATGTTGACTGTCAACGCTGTGTCATGATGGCACCACAAACCACAGTACCAATAATCAACACATTCAATGGAAGAGTGTCAAGTTGTTTAAAAAATATCAGTGGCGTGTGTTCTTCGAATAAAGGCCTCATAATCGTAAGTTGTTGCGATTAATGACAATGAGCAGTAGTAAATTGGAAAGAAAGGTTAATATCCCGTGTATAGTGCAGATATGTAAGAACAGTAGGTAGCTAAACAGTATTCACATGGATTTCTATCAGATTGCAACCAGAGTGCAGAAAAACATGTGTAATGTTTGTCTTTGTTTGTACAGGTACTGTAAATATCAGATTTAAATAATAATTATTTGCAAAACTTCGTTTAGCAATAAAAACTGAAATTTTTGTTGTTGTACAAGTTGAAAAGAAAAAAAAAATACTGACAATGACTACCTGTTTCTTTTCCAACATCGAAAACGCAACTCACTTTTGTAAGGGTTTTATTGCCTTAAATTATTAACTTGAAGTAGTATATATTGTATGTTAACTTCACTGCATTTGTGTTTAACTAAACTAAGACTGGTAATGAGAATTATTATTGTGAGAGCATGAAAAATAGGATTTGAATATGTCGTAATCTGGAGGAAAAGAATGCACATCTGATGTATTTCTGTAATTTTTAAAAATTGTTTATTTTGTAGTAAGAGTTGCAAGAAATCGGTTAATGAAGAATTTGTGTTTACTCGTAGTTCATAATGAAAATCACTTTCTTAGTTACTAAATTTAAGTAATCAGTCAACAGGCTTCATTTAAAATTATGTTTTTGATACTTATGGAATGCATAAGTGTAGGGTATAGAGAAAAATTTCAAAAAGTAAAGGCTAGTCCTAGATATTTTAATACCATGACCCTACACGATTTCGAAACTGAAATTTTGTTTCCAAAAAGCCGCAATTTGGAAAAGAAAAACCATAGGAGTATGTGACATTACTCCTATTTTGGACAAAATTTTATTTCCTAGCGTTATCATTGTGTCGGGAAGCTGCAGTTAACAGGAATAAGTCGCTTTATTGAACAGCAATGTATAATTTATTAGTAATGAGTAGCAAATGGTTCCCATATTCAAACCACAGGCGGTGAAACTGGTTATGTGATATGGTACTGAATACTCAAATCCTATTTGGCTGCCCTTACCGTACTTTCATTACCATTCTGAGATAGTAAACAACAAATACAATAAGGTTAATATACCATATGCACTATTTCAAAGCAATCTTAGAAGACAATAAAACCCTTACTAAAATGAGCTGCTTTTCGAAGCTAAACAAAACCAAATATTTTGTCTTTATAATTGTACCTTACCAAAAATTGCAGTTCTTATCACCAAATTAAATTATGACAATATTCATAAATAAACATTACACTCACGTTTATCTGAGTCCTAGTTACCATCTGAATATATATATATATATATATATATATATATATATATATATATATATATATATATATATATTCATTAGACATGCCACTGAGATTTTTTAACCACATTTCAATCTTCCATTGACTGTGGTGATTCTTGGTACTGTTGTCTGTAGTGCCGTCATGATGCAGTGTTGGTCGTCAACATGACACAGTCGCAACTTGCATCTATTTCTTTACTGACAGGGTCTCTGATTTTTGGCTTGAGCCACGAACATCTAGTCATCATAGCTTCAAATTTTTCTATAACTCCAGGCATCATTCGTTATATTATGTTTTCCTGCACCAAAGGTACGTATTTTAGACAAAGCATACAAAATAGCCATTATTTTTTCATAATGATTGCAAATTATTAACTTTTCTAGCGAAGTATCAGGTAATTATTATTTAACTCCCTAATTTATCGGGAAAGAATATTTTACTGTTTTTTATAAATAAACTAATATTCTCTAGTTGTCTTGCAAGGATATGAACCCATCCCACGATAAAGTCAATATTTACATTATGTGTTTACAACCACCTCAAACTCGCTCCATTGATTACGTTTCTGTTATCTCATTACTTGCTCCAATTTTGCAGCTGGTTGTCGCATTCCACAGGGTCATTAGCAGCAAGCCATACCTCTGTCCGTCGCCCTTTAAATGTTACGCTTGTCCTCACTCGGCTTCATTCATCCTACACGAACTTTCCATTCATTACTGCCAGTCTCTTGTACATTGATAAACATAAGCAAAATAAACGTTATTTTGCACATCAGTGAATTTGTCCACTTATGACATATTAAATGCTAAGCAGAGCCAAGTGTCATAAAAAATTTGCTGATACAGTGCCACTATCCAGTAAATTATTTTTATCAGGAAGCAAATGATAATTATTGTTATGCCAACAATGTAGGAATATTTCTAAAGTTTTACAAAACTGTGCTAAAGATATACTCTAGATCTTCCATATTTGTTGCAGTTACATGCATGTTTCAAACTGTATCATTGAGACTTATTTTATGGTGTTTATTAATAAATGCATCGTTGTATCATCTTGGCATCTATTCACAGCCACATACTAGTACACAGATTGCCTGTATCTCTCAACGAATCCAATACGCTACAACAAGAACTGTTTCAAAGGACTATATCAGCAAGAGCAAGACACAGAACTGGTAGGGAGATCTGATAGTCGATTGCAGTCTTGGTTGGGAAGGAACGACCACTTGCACGTCGCCCGTACCACTTCCTACACACTCGTGGCTAGACTCGGAAACATCAATGGATGTTTGATAACGCGGGGGGAATTTGGAACGTCTGATCCCTTATTAGCCACTGCGTCACACAATCGACAATCTAAAGCCGCACCCACAGCGGCCTCGCCACGCCGCATGTGGCCACGAAGGAAAGAAGTTCGGCGCAGGAAAGCGTTGTCGGTGTGGACGTCAAACTGTGCCGCTCGGTGTCGCTCTGCGCAACAACGAACAAGTTACGCACATGCCGGTGCATCAAAGGAAACGGTTCGTACGTGCGCGCTCAGCGCTCAATCTGGACAGTGTTTCCCGCCTTCCATTTTTATTAAACCTCGCACGCGCACGATGGAACTTTGCTGGGCACACTGTACTCCATTCTGCGCAGTTATGCCCGGGTTTGCGCCGTTCTGCGCTGCTCTGCGCCGCGCGTTTGTGCGCGGTGCGTCTCGCCTGGCGTGGACGCAGCTTACGCATAAGACTGTAAGAAGAATGGCGGAGGATGTCTGCCTTCATTCAAAACAAACATCTCCACATGCAGACATAGTGCTGTTAAAGTACTCATTCACCTGCCATTGGGCAGATGAAGGGTTGTAATTGAAAGATGACAAGTGTCGGCTGATGAAGCAAAATTCAAATGGCTCTGAGCACTATGGGACTCAACTGCTGTGGTCATAAGTCCCCTAGAACTTATAACTACTTAAACCTAACTAACCTAAGGACAGCACACAACACACAACACCCAGCCATCACGAGGCAGAGAAAATCCCTGACCCCGCCGAGAATCGAACCCGGGAACCCGCGCGTGGGAAGCGAGAACGCTACCGCACGACCACGAGATGCGGGCTACTGATGAAGCAGACTATGCAACTGTTATATTAGGTCTTCCTGTCAGTGAGGCACATTCAAATGCTACCCGTTCGTCTCTGTATCGGTAGTTGTGGTGTCACCGCCAGACACCACACTTGCTAGGTGGTAGCAAGTGTTAAATCGGCCGCGGTCCGTTAGTATACGTCGGACCCGCGTGTCGCCACTATCAGTGATTGCAGACGGAGCGCCGCCACACGGCAGGTCTAGAGAGACTTCCTAGCACT
The DNA here is from genome assembly GCF_023864275.1 of Schistocerca cancellata. NCBI lineage: Eukaryota > Metazoa > Arthropoda > Insecta > Orthoptera > Acrididae > Schistocerca > Schistocerca cancellata. Next base: position 626,674,776 of record NC_064630.1, read on the forward strand.
CGCCCCAGTTGTACAACCGTCTTTGCTAGCGATGGTTCACTGACAAAATACGCTCTCATTTGCCGAGCCGATAGTTAGCATAGCCTTCAGCTAGGTCATTTGCTACGACCTAGCAAGGTGCCATTACCAGTTACTATTGAGATTATGAATAATGTACCGTCAAGAGCGATGTTCACCATTTATGGATTAAAGTTAAGTATTCCAGCAGCTACGTACGTTTTTTGCTAAAGTCTAATTCCCTTGACCTGTTCCAGACCTCACGCCAGCCTGCGTGAGCTAAAACGCGTGCCTTTCGGCTTCCTCTCATACCGGTGTTGGCTCTCCTGCCAACCCACAACAGTAATGCCCATGATGCATGGTGAGAGTGTGAGACCCACGTGGTCTCCAACTATACCTATACGCATATTAATTCTGTCATCGAACTGATGATTACCTAAATGCAGCAAATAATTTGAAATATACTGATGAGTGAAAATATTGAGATCATCTGTTGAATATATGAGTTGCTACATCTCTGGAACACAATAAAGCAACGATTTTGTGTAGCATCTGTACGACAGTTGCTTACTAGGTTTTAGGAGGTGTATAGCACCAAATGTCTCTGGGAAGGTCATGCAATTCCTGTAAAATACGGGCGACCTGTTTGTGAGCGAGGAGTTGGCAGCTGCTAACGTTCCAGATATGTTCCGCCAGATTCAGATCAGACCAATTTGGTGGCCAAGATATCAACCTGAGTTCGCTACACGCCCCTCAAGCTACTGCAACACCATTTTAATATTGTGACACCGACGTAATCGTGCTAGACGATGCGATCATCGTCGGGGAAGACATCCGGTGTGAACGGATATAGGTGGTCTGCAACAGTCAACATACATTATAAAAGTAAGTGTACAGAGTACGTGCCGCTAAAACTCAGAAATGAGTCCTGGTACGATAATGGGAGTTATACTTGTGGTAGCCCTTTATCCCTCATCCAAGAAGAAGGATCCCGGTTTTACCTGAAGGGCGTGCTTTTGCTGGGAGGTTTCGCTCTCTAGAAATTTCTAGATTATTCCAGAACGTTCGAGAGTATTTGAAAGCATTCTAGAACATTAGAGACTATTAGAGAGCATTCCACAACACTCCAGAAAGTTCCAGAATGTTCTATAATGATCCGGGATGTTCTGGAATGTTCGGGAACAATCTCGAACATTCAGGAAGATTCCAAAATGTTCGAGAACATCCCGGAATATCCCAAATCATTGTGGTACATTCCAGGACACTCTCGAATGTTGTGGATTGTGCAATTTTTTCGAATTTCCTACTCGAGAGCAAGGTACGTGTAAGAAGCAGGAATCTTTAAAAGGTTGATGCCACGCTACTTTAAGGATTGTCCCAGCGCTTTGATAATTGTAAAACTGCAGGCTAATTTGATTGGAAATTGCTATTAAATTGGAATGGCAGTTCAGAAGAGATGAGTGGTATTCTGGTAATAAACAATGTGTGTCCTTTGTTCTCTCCAGTCATAAGTTCGGCTTCGATGATGTTATTCGATAGCTGACGGTCATCTCTCTTCGATTACATAGTTTTAGTGGGTTGAGATTTCTGAGAAGTGTGATCGGAGGTCCAATTTTAAGTCGAAGGCAGTTTAATACATTCCTGGTACTTGCAAAGAGTTTAGAAATTGTGTAGGGAAGTTCACACTTTCTTCAATGTTCACCATCGTGTCCACCGATTTGTATATTCTCTCTTCACCGGGAATTTTCTTTTGAATATTGAAGTTGATATCGTTGACAATATTATTTTTAGTTGCCTTTTAAATATCCGGTCTGAAATGGTATAGTTGGGAACAATGTTTAAATAAATACGGTCAGTGAGTTCGTTTTCAGCATTGTCTATGTTGCAGAAATGTGCTGTTGTTTCGTCTTTCGATAGCTCAACTTTCATATTTTTTGTTAGTCGCAGTATTTGTATGCGTGGCCAGAGATCTGATTTTATAAAGCATGCATTGATCTCGTCTGCTGCCGGCCGCGGTGGTCTAGCGGTTCTGGCGCTGCAGTCCGGAACCGCGGGACTGCTACGGTCGCAGGTTCGAATCCTGCCTCGGGCATGGGTGTGTGTGATGTCCTTAGGTTAGTTAGGTTTAAGTAGTTCTACGTTCTAGGGGACTTATGACCTAAGATGTTGAGTCCCATAGTGCTCAGAGCCATTTGAACTATTTTTTTGATCTCGTCTGCTGGTGTTGACTTGAGGACAACTGGAAGTGTTTGTCGAAAATCTCCTCGAAGTATGAGTAGAGCTACACCCATCTCTTCAGAGTTTCCTCACAAGTCTTGTAATGTTTTGTCCATGGCTTCGAGTGAGATAGCATTCTTCTCAGAAGATAATTTTAGCTTGCTTTAGAAGTTCACCCCGTCCAGATACTCTTGACATTTTACGCACGGGGAACTGGTTCAAATGGCTCTGAGCACTATGGGACTCAACGTCTATGGTCATCAGTCCCCTAGAACTTAGAACTACTTAAACATAACTAACCTAAGGACATCACACAACACACACAGGGGGAACTGTTCTTCGGCTATATTCAACGGTACTTGTAGGGTGGAATGGGTGGTTCGACCTCCTTCGATAAGTGTGGCTGCAAAGCTGAATGATGCCAGTGCAAGTGCGATGTGTTGTTTAGCACGTATTTCCGCCAGCAATAGATTTATTAGAAACATTTTCCCGGTGCCGCCTGGTGCTTCCAACTAAATAATTCCGTCCGTGCTGTTGCCGATCAGGTCGTTGATAACGTTATGAATTTCCTTTTGAGTGTCACTGAGGAGTGGTTTGTTGTGAGCGATGTATTGAAGTAGTTCGTTGATGTCGTAACTTTTTTCCTTTGTAATTTCGGAGTTTAGCGCAATGATAGCACCCTTTCGTGGTGCTTACATCCCTAGTTGCACTAAGGCACTGCACTACTTTTTCGCTTCCTCCCTTCGTCACTGATACGAAACTAACATTCGAACCCACGACGGGTCTTGCTTTATACACCTCTAAACAAGGCTTCGAATGGACCGCAAAGTTCCAGAACATTCCACTACATTAGAGAGTGTTCTAGAGTGTTCCACACTGATGTGGAATTTTCAGGGAGGTTCCAAACATTCTAGAATCTTCACGATTGTTGCAGAAGATTCCAGATAATTCTGGAACATTTCGGAACATTTTGGAAAGTTGTGAAATGCTCACTAATAGTCTCGAATGTTCTAAAATGTACTCGAATATTCTCGAATGTTCTGGAATGTTCTAGAAATTTCTAGAAAGCAAAACCTCCCAGCCCTTATGTCTTCAAAGGCAACCCCTTCAGGTAAAAACGGGAACCTTCTTTATGGACGGGAGATAGTGGGCTACCACACCATACAATCCCCTTGATCGTACCGGGACTCGTTTCTGAGTTTTAACGGCTCGCACATTGTACACGTACTTTTATAATATGCATATATATAATGTCTTACGGCGGACAATGCACTTACCGACGGTTTTACTTCACGAGAGAGAGCTGCGACGTTTGCGTAGAGTTGTCAGTGCTAACAGACATGCACCACTGCGTGAAACAACAGCAGAAATCAATGCAGGACGCACGGCGAATGTATCCATTAGGACAGTGCGGAAAAATTTGGCGTTAATGGGCTGTGGCAGCGAGAGCTTTCGCTAACAGCACGACATCGGCTGCAGTGCCCCTCTTGGCATCGTGACCATAACGATTGGACCCTTGACGACTGGAAAACCTTGGTCTAATGAAATGAGTGTCGGATGTGCTTACATGGGCCAGCTGAACAGATCATTGACTCGAAATGATATTGTTCGGCTACCTGGAGACCATTTGCAGCCCTTTATTGACTTCATTTTCCCAAATAGAGATGTCATGCCACGGACCACACCTGCTTACAGCTGGTTTGAAGAACACTCTTGATCATTCGAACGAATGATTTGGCCACCCAAATCGCCCGACATTTATCCCACCTAACAATTATGAGACATAACCGAGAGACCAGATCGTACACAAATTCCTACACTGACAACACTCGCAATTATAGTCGGCTACAGAGGCAGTACGACTCAGTTTTTCTTCTGGGGATTTCGAACGACTTGTTGAGTGCATCCCATGTCGAGCTGCTAAGTACAGAGGGCTAAAGGAGCTCCGACAAGATATTAGGAGATATCTCATGCCTTTTGTCACCTCAGTGTAACAATGCCCTCATCAACTTACGACTATTGTGCAGTTCAAGTTTTGTGCAACTATTCGTCTGCATGATGACGTATGCAGACACGACTACTGGTCTGGCGTAATAAGATACGTGATTCATCGGACAAGGAAACACGTTTCCATCGATCGGCCGTCTAATCTCGATGATCCGGTGTCCATTGCAATTGTAATTATTGATATCTATGGTTCAGCAAAAGAACACATAGGGGTCGTCTGCTGCGGAGCCCCAAATTCAACAATGTGCACTGAACGATGTGTCATGGAACACTTGTGCCTACACCAGCATTTTAGTCGTCAGATCTTCCACAGATAGCCAACCTGTCTTGCTACAGAGAGCGGGCAAACCTCCGACCCCTATGTTTTGTGACAAGGCGTGGAAAACCTTTTCCCTGTCGCCTGTTCAAAGTTTCACCATCCTTCAGCTGCTGTCCATAGGCGCTGAAGGCAGTAGTGCTCGTTCTCGGACTCCGGGCCAAAAAATCTCCTTGTCAATGCCGCTTATGTCAGAGGATATCTGCATTTGAGGTCCGATCTTTGCTGGAATGATTCCGCGTTCGTCTCTGCTCCAGTTATACAGGGTGTTTCACTGTTACAGATACAAACGAAAGCGGCGAGTAGAGGACAATGAAAAAAAGGCAGGAATACTAAGAAATATGGGTCTGGAAGCCATCGGTTTCCCCGATATCTACCTTGCAGCCTTACTTTCAGATAAGGTAACCGACTACTTCGATGATGTTCCTAATGGTGAGAGGACACGTAAATGCTGGATGGTGCACTGGCACACATGTAGTCGTTCGGTAATTCGTAGCACGAATGTTCAACGGCAAGTGCATCAGTCGTGGCTCGTCCACATCGTGGTGTCCCAGGTCCCCCGACTTGAACCCACTGAATTTTTGTCTGGGATTACTTAAAAGCTTTAGTGTTTTCCAGCCCTCTGTGGATGTAATGTCGATGGTTGTTAATGCATTCAGAACACGCATAGGATTTTTGAATATGTATATTCGTCGATGAGGAGATGTGCTGAAGCCTGTTTCCATATGAACAGTTGCTGTGAGGAACACTTGTTGAAATGCGTGCAAGTGTATATCTGGTGTATATCAAGTGTATATTTGGGATCCTTGGGGACTCTGTTATAAGGATTTCGTGCGCTCTGTCGTATTGTGTCTTTTCAGAACTCTGTTTATTAGGATTATTTGATCGTTTCCTGGTCTTCAGTTTGCCTCTTTCGTTTGTACCTACACTGTCTAGCAACATTAATGTGACCAACAGTCAAAACCCTGAAGAACGCCGGCCGCGGTGGTCTCGCGGTTCTAGGCGCTCAGTCCGGAACCGCGCGACTGCTACGGTCGCAAGCTCGAATCCTGCCTCGGGCATGGATGTGTGTGATGTCCTTAGGTTAGTTAGGTTTAAGTAGTTCTAAGTTCTAGGGGACTGATGACCTAAGATGTTAAGTCCCATAGTGCTCAGAGCCATTTGAACCATTTGAACCCTGAAGAACCAACTTTTGCAGTGTGGATCGCTGCGAGACGTGAAAGAAGAGAATCAATGAGATTCTGAAAGGTACTGACATGCATGTGGAGCTGGAAACGTGCAAGAAGAGAGTCAGTGAAGTTCTTGAAGTGACGTGGAGCAATGCAAGTATATTTAATAAAATGTGGCACACGGCAAGTATATTTAATAAAATGTTAAAGCTACTCATTTTCGCCAAATGAAAAGCTGCTTATAACAGCGATTTGTATAGCCCTTCCTGCCCAGCCCGCGAAATATCGAATAAGCAGCCGCAGCTGTGGCTAGAGGACGTAATGCCGCATTGCGCGAATTTCAAATTGTACACACTTGAATTCTAAGTACTTAAACCATCCCAAAATGTCTAAAATCATTAATTTTTTGAATAACTTGCAGTTCAAATCGATAGCTAATCAGTTGCAGATATAATTGTTATACAAGTGACTAGCAGAGAAAGAGAATCAAGCCAGTGTATGAAATTACAGGGTGACAATTATTAAACTATATGAAAACAACGAGAATTAGTTACAAACTACGGTGCGCACTTACTTTATTCAACATGTATACGTCACTACAGATACTCGGATTTAGGTTATGATGTGTTTAAAATGCCTGCCATCATTGGCGATGATGTGGCGCAGACGAATAGCGAAATTCTGCATGACCCGCTGAAGTGTCGCAACAGCGATGCTGTCGATGAGTCCCTGAATGTCTGTTTTCAGCTCAGCAATGGCTTTGCGGTTATTGCTGTACACAATGTCTTTAATTTAGTCCCAAAAAGGAGTCACGTGTGTTCAGATCCGGAGAATACGGCGGCCAATCAAGGGCCATGCCAGTGGCTTCTGGGAACCCCAGAGCCAGAAAGCGGTATCCAAAGTGCTCCGCCAGGGAATCAAACACTCTCCTGCTTCGATGGTGTCGAGCTCCGTCTCGCATGAACCACATCTTGTCGAAATCAGTGTCACTTTGGATAATGGGAAAAGTCATCTTCCAAAACCTTCGCGTAATGGCCGGTAATCACCGTGCAGTCAAGGAATATCGCACCGATTATTCCGTGACTGGTCACTGCGCACCACACAGTCACCCGTTGTGGACGAAGAGACTTCTCGATCGCGAAATGCCGATTCTCAGTCCCCCAAATACGCCAATTTTGCTTACTGACGTACCCATCCAAATGAAAGTGGACTTTATCGCTAAACCAAACCATACAGCGCCCTGCGGCCAACCGTGCAGTTTGAACGCCCTGACGCAGACCGTTCAGAAGTTATGACGATTTTATTTCAAACAGTTCAATATTTGTCACCCTGTACACTACAGACGACTTCCATAAATCAGGCTTTAATTTGTTGACTTTAGATATTTTATAACAATTCATGTAGGCAGGTGTTACGATAAGTTTTGGATAATGTATATTTTGCTAACAATGGAACCGTTCCTTCTTTATACCCTGTGTTTGTAACAAAATAGAAAAGTGTCTGTTGGATAATGGAAACAAACATTTTCTTTACACCAGGCACGCCTGTTAAAACAAAAATTAATGCACTCAGGCACTTAAAACAGCAATTACTTGTTTTATTTAGACAAAACTGGAATAGAGTAAGAAATGTTCATGGCCCATGTCCTGCATATTGTGTTGCAACAAATACGTAAAATGTGGTGATGGAAACTGACGGTGCAGAACTGACTAAAGTTTAATCATACTGTTCCATCGGCACATCTGAAATTACAGAGAGTTATCAGAAATTATATTCTTCGACAATTTTCTGAAAAATGGTTTACACCGTTGAAAATTTTTTTAGCGAGAACCTGAATCACGCTATTAGTTCTGGGTGGACTCCAAATTATATGAACAATCATTTCATTCTCTTCCTAAAGACGGAGGTGACATTGTGATCAGGCCAAGAGTCCAACAAAAGGAATGGATTATTTTCTGCAAATGGTAAGAAGACATTTTTGATGTAACAATGTAAATAATTCTCTCCCATTTTTCCAGATTTTGCTACGTCAATTACAAGACTTTTCCAAGTAAACTCATTTTTTTAAAAATTTTTTGATCCTAATTTGCTTTGACGCTCCTGAAGACAGAGATAAACCCACGGAAACATTAATTCACTGATATTATTCACAAGCTGTGGTGTATACGAATATGAGATGGCACTCATCAACTGCACAGCTGTCTTTTTCCTCTCTAAATGATCAAGTGTAGTTTGCACAGAACCTGACTCATAGGCTTTGTACACACCTTTTATGGGATAACAAGGAGGTTGGTCTTCATGTCTGCTACGAATATCTCTGCAATATTATCTATTAATGTTGTTTCCTCTACAAGTTTATTTGAAGCAAACTTCGTAGCTTTTCGACTCCCTTTTCCATGTAATTTCCTGATTTATTTAATAAAGTAGAAGAATCTTGTAAATCAGTAATGTTAATCTCATTTGCGATTTACAGCGCCCAGACTCATGGATCTTCCTCCATAATGGGGCATTGACTCTCATGGGCACTTTGAATCTTTTCAATAATTTTTCTTTCACCCTTTTGCGAGTTTCATTTTGGTGCATATTTTGTACTTCATGTAAATCTTTCTTCCACTTACATAGCTCATGTTCAAATTTCACGAAACGAAACTGGCTTTGCACACTACTTAAGTTTAGGCATTTTCTCTCTGTCTCCCCCCCCCCCCCCCTGCTTAACTAAGAAGCCTTTTCTTTCTCAGTGAATGCATTACTGTACATATTTCATTTGGTCCTGGAAAGTACTCTGCTTTTGTTCTGGGCTTTAATTGGCACAGCAATCGTCATTCAAACCGCACTTCACGGAATTGTAGGAATTGTTTCCTGTAATTCTAATATTTCCACAATTTCTAACGAAATATCGACAACACTGGAACAAATATCCAAGAAATTAACTTATGAATAAGACATATGTTGGTCTTCAGGAGAAGTCGGTGAGTTCAATGGCTTATCACGTTCTCCATGTTTCATCTTTACAACTGTGAAACCATTAGCTGAATTTACATTACTGCGAAACTCTGGAATATACACAAAGACAGATGCTATTAGCAAACATGTACCAAAAGAAATTCAAAGAAAATTAATTCAGTTTTATCTTCATTGTTAAAACTTAGCAGTACCATGAAGGCAACTGCTAATTATTATGGATACTAAATGAATTGCAAATCTGAACGAATATTAAGTGTGAACAATTGTGTCAGAAAAACTATCAACAAAAATTGAAATTCTCTTTACAAATTACGATCATGTTTTGCCGTGTTATATCTTTACTGATGTGCCATCAACCAAGGAAGTGTGCCTGCCATGTTGTGCTTGTGCTATCTGCTGCAGCTAGGGCAGGGGTGTACATTTCTCCAGCAACCTGATGAAGTATGTATTTGTCAAATTTCAACATTTTTTGAAAAACTACTTGCAGTTTGCCTTAGCAGCTAAAATTTTGACATTGTGCTTCTCCTGGTGTCTTCTTCCAGTATAAAAAATTCAGGGTAGGTTTCGACATAAGTGAATGAAGAGTTCCCTTGTTAGTCAAAAATTCAAAGTGCCAATGGAGACATAAGAAATGCATAAAGTGAGCTATAAAGTGCTAAGGGAAAGTCAACAGGAAAGGGAAAATGAAACACTGATGAGAACCCACATTGTTAAACTTTAGATCCTATAGAAGAAATGGAAGATGTAGCTGTTGAGGGAAAAGTACAGATATTTTTGATACCTAAGGATGTACATAATGATAACAGCAGTGGGGACAAACAGAGCAAATATGAGGATGCAAAGCCTGATTTAGATAAATTTGAAGTAGGACATGGAAACAAGGATATATCTCAAGAAGAACAAGTAAAAAGACAATAAAACAAGTCCAAGGGACGCTAACTGATTGTACTACTGAAGCTAGAGAAATGCATGTATTATGGTAAGAGGACTATGATTCATTGATTAAGATAGGACAACCATCGACCAACACTGAATTATATGGTCGAAAAGAATGTACACTATGAGATACTGGAAGTGAAGTGACACATAATACAGAAGCCTTTTGTAAGCAGTCAATAAGAAAGAATGATACTGCAGAAATGTTTGTATCAGTAGTAAAGATCATAAGTGCCATTGTTAAACTGAGCCAACCTATTAGGAAGCAAATGTTTTTGTTTTTTAATATTAATAGATGTAATTTTGGAAGTATTTCTGGTCATACCAAAGTTGAGTATCAATGTTCTTTTTGTATCTGACAGGATGAATGAGAACCTTGTAATAATGAACTACGATAAGAGAGTCATGACATTTAAACACTTGAGTGTTGAAAAGAGTGTGAATTTTGCTGAACATGTTGTAAATGAGGGTGAATCATTTGTTGTTAAAACAATAGAAGTAGTCTTTGATGATTAGTGTAAAGTTGTGGAAAAGGAAAGGTTTGTAGAGGGTGTATATGTCTGGCCAGATAAGAAAGACTCTTTTTGACAAAAAGTAGCAGAAATCACCGAGGGGCAGAAGTCTGAACTGTACCAGTTTTTAGTGGAAAATGAACAGACATATCCTGAAGAAAAGGGAAGAATAAAAGATTTCGAGTCCAAATTAAACACCATACTGCATGATCCATTTTATGTGAAGCCGTTCTCCATACTGATAGCCAAAAAGAATGGTTGTAACAGAGTAATAGAGAGAAATGAAAACAACAATAATAATCCTGTACTGCACGTTGCGAAGAAATATGGGAGAATCAGAGTGATAACTGATGAAAAGAAACTGAATACCATCACTGAAAGGGAATGTGATAAACCAGATAGCTCAGAGGGAATAATACAAAATTTCGATGGTGTTAAATACATGAATAGCAATGATATAATGACAGGATACTGGTGGATGCAGTTAGCTAGTGAATCTCAAAAGCATGCCACCCTTTTTTGGTGACAAATGTTATCAACGTTACATAGCTCCCTTTGGTTTGAACATATCAGTGCCTATATTTATCTTTCCATTAAAATGATCTGTGTAGCAAACTCATAGTGTATGCTGATGATATCCTAATAGCTATCAGAAACTGGGGGGATCGCTACAGTTTATTGAGGGAAGTTCTCCAAGATTCCTGCAGAGGAGGGAAGAAATCATTTTTGAAGAAATCTGAATTTGTAAGAAGTGATATCATGTTCTGGGGATATTTAATCACGAAAAAGGGAATAAAGAAAAATTCCGAGAAAGCAAAGCAATCAGAGAATTTACAGTCCCAAAGTGTAGAAAGCACCTTAAGGGATTAGGATTTTACTCCAAATTTGTATCTAATTGGTCTTTTAAATCCATCTCTTAATGAATTAGTAAAGAAGGACAAAAGTACAAGTTTGGACCCAAGGGTGTCAGTAAGTCTTTGAACAGCTAAAATCAGCACTTAGTGAAGAGATTGATTTAAATCACCCAGACTTAAAAACCTTTTCTCTTAAAATGGGCAGCAATGCATATGGCTTAGGAATACATCTGCTCCCAATTATTAAAAAGGATGAACAACTGGAAAGACAAACCATTAATTTTGCTAGTAGGGCCTTGAGTAAATGAAAATGAAATTACACCTTATCAGAAAGGGAAGCTTTGGCCACTCTTTGGACACTCGAAAAGTTCTACAATTTTCTGAGAGGATACAAAGTGTTAATTTATGTAGGCCATAAAGTTTTAATCTTCCTTACAAAATTTTAAGCTTATGGACAATGGACTTAACAAGTGGATATCATACCTACAACAATTTGATTTTGAAAGAATTGTATCAAAGGTGAAAAAATGTCCTATCAGACGCTTTGTTGAGGTTACCAAAATGAATGACTCACATAGAAGCAGTGAGGGAATTCAAGTCCTATGTTCAATGTTATGAAGCTGTTTCATATTTCACAGTCTTACATTATAAAGCTGGTAAAAGGAGAGGCAACGCATTCGGTATCCACCACATGCATTTGCTTAAATTATTATCAAATCAAATTTCTATATGGATTATATTACGTACAGTGAATGATGCAACGATGTTAACTTCCACAAGTAAAAAGTCAAACTAATTCTCATTCAGAGGAAGCTCTGTTGGGAAATTAATGCCATTGAAAACACTTTCTTTTATTACATGTGACGAAGTTAAACTGTTCAGTGCTCACAGTCCAATGTATATTCAGATCGCTGCAGGTCATTCATACAATTAATTACAGTGTACCTTTTAGATAGCTATTCTTTTTTATTGTGTGTTGTGCATGTTGACATTGAGTGGGAGTACGTATGCTGATAAACCGCGCTATTCAAACTAAATGTGTGCTATTTATGGTATCCATATCTAACTTCCCATCCCCTCTCATGTCTCACTATTAGGGTATAGGTTTTAGTACAGGAAGCTATTAGTTCATTCCTTCCAATTCATTTTTGGTTTTTCAATGTAAAATTTCAGGTGTAGCAGCTTAAGTGCATTGACTGGCAGTTAAGTACGGATTACAGAATTGGTTTCCGAGCATCTACTACATGCGGATGGTATCGTTTCAGTTCGATGCTTCACAGTCAATTAATGTTCATTCCTAATTAGGAACCCATGAAATCAATGCGGCGAAGCAGTAACGTCGCACCCAGCACTAATAATCCATGAAAACTTTTAAAAATTTCCTGGCTACGTGGGAGGAGGTGGCAGAAAATGAGACATTTATTACATATCTCATTTATGCGCTTTTTCGGAGGATGTAGACGCAGAAGTAGAAGTCTTCGGACGAGACATTAAGTGGTAAAGAAACCACATGTTGGGCGGTTTGTGGGCCGGAAAGATAGTACTCACGTAAGACCATAACCGTGACTAATTCGTTCATAATTTCGTGTTTTCTATAGATTAAAGAAATTAACACAGTAAAAGAAAAAATTACTAAATGTAAAATCGCAGTCATGTATCAATCTTTCGACTATGCCACCAAACTGTGAAGTTACTGGGCTACGTGCTGCGATATTCAAGTATTTCTTACAGGTATTCCGTTTGTAGCTCCACCTTACGACTCCATGTACCTTCTCTACGCCTGAAATCCCAGGAATGGGCCTGAAACAGGTTATCTTTTGCGGTTTTTAGATGGGGTGTGCTTTGTGGTAAATGTTAGTAAGGTGTAACTGGCGCAATACGCTCACAATTACAAATGTCCTTTACTCTTATGAGCTCTGCTGTACACTCTATAATGTTATTGGCTTCTGAGTAACACTGCAGGAAAAACTGTCGCTTTTCGTGCTGTCATGTGTACATTCTTTTTGCTGTAGATACTACGTTTCCCTCAGTAATATGGCACAATTCGATTCCGGAACATGCTGACATCTCTGGTTGCCATTACGGGGTCAGACAAAATACTACATACTTTTTCACAATAAACTGAAACTTATTCTTTCACGTACCTGTAACGCATTTGAGGTTTCTTTGTAATATGTAATAAGTAAAGCCCTCTCAGTACTAATATTAAATTTTTTGGACTTCAGTATGTTTTCGATGTTTAATGATATAAACTATTTGATTTAAACATTTGACTGAATATTGTGTCCCTCGCTATTGGTGACAGGCGTTGAGGATATGGAAGAAAGCCCAGTGAAAGCACTTCCAGGCGAAGTGCGATCTGAATAGTAAGTTCCATATAAAGCAACTTCGTTCCGACAAAATCTTCCAGATTGCAACATCGTCAGTCCAACAATAAATTAATACCAGTTATCGGGACCTTGTCAGTGAACATTGTTCGTCGTAGGAGCCATTAATCGGCTCAAAAAATTCTTTTTTATGAAGGTGATAAATGAAAAACTTTACATAGTAATCAGGAGGCGCATGAGGGGATAGGAGACGCTACACGGTTGAGTCACGGCAGGTAGACCGCTGGTGTGTTAGAAGTATAGTTTGTACCAGTCTATTGCTGCAAAGGCAGATGAGGTAGTAGCTCATATGAAATTTGTGGTTTAGTTCCTATGGGACCAAGCTACTGTCATCGGTCCCTAGGCTGACGCAATACTCACTCTACCTTAAACTAGCTTACGCTAAGGACAACACACACACACACACACACACACACACACACACACACACACACACACTCCCGAGTGATGACTCGAACCTCCGACGGTGGGAGCCGCGCGAACCATGGCAAGACGCCCACGACCAACCGGCTACTCAGCGCGGCGTAGCAGCATGTTCCGTTTCTGTGAGCTATTGCACATTGAGGAATATAGTGAACGTTACAATCAATGACAGCTGTTACAGAAAAGAAGAAGACGGATTCCAAAGAGACAGAGGACTGCCATGAAATGCTATGCCCTTTAAAGAATATGGAACGCTAGCAGCTAATATGATTCAAATGGCTCTGAGCACTATGGGACTTAACTTCTGAGGTCATCAGTCCCCTAGAACTTAGAACTACTTAAACCGAACTAACCTAAGAACATTACACACATCCATACTCGAGGCAGGATTCGAACTTGCGACTGTAGCGGTCGCGCGTAGCAGCTAGCATGAAACACTACAACGAAGTAATAAAAGAAACTTTAGTTTGAGATGGATATAATGAAGGTAACCAGGACTCAGTCGTGTGAACGGGACACTGATAAGGAATCCCTTGAATGCGCGGTCGCAAAAGGCCAATGACGTTTATGACATTCAATGTTCCACATGTTTTCCACCATGCAACCAAAATATTGGCTGTAATGGAAACAGGGGACGGGACTAGAAGTATCCAATGGTGAGCACACCATGAGGCTACGGAGCGTTGATAAGCTGCTTGGGCGACGAGTGACTCACGATAGTGCTACAGTGCTAGCGGCTTTGATTTAAAACAGAGCAATGCCAATGATAAACAAAGCTAACATTGCACTATATCTACAACCAACTGATATTTCGACAAAAAGAAATCCAAGTAATTTCACAGAGTGAGCAAGAAGTGGCAGATGAAATATCAGCGTTTCTGCAGGACTACTCAGTGGAATTTACGGTGACGTATACGCTCGACTGTGCCGTCAATGTACATGAGGAGTAAAATGATGGCGATACGTGCTTAACAAGTGAAAGTGGTACTGAAACACGTGTCGAGCCATGTAGTACATCAACCTTGTCGGACAGGGAGCCACAAATCCTGTCTAAAGAGAAACGCAGTGAAGGAAAAACGTTGTCCAAGGAGCGGGTACTGAACATAATTGCGTACATGGAAGATCATCCAGAGTAAAAAAACAATTAGGAACATATCTCAAGTAAGTCCGAAGAACATGATCGTGGCGTGCATAAAAAGAACTACGAACATTCAAGGAAGGACAAGGCCCCCTTGCTACAAAAACTGGTGTTTGCGCATTTCAACGATGCTCGACACTATTTACAGAATGTGCATGATAGTGACCTGTACGTTATGGACATCAAATTGTGTGCAACATAGATTACAATGATTTCAAACGAAGCAGTGGATGGTTGCATAACTTCAAACAGTGCTACAAAATTGGAAGGCGTAAGGTGATGAAATTTCAAACAAAGCGCCAACGTGATGCTGCACAGCAAACTGCGGTATCGGCCCGGAAATTTGTAGATGGAGATAAAAAATTTTGTCCCGTAGTTCAGTAAGGAATTTGTTTTCAATTCTGACCAATCGGAATTTGAAGAAATGCATATGAAAGAAACCCTGGAAAACAGAGGTACCAAGAGAGTTATATAAAAATCATCTAACATTTGTATACAATTATGCCTATTAATCTGGATGGTAACTGGCTGGAACGTTATTTATTGTGCCTTGAGAAGTTCGATGTGCTCTGCCCGTACGATTCTTTCTTGTTGCGTGGTCTTGCAAGGGCGGTAGATAATATTTATGTCGTACTAAGCAAGAGTGGGAAAATGGGTATAAAAGAACTACAACTACGGTATGAGCACTGCTTTTGGCCAATGTCTGGTCTTGCTTATATTGTTGAAAACAAAGCTCACCATTTGCAGCATAGTCGACAGGACCGGTTGCGGACCTCTGCTACAGAGCCGAGCGCAGGGTCTGAATCAGAGACTCAGACGATTCTGCGACCGTGTACGCTGTAGATTCCTCGACTTGCGCCATAGGGCGATTGGTTTTCGGGTTT